>NC_044985.1:105318895-105984686 GCF_008728515.1 Papio anubis | reverse complement strand
ACTGAATACCCTTGATTTCTTTCTCTTGCCTGATTGCCCTAGCCAGAACTTCTAGTGAGCATAGTAGCCAAAAGGTAGCGTTTTAACCCACACCCACCTCCCTCTCTCTCTGTTCTAGTAGTCCACAGAGTCTATTTCCCTGTTTAATTCCATATGTACTCCGTGTTTAGTTCTCACTTGTAAATGAGAACATGAGGCATTTGGTTTTCTGTTCCTGTGTTAACTCACTTAGGATTGTGGCCCCCAGCACCATCAATGTTACTGCAAAGACACAATTTCATTTTTTAAAGCTGTGTAGTATTCCATGGTATATAGCTATCACATTTTCTTTATCCAATTCACCACTGATGAACACCTAGGTTGACTCCATGTCTTTGCTATTGTGAATAGCGCTATGATGAATATATGAGTGAATGTGTGTTTTTGGTATAATGATCAATTTTAGGGGTTGGGATATATATACCCATATACCCAGTAATGAGATTGATGGGTCAAATGGTAGTTCTTTTTTAAGTTCTTTGAGAAATCTCCAAACTGCTTTCCACAGTGACTGAACTAATTTTTATTCCCATCAAAAATATATAAGTGTTCCCTTTTCTCTACAGCCTCACCAGCATCTGTTGTTTTTTTGACTTTTTAGTAACAGCCATTCTGACTCCTGGGAGATAGTATTTCATCGTGATTTTGATTTACATTTTGATGTAAATGATGCTGTGAATTTTTCCACATGTTTGTTGACTGCTTGTGTCTTCTTTTGAGATGCCTGTTTATGGTTTTTGTCATTTTTTAGTGGGTTTATTTGTTTTTGCTTGTTGATTTAAGTTCCTTATAGATTCTGGATATTAGACTTTTGTCAGATGTGTAGTTTACAAATATTTTTATCCCATTCTGTAGGTTGTCTGTTTACTCTGTTAGTAGTTTCTTTTACAGTGCAGAAGCTCTTTAGTTTAATTAGACTCCACCTGTAAATTTTTGTTTTTGTTGCAATTGCACTTAGCCAAAAATTATTTGCCAAAGTCGATGTTGAGAAGGATGTATCCTAGGTTTTCTTCTAGGATTATTATAGTTTGAGGTCTTCCATTTAAATCTTTAATCCATCTTGCAAGGGCTTCATGACTAAAACACCAAAAGCAATAGCAACAAAAGCCAAAATAGACAAATGGGATCTAATTAAACTAAAGAGCTTCTGCACAGCAAAAGAAACTACCATCAGAGTGAACAGACAACCTACAGAATGGGAGAAAATTTTTGCAATCTACTCATCTGACAAAGGGCTAATATCCAGAATCTACAAAAAACTTAAACAAAATTACAGTAAAAAATGAAACAACTCCATCAAAAAGTGGGTGAAGGATATGAACACACACTTCTCAAAAGAAGGCATTTACGCAGCCAACAGACACATGAAAAAATGCTCACCATCACTGGCCATCAGAGAAATGCAAATCAAAACACAATGAGATACCATCTCACACCAGTTAGAATGGCGATCATTAAAAAGTCAGGAAACAGCAGGTGCTGGAGATGATGTGGAGAAATAGGAATGCTTTTACACTGTTGGTGGGACTGTAAACTAGTTCAACCATTGTGGAAGACAGTGTGGTGATTCCTCAAGGATCTAGAACTAGAAATACCATTTGACCCAGCCATCCCATTACTGGGCATATACCCAAAGGATTATAAATCATGCTGCTGTATAGACACATGCACACGTATATTTATTGCAGCACTATTCACAATAGCAAAGATTTGGAACCAACCCAAATGCCCATCAATGATAGACTGGATTAAGAAACTGTGGCGCATACACACCATGGAATACTATACAGCCATAAAAAAGGATGAGTTTGTGTCCTTTGTAGGGACATGGATGCAGCTGGAAACCATCATGCTCAGCAAACTATCGCAAGAACAGAAAACCAAATACCGCATGTTCTCACTCATAGGTGGGAATTGAACAATGAGATCACTTGGACACAGGAAGGGGAACATCACACACTGGGTCCTATTGTGGGGAGGGGGGAGGGATAGCATTAGGAGATATACCTAATGTAAATGACGAGTTAATAGGTGCAGCACACCAACATGGCACATGTATACATATGTAACAAACCTGCACGTTGTGCACATGTACCCTAGAACTTAAAGTATAATAAAAAAATAAAAATAAAAAAATAAAAAATAAAAAAAAATAAAATAGAGACATTAATTTATCCCACCAAAAGTTGTCATGAGAAACAACTGAGATAATTTTCCTGCAACCTAATTGCTGTTCCATAAATATTTGTTGTCGATTGAGTATTTCAAGTCATTTAACTTGAATGTAAGTGCTTGTTCATATGAATCTTATTATAATAGGAGATAACAGTTAGCAACCATTCAAATGTATGGAAGTCATGGAGATTCTTTCATTCTTTTTCCTATCTCATATATAAAACCTGAGTTTTAAAGAAGAGGAAGAAAATTTGGGTTTATTAATTTTATGATTTCAAATATTGGAGGCACACAAATATGACTGGAGGTATGGATGTAAACACAGAAAAATGACACCGTCATCAAGATTCTTGAGTACATGCAAAAATAACCATGGGGTAAATGGTCATGGATGGGCCTTTTGGTCCTTGTAGTATTATGTATCCCAGATGGCTTATAAACTCATCTAAAGAAAGAGAACAAGGTAGAAAAGGGCCAGTGGAGGGAGGGTTAGCTTTAGGTTGTGACCCAGGAATTTTTCTCTAGCAATTTATGTTCAATTCCTATATCTTAACTGAAAATGTATACAACATGATACCTGTTAGGGTAAACCATCACCTACTGGAAAGTCAAATAAGATGCAGGTGAATAAAAGAACAAATAAGGTTGTATGTTTTTTTGGACAAGTGTGTAGTTCTTGCTAAGTGTACATGTGGTGTCCTTTGATCTATTCTTGTTCTATTCTGTTCTATTCTATTCTATTCTATTCTATTCTATTCTATTCTATTCCTTTCTGTTCTGTTCTTTTCTGTTCTGTTCTGTTCTATTCTGTTCTATTCTATTCTATTCCATCCTATCCTATCCTATCAATTTCATTTCATTTCATCCAAAGAATGCTGGCCATGACCCGTACATGCATTTCATGACTGATTAAATGGGCCAAGATTCGCAGTTTAAAAATCCTGACCTAAAAGCTTTCCTTTTGTTCTGTGACTTTACTTGCTGGCCACATAGATCGTGACATCATCCAAATTTATATCTCCACCAGAGTGACACACTTTACTTTTGCTCATACTTCATTGACCAAAGCAAGCCACATGGCCGTTCTAACTTCAAACTGAGACACTTAACTTCTCCAAGTGGGTGTCTGAAAGGCAAGTAGACCTCTTTACCCTCTTTGCTATAATTTGCTGCTACTATATTGCTGCTCTTCTAAGTAAATGGCATCACCATTCGCCCAGCTGATCATCCCCCTGTAGGAGACATTACTGATGCTTCTTCTCTCACATGACACTTCTAAATTATCAGTATGTTCTGGTGGCTTTGTATTAAAAATATATGCTAAACCCAATCACCTTGAATTGTTTACACTGCTGGCATTCTAGTCTAGCCACCACTGTCTTAGCTAGCCCACTGCCTCAATATCCCCCAAATGGAATATTTGTTTTCTCTCTGGCCACCCCACTTTTAGTCTATTTCTATACAGCAGCCAGAGTGATTCTTTTAAATGCCTGTCAAATCTTGTAACTCTTCTGCTTCTGGTGATTTTTTCTCAAACTTAGAATAAAATTTATTGTTTCTCAAACTGTGCCTTATGATCTGTGTGTGTGTGTGTATGTGTGTATACATGTGAATGTAGGGATGATTTGTTTATGATGTTAAAGTATTTTTCTTACTTTGAATTGCAGTTAAAAAAAAATTGAAAATACCTCGGATGATTTGGCCCCGGGTCCTTTTGTAACCTGTTTTGTTCTAATCATTTCTTTCACCCAGCTCTAACCTCACTGACTTCCTTGCTATTTCTGAACACTACAGGCACCCTCTACCTCAGAGCTTCTGCATTCTGAGTTTTTTCTTCCCAAAACATTAACTCTCTAGATATTCTGCAACTTCAGTTTCCTTTGCCAACTTGGAAACCCTCTCCCTATTCTTCTTCATCGTTTTCAGAGGCCCTAAGGGTTGGTTCAAAATATTACATTCTGGATCAAAGGATTGCAAAAAAAGATAAAATGGTTAGGGGGCAAAACTTATGTATTATCTCCTCACAGTCCTTTATTTTACATATATAACATAGTTTACATGTTATATATATATATACACATACACACATATATGTGTGCATGTGTATAAACTGATTCTATACTACTTGTGACTAAACCCAAAAGAGGCATGTAAAGAAAGTTAAGAGTTTGCCTGTCGCTCTCTAATCTCCTAACGTTGATTGTATCCTTCCGTTTAGTCCTTATGCTCATATAAACTTTATTTTTTTGCTTAACAGTAGATCATAAATAGCCTGCTAAACAATATTGCTGAGGGTGGGTCTGTCATAATTCATTACACCATTTCCTAGTGAGTGAATGTAAATATACTGTAATAAACTATTGCATCTTGGTGTTTTTAGTTCCATAGGTTAGATTCCCGGAAGTAGGGTTGCTGGGGCAATAACTCTATTTTCAGTTGACTCCCCACCCTCTTCAGTAGCTTACCATCCTTTTCCCCTTAGCGTTGGGCCATGTTGGCTCCCACCCCTACCCGTTCCACCAAAGTGCACACAGGATGGAGACAGCAGGAGGGGAAGTAGCTATTGTGGCTCCTGACCTAAGTTGTTTGTTTATAGTGACCCAACCTCAGAAGCTGACAGCCTGCTCTTTTTGACTGCTGACAAAGGAGGCAATTAATATAAAATTCATGTGCTTTCCTGGATTCTGTTCTGTGCTATGTTCCTTTAAGAGAAATCTGAATGAAACTAAAAGCACCTGGATTTAGAAAAAAGGTTACATAGTTCATAAAAGAAGTGGCAGAATGAGGTGCTGTTAAACGCTATTCAAAGTTCCATGAAATAGTATTGGTGGTCTACATATGCCTGGATGTTTGACAAAGAGTATATTAAATATATTACTAGAGTACCTAAATGGTGTAGATAATTTTAAAATATAATTCCACCAGATAATTTAGAATTTGAATCTAATTTCTACTAGAATTCATTTGACATTAATGTAATTAACAACTTTCAATTTTTCTATCTCGTCTTTCATGATTGGCTGCTTCTCTGCCTTATCCTTTAGTGTTTCCAAGTTCATTGATTTTATTATTTTTCAAGCCATAAATATTTGAAAATTGAAAGAAATCTGTGATTAAAATGAGTTTAGTTTTAGATTAACTGGAGTGAAGGCAGTAACAGTGACAACAAAAAGCCAAACGCAGAAGAAAATATGTGGACCAGAAAAAAATGTGAAGACGAAATTGCTATAAATCAACCAAGGATAAAATAGACAAAACAGATTGACAAACACACATATTTAATGGTAAAGTGTATATTCTACTTTAAGATATACAAAATTAATTTTATCAAGTTGAGTAATATAATATATGCAACCCGAAACACTTTCTATAACCCAAAGTGAATTTAAGTGATTACTTCTGGTATCCAAAAGGTATAATTAAAAAAGAAAGAACGTCATTAAATGACTCTACATGTCAGGGTTGGCTCTGATTTTACTATACCAGAGATCTAAACTCAGAACCCAGGGCACTGATCAAATAAAAATCAATAAATGAAAGGGAACGTCACACATTTATTATTGTTGACTATGTTCTCTTAGCTTGTTTTTTTTTCCCCCCCTGAGAAAATGAAGAATTTGATTCTAGAAAGCAGTGGGGGTGTTATACAAAACATGAGACTATAGTGCTATCGCTTCTTTTCTGATCTTGCTCAAGTTTATCAGGGAAAATTAACCTTGGCAGCTTATTCAGTGACTAAATCTTGATATTTTTCTGGCTTAATTCATAACATAACTGTACGCTATTGCTTTGTGTTTATATTTCCCATCCATTTCTCACATTTCCAAAGCATGCCGATATGTGATCCGGGCAGTTTAGCTACCATAATTGGCATTTTTCTTGGGCCGAAAGGAAACAAATTCCTTATCCACCATACTTTTTTAATTTCTGAAAAACAACAAGTAACATGGTTAATCCTCTTTTTGATCTTTTCCCCTTTTGAATTTTCCTTATATTCTTTCCCTCTTTTAATCTTTTACTCTTTTTAATCTTCTCATTTTGCCCCACCCCTTTTATTTGACTTCTTATTATGTACCACTCTAAAAGAATTGGTTCAGTCTATGGAAATGGGTCTTTAGAGTCTGTTCAAAGACCCATTATCCACATTTAGAGGCCTCACAATTTCTTTAAAGAATTTCACTGCAGCATTTGCCAAGATATTCCAACAGACTATCTTTCACAGCACTAATAGAACACAAATTTTGTGGACAAAATGACACAATGAAATGATTTCTTATAATGAGAAGTAAAACAAGACTTTTTTGTCTTCTGCATATCATACACATTTAAGATAAAATGTTATCTTAGCAACTCACAAAATGTGGCAATTGAGTTAACAAGCTACTTGACTTTTTCAATCAGAAGCATCTATACATAAGCTTTTTTACAATTTCTGTTAGGCAACTTTGGTGATGGTCATAGTGGTGGAAGGACAGGTTAGTTTCAGATATAAGCGCTGTTTAAGACTTAATCTTTATATTATTTTTATATGATTTTGCAACTCATATAGCAGTCATGTTGTTCATGTATAAGGTAGACTTCTAACATTAGCTACTAGTTTGAAAAGGAAATAAATAAAACTTAAGGAAGTTATAAATAAAAATATAACTATTTCTTTGATATAATGCTATATATATGCCTTCTACATAACTACTTGAAAGACTTATTTAAAATGAGTTGCCCATTTCTTTTATAAGTCACATTTTCAAAACACACTCATAATATGTTTGGCTGATGGTCTAATATTACACCTTTGTCTTTCATCTTTCTTTTTACTACAAACCCTTAATGACAAATGCAGGCAGGTCAGTGATACTGATATACCTTGCTCTTAGCATGTGAATTAGTCATCAGACAATCAGTTCAGGGGTCAGGCTTAGAGAAACAGTGCAAAGTTAGCAAAATGCAGGTCGGCAGAGGTGCTCTCCACTTCAAAGGAGGAGTGCTTGGCCACTAGGATTGGGATCACAGGCAGAAACAGCTGGGATTGTCGTTTGCTCAGAGGTGGAGAGTTTGTGTGTGTTTGAGCATGTTTGTAGCTGAGATAGGGTTTCACTACTTTGTAAAACAACAGTTTACTTTAGAATGACTTTACTGGTAAAACCCAACAGGAAGTTAGAAGCCACAGGAGCCCAGGTGCCTGATATCAAACAAGGGAACCTGATTTAGAACAAACTAAAAAAAAAACAACAACAACAACAACAACAACAAAAATCATGCTGTCCACTTGCCTGGGAGAATTAAGGATTTTATTTTCTGAGAAATTTATGAAAGGGTTTTCTTTTCTTGGGGGTAAAGTTAGAACATGGTCTTTTTTGAGAATTAGTAAGAAAATGTTAAATTTTGAGTCTCTCCCGAAGATTCTAAAATATACTTTTTCTCTCTCTTATTTTTTCTAAGAGCAAATATATGAAATGAGAGTTACGAGTTAGATTTGTGTGAAAATATTATATATCAATCCGTCTTTTTAAACTTCTTCATTTTTCCTGGAAAAACATGTGAAGTCAAGCCTGCATGTCTCCCCAATATTAGCACTTGATTTACTTAAAGTTGCAATGAACGTTTAAAAGTATATTCAGTCTTCAGTTGTATGTTAGTTTCAGTTTTAGAAATGAATTTTCTTCTTGGGGGTACTCAGGGTTTTAGGATCAACCCTTGTTCATTATCAAGTAGTTAGAATTCCATAAGTAGGAAAGACTCTGCCTTACAAAGAAGGGTCTCAAGATAAAGTCACCCTTTTTTATTCTTGAGAAAAGCTACAGCATAAATCAAGAAAACTAGATTCATCTCTGAGTTTTGGAAAACTACTGGAAAGAAAACTGGAAAGAGAAGTAAAAAGTGCTACGGAAGAGAAAATTCCAAAATGCAAACCATATGACAATGTCTATTTCTTCCTTTTCTTTGTCATGTTGTTTTACCCTTTCCTGGCATTAACTGTCTTTTGGGTTATTTTTGCTCCAAGAAAGCCATTTCAAAGAAAGATCTTTAGCGGGAATTAAATGAGAGTAAGTACTGAAACAAAAATGTGACCTGTCCATGGCGGAGAAGTATTACTTTGAAGACAAAAATATTCTTTGAACACTTAAACGAGGATACTGTGCTAAACACTTACGGAAAGCACTTATCTCAGGGATATGAAGACACCTTATTCAGCTTTGTACAGCTTGAAAAGCCAAATTTATTGCCTAAATGTAGGTGGTGTCTGAAGCAAAAGAAAAAAGATGAACTTTCTAGAAAACTGATTTATTTGCAAGAGACCTCTCAAGGACCGGCATGACTTATAATAACTTCTCCTCCTTTATTTTATAAGCTGGGGAAGACTCAGTTAGTATTAACATGCCACTAACTTATCCTGCAGCATCAGTAATGGATTTTTTTTTTTTGGATTGTGTTCTTTTAAGTTATAGGCAGGAAAAGAAGAAAAACAGTTTAAATCAAGAATGTAAGTAGTTCATAGGAATTTGTCACTTATGATATTATCAGGCTACAAAGGCCATCAGTTTTTACTTTCTTTGGGAATTAACTCTGAGAGTATCTGCAGTATGGCAGAGCATGTTTTAAACTTCCTTGTATATTAATCCCACTGAATATGGAAAAATATATCAATTCCCTTACTTACCCTCTCTCTTCCCAGATTGAATTTATATGCAATGGGAAAATTATTAGCACAACATCTGCAGAATGTAATTACAGTGCTGTTTTATATCCTTTGACAAGAAAGCTGTGAGTTGAAGGTTAACATTTTTTTCTTTCTATGATTTGGGAACATTTGTAAATCTTACGACACAAGTGTTTCTCTGATTTTCATTAGTGGTTATTAATGGTCATGTAATTCCATTGGTGATTTTCATGACTGTAAAAATAGTATGTTTTAAATGCCTATTAAGCTAATGCAAATGCATAGTATATTTCATGTGAATTTATTTACCATACGTCAGATTATCTAACATTTGGGTCAATGATTGCAATGGACTGACTGTTTATGTCCCCTCTAAATTAATACATTGAAATCTAAATCCCTAAAGTGATGGTATTAGTATGTAGGGCCTTTGGGAGGTGTTTAGGCCTTAGGGACAGAGCTCTTATGAATGGGAAAAGATACCTCGAGAGATCCCTCTCAATGACACAAGAAGATGGCTGTCTAAGATCCAGGAAGTAAGCCCTCGCCAGACACAGAATCTACCAATGCCTTGATCTTGGACTTCCCAGACTCCTGAACTTTGAGAAATAAATGTTTGTTGTTTGTAAATCACCCATGGTATTTTGTTATGACAGCCACAACTATGGTTTTGTTATAACAGCCAGAACAGACTAATCTCAATATTTTTGAGATCATAGACCAATTTAGAGACCTTTTGTGCTTGTTTTGAATATCAAATATTTTAGTGGCACTCCTGAGGGAAATAAGATGATAACAACACTATCAATATTTATGAACATTGTACTACAAACATTATTAATAAATAATAAATAAGTTATTATTTTATGGTCAACTTCCACTACTGTCCTATGCATTCATTAATTGTATACTATGTGACAGACAGTCTTCTAGGAGCTGGAGATCTACATATGTGCTAAAAATACACCACACTTACCCTCATGGAGCTTAAATTCTAGTGAAGGAGATAGACAAGAAATAAAGGCCAGATCAAGTTGTCATGATAAGAAGAGTAAAGTAGGACAAGAGGTTAGGGTTGGAAGTGCTGTTTTAGGTAAGGTGGTTAGATTCCATGAGTCTGGGTGATATTTGAGTAGACCCAAATGACAAAAAGTTAGCTAGGCAATGATCTTGGAAGAGAAGATTCTAGGCAAAGGGACCAGAAAGCATGAAGGCAATGAACGCAAAGGGGAAGAGTTTGGCATATTGGAGAATAAGAGAAGCTGAGGAGGAGAGAAGGAGGAGTAAACCATAGGACCTGAGTCTGGGAGAACTGGACAGGTACAGATGATGCAAAGCTTTCTTGGTCAGTCCAAATATTGGCTTTTATTCTAAGCATGAAGAGAAGGAACTAGAATATTTTTATTTTTATTTTTTAAAAAATTGCTCTAGCTGTTGTGTGAAGAATAAACACTTAGTGTATTAGTCCATTCACATGCTGCTAAAAAAGACGTAGTGGGTAACTTATCAAGAAAAGAGGTTCAATGGACTCAGTTCAGCATGGCTTGGGGGACCTCAGGAAACTTACAATCATGGCAGAAGGGGAAGCAAATACATCCTTCTTCACATGATGGCAGGAAGGAGAAGAACGAGCATAGAGGGGAAAAGCCTCTTATAAAAAACCATCAGATATCTTGAGAGCTCACTCGCTATCATGAGAACAACATGAGGGTAACTGCCCCCACGATTCAGTTACCTCCCACCAGATCCCTCCCATGACACATCGGGATTATGGGACTACAATTCAAGATAAGATTTGGGTGGGGACACAGACAAGCCATATCACTTAGGGAAGCAAGAGTGAAGTCAGGAGATCACTTAGGAAGCCACTGAAATGGTCCAGAGGAGAAATGATAGCTTCTTAGACCTAGGGCTACAGATTGTGTGCAGCCTGAGAACAATCAAGTGCAGTTCTGCTCAGTCATTCATCTGTGGATCAATTCTGTCCACAATTAAAGATTCGGTTTTGTTTAATTTTAATGTAACTTGGGCTTTTGTATTACGGTTTTTAAATTCTCCCTGACTTCCTGGGGCTGATACCTCCCAGGGACTGAGATAGGAATGCACTTATGGAAGAAGATGGGAGTGAGAGGGGTTAGGGATCAACTGACCCAACTGTGCATGAAGGAAGTCTTTGTGAACAGGGACCTTACAGGGAACTAGCAAACTTTAATTTTTTAAATGTCTGTTATGTTTGACATTTAACCATATTAGGAGTCTATTGGGAATAAACAAACAAGGAGAATATCAACACATTTGCTGCACTACACTTTGTGATATGGTTAGGCTGTGTCCTCACCCAAATCTCATTTTGAATTGTAACTACCACAACTCCCATGTGTTATGGAAGGAGCCCAGTGGGAGGTGATTGATTTGTGGGAGCAGGTCTTTCCTGCACTGTTCTCGTGATAGTGAATGAGTCTCATGAGATCTGATGGTTTTAAAAACTGGGGTTTTGTTTTGCACAAACTCTCTCTTTGCTTGCTGCCATCCATGTAAGAGATGACTTGCTCCTCCTTGCCTTCTGCCATGATTGTGAGGGAGGCTTCCCCACCTTGCGGAATTGTAAGTCCAATTAAACCTCTTTCTTTTGTAAATTGCCCAGTCTTGGGTATGTCTTTATCAGCAGCATGAAAAACGAACTAACACACTTTCCTATCTTCTTTTTCCTTTTAGACTTCCAGTTTCTGTATGTAAGAAAACCACAAAATTCTATATTTAATAATTGAAATTTTGAGGATCAAAGTCCCCCAATGGACTATAATCTATGTGGTGTATGGTGCTGGCTGCATTGTTAGTTAAATCCTCGATGGCCTTTGGCAACCCACTTGGGTTCCTTTCCACGCTCTGGAAGCTTTGCTCTTTTGCTCTTCACACTAAATCTTGCTGCTGCTCCAAAAAAACCAAAAAAAAAACCCAAAAAATCCTCGATGGCCTCCTCAGTGTCCATTCCCTTCTTTTTCCATTCTAATAGAACTTTGACATTACTCAGCTATTTAGTCAACCCTGTGCAGCTGTGTGACTTAGTAGAGACTGAATCCCCCTCCCTCCTGCTCTAGGGGTGGGTGTAATTCACTAAGAGGAATCACATTTCCCTAAATGGCGATTTGTTTAAAAGTAAGCATGTGACTTGAGGAGGAATCTGCAAACTGTTTCTGGGAAAAGTTTTGCCTCTCCCCTCAGAAAAAAGGCAAAAGAAGAGACAGACTCTTTATCTTCTTCCTCCTGTCCTTGTCTCCTGATATGGTGTTTGGTGCTAATTCAGCCATTTCCACCCAACTTTATCAGGCATCTGATGTGGGCAGAAAAGAAAAGAGAGAACTTGGTTCCTCTTGACCCCGTTGGTCTGTGGAATTAACCAACCCTGAAGCTTGATTCAGCATTGGACTTTCTGCTATGTAAGAGATTAAAATTCCTTTTTGCTTAAGCCAGTTTGAATTTGGTTTTGTTGCGAAAAAACATTCTCACTGATGTTATCTGCTGTTATTTCCATGGTGCCAAAAAGTTTGGACACAGCTTTATTCCGTACCCACATGGCTGCTTGGGTAAGAGGAAATGCATGCTTCTTTTTTTTTCCCCACCATTATATTCTTCCTTTATTGACTGTCCTTGTATAATACAAATCTGCAAGTTTAGATTAAAAAAAAAATCTGGAAATAAAAGATAGAAAGGTACCTGCCTGGCACCCATCCTTCTTCTTCCCAGACCCCTCCCCAGTGGGCACCAACATGAGGTGACTGCACATTTTCTGCCCCTGTCACTCACCACCACCTGGGCCCCCAACTTGGCCCCAGCCGCAGAAATTCATGCTTTTTTACCTAGATTACCATAAATGAACAAAGTTTCTAAATTGGAAGTCCTAGCATTAGCCAGTACTGTTTTCAACTTTCATTCTATCCTGCTCCCTCATCGTTTATTGAAACTGCTCACCTGGTGTAGCCTGTTAAAAAGAGAGGACATGTTTTTAACAAAGGATGTTGTTACAGTCTCTAGCAACCAGCTGATTTAAGAGTCTGGACAGGATATCTGCACTCCCCTGTCTGTTGTAGCACTGTTCACAATAGTCAAGATTTAGGAGCAACCTAAGTGTCTATCAACAGATGAATGAATAAAGCAAGTGTGGTGTATATACACAATGGAGTACTATTCAGCCATAAAGAGAATTCGATTCCATCATTTGCAACAACATGGATAGCCCTGGAGGTCATTATGTTAAGTGAAATAAACCAGGCACAGAAAGATAAATGTTGCATGTTCTCACTTATTTGTGGGAGTTAAAAATTAAAACAATTCAACTCGTGGAGACAGAGAGTAGAAGGATGGTTACCAGAGTCTGGGAAGGGTAGTGAGGGAGGTGGAGGGAAATTGGGGATGATAAATGGATGCAAAAAGTAGTTAGAATGAATAAGACCTAGTATTTGATAGGACAACAGGGTATCATCCATAACAATCTAATTGTACATTTACAATTAGCTAAGAGTATGATACGATTGTTTTTAACACAAAGTAAATGCTTGAGATGATGGACACCCCATTTACCAGGATGTGATTATTGCGTATTTCATGCTTGTATCAAAGTATCTCATGTATCCCATAAATGTGTTCACCTACTATATACCCACAAAAATTTTAAAAAAGAGGCTGGACAATTGTCTCAACTGAACCAATTGTATTCCTATCCTGGAATTTGTTTTGCTTTAAAATAAAACACAGATATCAAAAGGAACACAAAACAAAGCCTTTGCTTCATGAATTATTATAAGGCAAACACCTTTATCACCATTCCCTTGGATCAAGAAGTAGAACTTTTCCCATCATCTCCGAAGCCCCCTCAGGTACCCCATCCCAATAACTATCCTGACTTTTATATCAATCACTTCCTCAAGCTTCTTTCTTATCATTAAACTGTGCACCTCTAGGCACAATAGTTTAGTCGTGCCCACTTAAATAAAAAATCATAGAAGTCTCTTAGACCTAGGAGTCTCTTGTAATCTACATTGGCTCTTTATAGTTGATATTGTGGTGCACCCTCCAGTTCCACACTCAGGACTGAGGTGCTCATCACCATCTATCAGGGGGACCGTGGGGACACTCTCAGGTTGTCCTCTATGAGCCCTGCCTCCTCGTGTTCATGCCTTTGTATAATGCTCTTCTTTTGAGTGTGGGCAGGACTTATGACTTACTTCTTACTAATAGAATATGGCAAAGGCAGGGGAATGTCATCCGTGATTATGTTACATTATATAAGACCCTGCCTTGCCAGCAGAGTTGCTCTAGAAACTGTCTCTGCTGGTTTGATGAAGTAAGTGGACATGCTGAGGAATGATGGCAAAAAACTAGGGGCCTCTAGGCCAGTTTCCTGTGGATAGCCTGCATCTGCTGACTGGTCTAGGCAAAGCCTGACTTGGTTTGTCTTTCTTCCATCAATTCGAATAACTGAAGAGCCACTCCTCCAGTGCTGCGTCTTTGTTACACCTACATGGTAGGGTCACCTTCCCTCTGCCCAATCTTGCTTCCCTCACTTTCTTACAAATGTTGTTCTATATTTCCTTCCCCAGTAAATCTTCTGCACACAAATATTTGTCTCAGAATCTGT
Source organism: Papio anubis (assembly GCF_008728515.1). NCBI lineage: Eukaryota > Metazoa > Chordata > Mammalia > Primates > Cercopithecidae > Papio > Papio anubis. Next base: position 105,970,179 of record NC_044985.1, on the reverse strand, counting down.
TTTTAGGAAACCCCTCCAACCATTTCCTTTCCTTACAACTTATCTTTTGAAGATTCTAGTCTATTTGACCTGTAGAGTTTCCCTCTATCTGGATTTTACTGATTGCAAACTCCTTGTGCGTGTCAGCATGGTTCTCTGCCCTCTGTTGTTCCTGCAAATTAGCAGCTGGATACAGGGAATGGATGAGACTCCAGTTCCATTCACTTGGAAAGACCACAGGTGGTGGTGTTTCGTGGATAAGATGGCCTATAATGTTTATTTTGCATTTTGATGTTGATACTTTTTTGATATTGATCAGAGATGTTGATACTCAGTGCCTAGTTGCATTAATTCATTGGGGGTTAAAAAATGATGCTATTCTAATTTTATTATTTTGCTTTTACTTATTAGCTGGGATAATTTTATAAAGAGATGCTTGTCCTCATTTACCTAGTGGTGTAGCTCATGTAGAAAACGCAAGACAAATATATGATTCTTTCCTTTTATTTACTCAGTTTTTTGAGACAATGAGTTGGATTCCTGTCCTCCTCAGATGAGCAGTTTTTAGTATGATTTTTAAACATTATAATCTCGTGATTTAGACATATTTGACAGGTTTTCATTTATTATAATTCTTATGTTTATTAGAGTTCAGGTTGGCCTGTTTTTGCCAGTGAGATACTCTTTGGATGGGTTCCTGATTTTTTATGTTTTATATTTTGCTGTGGCCCTAACAGTCTCTTATAGCTCCCCTACTCTCTGGTACATCAAGAGGTCCTTGGTTTATTTTATATGTTTCTTGCCTAGGGCCAGGAATAAGCCATTTCTCCAAGAAGCCCTGGTTTCTTGTTGTGTAAAATGGTATTTCAAGACCATAATCTGGGTTTTAGGGATCCTCATTGATCTCGGGTTGGGTCATTGTCTTTTAAATGGTGAGAGCCAACGGAGAGAAAAAATGTGAAGAGAAATAAGTATGTAAATTAAATACATATGTGTGTTTATTTTTTAACATACATACACAAATTGCACATATACACATACATATATAAAATAAATATTTGAAATAAATATATATGTGCATGTATTTAAAATACTATATATAATCCATATATACAATATACATGTAAATAAATGTATAAAATAAATATATATATGTATTAAAAAATATAACACATATTAAATTACTTGCACATGCATACATTATGTATATCAACAATCTTGTGAGTTCATACAGAAATATCCAATTCAAATTTAGGAATTGCTTTTCACTTAACATCTCCTATATTAAATCTTTATTTCTTGTCTTTTACACTAGGAATCCTATTTCTCAAGGCCACAGAGAATGATAAAATTAAACTCCCATAAACACTCATTTACTTTATTCCACATTACATATGCAATGATCTCAGAATAACAACACTAATAATACTTTCACCACTTCTGATTACTGAAAACAGTTGCTGCTATTGTTATCTATTGTTGATTGTTATTTATTGTTATCATTATTTAGTAAATGCAGTCCTCACTCTCCCACGCTTTTCTGGTTGTACTATATCGTAGTTGGTCATAGAGCCATTCGCATATTAGATTTTCTCCTTTCTAATGCTCACTTAGTATGTCTGCTGTGAGTTATCATATGTTTAGTGCTCAGCAGCAGTCCTTATGTTGATGTCTTTCTCATCATTTTCATTGTGTCAAGCTTGATTTTAGTAGAGTCTTGTGGAGGGGGCGGGGTTTATGGGAACAATATTTCTTCAGTTGTTGGTAATGACTTTTCTGTACCCTTTATTCTTGGAAAATAAGCTCTGTAGGGTGTAAAATCCTTAGCTCACACTTTCTTTCCTTGGGGACATTAAATATATGGGTCAATTTTCTCCTTCTGTAAATGTCACTGTGAAAAACTCTGAAGCCAATTTAATTTTCTTTCTAAGTCATGTATTCGTTTGCCTAGATGTCCCTCAAATTTCTTGTTTCTCTTAAAAGTCCAGTAATTTTACTAGACTATATTTTGGTGTTGGTTGTTCTGGTTCAATATTCTCATGCTGCTGAGAATTATACGCATTTTTTTTTTTTATTTCAGGAAAGTTTTCTAGAATTATAGTTTTAAATATTTATTTGTTTTATTCTCTTATTTTGCTTTTCTTCTTCAGGGACTTTCCTTATTTGTCAGTTGAATTTTCTTTGTCTATCTTCAATATTTGTCATATTCTCTCAAACTATTTTTATCTCTTATTTCATTTATCTGATTTTTAAAAAAATTCTCTTTTCGTTAACCTTCTGTTTCTCTTAAAACATTATTTGTTGTGTTTGCTGACTCTTGTGTTTGTCTAATTCAGTCTTCATTTCTCAAACAATTTTTCCCCTTTATTTTTAACTCCTTCAATTCTGTCACGTACCTTTTGAGTTTTCCTAATGCTGATTTATGCCTGCCTTTCTTGTCTTGTTTTATTTTGATCTGACTTTTGGGCCTGACTTTCCATCCTGCTGAACGTCATTACGCTTCGTTCTTTTTTTGCACTTTTGAATGGGATTTGATGTTACTGCTTTTAGTTACTCATTTTTTTGTGTAAATTTAGTTTTCCTGACATTTTAGAGAAAAACTGGGTTCTGAGAACCTTTCAGCTTCACAAAACTACCTCTTCTTTACTTTTTCACGTTACATGAAATGGCAGCTCGTTCTGAGATTGCTGGGCGGTCCCCACCGCCTGCCCCACCCTGCACTTTTATCTGTACTATCTCTTTTCCTTATTTCCGTTGTCCCTGTTCTATCTAATAATGGTTATTCTCTTAGCAGTTTCTCTTCAATGTGGGGCTCTGTTTTTGAAGATAGCATGGTAGATCATTTGAGATTTCACAGGGGGCTACACTGCCCAGGTAGCTCTTCAGAAATTCTTGGGCAACCCCTTGCCCGTACTGATTGCTGGAGGAGGCATGACTGTCCAGCTATTGATTTCAAATGAACCCTCCATCCTTTCCAGGAAGTATTTATCTACTCTTCTGGGATTTTCCTCTTCTCAACTTCATCACATGTTCTCTTGCTGCATTTTGCTTTCATGCATGCAGATGCCAATAACACACAGGTCTAGGTGCTGTTGGTGATTTAGCCCATTTCTACTTATATTTTGGGATTTATAGGACTACCTGTCAACTTAGTTTTTCTTTTAGTTGAGGTGAAATTTACATAACATAAAATTAATCACAACTCAGTGTTATTTAGCCACTCACAGTGTTGTACAGCTACCACCTCTATCTGGTTCTAAGATATTTCATCACTCCAAAAGAAAATCCTGTGCTCATTAAAGAGTTCTTCCCTTTTTCCCTCTGACCCCAGCCTCTGGCAATCACCAATTGGCCTTCTGCATCTATGGATTTACTTATTTTGCACATTCATATACAAGGAATCATAAATTCTATGACATTTTAGGTCTGACTTCTTTCACTTAACATAGTGTTTTCAATTTTCATCCAGTTTGTAGTATGTGTTTGTACATCATTTCTTCTTATCACTGAGTAATATTCCATTTTATGAATATACCACAATTTGTTTAGCCATTCATTCTTGTCACTTAGTTTTATTGTAAATTTTGTCCGTGGGCTTTTGGTTTTGTTCACTAGTTGCTGTGTTAGTTTTTGTGTAGGGACTCAGGAAGACTCAAAACCTGCTGCTACCACTTTGGCCATTTTTCCAGTATTGTGTCTGAGCAATTTTACTTGAGACTTCAAACATTTATTTCAGGAGAAAAGAAAAGAATCTGGTGGTATACGAGAGGACAGAGCCAGAAAGTCCTGCTGAGGTCCTGGTGCTCTTCTCTTCTCTTCTCTCTTCTTCTCGAGGCTCGTTACTCAGTCTTTCCATGAATTCCATAAAATCTGTATTTTCATTGCCCCTACCCTCTGTCCATGAACTGGAGCCAGCCTGGGTAGGTTACTGTTTTTCAGAACTAAGCATGCCATGATGCCAGCCTTGTCCCCAGTCTGTTGCTAGTGTTTCCTCTACAGTTCTACTCTAGGTCCAATTCCCTCTTGGCAACAACACCAGGAATACATATCATTGTGTGATTCTTCTCTAAGTTGAAATGTTTTTCAACAAATGCTCAACAAAACAGAAGACTTGGCACACTTGAGCTCTTAAATCCTTTCTTCTGCTTCTGTATTTGATTACTTCCTCTGTTGCTGCCTGGCTTAGACTGGGTTCCTTATACACTAAGCCTGAGACAGAAATTCTTGAGCAAGTGATTTATTGAGGCAATACTTGTTCTCAAACGAAAACTACAAGGGAGTGAGAACAGCAGAGTAAGACAGAAGCCAGGAAAATGCAGCTTTCACTGATGTTTAGGCTCCATCTGGTCCAATACAAAACTCCAGAGTGTGAATAATACCAAGTGTTGTCCCACCTTGAGGAAAGGGAGCAGGCCTTTTGTTCAGGATGCTAATGACCAGGCATATTTTGTATGGTGCATCTCCTCTCGCTAGGGGTAATTACTAGGAGGATACAACTTTCAGCTATTAGCAACCACTTAAACTAGGGGATGGGAGCACCAGTTCAATGACAGAAACCTAGGTGGGCCGCTGATATAGTTGGATCTGTGTCCCCACCCAAATCTCATGTAGACTGAGTGATGAACTAATTAGTTTCTCAAAGTCAATTTCACTTTTTAAGATTTCTGGTTCTGTGGTTTCTTTCTTTCTTTCTTTTTTTTTCCTTCTTGTAATCCCATGTTGGAGGTGGGGCCTGGTAGGAGGTGATTGGATCATGGGGATGGAGTTCTCATGAATGGTTTAATGCCATCCTCATTGGCACTGTTCTCATGATAGTGAGTTCTTGTGAGATCTGGTTGTTTAACAGTGTGCAGAACCTTCCCCCCAACCCTACTCCTCCTGCTCCCACCATGGAAGACGTGCCTGTTTCCCCTTTGCCTTCCACCATGACTGAAAGTTTCCTGAGGCCTCTCTAGATGCCAGCATCATGCTTCCTATATAGCCTATGGAACTATGAGCCAATTAAATCTCTTTTCTTTATAAATTACCCAGCCTCAGATATTTCTTTATAGCAATTTGAGGACGGACTAACACAGCCACCAGCCATACCTGCCACTCTCCCTATCTGGCTCTGTGTGTCAGTCATTTTCCTTCCCTACTCACACATATCTATGCATTCCATGTGCATATAATACACACACAGACGTGTAGGTATACCTGTATGTACATGTATATTTGCAATGTGTATATATTACGTATTTACATATTTGTTTATTTATAAATACATGACTTTTAATTTCAGTGTTTTTCCCATTGCATTTAAGGTCTTTTTAGACAGATTGAGGGATGAATGAGTAGTTAGGTATAGGTTTGGGGAAGGGGTGGGGCAAAGGTTTGACCACTAAGAATAGAATTTATGGATTCCAGTGACTCCTACTAGAAAAATGAGAATTGGCACATTTGTGGCTGGAGGTGGGGTTTATAATCTGAGTCTTATAAGAGTGGGAGGTGGGGGAGTAGGGGGAACAGAGGGCTTCCTTAAGAAGGCATAGGAGGACCAAGCCTGGTACCTATAGGTGCAAAATTAAAAGGAGCAAGAAGTGGCTATTTACATGTGAAGGTCATTTGAAAGTCAAACTTTCTTAAAGACAATTGCTTGTTTTGGAAATTTGTGGTGTCTCATATGATGAAGCTTAAAATCAAAGGTATTCTTTGGGTTGTGGAATGGGGTAAGTGTGGAGGCAGCAGGAGCAGCTGAGTGATGAACTAATTAGTTTCTCAAAGTCAATTTCACTTTTTAAGATTTCTGGTTCTGTGGTTTCTTTCTTTCTTTCTTTTTTTTTCCTTCTTTGTTAAAACCTGTTATAGAAGTGATGGAACTGGATGGATCTTTTATCAGAACTGCAAGTTAATGACTTCTGAAGAAAAAAGCACTATTGAACATCTTTTGATATCAGTTCAAACATGTATTTTAAACTTGTGTGATGAGAAATGATACATATTTGCCTTTTTAAAGAAATGTTGTATGGAATGCTTGAAACAATCTCAGCCTCCAAAACCGTTTTAATACTTAGATATATTAATAACATATTTATGACTTGCTATGTAAGGAATCTGATGTTCCCTATCCAAATGGGCAAAAAGAAAGAAACAGGCAAAGGCATTGCTTCTTTCGTTTTTCTACTTTTAAAGAATTGTCAAAACCCCTTTGTGTCCTTTCCCAGCGTGGAGCCTGCAGGCAGACGGCTGAGGGTAATTTTAGAAATGGGTGATACAGAAGGAGGCCAAAACCCAGGAGGTCACAACCTATGACTTCTATAAGTGAAGAGCTTCTATTTTGGGAGGGCAGTGTTTGTGATGTTCTCTGATGATCTGTGGATCTGACAGCACTGGGCGACTCAGTAGGCATCTGACCCCTTTTCCTGTTGGGTTTCTTGAGATAATACACAAGCAAAGTCTATATGGTCCTGTCTTTCTCTTTCTGCATTTCTGCATTCTTGTTTCTCACATATATATAAAAATATACACAAGTATGTGTGTGTGTGTGTGTGTGTATATATATATGGAAAATAAATTACAGAGACAATGCCCTTTATCCAGATCTTTATGATTCAAACAAGGTTCTCTCTCAACATTCAAAATTTAGGATCTGGATCGAAAAGAGACAAGACAAACCAAAAAAAAAAAAAAAAAAAAGCACAACTAAAATAAGATAGAAATTTTCAGCAATCTTTAGTGAAAAGGTATATAAGTATATATATACACACACACTCAAGTATATGTATATGTATATATATAGCTATATATGCTATATGTGTATATATACAAGTGTATATGTATACATATAAAGCATATATACACATATATAACATATATACACATATATAGCATATATATATACAAGTGTGTATATATATACTTGTATACCTTTTCACTGAAGATTGCTGAAAATTTCCATCTTATTTTAGTTGTGCTCTTTTATTTTTTTGGTTTGGTTTGTTTTCTCTTGATCCAGATCCTAATTTTCGAATGTTGAGAGAGAACCTTGTTTGAATCATAAAGATCTGGATAAAGGGCATTGTTTTTGTAATTTATTTTCCCTATAGGCTTCATAAATCCAGAGTTTTGACTTCCCTGCTGTTGGGCAAGAACTGTCCTACCTAATAGAAAATCAGCTCATAATTTCTTTAATAGACTTTTAATGTTTGAATCTAGTTGAAATTGTAAGATGTCATTATTTAAAAGATGTCAAGAGCCAAAAATGTCCTAACCCAACATGAAACTAAGGTAGTGTATACTTTTAAGAACTCTTGAGGGGGAAGATGGCATTTAAAAAAAATGAAGAAGTGAAATAAATTAGATCGTAGCTTCCAGAGCCTTAGCAGTGGTTCCTAGAAGTCAACTTTTAATCATGTGATATGAGGTAACTTCCTTCCAAAGAATGGGTCCATTTAGGCAACAAGATGACCCTGTTTTCCATGACCATAAAACACTATGCAGTGTTTCGGATCACATGGTTTTATAAATCTATTTCACGGCTAAGTGTGGGACAGGAACTGGACGGACAAAATTTTCTTAGTTTAAAACTGCCAAGACACAGAACAATGTTTTCTCCTGTGGTTTAGGAAGTGTTCTGAGATACAATATACTCTCCCTCTGCAAAGCAAATGTGTTCAGCAGTGAAGAGCTAGTAGTTACTTCATAGTATTCAGCTGCTGGAAATGAAAAGTCACAAGCTAGATACTCTTAAGACAGGGAACAGCACACTTTTGCTCTGTAAAGGGTTCGAAAGTAAATGCAGTTTAGGTTTTGTTGGCAAGAGGCAACACTGAGAATATTACGTAGGCACTCATGTAACAAAAGAGAAAAATATGTTTGGCATTTTATTGACAAAATTAGAAATGATTGACAAAATAATTAGAATTATTGACAAAATTTGTACATCGTTGTGTACAGTGTTTGTAATGCAGGTCTACCAATGAGAAGAGTGGAATTTTCTTTGTAGGGGACAGAGACGTTTTACTTAATTGGGGTTCAATGTCAGCATTCTACATCATTAAATCAATTGTAAATGTTCATCTGCTGAAGGTCATTCTTAGTGGATGGACCATACACAAACAGGTTGGCCCACGGACTATATTCTGAAAGAGCCCATCCTGGATACCACTCATTGAGTGCTAGGTCTGGATTTATTTCTGCTGCCCAAGGCTAACCAAAGTAGAGAAATGTATACATTCAAAAATGTGTATGTATGAAGTAAAGTAGTAGTCAATCTTCAATTTCATTTTTTTTTATAAATTAGGAAATGTGGAGCTCTCCGCATATGCCCATGGCAATAGATTCCAGTGTCCTTTCTTTTTCAGTGAGTGAGCCAGTCCTGACATGCCATTCTGCTAGGCATGGCTTTGGTTCCAGATAATATGAAGTGCTTTTCTCAATATTTAAATTGCCTACCACATTCTAGGTGCTGAGATAAAATGAAGAGGAAGGGTGACAAGTCCCACTTTGATGAACTTGCCTTTGACAGCTAACATGTACTGGATGTCTACCAGTGCACCGCTCACTAGGCAAAGCACTCTGCACTAACCCATCATAAGTTGTTTCCACAGTAACTCCTTCACATCCTGTTTTTATCCATATTTCACAGATAGGAAGTAAAGGTAGAGTCATAAATAATAATAATTGGGCACTTGTTTTTTGCAAAATTTGGCTGTAAGTGCCTTACATGAATTGTCTCATTTAACTCCTTCCCTACTATGGTTGGCGCTATTGTCCTTATTATATAGATGAGGCACAGAAAGATAAGGAGCTGTCCAGAGTTCTCCAGCTGGTAAGAGGCAGAGCTGGGATTCAACCCAGGCAGTCTGTGCTCCAATACCAGGTGCTTAACATTATGCTTTTTTTTGTTTCTTTTTTTAAATTTTAGAAAGATTATGTTACTTGCCCAAGAACACACACAAAGTAAATGGCAAAACCTGGCTTTGAACTTCTGGGGTCTGGCTGCAGACCTCTTTTATTCACTGGCTGTACCGAATGATCCCTTATATTCTGGCTTGTCTAGAGTTGATCCATAAATGAGTTGGTTCTAAGAGAAGGTAAAGAGGGTCACATGGGGCAAGCTCGCCAGGAGATAAGCACAGGCGGCAGGATGATGGAGCCCTGTTTCTACATAGCTTCCGAATCGGTAGAGGGGAGGGAGGGTTGCATAGGTTGTGTTATGCCCCAGGAAATAGCCTGTGCTTTGGATTTGGAGGGGCTTGGATGACCTTATTTCCTGGTTGATCTTGGGCAAATCATTTAACCTTTTTAATCCTCAGTTTCCTTTTCTATAAAATGGAGCTAATACAACTTCCCTCCAAGAGGATTTAAAGAGGAAACGTTTAAAACATTCTTGTCTTTTGTGATGCTTAGATTTTGGTGTCAACTTGGCTAGGCTACAATACTCATAATTTAATCAAACATTAACCTTGGAATTAGTAGAAAGGTATTTTCTAGATGTGGTTAACATCTACAATCAGTTGACTTTAAGTAAAGGCAATAACACTTGATAATGTAGGTGGACTTTGCGTCATCATTTCAAGGCCTAAGAACAAAAAGTGAGGTTTCCTGGAGAAGAAATTCTGCCTCCAGACCATTGCATCAGGTCCTGCCTGAGTTTTCAGTCTGTCTGCCTTACAGAGAAAGTTCTGGAGAACTCTGACTGATACATCCTCTTACACGCACTTCAAACAACATCGCTAGGTAACTGTAACCATAGATACCCTAAGATCCACAGAAAATCTTTGAATCTTGATGATACAAATGATTGAAATATCCACATTTTACTTTCATTTCATTTACACGTTTCAGGGCTGTAAAATAAAAGCACTCCTACCTCCGAATTTCATTTCAATTGCAAAGTGTATTTGTAACACAATTTTCTTTGAGCAGTCCTGCTGTGGTAACAGTATAGATATGGTTCCAACATCATCTTAAAGCCTGGCTGGTATGCTGATTAAAGGGAAATGGCATGGTGAATTGGAAGATATTTTAACCACTATATCTAATTACAAAGAAGAACATGTTGCTTACCAAAATTTGAATGCATTCTATAATAAAAAAACAAGGGCAATTAACAATCAAACAAGCAACTGCTTTCTTGACAGGCAGATGACACAGAACAGGACTGAGAAAATGAAGAAAGCCATTACTTGACGAGGAAAGTTGAGATGGTCCTTCAAGTCGTAAGGTAAGATCCAAAGAGCATATGAGTTTGTGGTTAAAAGGCCAGGGAGGGACTCAGGAAGCACTGGAGCTGCTATGCTCGGCTTTGTATTATTGAAGCAAAGTCTTATTTATCGTTAAAATGGGTAAACACAAGTATTTGCAAGTTCTCAGAAATTTTGATATAAAAGACACTTTTTTCCCCCATGTAATTTTACTTGGAGATAGACTAGTACTTATTTTTAAAATGCCTATTTAAATATGGACCTTTCTTTCCTGTTTTATTCTTTATTTAGTTTTATGTTCAGAATTTCATAATCTTGCCCCCTGACCATGCCATAGGGATTTGTGCAGTAAAAGAAGTTAATATCTGTACATCAATGAACTTTAAGGATGAAAAGTCCTAGAAAAGTTAAAAATTCCTAAGACACTCAGTTCTTTCCTCTAACAAACAGTAAAAGATAATGTGTTCTCTTTTTCCTTGCCACAAAGATGCCAGTTTCCCCAATAATTATTCTGCTTATTAAGTCTGAGAATGGGTTAACAGGCTTATCATTGTCAACTCAGGGAATGGATCCTTTATACTCAATATATAGTCTCTGGGAGCGGGGAGTGTATCATGGCTTGGATTCTGGCATAATTTTCTTGAGTAGAGGCCTTGGTCTGCAAACCGCAGCATGCTTAAGAATCACCAGGAGAGGGCCCGGAGCGGTGGCTCACGCCTGTAGTGCCAGCATTTTGGGAGGCCTAGGTGGGCAGATCACAAAGTCAGGAGATCGAGACCATCCTGGCTAACACGGTGAAACCCCGTCTCTACTAAAAATACAAAAAATTAGCCTGGCTTGGTGGCGTGTGACTATAGTCCCAGCTACTCGGGAGGCTGAGGCAGGAGAATGGCGTGAACCCGGGAGGTATAGCTTGCAGTGAGCTGAGATCGTGCCACCGTGGTCCAGCCTAGGCGACAGAGGGAGACTGCGTCACAACAACAGCAACAAAAAAAATCACCAGGAGAGCTTATTAAAAATGCAAAACCTTGAGCGGCACCTCGAGAGACTCTGAGTTAGTAGTTCCGGGGTAAAATTCAGGAATTTCCATTTTTTAACAAGCACTCTCAGTGACCCAGAAGCAGGTAGTTCATGGACCACATTTTAAGAAACATTGTGTGAAGCAGTATTATGCACCCCATCCCCTGTTTCTTTTTAACCTGAAACTCCCATTAGTACATGTTTGTGAACTCATCTCTAACACTTATTTATTTGTAAATTATAGATCTGATCTAATTTTATTTTTATTTATTTATTTATTTATTTATTTATTTTGAGACGGAGTCTTGCTCTGTCACCCAGGCTGGAGTGCAGTGGCACGATCTCGACTCACTGCAAACTCCGCCTCCCGGGTTCACGCCATTCTCCTGCCTCAGCCTCCTGAGTAGCTGGGACTACAGGCGCCCGCCACCACGCCTGGCTAATTTTTTGTACTTTTAATAGAGACAGGGTTTCACCGTGTTAGCCAGGATGGTTTCGATCTCCTGACCTCGTGATCCGCCCTCCTCGACCTCCCAAAGTGCCGGGATTACAAGTGTGAGCCACCATGACCCGCAGATCTGATCTAATTTTTAAAATATATACAAACATTCTGTACATTGTAAAATATATGTAAGAATGGGAATTCAATTTTTAAGATGCTCTCAAGAACAAGAAGTCATATTTTATAAATATTAAAAATCTATTTTATTCACTACACACTATTTTTCTCTTACTAAAATATTTGTATAGTTATTACTAATTATATTTTGATAACAGTGTGATCAGACACATTCTATTATTTAAAAAATATGGGTTAAATATATCAGGAAGCCATTCTTTGAAGGTCTGTCTCATAGTTCAGTTTATTTTGATACTTGGTTATAATGGGTTTCATAGATGAAAGAGGTACCTTTCAAAGATGCGTAGATTCAAATGAAGGACATGCATCTAGGACTGTGTTTTCTACGCTATAATACTCATTTTTAAATGTTATCCTTCAATCATGTAATATTTTTACCAGAATTTGGCTGGTAAATTTTCATATTCTTGGAGGTATGTAGTTTTATTTTTAATTAGTCAGAATATGCTGGTTTTTTTTTTTTTTTTATATTTTTAACCAATGGTTTAAAAAAAGCCTTGAAACTCTTCATTTAGAAGATTTCAAAATAGGTTAGAAAGGTTTTTTCTAGGTTTGATTGCATAAATCTGAATTTCTGTAGTGACATACAGCTTTTCCTTCTGTAAGTCATGTAGCAATGAAAATATTTCTAATCTTGTTTTCTCTTTTGTTTCTATTTTATTTTATTTATTTTTTATTGTTATTATACTTTAAGCTCTAGGGTACATGTGCACAAAGTGCAGGTTTGTTACATATGTATACATGTGTCATGTTGGTGTGCTGTACACTTTAACTCGTCATTTACTTTAGGTATATCTCCTAATGCAGTCCCTCCCCCCTCCCCCCACCTCACGTCAGGCCTCGGTGTGTGATGTTCCCCACCCTGTGTCCAAGTGTTCTCATTGTTCAGTTCCCACCTATGAGTGAGAACACGTGGTGTTTGGTTTTCTGTCCTTGCGATAGTTTGCTGAGAATGATGGTTTCCAGCTTCATCCGTGTCCCTACAAAGGACATGAACTCAACCTTTTTTATGGCTGCATAGTATTCCAGGGTGTATATGTGCCACATTTTCTTAATCCAGTCTGTCATTGATGGACATTTGGGTTGGTTCCAAGTCTTTGCTATTGTGAATAGTCCCGCAATAAACATACGTGTGCATGTGTCTTTATAGCAGCATGATTTATAGTCCTTTGTGTATATGCCCAGTAATGGGATGGCCACATTTTCTTAATCCAGTCTGTCATTGATGGACATTTGGGTTGGTTCCAAGTCTTTGCTATTGTGAATAGTCCCGCAATAAACATACGTGTGCATGTGTCTTTATAGCAGCATGATTTATAGTCCTTTGTGTATATGCCCAGTAATGGGATGGCTGGGTCAAATGGTATTTCTAGTTCTAGATGCTTGAGGAATCGCCACACTGTCTTCCACATTGGTTGAACTAGTTTACAGTCCAACCAACAGTGTAAAAGTGTTCCCATTTCTCCACATCCTCTCCAGCACCTGTTGTTTCCTGACTTTTTAATGATTGGCATTCTTACTGATGTGAGATGGTATCTCATTGTTGTTTTGATTTGCATTTTTCTGATGAGCATTTTTTTCATGTGTCTGTTGGCTGCATAAATGTCTTCTTTTGAGAAGTGTCTGTTCACATCCTTCACCCACTTTTTGATGGGGTTGTTTGATTTTTTCTTGTAAATTTAAGTTCTTTGTAGATTCTGGATATTACTCCTTGGTCAGATGGATAGATTGTAAAAATTTTCTCCCATTCTGTAGGTTGCCTGTTCACTCTGACGGTAGTTTCTTTTGCTGTGCAGAAACTTTTTCATTTAATTAGCTCCCATTTGTCAATTTTGGCTTTTGTTGCCATTGCTTTTGGTGTTTTAGTCATGAAGTCCATACCCATGCTTATGGTCTGAATGGTATTGCCTAGGTTTTCTTCTAGGGTTTTTATGGTTTTAGGTCTAACATTTAAGTCTTTAATCCATCTTGAATTAATTTTTGTATAGGTGTAAGGAAGGGATCCAGTTTCAGCTTTCTACATGGCTAGCCAGCTTTCCCAGCACCATTTATTAAATAGGGAATCCTTTCCTCATTTCTTGTTTTTGTCAGGTTTGTCAAAGATCTGATGGTTGTAGATGTGTGGTATTATTTCCAAGGGCTCTATTCTGTTCCATTGGTCTATATCTCTGTTTTGGTACCAGTACCATGCTGTTTTCATTACTGTAGCCATGTAGTATAGTTTGAAGTCAGGTAGTGTGATTCCTCCAGCTTTGTTCTTTTGGCTTAGGATTGTCTTGGCAATGCGGGCTCTTTTTTGTTTCCATATGTACTTTAAAGTAGTTTTTTCCAATTCTGTGAAGAAAGTCATTGGTAGCTTGATGGGGATGACATTGAATCTATAAATTACCGTGGGCAGTATGGCCATTTTTCACAATGTTGATTCTTCCTCTCCATGAGCATGGAATGTTCTTCCATTTGTTTGTATCCTCTTTTATTTCATTGAGCAGTGGTTTGTAGTTCTCCTTGAAGAGGTCCTTCATATCCCTTGTAAGTTGGATTCCTAGGTATTTTATTCTCTTTGAAGCAATTGTAAATGGAAGTTCACTCATGATTTGGCTCTCTGTTTGTCTGTTATTAGTGTATAGGAGTGCTTGTAATTTTTGCACATTGATTTTGTGTCCTGAGACTTTGCTGAAGTTGCTTATCAGGTTAAGGACATTTTGGGCTGAGCTGGTGGGGTTTTCTAAATATGGAATCATGTCATCTGCTAACAGGGACAATTTGACTTCCTCTTTCCCTAATTGAATACCCTTTATTTCTTTCTCTTGCCTGTCTAATCTTGTTTTCTAATGCTTGCAATTTATATCTTGTATTGCTCTCTAAAAGCAGTATCTTTTTTTAGTTATTGCTGAATTATCACCTTTACTTTGAAGGAACAGGGGAAATTTAAATAGATATAGATATATACAGATATATAGATGTAATCTGCTAGATAGCATGCAACTGAGAGATACTTATCATCACAAAAAATGATGGCAAATTTAGAACACGTGCTGTAATAAAAGAAAACATGCAACTCATTTTTAAGTGGAGGTACTTTAAAAAGTCCTTGATTTTTAAAATCAACTAAGTTACCTTAGTAAGTTAATCAAGGGACAACCAGGGAACCTCTGCTTCTCATGACTACTCTCATCTCATGACAAAGAATGACGACATTTTCTCTACAAAAGTGCCAGTTTCTTTTGAAAAGCGAACAATTCAATGGCATCTTGAGGAACATTGTGCACTTCTGGCTTTCACTTCTTTATTGCAATAGCTCTAAGAGAGGCAGGGTATGAGTTTCAAGTGCGATTATATCTCTGTAATCTTTGCTTGAAATTGTGCCAAAGATTTTTTTCTTTCATTATTATGCAAGGCATCTCCAAAGTGACTTCAAGACATTTTCCATTCAGTTTCAGAAAAATTTTGTAAAGCCCTATTACATGACTTTAAACATTGCTGGAAAAAAAAAAAATCACAGCTTTGATTTTATGTTCTGAGGCTTAGGTTTTAAATGTCTTGCTAATCATAATGACTGAACTCTATCATTAAATAATATCTTAAAGTACACCACATGCTTTGGGCGAGGTCATTATTTGTTAAAATGGACAAAAACCCAAATTTCAGAAAGTTTTGATAATGTCTAATTTGGTTGGCCATCCTTTTGTCAGATCTGATTATATTTTCATTGTTTTTACTGATGTGACAATTTTGAACATTCTACTTCCATTTTGTAATAATATGGAGAAGTCTCAGCTCTGCCTCTTAATTTATATTCGGATGGGTCTGAATGGATTTTATTTTTATTTTTGTTTAAATTTTTATTTCAATAGTGTTTGGGGTACAAGGAGCTTTTTGTTACGTGGATGAATTACATAGTGGTGAATTCTGAGATTTTAGTGCACCCATCACCTGAGTAGCATACATTATACCTAATAAGTAGTTATATAACCCTAGACCCCTCCCTACCTCCCCCTTCAGAGCCTCTAAAGTCCATTATATTACACGGTATGCCTTTGTGTACTCATAGCTTAGCTCCACTTATAAGTGAGAACATATGGTTTTTGGTTTTTGACTTCAAAGTTACTTCACTTAGAATAATGGCCTCCAGTTCCATCCAAGTTGCTGTAAGAGGCATTATTTCCTTCCTTTTAATGGCTGAGTAGTATTCCATGGTGTACATATACCACATTTTTGTTATCCACTCATTAATCAATGGGCACTTAGGTTGGTTCCACATCTTTGCAATTGTAAATTATGCTGCTATAAATATACATGTGCAAGTGTCTTCTTCATGTAGTGACTTCTTTTCATTTGGGTAGATACCCAGGAGTGGAATTTCTGGATCACATGGGGGTTCTATTTTTAGGTCTTTAAGGAATCTCCATACTGTTTTCTATAGAAGTTGTACTAATTTACATTCCCACCAGCAGAGTAAAAGCGTTCTGTTTTCCCCACATCCACATCAGTATCTATTGTGCTTTCATGTTTAATAATGGCCATTTTTTGCAGGAGTAAGGTGGTATCTCCTTGTGGTTTTAATTTGGATCTCCCTGATAAGTATTGATGTTAATCAGCTCTGCCCTTTTAGAAAAATTGTTCACTTGTACTTTTATTATTTTAATTCTCTTTCATGCATGTTTTCCTTGCCAGACTCTTTTTACGTCACTTGTCCATTTTGTTACATGTTCAGTTAAAACCAGATAATATAAACTCTGATTTGGCTTAGATCTGTGTCCTCACCCAAATCTCATGTTGAATTTTAATCCCCAGTGTTGGAGGAAGGGCCTGGTGGGAGGTGATTGGATCATGGGGGCGAGGTTCTCATGGTTTAGCACCATCCTCCCTTGGTACTGTATAGTGAGTTCTCAAAAGATGTGGTTGCTTAAGGCAACGCCTTCATCCGTGAGTATAAGTTCCCTGAGGCCTCCCAAGAAGTTGAGCAAATACCAGCATTGTGCTTCCTGTAGAGCCTGTGAAACAGTCAGCCAACTAATCCTCTTTTCTTTATGAATTACCCAGTCTCAGATATTTCTTTATAGAAGTGCAAGAAAGGACTAATACAGACTCAAAAACTTTTCAGTCTGGCATATGGAAACTGCAGAATTTCAATATGCTCTGCATGAATGCAGTAAGTAGAGGAGGACAGGGGCTGCTGTTGAGCCCACTGGTAGGAGCTTCTGTTCCTCTCTCAGGTTACCCCAGGTGCCAGGTCACACTTGATGTGACATACAGGCCAAATGAGGTCGCTAGCATCCACCCACACATTAAATATTAGTAAAGCATAATTTATTTTATTATGGTTATTATTATAAAATATAAGTAGAATGTCCAAAATTGTCTTCCTCTATCCTGGTAATCACTTGAAGCATCCCCGTGTATCACCACATTAGAGATGGGAGCTTCAGTGGATAACTGGGGACATTGCTTATGGTGTCAGGACACACAGATGCCGGACATCCAACCCTCACCCTCTGGGTCCATCCCAGGGACCATGAGGCCAGGCTGAGATACACGGTACAAGGCATTCTACACTCACTTCACATGAGCTCTGTGTGTATCTGTACTCCCATCATCCTGAGCATGTTGATGATGAGGAAATACTGTCTTCTACATTTCTTACAGTGTTGCAGATTTGTTATAAATTGCCCGAGGAAGAAAATTTGTCCTAATAATTTATATTGATATATGTGTGATTTGAAAATAAATACTGACTGAGTGCGGTGCTCCTGCCTATAATCCCAGCACTTTGGAAGGCCAAGGCAGGCGCATTTCACCATGCTGGCCAGGAGCTTAAGAACAGCCTGGCCAGCATGGTGAAACCCCATCTCTACTAAAAATACAACAACTAGCCGTGTATGGTGGTGTGTGCCCGTAATCCTCTAGCCTGGGTGACACAGTGAGACTCCATCTCAAAAAAAAAAAAAAGAAGAGAAAAGAAATATTAAAAAATGGGCTAAAAATGTGAAAATGCCTTAATACCAATTACAGTTATGTCTGTCATCTTTACCAGATACAGGACAGATGTTCCACAAATGCAGGATTATGTATCTTGTTCACTGCAGTGTTCTACAGTACAGAAATGAGCACGTAGTAGGCACTCAGTAAATATTTGTTGGAGGAGTGCAGGAGCAGTACATATTTACATATTTTGTGTATTTACCTCTTTACTGGCCTCGTGTTATTTTTCCTACCCTTGTTTTTCCTCTCTGCTAATTTACTTGTGTCTTTATTTTATTGTGTTGTATTTCATGTATATTTATAAGCTACCTTGAATCAAATAGTAGTAAAATGTCACATATTATAATAATTACAGGTATCCTTTACTGACTGTTTATGTGCTATTGAGTGCTAGGAGTCTTGCTAAGTACTTTATAGACATTTGTTTATTTATTTCTCACACAACCCTATGATACAGATATTAACTAGTTCTATTTTGCAGCCAAATGAAGCTTGGAAAAGTTAAGTTACTTGTTCAAAGTCATACTGAAATGTTAATACTGACCTATTTCTTTCCAGGGCTTGTTCTTTTGGAATGTTTACAATTGATTTATGAGATTACTTTGAAAATTTGAGGGAATAATACAGTAACAGTTAAAGATGATTTGCAAATTCATGTTTTTCTAACAGCGTGTCTTCTCGAATCCATTGTTTTGAATTGTCCTTCAAGATTTTTCTTGCATTTGGGCCAAGTTGCATATGCCACATCTTACACAGAGTACACAGATCTTATTTGGACTGATATTTTAACTTGAATTTTTATATATTTATAAAACCAAATCATTTAATTTTTCTTAGAAAGTATTTCAAAATTAGCCTTGGTTGTATAGTTAGTATCTTCATCACACAGGAAAACTAAAATTCACTCTTAATTTGTTGTGGGAATCAAATAGTATTTTTTGTTTGTTTTGACAAAGTTTCACTCTTGTCACCCAGGCTGGAGTGCAGTGGCACGATCTCGGCTCACTGCAATCTCCACCTCCCTGGTTCAAGCAATTCTCCTGTCTTAGCCTCCCTAGTAGTTGGGATTACTGCACCTGCCACCATGCCCCGCTAATTTTTGCATTTTTAGTAGAGACGGGGTTTCACTATGTTGGCTAGGCTGGTCTCAAACTCCTCACCTCAAATGATCAGCCCGCCTCGGCCTCCCAAAGCGCTGGGATTACAGGTGTGAGCCACCGCCCCTGGCCTAATTTTGTATTTTTAGTAGAGACGGGGTTTCACCATGTTAGCCAGGCTGGTCTCAAACTCCTGATTTCAGGTGATCTGTATGCCTCAGCCTCCAAAAGTGCTGGGATTACAGGTGTCAGCCACCGTGCCCAGCCCCAAATGGTGGTTTCATCAACCTGGAAAGAAGCAATCATCAAGCTGGATGAAGGTGTTTGGAAGGGCATTACGCAAGACGTATTTTATCTTGAGAATCTCTACCTCAGAACATGTTTAGTTGGAAAAGGATTCTTAAGTCTGTTTTCTCTTCCTTACCTACTCAAAATGTGGAATTGTCAATAAGCTTTAAGAATCTCATTGTGGAAATTATTCATCTTTGGAGAATTTCATGGTAATAAACATAGCCACATTCCAGATAAATTAAGTGTGTGTGAATTACTGCAGCCTTGAGCTCCACTCACTCTGCACCTTCCATTACTGCTTGTGAGTCATTAGCATATCAGGTGTCACAATCTTCCTTAATCCAGCGTGAGACACACCTTTATGCAGGCCCAAGTGATTTCAAGGCAAACTAATTTCAAAACAAACCTTGTTTTTTATTTTTGGATAGAGCACTAAATCCTAAAATCAATCTCATTATCATAATCTCTCTAGTAGATTCTGTAAGGCTTAAAAATGGAAATGGTCTTTTTTTTTTTTTTTTTTTGGTATATTTGTGTTTGAAAGCTTGAAGAAGATACCCAAACTGGTATTATTAATGCATCTTGAAAACTCACATCATCTGACTCATCCTAATTTTCATACTGGATCTCCTATGAAGAGACATGTGACCAAAAAGCCTGTAAATGGAGTCACAACATGAGACTTTGAAAAAGAAATAATGCTATCTAATTATAGACAGAAAACTGTGTGAGCCATGAAAATGAGTCTCGTGGGAACAACTTTTTCAAGAATACATCATCTGTGAAATTTCCTTGGGGCCTAAACTACCCTCATTAATTTTAGAGTTAAGTACTTGAAATAGCACTGTTTGTCTATGTTGAGATTCATATGACTTATCACATGGAAATAAAACAAAGATAGAGATGAGTCTTGTTGGGTGGCCCCCATTTTCCTAATTATTCCCTGAGAAACATGTTTTCAGATGGCTGTGGGAGCAAATCAACGTACACAGAAATGGTTAAATTCTGACTTGGAATTCCATGGGAATTAGCAGGCTGTAGACGAGGTTCTGGCCGAGAATGTCATGGCTGGACCAAGACTTCCTATGGGGCTGCCGTTTGTGGCCAGTTTTTTGTTTTTCTTTCTCCAATGCGTGCATATGCCCAGAAGTTATTTGTAATGGGAGTGTTTTCAGAAACTCATAAATTTAAAACACTCCACACATACAAAACTCTTTCTGAAATGTGACATCTTAAAATTATTTTCTCAAAGTCACATAAAATAAAACAGCATAATAGCCATCTCTTTGTAATATTCTCTCTTATTTTTAATTTTTATTAATATTTACCTAAATACTAAGTAACATCATGAACAGAGCAAAATAAACTGGCCATCTCAGTTTAAATGGCCAACAGTCATCTTTTGATGTGTATTTCTTTGAAATAAAATGCACTCCACATTTTATTTTGGAGCAGTCATCAGAAGTAGTGTGAATTTGTATGTTTTGACAAAAAAGTTATACATGTATGAATTAAAAGATGTTCATGCAATATGAATTAACTTGTGTGCAAAAGAGATACGGAGTTTTCAAAGAGCGAGCGTCTGAATGTTAAGAACTGAGTTCACTGAGGTTAAATTGTGCTCAGGAAGTTTAAGGTAAAAACGAAAGGAAAAGATTGCACTTCTCCTGAGGGCAGGAAGAGGCTCATTTCCAAGATAGAGACTTCTGAAATCCATAAAATACATTCCAGATCCAAGACTTCACGCATCATACCTGGACACTGCTGTCAGAGACAGAGACTTGAGAGTGGTTTCCTTTCATTTACTGAATAGAGATAAAAGTGCCCACAGTATATTTGAGGGACAAATTTAAAAAATTAATTTAAAAATCCTGTTATGTTTAACACTAATAATCTCCTTTTATGTATCCAACCTTTCAAATAATGAAAATCCAAACGTCAAACTTGGAGCAAACCTAGAAACATGGGGCACTAATGAATATGTGCTGCCAACAGCAAACTATTCACCAAAATTCAGACACAAGGTGAATGTGACCGCATGAGAGGGTCTTAAGCTTTCTCATGCCATGGACCCTTTGACAGTCTGGCTAATGTTTCTAATAAAACAAAACACAGGCTTATAAAGAAAATCTATCATATGGAAAAAAATGTTGATCACAATGTGTAAAGAAATACCAAGTTTGTGATATAGTAATATTTGTGTCTTTATTAATGCAATGAAAGGCAAGAATGAAAAGGCGACTTGATATTGACTCCTTTTTGAGGTAGGATAAGCATAAATGATACATTGAAATGGCTGCAAAGTTATAATGTGATATGAAAGTATCTGTTTTATTCTTGGCAATGCGACGGAAACTGCTAATAATACTGCGGTTTGTTGAAAGAAATGCTACATTTCAGATAAGATGAGTGAAATTGAAGATATACATATTTTTTTCTATTCAACTTCATGGAATCTGAAGACCATATGTTAGAAAGCCCTGATCTAAATGTAAAATGTAAGGTCATGGCCACAAATGTATTGTTTCACATACTTGCCTTTGGTCAATATTTTATCTAATATTGTGGTTATTTTAGCAAGTGAGTAGTATTTACCACATGGGTTTTCACTCCAAAGAGATTAAAAACAAAACAACAACAACAAAAAGCAACAACTGCAAACAGCTTATTTGTTTGGCTTGAGGTTATTTCTTTAAAAGTGCAAGAAGGTTGTATCTCCTTCTTAAAGACCCAGACCCACTAACAGTTACCCCGTAAGTTTTACCCGTAATTTTATTTTGTCAAATACCATGACTTGATTTGCCTTATATTTTGTTTAACATCCTATGTGTATGTATTTGATCAAGTAAGTTGTTGCAAAATTCTTCAGGGGAAGGGATATGTATTATCCTTTTCTTTCTATTTAGAAAATGCCTAGCAAAGTGGTTTACACAGAGGAGAAACTTAGTATTTGCAGATTGAAATAAACGACAGGCTATAAAATGCCAATATTTACACTGTGCCCTTTGAAAATCTTTCCCTGGAGAAACTGGAAGTTATTTGGGTTTTTTCCTCATTTATCCTTTCAATCTTTTGAGAGGTGAAGTGAAATGGAAAGTCGACAAATAAAGTGGATACAGATAAATTATTCCATAGAAAGTCTGCGAGTTCCATGAAACCTTATTATTATTGATTAAGAATGGATTATTTTTTCTAGCTACTTGTTAGATTAATGCCACATCTTCACTATACAGACATCCTCAGTATATGTTAAAACCTCTATGGGCCGGGCGCAGTGGCTCATGCCTATAATCCCAGCACTTTGGGAGTCCGAGGCAGGTGGATCACCTGAGGTCAGGAGTTCGAGACCAGCCTGGCCAACATGATGAAACCCCATCTCCACTGAAAATACAAAAAATTAGCTGAGTGTGGTGGCGGACACCTGTAATCCCAGCTACTCGGGAGGTTGAGGCAGGAGAATCGCTTGAATCCAGGAGGTGGAGGTGGCAGTGAGCCGAGATTGTGACACTGCACTCCAGCCTGGGCAACAAGAGCAAAACTCCGCCTCAAAAAATAAGAAACAAAAACCCCCTATGACAGGAAATTACTTCCTAAGACGGTCCCTTCATTTCTTTGTGATCATCTTATTGTTAGAAAGCACTCACTCAGAGTAAGAAATGTGTGTCCCACCTTAGTGTTTAGGTAATGTTTATGATAAAACATATTGCCGAGTACCAGGAGGCAGGAATTTTGCCTTGAAGGGCTCTGTCTGAGGACTGGAGAGAACAGAAAAATGCATTGATTTTCACCGAAGCCACAGTTAATATGCTGGCAATAAAATAACTTTTAATGATCCCATGATGACTGAGTCATCATTCGAAAAAGATTCTATTACATGGTTTATCATATGGACATGTCTGGACTCTGTAGTCAAACATAATGAGTTTGAATCCTAATACTAGTACTTCTAATTTCATGAACTTGTACAAGTTACTGGCCTTTTTTAAAGCTGTATGTCCTTTCTGAAAAATGGCAATAATATCTGTCTCATAGAATTCTTGATGAAAGGTAAAGAATGCATGAAAAACGCCAGTTCACCACTTAGTATATTAGTAGGAATGCTCTCAGCTTCAGGTAACATATGGAACCAAGTCAAAATAGCTCAAACAATAGATAGATTTGTTAACTCACATAATAAGATGTTGTTTTTTCTTAACCATAAAGTGTGGTCAGTTTTTGATAATGAAATTCTTCTTGGGAGATTTAAGTTTTTCAGTAGGCTTTAAAAGTTTATTTTTATTTCTCTTTTTTCTTATAAATGTCTCCTCCAAATTTTGTATTATGCCTTGATATTTGTTGCTATATACATTATCAGTAGTGTTAGTAATGATTGGACTTGAGGACTTCTACTTCCAGTCAAGATGGGGTAGGGTTTATTCTCCCATCTGAAACAATAAAAAAACTGGAAAATGACATGATCATACTTAAAGGGAAGTTTTGTGACTACAGCACAAAGAAGGGAACACAGAAAGATGCACCCAGTCTTTGAGCTGAGGAGACAGTCCAGGCAAGACAAGGTAGCTAGAGTCAGAAAGGTGGCATACCAAAAAGCAGAGAGCTATACAGAGAGAGAACACCAGAAGTCTGCAGAATGTCTCCCTGAATATTCAGTTGAGCAGTAATCAGCACATATGTATGAGGAAATTACTCCAGGCTGGGGAAAGAACCACACAACAGGATTAGAGGGAACAGTGCCTGATGGTCACACAAGACCAGGAATAATGGCTGTTCCCAATAGCCAGGGTGGAAACTTTTATTACAATTAATGGACTATCAATTGGAGAACCAAGAAGGGTCTTACCTCAGTACCAGAGAAAGTAAAAGCTACAATAAACCTACTCTGATTCTGCCTCCCCAAGCTTAAAAGCAAGATTTGAAAGACATAAACCATTTTCAAGTAATTCAACAGAATGGAAGTCAATAGTATTTATAGAAATTAAAAATATCCAACATCCAAGGTCAAGTCTAAAATGTCTGGCATTCAATAAAAAATTATCAGGCATGCAAAGAAGCAGGCAAATATAGTAATGAAGAGAAAAGAATCAATCAATAAAAGCTGACTCAGAAATGACACCAATGATGGAATTATTAAATAAGGACATTAAAACAGGTATTATTATTGTATTCCATATGTTCAAGAAAGTAGAAGAAATATTGAACATGTTAAGTAGAGATGTGGAAAAAATACAAGTAACCCAAACCAAATGCCTAGAGATAAAAACCACAGTGTCTGAGATGAAAAATATACTAGATGGGATTAACCATAAATTAAACATTAGAGGAAAAAGAAATTAATGAACTGAAAACATAGCAATAGAAATGATTTACAATGAAATGCAGAAAGAAAAAAGACAAAAAAAGGAAAGCAGAACTTTGGGACAATTTCAAATGGATAAACATATATCTAATTGCAGTGTCCATGTGAAAACATATTGGATGAGAGCGGCAAGCAATTTTATTTGAAGAAACAATGGCTGGAAACTTTTCAAATGTAATGAAAACTAAATTCACAGATATAAGAAGATCAACAAACTCCAAGCACAAGAAACATGAAGAAAATGTCATAAAAGCACATAGCAATGAAATTGCTGAAAACCAGTAATAATGAGAAAAATAGTAGAAGTAATGATTGGTCTTGAAACTTTTTTGTTTCCCCATCTTATACCATAAAGGCATAAACACATTTGCCCCTCTCCACCCCTCCCTCCATCACACACACACACACACACACACACGCGCGCGCACACACACACACACACACACACACTTTAGTATGAGTAAGATTCTCTCTGTCTCCAGCATTTGGTTTGATTTAGCATTTGCTCTGTGTTACTACAAAAGGACAACTTTTATTATGAAAGTTAATTCATCAGATCTGATTTGGTAATAGCATATTCCCTTAACTATAAGAACTTAAACTCCAGTGAGACAGCCGTGGCCTTGTTCTTGCCCGGGAACCAGGACCCCAGCAAATGTTTCACAGGCACATCCATGCCTTTAAGGTCTTGATGATTATCTACAGCAATTAAGATGCTATGACAGCTAGTGCTTCCTTAATTAGATCTTTAATGAACATTCTAAATGTTAAGAAATAAAATGGTGAGGATGAGCTGCCTCTTTCACGGAACAAAAGACCTTTCTTTAGGTCAGACAACCACTTAGCAGTGGGGCAGACCTTTCCCCCATGGTTGACATGGGCAGCACCATGGACTCATTGAATGGAGCTTAGGGATCAGCTTGTCTTCTCTTTCACAATAAAAAGAAGAACAGAAGCCCCAGGGGTGTCTGGTTAGATTAATTTTCTAACTCTAGATTTTATATCCAGATTAGATTAGATTTTAATTTCCAGATTAGAAATCGCTGACTGCTAGATATTCTGATTTAATGAAATTCTAATTCAATCGTTTCCTTCAAACTGGTTGCCATAGAACTTGCTCCAAATGTTATTGCCAGGGTGGACATTTCAGTATTAGACCATTATCATCTGAAGTCCAAGGTACTTTTTAAAAATCCCCGATTCCCATTTTTTAATATGCTTCCATAATATATCTTTTTGTCTCCTCCCTTTTTTCCTACACTTCTGCAATACCTGTATTCATAAAGTGCAAATGACATACACAAATTTCCTGTGAAAGTATCATCTTACCATTAAACAATTCATGTCTTCCTTAGTCTTCTTGCTTCATAGTTTCTGTTGAGGCTGTATATCTACTAGGCAGTTGAAGTGTCAGCTTCCTAACCATGCTAAGATTGGCCATCAGGCAAGAATGCTGCAGAGAGGATACCCCCCCAATTACCCTGATGTGATTATTACACATTATATGCCTATATCAAAATATCTCGTGTACCTCAGAAATATATATATACCTACTATGTGTTCATAAAAATTAAAAAATAAAAACAGAATGCAATAGAGCTCTATTTCATGTCTAATGGTATACAATTCAAGGAAAATTGAGATACTAGTTATAAATATAATGATAAACAAACTTACAATTATATGTTCTTTTATTTGAATCCTTAATTATACAGGTACCATTTATATGCACCTCACCCAATGAAATTAAAATTTCTACAAAATGAGAAACATTAATGCTAAATTGCATTCTATATGTTTTGATTGTTTTGACTCTTACTAGAACCTTTTTAAACCAACGCGTCATCATGAAAGCATGTTGGAATGTATCATATGATGAAAAATTCAAAAATCTCTAAGTACATGTTTCTATAATAGAAGACAAATTAAGAAAAGAAATTTTGGTGTAAAACTTCAGATGATCTTTTCCAAAGATGAAAACTCTATACATTTGCCTATAACGTCCTCTATGAGTGTCTTACTTTGTATCAAGAAAATTCTATTTATTCTCCTTTGGTTCATTTGCACGTAACTGTTGGGCCCATCCAAGTGGCTAGGAGCCCCATTAGCAATTGTGATGGGTGACCCAGTGGCTTGGGAACTCCTCTAGCATCACATCCTTTCTCTCTGCTTTGCTGCTCCACCCTAAGGACTGCCATGGCTTCTTGTGTTGGCTTCAGCCTTGGCTCTGCCTTCTGCTTAGCAACCTTGGACTCAAAGCCCTTGGCTTTTGTTTAAATCTGTGTGTGTGTGTGTGTGTGTGTGTGTGTGTGTACATGTGATGGTTGTGGGGCTTGTTTGCTCTAGGTACAGTGGTGTTGTGTAAGAAATGACCCACCCACCCTTTACTTAGTTTTTGACAACTTCACCTGTTATCTGGTTCTTTGAGAGGAAAAGGAGGTTGCTCAATTCTGTCATATTAATGTAAAATATCTCAAAATACTTGGGAAGGAACACTTCTCAAATACCCATCTCAATCATCTAGACATATTTTAAGAAATATGATTAATATGGAATACATCAAATGCACAAAACAGATAATTTTGCATCCTATATATTTTGTTGAGTCAATATTCATTCACTTATTTATTTATTTATTTATTGAGACAGAGTTTTGCGGTTGTCCCTCAGGCTAGAGTGCAATGGTGCGATCTTGGCTCACTGCAACCTCTTTTTCCTGGGTTCAAGTGATTCTCCTGCCTCAGCCTCCCAAGTAGCTGGGATTACAGGTGTCCACAACCACGCCTGGTTGTGTGTGTGTGTGTGTGTGTGTGTGTGTGTGTGTGTGTGTGTGTGTGTATTTTTTAGTAGAGATGGAGTTTCACCATGCTGGCCAGGCTGGTCTTGAACTCCTGACCTCAGATGATCCACTTGCCTCGGCCTCCCAAAGTACCAGGATTACAGGTGTGAGCCACCGCGTCTGGTCACTCATATACTAATTTATTCCCTCATTCATTCAAGCACTCAAAAATGTCTCAGTAAGTTTCAGGTGCTGCGCTGACTGCTGTGTGGTTACGCCTCTTGTACGGCACTGATTGCATAGAGCAGGGCTATTTTTGGACAGGTTGCCTCTGCCGGTCTCTGCACTCTTTTTTTTTTTTTTTTTTTTTGAGACGGAGTCTTGCTCTGTCGCCCAGGCTGGAGTACACTGGCGCAATCTCAGCTCACTGCAAGCTCCGCCTTCCGGGTTCACGCCATTCTCCTGCCTCAGCCTCCCGAGTAGCTGGGACTACAGGCGCCCACCACCACGTCCAGCTAATTTTTTGTATATATATATATATTTTTAGTAGAGACGGGGTTTCACCATGGTCTCGATCTCCTGACCTCGTGATCCCCCTGCCTCGGCCTCCCAAAGCACTGGGATTACAGGCGTGAGCCACCGCGCCTGGCCTGCACTCTTTAAGTGTTGTGTTGGGATTGTGCAAACACAAATTATGCTCATTTTCTGAGTTGTCATCCTGACCTCTAGTGCTCTTCTCAAGGTGTCACTATTTTCACAGGTAAATTATCAAGATTTTTAAAACCTCCAGTCTTTATCAAAGTACAATTTTAAAATGACCACACATTTCCTTCATTGAGAGAATATTCAACACACCCTGCTAAAGCATTCAATCCAGGTTACATTTACACCAAAATACAGATACGCAGGTGGGGATTCTCAACTAACTGTATGAAACTCTCTGTTGATGTTCTGTCTACCTTCTTCGTCTCCTTCCCTAAATCAGCTTTATCTTCTAACTTCCCTGCTTTTGGTATCCACCGTTCTCTCAGTTGCCCCAAAGCCAGTCCTCAAAGTCATGTCTACTCTTTCATTTCCACTGCTTCCTATTGAGTCGATGTGGACCAATCAGTGCTGGTTCCTTTCCACATTATTTTATATATTTATCCCCTTCCTTTCCATGCTCACTTCTTTAGCTTGGTTATGCATTCATTAATTCATTCATATTTGCTTGTTTTTTTCTGAAAACCTTTGTGGGGTGCTTAGTGTGTGATTTGCAGAGTAATTTTGCCAAAGAAATGTAAAGATAATTAAGATACAACTTTTATTCTTGAGTGTTTTAGGGACTGGCACGCATGACCAGTATATAAAGAGCTGTACTCAGAACTCAGTGGGAGACAGAGGCAAGGCTGTCCCACTGGTAGGTGTTGTAGAAATCCAAACTGATCTCCCTCATTCTATGAAGTTTTCGTAGCATTTATAGAATTCAATACACACTCCTCACCCAAGCATGCACTTTCTTCTACAATACGGCGTTAATTTAACTTTCCAAATTAATCTCCCACTTCCAATGGAGCACCCTATACTCCAGCCAAATTCTTCCTCTCTGATTCCTGCAAATGCCGTCAAGTATTCTGTTCTCTTTTTCTCCTGCAGATCCCTCTTCTCTGTATCTTCTGTCAAAATACCATTCACACATCAGTGCCTACTTGGAATACTACCTTCTGCTTTCCTGTCCGCCTGAGATGTCTCCCCTTTCTTTCCATTCCCAGAGCATTTTTTTACACTTTTGATGTCATATAACACTCCCATGTTATCATTGCGTGCTTACTGGGTTGTAGGTATTTGAGGCAGGCTGTGGCTTACTTATCTTTCTTGACTAAATGCTCAAAATTACTTGTTAAATAGAATTATGTATGTGACAAGAAAGAGTTATTATGTGGAAGGAAGACTGGAGAGTGTCAGGGACTTAGAGCCAATTTTGCCATGAATTTGTGGGAAAGTGCCCCAAATTACTTAATCTCACAGTCTCCATATGCTCCTCAACAAAATGAGAATATTAAGACCTGCTCTATTTATCTTATAGAATGGTGACAAAAGCTTAAAATATAGATATGAAAATACTTGAAAATTGTTGAGAGCTGCCGACATTTGTTGTTGATGACAGCACCAAAGAAATCAATAGGATTTCTGTGGAAAATTTTTAAATATGTGCAATACAAAAAATGACGATTTTTATCAATACATTTTGATCTGAGGACATTCGCAAGCAGCTCTCGATTTCTGCTTAGGTATAGATATCAAGTTCTTTCTCAAATTCTAGGTCCTGTCTGATTTTATCGGAATAGTGTAAGTCATACTGTGTTCTTGAGTAGTGTCCTTTTCAACTGGGAATATTCCATCATTAACAGACTTTACCGTCTTCTAACATTTGTCAGCAGTATTGTAACCAGGTTTCCAAATATTTCTACCACTTTTTAATTTCATAGTAGTCCTTTGGAGTTAAGGGTTTGTTGTTTGCTAGCTTTGAGTTGGCTTTTTCTTAAAAAGTTGATGTTTCCATAATACCTCCCAAAACATCTTCCATTTCATTTCACCTCACCGTGATTATTTAAGTGTAGTTAAGAAGAAAACACCATTCGGGACTTTAAGAAACAAGGGAATTGGCATTTATTGAGTAACTGCTGTGGCATAAGCACCTTGCCAGATAATTTACATGCATCATCACACATTATCTTCACAAGCATTCCACTGAATGGGTGTTTTCATCCCCATTTTACAGATGAGAAATCTGAGACTCAGATTAACAGACTCTTGCCAGGGCAGGCCTTCATGCAAATCTTGGTTTGTCTTTTGATGATTCCAAAGCTGGGATTCTTATTTTCTGTGGTGTAATGCCTCCTAGATTTTAATTCCAGAGATATTTTTTGAAGGGCTATCTTAAGTCTATAGTAAGTTTGCTGGTGGTGACAATGGAATTTCCTACTTTTATGTGCTCCAAAGTTTCTAGTACAGCCCTCTTAGATACTAAGGGCTCAATGAATTGATGAATGTTGGATAAAGTGTGTCAAGGAGGGTTTTGTCGGTATAAACTTTGGTTTATATTAAGCAGGTGGCCAGCATTGTTCTTTTCCATGATCAATTCTTAGAGACTGATTTCATGGCTTATCCCTAAGTTTTTCTATAATGAGCTATCTTATTCACTTCTAGGGAAATGTTTATGCTTCCCTATCCCTGTAATCATATGTTTATGGATATCTTAGGTCGTTAAGCATATGCCCAACTTTCTTCCATCTGCTGTGTGTAGCACAAAGCACTTAAAAAAAACCTCCTGAAACATAGGCATTTCTTTTAGGAAAGTGTTTCTCAAAAGTGGTACTATTGACCTTTTGGGATGAATAATTCTTTGTTACTGGGGGCTGTCCTGTACATTGCAGAATGTGTAGTAGCATCCCTAGCCTCTACCCACAAGACACTATAGATCTCTTCCTCCCTGTGACAAAAAAAGAAAAAAAAAAAAAGTCTCCAGACAATGCCAAATGTCCTCTGGGGCACAAAATCAGCCCGGGTGGAGAACCACTGCTTTAGTACGTTATAAATACGTAAGGCCTGAGAATGGAAAAAGAATGAAGATTTCTATCTTGACAACAAAACCCAGACTTACTATGAAAAAGCACATTTTATAAAGCATGAATGTGTCAGTGCTTAAGAATGCATTTCATTTGATTAAATTTGGAGCATAAAACATCAATAGCCACCTTCCCCTTAATTTTATATGATAGACACTGGATTTCAAAGCAGGTAAATTTTTATACAGCATAAACAGTAATATTTGAGTAACCTGATCTGTGATAAGGAAGAAACCCAGGATTTTTCTTCTGCTTTCCCCTTAAGTTGTGTATTTCAATTGTATTAGAGCTGAGAATATGGTTACTGCTGGCAGATGTTCAGGGATGCGTAAGTCAGAATCACTGTGATTTTCTTATGGTGGTTTGCATCTTCCTAATTTGACTTTTTTTTTTTTAAATTCTCTGTCCAATCTTATTCTATTTGAAGCCATTTTCATACTTGGAAAATGTAAAATATACTTTAGTAAATCAAATGGTTAATTACCCCAAATGAGAAATACCCTATCAAGACCCAAATCTAGAACGCAAAATGATTATGTATTTACATTTTCACTAAACTGTCAAAGAAATCTATTTTTCAAAGAAATCTATTCCACTGTAATTTTGGCGTATCTTTTATTATGTGCTAAAGCCTGCTTTCTGAGTATATAAGATTAATAATGAATGTGGTTTTAGAGCATTAATCTCATCTCTTTTCACAGTAGTTGTTCTCAATGTTTACATGTTCTGATGAGAAGAATGTCAATAATCAGGGAACTATTCAATTACACTGTATTCTCATTCTTTAAGCATTCAACAAACTTTAAATAAAAATAACCTATCATTGGGTAATATTTTAACCTTCGGGCATCGTTATCTCAATTAGCCCTTACAACAAATCTGGTGGGATCAATATTTTTATGCTCATATCCAAGAGCAAAAATAAAAAGAGAGTAAATTTAAACACTGGGTCCAAGGAGCTACAGTATTTATGTTGTGTGTATGCATTTATTCATTTAATAAGTATTGGCCTCCAATATGTACCTGGCAAAAGTCTAGGCTAACACTGCCCAATAGAAACAGCATGCAGGCTACATAAGTGATTTTAAATTTTTAATTAATTTAATTTATCTTAGCGACAAGGTCTCCCTATATTGCCTTGGCTGGAGAACAGTGGCTATTTACAGTGTGAGCATAGCACACTATTGCCTCAAACTCCTGGCCTCCAGCCTCAGCCTCCCAAGTCACTGGAACTATAGGAATATGTCACCATTCTCACTTGTTTTAAATTTTCTAGTGGCCATATTTTAAAAAGAAAGAAACAGGTAAAATTAATTTAAACAATATTTTATTTTTTCTGATGTATTGAAAATACGATTTCAACAAGTAGTCAAGATAAAAATTATCAATGAGATCTATCACATTCTTTTCTTTTTACAAAGTGTTTGAAATCCAGTTTCAAAGGTTACAGTGCACCTCAACTGAGAGGAATCACTATTCAAATGCTGAGTATGGCTGCATATTGGTCACAGTTTTAGGTAGCATGTCCCTAGGCATCCAGGATGTGGACGTGTTCAAGACAAACCCTCTGTTGACACCAAACTTACCTTTCGGTGCAATGATAATCAGTAAGTGGTAGAACTAAACCTATGTTTTCTGACTCAAGATGATATGCACGGTTTTTTTTTTTCTTTTCAGGACACTTGATTGTATTGCATGAGTTTTCAGACTCATTCAAAGCTGGAGCTATGCTTTGGAAGCCAGCTACAGAGTCCCTGGTAGTGAAACCCTGGGTGAGCAGAAAGGGGCTACCAGGCGTGAATGAGAGCAGGTTTTGGGTTCAGTGAGAGGGTGATCAAGTCTGAACTCTAGGTAGGTGACAGGTTCCTTTAGTGGGAATGGCATGGCTGGTTCAGTTCCTTACGGGGTAGACTTACACAGTAAAAGGGGATGGATCCTTATGGGGAGCACATGCTCCTGTAAGCCACATTGGGTGAGGGTGACCAAGACTGAGGCTCAGAGCCTCAGGTGTCAGAGCCAGGGAGGAAAGAGCCACTGGGGATGGACGCTTCCACGGAGCACCCAGAAGCCTGTTTTCTGCCCCACCACTCCCCACCTTCCACCGCCAAAGCACCTGCTCTCAGTGGACAGACGCCAGTAGTTCATGATCTCAGCTTAGTGCTTTCCAAAGAAAGAGCAAAAGCTGCTTAAATTTGTGCCTTCCATTTTTGATCGAAGCTTTTCAAAAGGCTCTTTCATTGTATGTAAAATTTAAGATGCTGAAAAGACCCCACTATCTGAGAACAAAGAAGAAACTGGTATGTCCTTTTGTTCGTGCCTTTTGAGATGATTCAGTTCCTCCTTGTTAGTTTTTTTCTTGCGTCATTTTGTTTCTCAGTGCTCTCCCTGTCACCCAGAAGACCCCCCCTTACCTGGTATCCTTTCCTTCTCTCATCACATAGGGTTGGGTTGATCTTGGCGTGTTTGGCTTCTTTAATCTCCCCACACACTCACCTGCTCCCTCCAAGACCCACCTCTTTTGGCCTCAACATCTCTGCCTTATCAGAGAAGGGAAAGATAGGCCCAAGGTGCATCTTCTCCCATAGCATCCTCACCAGAAGGGAAGAAAGAGCTCAGCAAAACTGCCAAGGCATTTTGCCTCAATTTCTCCTTGCCCATATCTTTACTTGATGTGTTCTTTCCCCTCCCACTGACTGCTTTGACACTGGCGTAGATCTGTGCTTGTCTATTTCCTGGCAAAGCTTAGGCTGAAAGAGCACGTAAAAATACGTGGCTGACCAGGCCACCCCAATGAAACTAAGACTTGGAATAAAAGACTTGGATTGAGTGTACAGCAGGGGAGAGAAGAGGCTCTTCTCAGCCTCTCTCTTCACTCTTGATACTGAATATGCAGTTGAGCCCTGCGTTGAACTCGGTCTGAAATAATCATGCTGGAATATCCCACGAAGTGTGTTTTTACAAGGCCTTATCAGGACCAGGCTTCATCTTTTAGGAGGAAACCGTCAATGTTTAGTAGAGCTTTTTGGGTACTCCTGGCACATACCAAATCATAGATTACGAGTTTCTCGGTTCATGTTATGAACTGAGCTGCTGTGCCAGAGAGTGGAGCTGGACAGGCAACAAGCTGCTTGGTGCCACAGCTGACGGAGCAGGCGCTGGTCCATGTCCTTTAGTGGGAATGGCATGGCTGGTTCAGTTCCTCACAGGGTAGACTTACACAGCAGCTTCCCTTCCAGGCACGCCTGTTTCCAATTAGGAGCAGGACTCCGTCCAAGTCTTAGGAAGGTGCCAGGGTTCTGAAGGGTCTTCATGTTGGTCCTTCAAGTTGTTTACACTGCTTTGCTACCAGCTTGCAGTATTTTCAAGATTGCAGAAAAGAGTCATTGCATGGTGCAGATTTCTGGCAATGAGAAACAGAGCTCTCCTTATAAAGCCTTCAAGAGCTGGTTACTCCCAGGTAGAGAGGATGTGTGTGTTTTCTATGTACACTGGAAGGTTATGTCTACACAAGCGGGCTACCCAGGTCATCATCAAGGACCAGTTTTCTTTTTGTCTCCATACTGAGTCCACGTTTGAAAAAGTTTGGCAGACAAACTCTCCCTTGCATTTATTGGAGGAATTAAAAAAGTTGCAAAACAATCAATGCTCATTGTCTAAATTCAAACCACAGAGAAAAAGTAAAAGACTCTATTTACCTGTCCTCATTCTCTTCTCCTTCCTGGCAGTAACTGCTGTTATCATTTCACTTTTTCTGTTTCCATTTCTTTTTCTATTTGTGTACTTTAAAGGTACACAGCAGAAATGAATGTCTTCATTCATGTACACACCTATCTCTATCCACATTATCTTATCCTACTGTGTGCATAAGGCATGTAGTATCCACGTAGTACATGTTGTTCTGTTACCCGTTTATTAGACATCTTGAAAGTACATCTGTCCTGTCCTTTTAATAGTTGTATGGTATTCTTTTGTAT
Source organism: Papio anubis (assembly GCF_008728515.1). Taxonomy (NCBI): domain Eukaryota; kingdom Metazoa; phylum Chordata; class Mammalia; order Primates; family Cercopithecidae; genus Papio; species Papio anubis. The sequence goes on along the minus strand of NC_044985.1, from coordinate 105,935,266 downwards.
GAATTAGCTATAATTTCTATAGGTATTCCTTTATTGATGGGCATTTAGTTTCTTTTCTTCCTGCTTTTGTACCATCACGGCAATACTGCAATAAGAACAAACATCCTGGCACAGATACATTTATGACATTAAGCAATTGATATGGTTTGGCTCTGTGTCCCCACCCAAATCTCATCTTGTAACTCCCATAATTCCCACGTGTTGTGGGATGGGCCTGGTGGGAGATGATTGATTCATGGGGGTGGGTCTTTCCTGCGCTTTTCTCATGACAGTGAATGGGTCTCACAAGACCTGATGGTTTTAAAAACAGGAGTTTCTCTGGGCAAGGCCTCTCTTTGCCTGCTGCCATCCACATAAGATGTGACTTGCTCCCCCTTGTCTTCCACCGTGACAGTGAAGCCTTCCCAGCCGTGTGGAGTTGTAAGTCTAATAAGACTCTTTCTTGTGTAAATTGCCCAGTCTTGGGTATGTCTTTATCAGCAGCATGAAAACAGACTAATACAGCAATCATCATATTTTTAAAAACACTTTTATTAATCAAAGACACATGTAGCTCTCTCGATCAGTCTTTCTCATCAGGATGAGATCATTGGTACTATTACATTGAGTTGAAGTAATTCTGGCAAAAAGCTTAGGAATATGATTATTTAGTTAGACTGTACTACCTTATCTGTGAGACATACTTGATACGTTAGAGTCCTTGAAATGCTAAAAATAGTCTTCAGACCTTTGCCCCTCCCCCACATTACATTACAACACTACCTTTGAGAAAAACGAAAGATCTGATCTCTGATTGTGAGTGTATTCTATTTCTATCCATATAGAAATGAAATGAAAAATTAAACTTGTGTTTTTGATTTGCAACTTTTAAAACAAAAAGCATAAAAATTTGACTTTCTTAATGGAACTGTCTAATTTGCGTTAATGAACTGACCTCTTTGATAAGCTTAGTCAACTTTAACAATTTTTTTGTGTGTTTTGTAAATACTGACTATATATGCCTTAGCTGCTGTGCCATTAAACTACCGACTTTATTATTTTCGATTGTTGATTTTACATGGTTAAGCCAGATAGATAAACCAGTAACTTTATCCTTCTGAAATTTTATGGCAGTGTTTTGTAAACTATAGTTTTATTAGAATCTCTTAATAATTGTATGGTAGAAATAACTCTATGATTGGAGTCCTATAGGCTTGGGTTTGGATTCAGTTTACACTGCAATTAGTTACGTGGTCTTAAGAAAGTAACTTGAGAGTGTCATGTTCCTCATGGGTTAAAAGTTGATAGTAATGAACCTACTTTTAACAACAACAGTTGTGAAGATTAAATTAGATAATAGGTGCTTTAAAAACTCCTAGTTTACTGCTTACCATATCAGAGGATTAATATTAAGCTATTATTACTATTACCTGATAAATGGATCTTGTGTTTATTTATTTATTATTATTATTATTATTTTTGACACAGGGTCTTGCTCTGTCACCCAGGCAACAGATGCTTACTCTGTGGCACGATCATAGCTCACTGCAGCCTCAGACTCCCGGGCTCAAGCAATCCTCAGCCTTAGCCTCCTGAGGAGCTGGGACGCCAGGTGCATGCCAGCACATCTAGTTATTTTAAATTTTTATAGAGTTGGAGTCTCACTACATTGCCCAGGCTGGTCTTGAACCCTTGGCCTCAAGTGATCCTCCTATCTCAGTCTCCCAAAGTGCTGAGATTACAGGTGTGAGCCACCATGCCTGGCCTATATGTTTTAAAAATATGACTAAAATCAGAAATTATTACCTCAACTGGTTTATTAAGAAGTCTTGCTAAAAGAGTTTACAACTGGCTTCACAGATACTGGAGAGAAAAAAGTGGTTATTAGTATATTCAATTTATTCACTGGAAAACTGAGACACTGAGAAATTAAGCAAGTTTTTATGATAATGCAGAATGCTAGTTGTGGAGCTAAAAATGCCATTCAAGGGTGTTGATGTCAGTTGGACATACTGCTTCTTTAAAGTACTATGCCCTTTAGGAACCACCTTTAAAACACTGGAGTTGGGAGGCAAGATTAACGGTCCTATGTTAGTTGGAGGCAATCACTATATAGAGACGGTATCCTCATGGGCAAGGTTGGATCCACAGTGCACCTGAATCTTTGATATCCTGAGATGTGTGTTTTGTTTTTTTTGTTTGTTTTTTTGTTTTTTTGTTTTTTGAGGTGGAGTTTCGCTCTTGTTGCCCAGGCTAGAGTGTAACGGCATGATCTCAGCTCACCATAACCTCCGCCTCCCCAGTTCAAGAGATTCTCCTGCCTCAGCCTCCTGAGTAGCTGTGACTACAGGCATGAGCCACCATGCCTGGCTAATTTTTGTATTTTTAGTAGAGAAGGGGTTTCTCCATGTTGGTCAGGCTGGTCTCAAACTCCCAACCTCAGGTGATCCGCCCGCCTCGGCCTCCCAAAGTGTTGGGATTATAGGCGTGAGCCACCACACCCGGCCCCTAGATGTTTTTAATGAGAGGCCACTGCATTTCCAAAGTCTCTTAGGAAGCTATGATTTCTATTCTGTAAGTATGACCTTTTAAATCCACATTTTTTTATCTTTCACATTGAATCTTGCTAATATCTCTTAAATGATTCAAATCAGATAACTTCTTTCATTTCTAAAAACAGGCTTTAAATTAGGTTTGTGTACCAGCAGTGGTCAAGGACCTAACTACACAACCACATGGTGCCTGTTTTTCAAGCCTCAGGTATAGACCAAAGCTTTACAAATAATAGATGTTAAAGGGACATCTGTTAAAATAATTAGGCTTGCAGAAGGAGGACACTTGGACCAAACCTTTATACCTGCAAACATTCTGGGGCTCAATTCCTTTAAGGCAGTAGTGGGATTTGGTCCCCTGTATTCTGAAGTTTGAAATGGGTGTGGTAGGGTGATGGTGTAAGTGAGGAAGAATAGCCCAAACCCTGCCTAGGACAGACAAGCAATTGTAGACACATAATTTCTTGGCAAAACCTTTACTTTTTCCTTTCTCATTTTAGATTCCGAATCACATCTTTTTAGCCAAAGTTTTCTTATCAACCTCCTGAGGGCTTCACATTGAAAATACACAAGTAACAGACAGACACATGAATGCGGTGTTTTTCTAAACTGCTTTTCAAGATTTCATTACGCGTACTCATGAGCACCATTCCAGTGTAAAATGTGTGGGTTTCTAGAGCCCTAATCAATGTGCATCAAGGAAACCGAGGACAGCCGTGCAGTGAGATTGGATGTCCGTGTTAACCAGCACTCTGCTGTTTGCCTTGCCTGCACATGGGGGTGTTTTTAGGACCAGAACAAATATGTCTTTCTTCCTTGTAGAAAAGTTTGTATCTTAAAAAAGTCCATAATTATTACTTTAAATGGAAGACGGGAAATATTTCCAAAACTAGTCAGTGAGCAGAACACCTGTCATCCAACTGCTGTGTTTGCATAATTTAAAGAAATATTAGCCATGTATTACTTAGAATTTATGGATTTGGGCACCACCCAATGCAGAACAGATTAATTTCATGGTTTCTATATACATTTGCACAAATTAAAATATAAGTCTTCACTTGATGTGTTGGAACTCCTTTCTTCAATTAGCTCTGTATGTAGAGCTGGTCAGATGGCGGTTTTCAGAAACAATCCAGTTTCTTCTATGTGCTGTTATTTTACTGTTGAATCCCTTTATATTGCATGTATCGATGTGGCAGGACTAACGTCTACATTACAAGTTAACTACACTCTATCGGTTTGTGCCAGTGACAAATCTATATTCAAATCTGCAAAATCATGAGAAATCTTTCCACAGGATTCTTCTTCCATATTGAAGAATAAGCCCAGACTTCCTGTGGAGAAAGATCTCCCCTCCAAACAGTAAATCAACGATTTTTATCTTTAATTTTTTTTTTGAGACAGAGTCTTACTCTGTTGCCAAGGCTGGAGTGCAATGGCAGGATCTCGGCTTACTGCAACCTCCACCTCCCGAGTTCAAGCTATTCTCCTGCCTCAGCCTCCCAAGTAGCTGGCACTACAGACGCCCGCCACCACGCCCGGCTAATTTTTGTATTTTCAGTGGAGACGGGATTTTACCATGTTGGCCAGGCTGGTCTTGAACTCCTGACCTCAGATGATCTGCCTGCCTCGGCCTCTCAGAGTGCTGGGATTACAGGTAAGAGTGGCTCAGACCTTTAAATTTTTTACAAAAGTAAAATGAGTTATTGGTTACACTATTTTAATCTCAAATTTTAACAACTTTTAAAGAAGTTATTGAGCTTACAGTAGAGCTTTCCAAGAGCAAAATATGAACTGGAGAAATAAACTCCAGTGACCTCAATTAGTCAAGGCTTGGGAGGCTAGGCAAAAGCTAACCCAGTCATCGGTAAAATCTAGGTCTCTAAACTCTAGACCGTTTATCTCCTACTGTCCTTTCTATTTCCTCTAAATCCTTTCCTCTTAAATCCTTTCAGCATTTAAGAGCTGACGATTGGTTTTCTTTGGTGACTCTTAAGGGGTAACAGCAAGTTAAGTTTCGCTCAGATATTTTCCCTACCTCACTTTCTCTATATAATTTCTTTTTTGGTTCACATATGTGTTAAAATATTCCTTAGAAAAGCAGTTATTTTAAGAAACTAAATTGTCATTTATCCTACAAAGATGAATTGTACACTCAGCATGTGTTTGACCCCAGGGGAGGCATTACCAAGGGAAGGAAGAAATGAATCTGTCTCCAGTATGGAACCCCAAACAATCGGAAAAAAGACAACTGACATTTATACATGAAGTGCTTTTGCAAACACGATCTCATTTGAATCTACCAATGCTATGGCTAGTGAAGGGGTTTGTAATGATGTTACTGAAAATCCACTATGGCTAGTGAAGGGGTTTGTAATGATATTATGTAAGCAATTACTTGGTCATCTTGCCACTATTTTGGGAGAGAGTAGAAATATATAAGACGCTGATTGACAAATGAGTCATTCATTTGTTCATCCAGGAGCCTACAAATACACGAGTACGGTGTTCCAGACACTGTGTTAGAAACTGAGAAAACTGTCATCAAATAGGTATTCTATTGCAGTCAGGAACTCCAGGATGGTGGAAAAGTAAGTCGTCCCACAAATAATTATACAGTTACAAACTATGATAAATACTGTGAAGGAAAAGGATGGACTGCCACGAGAGGGCATCATAAGAGGATTTGATTTAGATTAAGGAGTCAGAGGAGGCTTCTACGAGGATTGAACTTTGAGCTGAGACCTCAAAGATGCACAGTGGTTCAGGAGGCTTAGGCGGGGAGGACAGCACACATTAAACACACCAGGAAAGAGGACCGCCCTCTCCCGGTGTGGCAGCACATCACGTGGTCGGGGCCTGCAGATGGGGGAGAGGCAGTGGAGCTGCAGCTGGAGAGGTGGACACAGCCTCCTGGATGTGTTGACAGCCTCATCCAACCACACAACACTCCTTCAAGTTGATGTCAAGTTGCACCCTCAGGAGAAGAGGCTTTGGTTATAATATTTTACTTTATACTTATTAAATATTTAATACTTATTAAAATAAATATTACAAATAAACACATACAAATTTTAAAAATTTTGTTTCTAAGTAGTTTTTAAATAATAAAAGATTGACCAAAATAAGCCAGACTCAACAGAACACACTCTGAGTGATTCCATTTATACAAAGTTCAAAACCAGGCAAAATTAAACTACATTCTTTGAGCATACATAATTAGGTCATAAAACTGTAAAGAAAAGCAAGGAAATGAATGCTGTAATAAGTGTGTGAGTAGCATACCTTTTAAATACTTAATATTTATTAATGCAAAAATATTACAAAAATAAACATACACAAAGAACACCCATTTTTCTTTCACCCAGATTTACCTGTTGTTAACATATTACCCCACTGTTTTTATCATGTGTGTGCTTTCTCTCCCCATATGTACATAGTTTTTCAGAACTACATGAGAGTAAGTTGCATACAGCATAGCACTCTATCCATCAATACTTCAGTGTGTATTTCCTAGGAATAGGGGTATTCTGTTTTATAACCACCGTATGGTTATCAACTTCATCAATTTACATTGATCCAATGCAATCTACTGTCCATAATTTGATTTTATTAATTAACCTAATAACCCTTTATAAAATTTCCCCTCTTCAAGGTGAAGGACTCCCCTCTGATAGAGGATCCAATTCAGGGTCAGTTGGATTTAGTTGTCATGTTTCTTTAGCTTACTTTAGTCTGGAATGTTTCCTCATCCATTCCTGCTTTTTCAAATGATATTGACTTCTGTAATGAATACATTCCCCTTTCTTTTAAATAGAACATTCCTCATTTCTTGTTCATCTGATTGAACATTATTTTTTTAAGATTTATTCATGTTGTATCTTTTGTAGTTTTTTCATTTTCATTGATAAATAGTATATTTTAAACATGTCTGCAAATGCAGGAGTTTTTTCACATGTATGCTTATAACTTTTAGTAAAGAGATAAATTAACTGAACTATTAAACTTCGAGATTAAGTACGAGATTGAATGATCAGTTTTTAAGAAAAACTCAGCTAGTACAAAGACTTGGAACCAACCCAAATGCCCATCAATGATAGACTGGATAAAGAAAACGGGGCACATATATACCATGGAATACTATGCAGCCATAAAAAAAATGAGTTCATGTCCTTTGCAGGGACATGCATGAAGCTGGAAACCATCATTCTCAGCAAACTAACACAGGAACAGAAAACCAAACACTGCATGTTCTCACTCATAAGCGGGAGTTGAACAATGAGAACACATGGAACAGAGAGGGGAACATCACACACCGGAGTCTGTCGGGGGATGGAGGGCAAGGGGATGGAAAGCATTAGGACAGATAGCTAATGCATGCGGGGCTTAAAACCTAGATGACGGGTTGATAGGTGCAGCAAACTACCGTGGCACATGTATACCTATGTAGCAAACCTGCACATTCTGCACATGTATCCCAGAACTTAAAGTAAAATTTAAAAATAAAAAAACAAAAGGAAAACTCAGCTAGTAGATCTTCAGTGTTGCACCCAAATTTACCTGATGAAACTACCTGATGCCAAAGTGACGCCCTGGAAGAAATAAAAAGTCTCTGAAGTATCAGGATTGCCAACTCAAATCCACAAAATGATAATAATCACAATCCTAGGTCTTCAGCGTTAAATGTCTTCTGAGCAAAATTATCAGTTCCTGAAGCTATTGAACTAGGATCGGGGGTATTAGGATGTACAGTTAATTGGAAAATGACTAGGGATGGATAAACCTCAGAAACTCTCATATTCAAGGATGCTTATGGGAGACTTTAAAAAATACTTTTAATCAAATGAACTCAGATCTTTTTGGTTAAATCGTTTTTCTCAATTACTAGTTCTCTTTCTACTCAAATCAACCAGAATTCATGTTATTTGCTTTGTCTCCATCGAGATACTCTTTCTCATGTCTAAGAGCAATCGTCTTTGTTGACACTTTACTTTGAAGTTGGTACAGGGTTGCAGCACATGATGACTTCTACAATAATAACTGTACATTCGAGCCAAAAGAATTCCAAGAACTAAGTTTGTTCCAGGAAGTGGTTTCAACCTTTATTCTTCCATGTTCAAAATCTGTATTTCTTTGTAACTTATTATTTTAAAAAGAGAGAGACCTTGTGCATTTAATATGCATATTTTTAACTTGTCTGGAATTCTAACCTTCTTCCTAATTCTTTTCAATTTATTCTCATGGTGGAATCACAGACAATATTTTCTTCTTTCTAAACCAGCTGTGTCTCACTGAGAAATGGATTCCTGATTGTCAAAAACAAAGTTTGGCCTTGTGCTAGGTAGTGATGGCCCGATCCTTCTAACAAAGGTATTTACTCTATTGAGGGATTAACGGAAGGATGAGAATTATTATATCATTTTGATTGTAAATAAAAAAATTTTGATTTAATGATATGTTAGAATTTTGATTACCTTTACAAATTCTAAATCGCTGGAAAGAGATAATAATACAATTTTTTTTTCTTTTTTGCAGTGGGGTGGAGGGGAAACTAAAACATCATCACTGAAAATAGCAGACAGGTAGGCAAAAGGGTTTCCATGTCCACAGATGACTCACAGTGAAAATAATAAGATGTAGGTTTAAACAGTACAGCTATACAAAGGCATCAGATTTCAAGAAAGTAAATTTTGGGGGAATTAGGAAATCTGGTGAATAAGGTGCAATAAGAGGAAGTATAAAATTTACAAGCATGAAAGCAGCTTAAGAATCTTTTAAGACACTATAATTAAAGCTCAAAGAACTGCCGTCATCCTGAAAAAGAATGTAGGACTTAACAAAAATAGTAAGTGAATAATACAGTGGAGGAAACGAGAGCTGTGTAGAGATCTGAGAGAGGGAACACAGTCATTACAGAACTATTGTCCTGTTTTCTAAATCAAAATCATAGGGAAGCTGAAGAGGGCTATGCAGGACAAAGCTAAATACGGAGAATTATCTGATGCTCTTGCTAAAAGAATGGACAGAAATGATCAAAACAGGTAATTTTTAATTATTGGTGGTGGTTAGGAGAGTGGTGGGGAAGCAATTTCTACCCAGAATAAAACAGGAATTAAAAACAACAAAATAAAACAAGACATGCTTAATAGAATAAAAATCTAAAATAGCTGAAAAGATTGATTTTAAACAATCAATTTAGCTCTTTAAAGGAGAAAGTACACAGACTACTGGGAACAACTAAATTTTAGTTTAATAAATGAATTATGAGATTTCTGGATTTGGTTAGATGGATGATTCAAGTGCATAGGCCACAAAGAAGAGGATTTAGAGCAAAGTTTTCAGGAAGATTTCTTAGGTCCATAGAAACAAATGTTTTGAGTCTCAAGGAGAAACAGGAGCAAAAGTAGTTTCAAGAAACCCATCTGAGTTGGGAGCAGTGACACACATCTGTAGTCCCAGCTACTCAGGAGGCTGAGGCAGGAGGATCACTTCGGCCCAGGTATTTGAGACCAGCCCGGGCAGCATAGTGAGATCCCATCTCTAAGAATAAATAAGTAAGTATAAATTTAAAAAAATAAATGAAAGAAACCCATCTGAAAAGAGGTAGGAAATGGGGCATTTTCCCTTGTGATTAAATAAAATAAATGGTGGTTCTTGAGAATATACAGATAAACAGAGAGACACAACAGTGAAATGTCAGACCTTTTTTCCTTGTGATGAGCTTATCCCATTCAACATTTGTGTTTTAACCTCCAGTTAGATGCTACCCATTCATAAGCTCTCTAATGCTGGCTCAGAGATGCAACTGTCAGAGGAAGAAGTGAGACAGTAGGTAATAGAATCTTCTAGGGATGGAGAGGATCTTGTGTATGATTTAGTTCAATCCTCTTATTTGCAGATGATGAACTGAGACCAGGAAAAGAAGAGACCCACTAAAGATCAATGTTGTCCTCTTCATTTATTCCTTCTGCTTTTCTTGTATATTGACCCCCCATTTAATCTCTCCATGAGAGACTCTCTACCACACATACACACACATTAATATATATATACACACACAAGTATAATATATATATGTGTATATATATGTTTATATACACAAGGGATATATATATATATATATATATATCTCCTTGTTTTTTGTTTGTTTGTTTTTTCAATTGTCTAAGTTGGGTCTTCTGGCCTTTTGATGATTCTGCATCTTTAATGTCTCTTTCTTTCTTTCTTTCTTTCTTTCTTTCTTTCTTTCTTTCTTTCTTTCTTTCTTTCTTTCTTTCTTCCTTCCTTCCTTCCCTTCCTTCCTTCCTTCCTTCCTTCCTTCCTTCCTTCCTTCCTTCCTTTCTTTCTTCCTTTCTTTCTTTCTTCCTCTTTCTTTCTTTCTCTCTTTCTCTCTTTCTTTCTTTTCTGTTTGTTTTGAGACGGGGTCTCACTCTATCACCCAGGCTGGAGTGCAGTGGTGCAACCTCAGCTCACTGCACTCTCCACTTCCTGGGTTCAAGTGATTCTCTTGCCTCAGCCTCCCAAGTATCTGGGATTACAGACATATGCCACCATGCCTGGCTAGTTTTTATATTTTTAACAGAAACAGGGTTTCACTATGTTGGCCAGGAGGGTCTCGAACACCTGATCTTAGGTGATTTGCCCACCTCAACCTCCCAAAGTGCTGGGATTATAGGCGTGAGCCACCATGCCCTGCCTAATGTCCTTTCAGTGATGGTATTTTTTGCTTAAGATGACCAGAGTCTGTTGCAGCCGAGAGCCATGTTTTGTTCTTCATGACTAAGTAAATTGGGTAAATAAGTTGGATAAATACAAACTGCCTCTCAGTTCATTTTGCTTTCCATGACTTAATTCTTTTTAGCAAACATCAGCATCTGTCCCCACCCAGTTCACTATCACCGTTAGGGAAGAAGCGGTGCTGTGATATAATGAGCAAAGCTACGCACATGGGAAAGGATTGCCTGATGGAAAAATGAGCACTCTTGTTTTTGCTATTGGCTTATTTTTAATACAAGAGAGGTATTTTCCCCCTTTTTGGCATCAAGAAAAGAGTCAGGGCTTAGTCAGATGGAACGAATTCTTTGGCTCCAAGAGAGAATGAAGATTTGCATTTGGGAAAATTCCAATAAGGGGGCAGGACCCAAAGGGCAGAGAAGAGGGTGCATACCCTAAGGGTAGGGAGCTGAGTCGTGGTTCAATAGTGTGCTCTGGGAAGTAGCAACATCTTTGGTGAGGCCTCATAAACGCTGAGGGACCAAACACCAAGTGCTTTAGTCTTGGCAAACCCAGAAAATGTCACTGCAGCTAAATTTGGCCCAGAGAGATGAGTGCGGTCCATGGAATCTCTACTCTCTCACAAATGATAAAAAGTTGCAATACGTGTACACCTGAATGTTAGGAAACAAATTTGTACTTAAATTGCCTATTTCAGAATGCTGAGTAGCCACATAAAACCAGTAACTTCGGCCAAGCTCTGTATCTCACGCCTGTAATCTCAGCACTTTGGGAGGCTGAGGCAGGCAGATCATTTGAGGTCAGGAGTTCGAGACCAGCCTGGCCAACATGGTGAAACCCCGTCTCTGGTATAAGTACAAAAATTTGCCGAGCGTGGTGGCACATGCCTGCAATCCCAGCTACTTGGGAGGCTGATGTGGGAGAATTACTTGAACTCAGGAGACGAAGGCTGCAGTGAGCCAAGATTGTGCCACTGCACTCCAGCCTGGGCGACAGAGCGAGGCCCTGTCTCAAAAACAAACAAACAAACAAACAAACAAACAAACAAACCAACCTTCAAACCAGTAACTTCAGACAAATAGTCAAGCGTTTGTCTATAAGCTGTCCAGTATATGAATTTTTGGAACACAAAGGCAGCAGTATTTAGCTCTTTGGTTGGGATGTTTGATGTGGTGAGATGTAGGTAGTGTCTGACCCTCATCCTTGCTGAGGAAATATGGCGGCTTCTTTTCCTTTCAAGAACAGATGATGGAGAAAAATTTGGCAGTAGGAACTGGGAGCCAAGAAAGGGCGCTAGCTGTTAATAAATTTTTCTTTCACACAAATATATCAAAAGACCTATATTTTTGTATCACTTGGAATTTTTATATTTGATTTCCTGATTCATGTCATTCACTTCTTCATTCAATCCCTATAGATACTGAGCAAGGCATAATGGCAGGTAGTTTCAAGATTATTTTCTGATTTGATCCTAAAAAATGAGAAGTACAGCAGCCATTATATCCTCATTTTAAACTGAGCAGATGAACTGATAAGACTCACATGAGATCGGGGCGCAGTGGCTCATGCCTGTGATCCCAGCACTTTGGGAGGCTGAGGTGGGCAGATCACGAGGTCAGGAGTTCGAGATCAACCTGGCCAACATAGTGAAATCCTGTCTCTACTAAAAGTACAAAAATTACCCAGGAATGGAGGTACGCACCTGTAGTCCCAGCTACTTGGGAGGCTGAGGCAGGAGTATTGCTTGGACCTGGCAGATGGATGTTGTGGTGAGCCGAGATCACGCCACTGCACTTGCCAGCCTGGGCAACACAGCGAGACTTGGTTTCAAGAAAAAAAAAAAAAAAAGAGTCACATGAGTTCCCCGTTTTCATCAGCTGGTGGTAAATGACAGAACTGGCCACTCCCAGATCTTCAGATGCCCATTCAGTGCTTGCCAAGAATGATATTGAGTTTGAGGACACAATATGTCCTCAGGCTCTTCTATGCTGTTACTTCTCATGGTTCCTTGGGGATCGCTTTGCACTCTATCCTAACGTGGGTGCTGTTTCAGATGATCCTGTTCCCTGAGGAGGGTACCAAGATATTCATTCAAGACTAGGTCACCAGGGCAGACCCCTCATGAATGGGATGAGTTCCCTTACAAAAAAGACTCCAGAGAGTTAGCACAGAGGTGGCATCTACGAACCAGGAAATGGACCTCACCAAACACTAAATCTGCCAACACCTTAATCTTGGACTTCCCAGCCTCCAGAACTGGGAGAAATAAATATCTGTTGTTTATAGCCAATGAATCTATAGTATTTTTATTACAGCAGCCCAAGTAAACAGAGCTTATCTATCTATCTATCCATCCATCCATCCTTCAGCTAGAACTCTATCTATGTATGAGTTACGTATATGGACAACTCGATATGAATTAAGATGGCTAGTTATGCTGGGCATTGTCTTTTCAAGCACTATCTAATTTCATAAATAAAAAAAATGAAACCTGATGAACTTCACACAGTAAGACCCAGAGCTGGGACCTAAACATTCATTTGTTTTTGTACCAAAGCACTTGATGCAAACACACACGTGCACGTGTGTGCGCAAAAAGGCATACATAGTATTTCCCTGAATGCAAATTAAAATCACAGTGCAATACCACTACATACCTAGTAGGATGGCTAAAATGAAAAAGGCAGACACCATCAAGTGTGGCTGAGAGTATGGATTATCTGGAATTTTCATGTACTGCTGGTAAGTGTCTACATTTGCATAATCACTTCAGAAAACTATTTGCAGCATCTGTTTAAGCTAAATATATGTCACCTGTGTCCTTGCAATTCTGCTTCTAGGCATAAACCCCAACATAGGTTTATCAAAAGATGTGTACCAAGATCTCTATAGCAGCAAGCTGGAAAAAAACAAGTGTCCACCTACAGTGGAATAAATAAATAAATAAATTCATACAATGGGATAATTTGTAGCAATGAGAATTAATGAATGATAACTATATGAAATAACACAGAGAATTAATGAATGATAACTATATGAAATAACACGGATGACTCTCTCTATGTCTAATAGAAGAAGCCAGACTACATGAATGGCTAAAGCATATGATTATGTCTATATAAAGTTTATAAATAAGTAAAAATAAAATAACTGGCGGTATTAAAAGTCAGACTGGATGATCCCATTACTGGGTATATATCCAAAGGATTATAAACCATGCTACTATAAAGACACAAGCACACGTACGTTTATTGCGGCACTATTCAAAATAGCAAAGACTTGGAACCAACCCAAATGTCCATCAATGATAGACTGGATTAAGAAAATGTGGCACATATACACCATGGAATACTAGGCAGTCATAGAAAAGGATGAGTTCAGGTCCTTTGCAGGGACATGGATGAAGCTGGAAACCATCATTCTGAGCAAACTATCACAAGGACAGAAAACCAAACACCACATGTTCTCACTCACAGGTGGGAATTGAACAATGAGAACACTTAGACACAGGGTGGGGAACATCACACACCGGGGCCTGTTGTGGGGTTGGGGGATTGGGGATGGGTGGCATTAGGAGAAATAGCTAATGTAAATGATGAATTAATGGGTGCAGCAAACAAACATGGCATATGTATACATATGTAACAAACCTGCATGTTGTGCACATATATCCTAGAACTTAAAGTATAATAATAATTTAAAAAGTCAGGCTGGAAGTCATGATGGTGGGTTGGGGGGACATGTAGTGCGTGAAAGATGGCATTGGAGACTTCTGAGGGTGCTGCTAAGATTCTGCTTCTTGATGTGGTTGCTTTTTACATAAGTGTGTCCACTTTGTGAAAATTTATTGACTTGTACACTTCTCTGGGCACTTTTCTGTATGCATATTTCAATCAATTACATTAAAATTATTAGCTCCCCTGAAACTAGACCAAGATGATGATAGCCAGAGTTTCAAAAAAATGAGTGTTGCTTAGACATGTAAAGTGTGGCATGATCTTTTCTCAAAAATTAATGTTTACAGTTAAAACAAGCTTTTTAAAGACTTTATATTTTTAGAACAATTTTAGGTTAACAGCAAAATTGAGCATAAGATGTGGAGACTTTCCATATGTCCCCTGCCCTGACACATGCATAGCCTCCCCTATTATCAACATCCTCCACCAGAGTTGTACATTTTTTACAAGGACACATCATTATCATTCAAAGTTCATAGTTTGCCCTGGGGTTCACTCTTGGTGTTGTACATTCTATGGGTTAGGACAAATGTAGAATGACAGTTATCCATCATGATACTACAGTATGATACAGAATGTTTTTCACTGCCCTAAAAATCATCTGTGCCCTGCCTATTCATCCCTCTCTTCCTCCAACCCCTGGGAACCACTTGATCTTTTTACTGTCAGACCACAAGAGAAGACAAATGTGAGAGTGAGACATATTCCTAGATCTATCAGCGAAGGCTGAGTTGACTTTACCCCAATATGTTAAAACTATGTCTCCACAGTTCTGCCTTTTCCAGAATGTCATATCGTTGAAATTATACAGTATGGAGCCTTTACAGATGGGTTTCTTTCACTTAGTAATATGCATTTAAGTTTCTTCCATGTCTTGTCATAGCTTGATAGCTCATTTCTCTTTAGCACTGATTCATGTTCCATTGTCTGGATATACCACAGTTTATGTATCCATTACCTCCTGAAGGACATGTTCGTTGCTTCCAAGTTTTGGCAATCGTGAGTAAAATTACTATAAAAATTCATGTGCAAGTATTTTTGTGGACATGTTTTCAACTCTCTTGGCTTAGGAGCATGGTGCTGGATCATACGTTAAAAGTATGTTTCATTATAAGACACTATCAAACTTTCAAAGCGAATGTATCATTTTGCTTTCCCCCCAGCAATGAATGAGAGTTCCTGTTGCTCCATGTTCTTGCCAGCATTCAGTGTTTTCAACGTTCTAGATTTTAACCATTCTCCTAGAGACATAGTAGTGTCTCGTCGTTTTAATTTGCATTTCCCTGATGGCATACAATGTGGAGCATATCTTCATAGGCTTATTTGCCAACTCTATCTTCTTTGGTGAGGCTTCTTTAAGGCTTTTGGCTCATTTTTTATTGGGCTGTTTGTTTTCTTGTTGTTGAAACAAGTTAATGGTTTCACATGTATGTATATTACTGCCAGACCACAAGAGAAGACAAATGGGAGAGTGAGACATACTCCCAGACCTATCAGTGAAGGCTGGGTTGACTTTACCCCAATATGTTAAAAGTAAACTATGTTATTTGATCTTTCCTTGCTTTTTGTATTACCTTTTTCTCTGGTCTCTCTCTTTACTACCACGTAACATATTGGTAATATCATAGAGAATACATTTTGTGAAATATGTTAATGTGCTTCTCTCCTTCGCATTTCTTTTTCTTGCTCTTTCCCTACTCTTGCAGACATGCCCATTTGGTTGCCTTGGGAAGGACTGGGATTGCTACAGAGGAATGCGAAATCAAAGACACAAATTTGATTTTTCGGCAGGCTAATAATCTCGAAATCTAAACTTAGTCTGGAGAGAAAGGATTTTCTAAATTATTTGAACTGTTGTTAACGTACCAGGAACAAGCTTGGAGGACTCAGATGGATCATAGACCCAGTACTCAGGTTTTTCCATAGTTCAGGGCAAACACTGCCTTTTCTGCCCTGCCTATGGTGTCTGCACCTGAGGGAGGCTTAGAGGAAGTGGAAAACTGGAAGCCCACCCCTCTGGACCTTGAAAACTGTAGTGAGAAGGAAGACAGAGGTAGAGCGAGTAGGTCAGATCCCAAAGGTCTCAGCCAATCACATGCTCTTCCTCCATGACCCCCACTTGGGGCTTACCCTTAAAGGAGATGGACTTTGGAAGTACCCAGTTACATATGGAAAGAGCCTGAGACTAACGGGTCCAGTGCATCTTTCTGGAAATATCTATTTTCACATTTCCAGGGTGTTGGCCCATAGAATCCATGGGAAGGACCAGAGGGTGTGTTGCAAGAGGATGCAAAGTGCTGAGTAGCCAGAGGATGGCCAGAACCCTGGCATCAGCTAAGCGGGACTGTCCCTGGATTACAACACCTTGGGGAAGTGGTCAGGACCGTGGATCCCATGGTATGTGCCAATGTGCCATCTAAAAATCCAGTAGTACCAGTTGCATCTCAGCAGCCACAACTTTAGAAAACAGTTCAGCCCAGGCATTCTGCAACAATTCTCTTAGAGAGATTCTGGGAAGGGGAAGAATCACACCAGGATTCATGCTTACCTGTGGGAGGCTGAAGAGTTACCTGAAGGGAATGTTTAAATGACTGAATCAGACTGAACTTACTGGATCAAACTAAAATAAAATGTCTTCACTAACAGGATTGATGAAAATTCATTATGAAAACCAATCAGAGAAAAAAGGAAATGCTATTATCTGCACATTTGAGGTGGAGAGCAATCTGAGATCCTGCTATAGTAGGAGATGTTTGAAACAGTTAGGTGTACTGTTTCCATGCACAAAAACTAACCTTGAAACTGATTTTCAGGCAAAATGAATTTAACTGCCTGAGGACGAAATGACAGCTTTCTGAAGCAAAATGACTCATTGGAAAGTGGTGTTTTAGTAAGGATATCCCTGCCCACCTTCACAACACTGGATGGCTGAGAAGCAACTCCAAGGTCATCAAGCCCATTTCTTTTATTGTCTGGAGTGTTTAACTGGGTCATGCATGGTATCACCAGTAGTTAGGGGCAAAGTTGCGACTACAGCCTGGAATTCCAGACTTCTAGAATCATGTGTGTTCAACTTTACCATGCTGCATCTGCATTCTAATTTGACTTCTTCAAGTCCTGGATATGAAGACTGGAGGCCGTGAGCTTGGTTATGATTTCTCTTGGCATTATTTCCTAGTATGTGAAGTATGCTAACTCTGCATTTGAAATAAACTAGCCACTGGGATCTGTTGACAATGTGTACCCAAAATAACTTTGTGCAATGGAATTAATGCTGTGCAAAATCCTCAGTCTTTTCAGGAATGTTTCTCTGTAAACTCTTTGGAAAACAATCCTCCTTGAAAAAAAATCTGACTTAGTCATCACCATTCCAGTTTGGAGAATTCTTTATCTATTAGTATTTATATATGGCATAAATTAAAATGCATATTACAACTGTTATTTTTTTCCCACACCGCTGACTGGAAAATTAACAGAGTCCAGGGTTGAGAAAATGATGTAATACAATATAAACCTACTTTTCCAAGAAAACGACTGCAGCAACTGCATCAAGTACTGTAACTGGAAGTTCATTAAAGTCATCCACACACCCGTGAGCCTTCATCTACTGATAAAGATGAAGAAACAGCACTCATCCTACAATAAAAAGTAGGATTGTGAGGTGAGGAAGATGGAATGGGGCAGAAAGCAATGAATGAAAAATGGCTAACCAGTTAGGACAACGGAAATAACTCACATTTGTAGGAGGAGTTTTGAAATGTTCATGAAATGGAGCTTCTCAGGCCTGTCTACCTTTAGCCTCTACTCTCCGAGGCTTGGATTTAAAAGTGATTTATTCTAGAGAGTAATCACATCTAGTGACAGGCCCTCCTTATGCTTCTGTGCCCCTCTATAGGCCTGACAAGGTCGTTTCCGTGATGGCTGGTCATACCGCTACCTCTTCTGTGCTGTCAAATTCTAAGTCACTGGAGACATTTTCCCCCACCCTCACTACAACAGTAGCTGCTGGAGCGTCTGAGGCTTAGTGGATGACACTGATATGTGGGCTTTTTGTGGCATATGAAGAGTTGGTCACAATCAATGTAAATGAGTCTCACAAAGGGACCATCAGAAATCAACTTGTGTAAACTACAGTGTTTTTTTTCTAGGCAATGAGCAGAAATGACAAAAGTGTGGGGAGAATTTCTAGCAAACCTTTAAGCATCTCTGGGCTCACGGAATGACAAACTCAACTAGAAAAGCCAGGGAAAACTTCCTTTACTCAAAATTTGCCAGATGCAAAAGGAAAATCCAGTGGCTTCAGTGGAAAGAGCCCTGTAACTTTCCTAACTGTTTCTTGCCTATCCTTGCAGAAAAGGCCTATGAAAACACATGTGAATATCTATAATTATGTCTATGTATGTATCTATATTTTTCTATATACTTGTTCTTTTTTCATTTTCACAAATGGGATTATAAAATATATATCTCTTGTGCCTTGCTTTTCTCTCCCCTAATCCAGAAGATTATTCCAAAACAACATATAAAATTTAATTCATCTCTTTAACAGCTGCACAGTATTCTACTATATGGAGGTATCATAATTTCTTGGTATGAATTAATACTGTTTCTAGTTTTTGTTGTATATACATCTCCTTATTTAGAAGGCCATGTCCATTGTATTTGTTGGACAACATAATTGTATATTTAAAATTTTGAATGATTTTGCCAGATTAGCTCCCAAAAATGTTGCTTCCATTTTACATGTTCATCAACAGTCAATGAAAAAACCTGCTTCTGCAACACCATTTAGACACATTAGGTTTCAATTAAACTTTTCAATGTTTAAAACAAATTATTCTGTAATTGAAAAAGTAAAATAATCTCATTGTTTTGATTTGCATGCATTTAATTATGTGTAAAATTGAGCATCTTTTCATTTATTTATTAGCTCTTTGTTTTTAATTTTCTCTGAGCTACCCGCTGATAGTATTTGCTTATTTTTCTATTGGGCTATTCATTCTTTTCTTATTGATTTGTTAAAGGCCTGTGTATATGATTAGAAATCTTGTCTTTTTCTGTTTATCATTTGTCTTTTGTGCTATCTATTTATGTACATACCTACACACACATACATATTTATTTTTCTGATGTTTTAATTTATTTCTGTATGTATTCCGAATCTTATGAAATGCTAGAAAGTTTTTAGAGCTAGGAAATTTAAAACTGAATTTAAAGGCAGTTCAATTCTATTTGGACTCTCATTTTTTCTAAAATGAAGTGTCCTTGGACTTCTCCAAGAAATGCCGATTTTATTTCATTTTCCTAAGATAAAGTTCTAGAGGTAAACCACCAGGGAGATGCACAATGAAAATACTCACCTGCGCTTGGGCATGCTGATGACGTTTGGTAAGGAAGGGATGCTTCTTCTCTTCCATGAAAGAGCACTGCTCCATTCTGGGGAGAAAAGACCTGAGCTTAAAGGTTAACATGCTTAATCTCTACTAAGAAGGTGTCAGGAAAGATGCCATCTAGACTTGAGGAAATTTTCACAGAGTTCTCTTGAGGAAGAATGGCTTGTTCACAGAGAAGGGGAAAGTGAAGACACACCACTATTCAGGGTGAAGGGGTCTCTGTCATAACTCCCAGTTCACATTCCAGGAAAATATAGCTAAGAGTGAGTAGACTTATGCACTTGGATTTTCTTCCAATAAGAATCAATATAGGCCAGGCTGGGTGGCTCACGCCTGTAATCTCAGCACTTTGGGAGGCCAAGGTGGGTGGATCACCTGAGGTCAGGAGTTCGAGACCGGCCTGGTCAACATGGTGAAACCCTGTTTCTACTAAAAATACAAAAATTAGCTGGGCGTGGTGGTGAGTGCCTGTAATCCCAGCTACTCTGGAGGCTGAGGCAGGAGAATTGCTTGAATCCGGGAGGCAGATATTGCAGTGAGCTGAGATTGTACCACTGCACTCCAGCCTGGGCAACAGAGTGAGACTTCATTTCAAAAAAAAAAAAAGAATTAATATAAAAAGTTTAAATGTGTTCCAACTACCATCATACAACATTTCTTACTACTAAAAGTCACTACATTATGTTAACATCGATGTAAATAATAAAGAAATGTGGAGATTTAATTATCTTTCTGACCTTAATGTAATTGATTCTGGGCTTGATGAAAGAATTGGTGACACATGCTAGGGTGCTGAACCAAAGAGGAAGGCTGTGTAAACTATCATAAAGATCAAGTGTCACGGAAGAACCATCCACCCTAAACTCCCATCAGGTTTACATATACATCCTTATAGTGATAGCTGAGGAGAGGCTGCGTCTGGTTGGGGTGGAAGAGTCCTTGCTCTCTTTTTCACCTTTCGTTGACAGCTTAAGCCGAGTTTCCACAACAAATCTTACTGTTGAAAGCAACATGCCTCTGCTCTCTCAAAGCCAGAACGGTTGCAGTCCTTACCAATGTGAAAGGCAGAAATGTACTGCAAAATGTGTCCTGTGTAACTGAGTGACATAAATGCACAGTTGGCAGCAGGTTGTTTTTAAGTGGTAGGTAGAGGAAGTGTCCTTCCTATATCTGGTTTGAGTTGCAGGCATTCCCACAATCATTTCTCCGAAGAGTGGGGTGCATTGTCAGCAGCAAAAACATCTTCCAAGGTGGCTGTGATAGGGCAGTGGCCACTGTCAGGGCTGCAAAGATAAGCCTAGACCTTCTAGGAGCACTGAGCTGGGAAAAGCCTAGGGGATGCGTAAGATCCTGCAGTAGCCAAATAGACTAAGGGGTTACAGCTGGCTGGAGGGAGCAGGGGAGGGGTGAAGGAGAAGGACCAGTAGCTCGAAAGGGTAGAAACAAGTTTTAGAAATATAGATGGGAATTACTGACTGGTCATGTAGTGGAGAAGGTTTAACAAAGAAATTTCAGTAGTTCTGTCCCAAAGAGATCTTGTTTTATCCATTCAGTCAAGAAGATAGAAAGAAAGGCGTTAAAACAGAAGTCAGAAGAGCAAATTGTGAAGTGGGAGAGTCACCTCTCAGGGACGTGAATCGCATAAATGGGACTTGTTGACCCCTCCCTTTCCTGCCCTTTCTCCTTTTCCTCCAGTATTGTCTCTTTTCCTGTGGTTTTCTATATCTTTCATTCCTTCTAATCCTTTGGCTTTTTCATGTTCTCTAAATATATTGCTTTGGTTCAACATCCATTAAATGACACACTCTTATAGCATGAAATGATAGTTACTTCTGCCATATATTGACTCAATTTAAATTTTTCTGCCTTGTTCTCAAAACAGGACAAATCACTAAAGGTGTAAGTAGGGTTTTGTACTATCCTGGTTGGTTGGCTGCCCTGCCATTTTCCTATTTCTGTGGGAAAGACTTCTTAGCCAAAACTGCCAGCTTAGTCCTAGGCTCCAGTACTTGTGTTAGTCACAGGGCAGCTTAGTGGTTGCACCCAAGTGAATCGGCAAGTGGTCATTCTTGCTGCCAGCTCTGCTCTACTTCTGTGATGCTGGGCTTGTAGCGGGGATGCTCTCTGTTGTATTCTTGAGTCCTACTAGGTAGTTCTGGGACATGCATCTGAGTTCCTGTTACATTCCCTTGTGCCCAAATCCTGTTTGTGATGCTCTTCCCAGTTCTCTAGGACTTGGAGAACAAGAGTCTTTCTTTGATTTTGCAGAATTGAAGGAATAATTGCTTCCAATCCCAGCTGGGTTTGGTAGTAGACTGGTTATCTACAATCATCCACTTTAGAAACTATGCTTTTGGCCTGATGGTGTGCCTTCTCCTACCTCCGTTGTCTAGTTCTAGTTCTCAGGGCCTCTTTTGCTCTTTGTCAACCCTTTGCTGCTAATTCATTGTCCAAATTATGTCACAGGAGACTATAATTTGATTAATATGTGATCTTCAGGTGATATGTTTCCTCTGAGTTAATCACCCACAAAAACAGCTCCTCTTACCACATCTAAGGTCTTCTTTTAAAAAATGAGTGAATTAGAGCATTTTCCTTTTTATCCAATGCAGCTTACCAATTTGCCACAGGCTGCTTTACCCGTGTGATTTTAAGGTGTACATGGGGCACATATGGATGAGCTGGTCATTTCCATGCAGATTTAGGGTGGGGAAAGAAGGTTAGGAGGTGAGGGAGGTGGAGGGTGTGGAAATCCAAAGGCCTTAGTGTTTCCCTAAGATCATTTGCTGGGACAGTAACTACTTTATAAAAGCATCCCTTTTATATGGCTCTCCCTTTACCGTTTTCATTTGAAAATGCAAGATCCATCTTTACCTAACAGAAGGCAAGCAGTTCCACTAAGCACAGCTGGGCTTCTTTATCCGTGGCTGATGTAACCCACCGGTTCATGATAATAAAGAGATGGAATCCCCACTTTCAACAGTGAGTTTAAAAGGATCCTCCTGCATTAGCCACGTGTAGGAATCTTCGATAAATGAAGCAAGCCAAATATAAGTTAATTGCAATTAGGAGTGCATATTCTGTTATTCTATTGAAAATACTACTTGTAGAAAAAACTTCTTGTTAATTCATCAATGCTGAGTTGTTTCCTTCTTTTTATTTTTAATAAAATTTTGGAAACGACAACTGACTTTTAAAAATTTGTTTACTACGTTGCTTTCATTTTCCAGAAAAGAAAAGTGGATTCTAAAAAGGTTAAATGGATTGTGTAAGGTTGCTCAGTTTGTAATAAAATTGGGTCTAGAACTTTGGGTTTCCTGGTTTATGCTCCAGTGCTCTTCCTGTTGACACCTGTCCTCTGATTTCATGCCAGTTTAGCAGAGAACAATATTTCAAGAGGTATGTCTTGGATGTAAACATTGGAACCATCAGAGAAGCTTTACAAAACACAGATGTCTGGGACCTGTACTTATCAACTCTCACTTTTAATTGGCCAGGGGTGAGCCTTAAACAAGACCAGTATTTTATAAAACCTGCTCCGACGTGATGCTAATTTGCAGCTAGGATTGGAACACTCTGGTATTACACAACAGGTAATTCTGAAACTATATTCCTTTCTCTTCTACATTTCATAATTCTGGATGGTATAGACCACAAACATTCTTTTGTTAAACTTAGCACCGTACCATCTCCTATTAATCTCACTTTATATATATTTTTAAACTTTCCTTTAAAGAAATTTAAGTATTTAGAAAAATAAGAATAATTTACATAAACATCTGTGTTTCCACCATCCAGTATCGAAACTTGCTAACATTTAATCAAATTTGCAAAGTCCTTTTTAAATATTAATAGCTGAAATGAAACTCTTCAGACAACATGGAAATATACCCTTTGGGGCTCTCATTTTATTTCCAGGTTTTCCTCTGTTATGATTAAGGTCAAAGAACAGACAAACATTTCACTCCCTTTCTTATGCTTTTTCCCCTCCTAGGAATCTAGAGGAGAGGCTTACTTGCAATAAGGAAAATGCCCACTGAGCTCTCAGAGACTTTTAAGATTCTCACAGTAAATGATGATGTTCTTGTGTTCTGGAGAGCACCAGCTGGGTCAGGAGAGTAAATACCTCATCCACATGTCAGTAGGAGAAAAACGGCTTAGTGAGAAGTTTAAGGAGGTCAGTTTTCATGCTCACAAAACGACTTGGGAATCACAGACCACAGACATGTATTTAAGAATGCAAAAATTCGTTTGCTGAAGATATGTGGAGCTATTATTTTCCTTGGCTGAGACTAATAATTTTCTTCTTTGCCCCATAAATTGGAGTTTTAAAATGTTGTTGCTACCACTTATTTCTCTTGGCATGTTAAATGACTGTGTTTCTTTGTTCCCACTGCTGTTTCTGTGTACCTTCTTCAGCTCTTTCTCTTGAGTAAATAGTCTAGCTTTGCTGTGGCTTGCGTAGCAGCTTAGCACCCCTTCAGTAGTTTTTTTCCTCTGGCTATGGGGCTTTGTTGACCGTATTCTTAGTATATATGCTTTCCTTTTTTAGTTTCTGAAATTAGGAGGTGCTATTTACTGTCCTCCAACAGGCAATTATCTCTCCCTGTCTACTCTCCCAAAAGCATCTCAAGTGAGTTGGAATTCTGTTCTGATTGCAATTCTGTCCTTGTACAGTCAGGCAATGTCTCAGCCAAATAAAGTGATTCCCCTGGTGCACTCTGTATGGGGTTTTTCTCTGTTAAATGGCATCATAGCCCGTGTTCTTATAATCTGTTGTTAAAAACCAACAAACAAATAAAAAGCAAAGATAGGTGAAGACCTCGATCCTTAATCTATTTCAATTGTTTCCTTAGTTCTCATTTTAAGTCAACTGGCTTCTTTCTCCTTTTTTATATATATATTTTTAATTTTTTTAACTTTTATTTTAAGTTCAGGGGTGTATCTCTCCCTTTTTAACATCTTGTCTTTTTAAAAACAATTATTTCTTTATTGCTTTTTCTTTTAAGTGCCGGGGTACATGTGCAGGATGTGCAGGTTTGTTACGTAGGTAAAGATGTGCCATGGTGGTTTGCTGTACCTATCGACCCTTCACCTGGGTAGTAAACCCAACATGCATGAACTCTTTTTCCTGTGCTCTCCTCCCAGCTCCCCTGACAAGTCCCAGTGAGTGCTGTTTCCCTCCCATCTTATCTTTTATAACTACGTCCCATACAACCCCAGATGAACTTGGGCTAGAACTAATTGCTTTTCTCTTCTAAGCTTTTCTGCTCAGCACTTGTGCATACTCCATAGTTGTCAAATCAAATTTTTGCCAAGGAAGAACAGACCTGGAAGATCCAAGGAACTCCCACAAGCAGATACATGTGTTTTTATAGGTTAATGTCAAGTACACCAAAACACATGAAGAGGAGGAAGGAGATTATGGGTGTGCAGTAGCTTGAAACACCACATCCACCCATTTAAGAAGTTGGAATATGGAAAACACAGTGCCATTTTGTTCACAGAAATAATTTCCTTTCTTTGCGAAGCCTTTTGAATATTAAAGTTAGAGCTCATTTTCCTGTACTGTAGTTTGAGGAATGCAGTCGTGTAAACATAAGGAAGAACCACGATTTGCAGCAGAAGAGCAAGCTGTTTTCCTAATGGTTGGAAAGCATTTGCTACCTGGGAGGTGTAGGGAGGCTGAGAACACCATCCACCCGGGCAGAAACTCTTCCTCTCCCTCCCCCTGGAAGATGGCTGATGTTAAAAAGTTGTGAGTCATTAGGTCTTCCCATATGTCTCTGGTGTGCCTCTCAGAAATGTATCACAGGAGGCTACGTTGGATTTACACTTTCTTAGGTTAAACTGGGCTGCTTACATTATCTGCTCTACTAGAAGGACTTGATAAATGGATTGTTGGGGGGATCCTGTCCATATTTGGTTTATGTTGTTCATCTTATTTAGAATTTCAACTTTTAAAATAGCTTACAAATGGCTTATAGTCATTATTGTTGTTCTCCTTTATAAAAGTTCCATTGCATACTAATGAGCAGTTTAATGCTAACAGAAGCTACATTTCCATGAAAGCTGAAGTTTGCCATATGCTTAACTGCCGTTTCACACAAGCACCAAGACTGCAGAATGCAGAGTTGCCACAAATATCCAAGTGCAGAATTAGGTCCCATGTACAAGTATGTGAGTGAAGAATTTGGCTCAGGCATATACTCTCGGAAAAAAATTTTCCCATAGTTTTCTTTTCTCTAAGGTATTGAATGGGCCAATACTTGTCCTCATGTTTCAAACATTTCAGCCCCCTTGAAACATTTTGATTGCCTCTTACATTGACTAGAATTGCACAATACTATGTTCCAAATGATATCTTTTTCACTGGCTTTATATAATTCTAGAATAAACCCTCTGCTTCGTACACTATGCCCTCATGTATATCACTTCTATTTTTACTTCGGCTCTTCCTCTGTTTTCCTTCTACCATTTCATCCAACATGTTTCAAATTTGTGTAGTTGTTTATATTTGAGACGATCATACTTGAAATCAACAATACTTACTTTATTTTAAAAATATTTGTCTTGATGCAATTCCCAATTTTGGGACCTGGCACATCAAATTCAATAGAAAGAATGCAAGCCTTGGGAAGATGGAATAAACCCATGATGTAATCGGCAGAGTTGATGTGTTGATTCCACCCTTGTGGAATTAGGATCTTTATTTTATTAGCTTCTAAACTGAACAATAACAGAAACATAAAAAATAGTTTTTTAGCAGCAAATCTAAATTTTAAAAATGTGAACAAGTAGATTTGAAAAAGAAGACTTGTGGTCTTGTACTTTTTAATTTTATTTTACTATTTTAATTTGTCTAATTTCATTCAATCATCTGATATGTACCTAGGTACCTAAGATATGACTGGTGTGTGTGTGTGTGTGTGTGTGTGTTTTCATTTTAAAGCACCAGGTGTTCACTGGTAAGTTAACAGCATGCTTGACTCAGTAAATCAGAAGACATAGATTCTTGATCTACTCAAGCCTGGAAGTAACATGCCCCATTGGGTAGGGAGATGCTCATGAACCTGGGCTTCATCTTGTTGACAAAAGTAAAATGAGACACTAAGTTTCTCTGGTGCAACTTGATTTCCTGGGGGAAACCCAGTTTCATGACTCCATTTTTAGCTGAGTCTCCACTGTAGTTACCTGGAAGTATCTTTAGTTTCTGACATGTAGATGTAAAGCCTGTGGGTTGATTCATCTGCCTCAATTAGCTCCTGCCTCCAGCACTGTTCTGCCTGGGCCATCTGCTCAGAACTGACCCTCTTAGCATTAGTTGACCCATCTTCTTCCACAATTACTTCTAATCTCTCAGTCTTGGTCCTCAATCACCTGACTAAGTGATAGGAAGGTCCATCTCTTTCACTTATTGGTGCCCTCATCTGTGTTTTTGACCAGCCTCGTGCCTAAACCTTTACCGCCAATGGTCAGTTTCACCTATCTTGATTCAGCAGCTGGATTTCTAGAACAGAGTTTTTCCTTTCTTTCTCTCTCTCAGATTGACTTTCAATAAATTCATAATCAATTAGAGGTTTATCTTTGTTCTTTGCTTATTTTGAGTTACCCCCAAAGCAGATCAGAAACAAGTATTTGGGCACAAAAAGTTAATTAGGACGATGATTTCAGGAAGCACAGGGAGGGAGTTAGGAAGGGAGACAGGGAAGAGAAGAAATTCAAAAAAAGGGTGTGTTCATGATTGGGGTTCCTACTGTGGGAAACAGATTCAATCCCTGGGGGCCCATCTGAGAGACTGCAGATCATTTAAGTAATGAGATGTGAAGTTTCGGTTAGTTATCTACCAGTCATTCTTCATGGTTTGAGGTTTGCACGAAGTAGGTGTTAACTGGACATATCTAGCCTGCCTTGTGCACTCTCTTTTGGTCAGATAAAGCTCTCTGACAGAAGGACACAGGTGTTTGGGGTAAGAAGCCACCAGTATGTTCAGGAAGTACCTACCAAGCTGCAGGTGACTTCTAAGGTGAGCTGTGCCCCAGCACAGGTAGGGCTCTGGCAGTGTCTGCCACACTAATTTCCAATATTCAGGCTTAAAATAACTGATTAGAAGGCACTGTTGCCAAAAATTAGGAAATGTTGGTAACCAAAACTTTATTTCCTGGATAAGTTATCTTTTTTGATAAGCGTTTTATACCAATGGCAACATCTGGGGTTCCTGAAAAGGAATTAAATAGTCTTTTCCACTGTGGATGATAACTGAATTATATAGAAAGCATTGAAAGGAAAGCCAGAATTTAGAAAGGGTGTTACAAAATGCAAAGCTTTAGCTGTAACCCACCAAAGTTCAGGCCATTCTAAATTATGCTGCAATTTGGGTTTATGAGAATTATCTGTGTTTTCCAAATATAAGTATTGTGCATGTCTCGAATGCCAAACATTTTTATGAATGATAGGTCATGTTCACAATATTGCTGTTTGTAATTCTTTTTACTCACATATTTGTTATCTGGCTTGATGAAAGAAACATTTTGCTTGTGTCTTAAGTATAAAGTATGCAGTGACTGAACCTGACATTCAACTGAGCTAGACTCCTGTGAGCTTAGCTGGGAACTGAACAAAAGATCTGTATCAACTCTGTTTCTAATTCCGAGTTGGGGGAAGTATGGGTAATCTAGATGAAACTCACATATACATAGTTTATTTGTACATATGGTTGTATAAGAGATTTGTAATGAGTTGTATATGCTTAATTTGAATGCTTGGTAAATTTTGGTTATACGCTTACGCATATGGTATGTGCATTAAGCCATTCTAAGGGCTGCCTTTGGTTATAAATTCTCAGTTTAAGAGCTCTGGCAAGGCAGACCCTGCTACACATCTGGTTGTTTCTTTGTTCCCAGGCAGTGACTCATTTTGATCAGATCTACTTGCACCTCCTACCTTCCAAGTAAAAAGAAGATAGATTCCAGAATTAAAATACCACCATTGATGTTTATATAAAGAAACTTAAATTTTTCCTATAGGTCTTAGAATTTTAGCATCCTGTGCTGGAAATTAACTTTAAAGAAATTAAAACATAGAGGTTTATGAAGGAACAGTGATTTTCCTAAGGTCGTGAAGATAATGGCTTATCTTCAGCTTAGATATAATTTAGGTGATACACTTGCTTTGTTGATAACAGACTACCACAATTTGGATTGCTGCTATGTCTGGCATCATGTAAAGTTAAGACCCATTTATGGGTTCCTTCCAACACCGTAGAAGCTATTGCAGTCATAAATTTCCTCAACTGAGGCAGCTGCTGTGCAAGATAGTAGTAAAAATCGAACATTAATTTCTTTTTCTTTCTGAAGACTTTAGGACTTTATGAACTTTCAAACTACCCTTTACAAATTGAAGCAGAGCCATATGGCAGTAGCTCCTGCCAGAAAGCAGCCAGTGACAAGAAGAATCTTGATTGATACACATGAAGAAAAAATGCTGGGAAAAAAGGAAGGGCAAGAGCTGTTAACTTAGGCAAGGGGTACTTACACAAAGCTTTCAATCCTAACCAGGCGGTGCAGGAAGAGAATGACCTGGTTGGCAAATGGCAAAAGGAAATACGAAGCTAAATGTCACAGTAAACATTCTTTCTTTGCTTCTCCCCAAAGAGTGCCAACACATTTTTAATTCTCAACAGATATATTAAACCTAGAGCTAAACAAGGTACAGATTTATCTTTGTGAGAATAAGTATGTATTAACTCTGCAACAGTGTGGAGAAAGATTGAATCGTTTATTCCATGGTCAGTAATAAACAAAAACACACAAAGAAAAAATTATTCCCTGAGTACACCATAGACCGCTCACTGTCTGCTTTTGTTTTATAACTATCGATGTTTATAACTATCCATGTTTATAACTATCAATGTTTTCTGACTTCTTGTCAGAAAAGATGACTGCATTGTAGTTAGAACTTACCCAAACAAACGTAGCAAATTTCTTTGATGCAATGGTGATGTTTTTTGGAAATGGATTATTTAATGGGTTATAGGCATCCCTTTTCTTTGTAATATTCTAAGGGCTGAACAAATTATTTAAAATACAACATGCTAATAACAAATACCACGTTCCTTAAAGTAAGCAAGGAAACAAAGGACTTCATATTTGAGTACAAAAATGTGTTGATGATTTTACTTCAACAAGGAAAGATAAAACAAATTTAGAACTGTAACTGATAATTTAATCTAAATTGAATCCCATGGAATAGTCAAGAGTTGAAGACACCTGCCACCAGGATACTGAAATCTGAGAAAATGTTACTTGCACTTGACTGCAATCGGAGGTAATTTAATTGCATTTACTGATCAAAATTTGTTGAATGACAGTCTAACAAACTCTGCTGAAGTAAATATCATTTTATTATGAATATAATTTATTATTTTCCCTGCTGGAAGTAAATGAATGACAAAATTAAATGCCATTTTCGACACATCTAAACAACAGCTATAATCATAACTTTATAACATCCTTAGTCCGTTTTCTGATCTGTGACTCATAAATCAGAAAGCCATAAACTTGTGTCTGCTTCCATGACTGGAAAATTAATTTCTCTCCTCTAGAGGAATGGAGGAAAGACATTTTTTCTCAACTCTTTGACTACTGAGGACAAATAGAACAAGAAGTTGAAGATCAGAATGGCAGCAGTGTGCTTAGTTTAGATAGTTCGATAGTTTATGCACAACGTTTAATCTAAGTGTTAGTTTGCAGGTGTTAGGCTAAAGAGATGAAACTGAACTTCGTCTTCAAGATCTTTTCAGTCAGAGAAAATTTAATGGATACTGATGTACTTAGAGTTTATTTGAATTTACTTGAGTCTTCTGTCACAAAGAAATAATTAGAAGAGAGAAAAAGAGTTTAATTGTTTGGAAAGGACAACAGAAAATATTTTTCGAGCTGAAAACAAGAAGAAAAGTGATGGTGGAGTGAGATGTGGGGTAGAAGAGCATAATTGGTTTCTACCTTGAGCATACTAACTTGATGACAATAAAAAACACCTAAGTCACGTCTACTTGGGCACAGAAACTGGGTCAGGCTCTCAGACATATTTGCTATAGAATAACACAGGGTTTCTAACTCTAGAAATCTAAAGCAGCTGCACCATTAGATCATAGTTTGGCTAAATGCAAATGGATAGTTTGCTAGGGCTGCCATAACAAAACACCATCGACTGGGTGGCTGAAACCACAGGATTTTTTTTCTTCTTCTTTTTTTAATTTCACAGATCTGGTGGCTAGAATTCTGAGGTCCAGGTGTTGGCAGGGTTGGTTTCTTCTGAGGCCTCTCTCCTTGGTGTGTAGATAGACGTCTTCTCCCTGCGTCTTCACACGACCCCCCCGATTCTCCTCTTCTAGTAAGGACACCAGGTATATTGGTTCAGGTCCCACCCTGAGAAGGACCTCATTTTAGCTTAATTACCTTTTTAGAAATCCTATCTACATATATTGTCACATTCTGAAATACTGGGAGTTAGAACTCCAACAAATGAATATTTTGGGGTCATAGTTCAGCCCATAACAGATGGGTTGTGTGAGATTTGGAAGTTTTATTGCAGCTAATAACACTATGAAATGTCTTGGTTGCTTAAATAATGGTAATCTGTGCTATAGCTATTCTGAGAAAGGCAAGTGGGGAGTTAAGGCAGTGATTTAATTAATCTTTAAAAATCTCTTTTTGGGGAATAGTCATTTTGACTTTTATCCCCTAGGTTTTTCATCACCTACACCCTGTCTTTGGTTGGCTCCAGAAGAAGCAAAGCAGCACAGTAGAGCTGTCACAGACCTGTGCCACCTGCAGAGTGAATGAGACATGTCATTGCCATTATGGCGAGTCAGCTCTTGTTGTGATTATCAGGATTTGGAAACATCTTACTGCTTCCTGGTTGTGAGTTTCAAAGAAGGGAAAGCAGCCAGTGCTCCCAGCTCACTTCCTGTTCTTTCTTCTGCAGCCAGGTGCTAAGACACCAGCTCTTCGGTAATGCTACTTAGAATATCCCTTTATTAACTACCTAAGGCAAACCTGCTGTAGGAGAAACCTCCGTATTGCCCCTGTTTGCCCAATTAATTAACTTCCACTAATTGTTACATCGCATCATTTGTACTAATTACTTGTGTGGATTTTGTCTTAAAGAGAGATTTCCAATCAAATTTACAGTTTGCAGATGAGATTGGCTTACATTGTCTATTGTTGGGTTCTCTTAGCATGTAATAACATTCCCATGAGTTGTCCCAGGGATTACCAATCCCAGACCAGGTGCGTCCCATGCTGTTAAGACTCCATGAAGCAATGCTGCCAGGTGCTTATGTTAGGATTATGTTAGGGGTGATCTGTAGGTATGTGAAGCTGTGTAATATTTTCCTTAAAGCACTTCTCCCTTTGATGAAGGTTAGCAGTTACACAGACAAGGGAAACATTAAGGTCATCTAATCTAAATGTGTTTGACTTTGTTTGTATAACCTGAACTTGAATAGCCCTTCACAATGTGTAAAATTTAGTAAAAGAACATTCACATTAGTTGTTTTGAGACTCATAGCATCTGTATGAATGGGATAAGGAACTTTGTTGATGAAGACATTTTGCCTCAGAAGTTAAGCAAAGCAATATATTTATTTGAGTGGAGTCACTGTGGCTTCAAGTATGCATCTATTGACATGTTGTCCAAAACAATATTGAAGTACCATGGCTTCAAGTTTAGTATTTTTTCAATTACCGCATACTTGCAGAGAACCAAGTCAACCCCTAAGCCTGATTCACTGTGTAACAGAGCATTTTTTCTTTGACTAATCATGATAATTAACACAGTATGTTCAAGAAGATTGACTTAACTTTATGTTTTCAATAAAACAGTGACAAGAATCATTGTAAATCTTCTATTTTTATTTGTAAACTTTAAAAATCATTTCCTTGCCTATTTTTCAGGGCACCTGTAGAAGAATGATATAATGATACTCCGAAAGCTCCAATAAATTAAAGTGCTGCTTCTTTCTTATTTGTGAATAATTTTTCATAGTTGATATGCTTAGGATGAATAATCGCACTCAGGGGGAAAAAAAAACCTACAATTTTTTTCTAAGGCTCAGAAAGTCCTTGAAGGAAGTGAAATAAGTGAGACAGATTACTCAATGGGAAGTAATTACTCTTCAAAAGTTATTTATAAAATATTTTAAAACTTGTCAAAATCCTACTTTAAAATCCATTGAATCAATAATTTTCTTGTACTACTCCTTTTTAATTTGCAAACTTTTTTTCCTGGATTTTCTGTAGCTCTTTCTCAGCACCCCTATCTTTAGTATTATTGATTATTCAACAGTTTGACTGAGGTACAAAATACTCTATGTAATGTGACCTGGGCATGAAAAGTAGGTCTGAGATAAGAAACCAGGCATTCTGGTACAGGGTCCAGGCACATGTCTAGATGTGCCAATTTAGATATTCACCTATACCTGATGTTTTCCTGATTCTAATATTTATTTTTCTTCTGTTTGAGTGATTTTCATTTCTGAGAAATTTTTAATTACATTTACAGTCTCTTTAACAGCATCCTGAGAGGCATCGGGTATTAAGGTAGTCTCACAGTTTTATGTATCTTTCCTCTTCCTTTCTTTATGTCCCTTGTCTGCGTGATATTTCAAGTTTGTTTTACTTTGATTGTTTAGACTAGAAGTGACAGAAATTCATATTCAAAATAATTTAGGCAAAAATAGGAATTTATTAGTTTATGTGACTTGGATGCCTGAGGTGAGATCAATCCATCTTCAGGCAAGGCTTTAAGTAGGGGATTCAAATGAAGCTGTCATGGCTGTCACTCTCTCTCCTTCTCTGTCATTGTCGTTTTTTCCCATCTTTCAGTTCTGCTTATTTCTGGTTTATGTCTAGTTACTGTTGCAACACAAGGAACCATGCTAAACTTTCCACTACATTCATGGTTTTCTTTGAGTCAGGAACTCAGAGAGGGCACAGTGTGGTTAGCTTTTCTTTCCTACACAATGTCTGAAGCCTCAGCTGGAAAAGCTCAAAATCTACATGGTGACTGGGGACTGGAATAATCTGAAGGCTCATGTACTCACAGGAATGATGGTTGCTGCTCGTGGTTCGCTTGGACTTTAGCAGGAGTTGTTGGACAGAACGTTCACCTGTTCCTGCTCTACGTGGCTGCTTGGGCTTCCTTATAGCATGGTGGCTGGGTTTCGTGAGGAAGCATCCCCCAAAAAGCCAGGCAAACCTGAGCTGCCATTTATGTTCTAGTCTCAGAATCACGTAGTGTCACTATTTCATTTCCTAGATTCAAGGGGAGGGAACATAGGCCCCATCTCTTTATAGGCGGCATATCAAAGAAGAGCATGTGGGATGAGAGACATATTTGCAAAATACAATTAGCCACTTTTTCATTCTCAGCCTGGCTGTATGCACATGATGGCAAAGATGGTCAGCAGAAGCTCCAGGCATACATTATCCTTATTGCTGGAGATCTCAGAAAGAGAAAGTCTCTCTTTCCCAGTGTTGTTGTCAATCCCAAGAAAAGAACTCTAATTGGGCAACCTGGGTCACATGCTCACCCAGTCACAGAGCAGTGGGACCATGTGATTGACAACAGATGTTGACAAGACTACATTAAACCAGGGACAGTCAATTCCAAAAAGCAAAACAATTATTTTGATACCGGGAAGAAAAAAGGGTACAGAAACAAGAAATGCTGATTATAGTTGGTTTCTTTAATCACTAAATGTTACGCACTGTCTCCTCCTTTATCTAAATCAACTCCTGGATCACCAGGAAGCCTGCATTTTTCTCTGTGATTGCACTCATCCAACCATCTCACAATTGTTGATTTGCCTTTATGCCTCCTCCACTAAAGCCTAAGCTGTGTACATTCACGACCATATCTTCCTTGACACTATGTCTGTGGTGTCACTTGGACTCTAGATCCATGGTTTTCACAGTGTGGTTTCTGAATCTGCAGCGGTGGCATCACTTGGGGACTTGTTAGATAAGCAAATTCTCAGGCCATCTTTCCCATCCTGCTGTATCAAAAACTCTAGGGCTGGGGCCCAGCACTCTGTCTTTTAACAAACCCTGCCAGCGATTCTGAAGTAGGTCAAAGACTGAGAACCGTTGTTTAAGATGGTTAGAAAGGTTTACTAACCATTGAATGAGCAAAGTGAATATCCCCCAGGACTTTCTGTGAAAAGGTTCTCTGGCCAGTGGTTTGGGCTGCAGGCGTATTGAACATTTGTTTGATCAAAAGAGAACCCTTTGCCAGGGAAGATAGTTGTCCCTGGAAGAATTGGAAACAAGAACTGAGAAGGAGGCAGTGCCCCTCCAGTCAGTTGTAAATGGAGCAAGGTCTCCCAGGAGGGCCTCAGGGAGGGGGCGAGGAGGATCCTGTCCATCGTTACTAATAGGAGGGGCAACTGCTTATAGAGTCAGCGCTGCTGCCAGGAACCACCAGGACATGGAAAGCTATGGGAGGAAGTGCTGCTTCTCCTTACATTTGCATTTTCTTTTCATCATGTTGACATGAACTCAGTATGGCAAAAAGATAACTTATTCCAAATAGCACAAGATGTTTTCCCTGCATAGCCCAACCTCTGTGCCTATGCTTGAGACACACGGAGACTAAAGCACATGTGGCCAAATTATCTCCTTGTTACACATGTACAACTACTAATGATTTCAATGGGAGTTGCTTATAATAACCAAGGGTAGGATTTGGCCCATGCAGCTTAAATTGAACTAAAGCCCAATTTGTAATACTTCAGTCGAAAACCAGCAGTGATTATAAGACTAGCATGTGATTAAAGCTTCACCTTCAAAATCTGCTGTCCAGAAATAAGAAAAGTTTTAAAAATCATTATGTATTTTTTTAACTTGTAGTAAACAGTGGATTGTTAAAACTTCCAGCCTAAGAAAAGAATTAAAGTATTGGGGGAAATTGGATATTCAGGGTGGCTGTTTTTCATTAGGCTGCAGCTAATGAAAAAAGTGAGACTTCAAATAGGATTCTGCTTTCATTGTTTCTACTTCCCCAAAAGGACTTTCATTACATTTTCTGAAATCATATCTATGCCTTTTTTTTTTTTTTCTGAAGTCAGTCTTACCCTAGGAAACAACATTCTATGAATTTTCAAATTCTCAATTTTCAGTTATTGCTTTAATATTCTTCATTTCCATTCGTATGGTTGTGCAAGAAACTACACCAACACTTAGAGGTTTAAAACAGCCACTTATTTTGTTAATGCTTTTGTGGGGCAGAAATTCATAGAGGGCTCACATGGCAGTCTCTCTCTGCTCCACCTGCTAATGACTGGGGCTGGAGTGTCTGCAGGATCGACATCCAGGATGATTTCTTCACTCATTCTCATGCCATTCTCCCTCTCCATGGCCTCTCCACGGGAATTTGACTTCACACAGCATGGAGATCTCAGGGAAGTCACCCTTCTCCTCTACCTGTCTTCCAAAAGACAGGAAGTGAACCCTGCCAAGCTAGTTAATGCCTCACTGAGAACTGGGGCAATATCACTTCCATCATGTCTATCAGACAAAGCAGTGACAGGACCCGCACCAACTCCAAGGGAGGGAACAAGATTCTGCCTACTGCGGGGGGAATGACAAGGTCCCAGTGCTAAAACACGTGTGGGAGATGATAGATATTGCCATGATCATCTTTAGAAAATACAGTCTGCCACATTCTTAATATTTGAGTGAGTTTAACCTATCCTTATTTCCACAGGCATTCTGAACTTTTGTGTCCAGTTTATGATATCCTGTCCTGTTATCACAAAAAACAAACAGCATGTCATTTCCTATTGTAAAACGTGCAGAATCCATTCAGTGTTTATACAAAGGGAAAATGTGTATCCAGATTTAAGTGTTTAAATGACTGAATTATAAAAGTATAAATCACACTTATCATGTGTTGGGTAGAAATGTAAAAAATAAGTAGCCTGCCTTTAGAATTATGGAAGTTGTCTACCCGAGTACCCCAGTTTAAAGATAAGAGAATCTGGTGAGATGGCCTGAGCCCACACAGCTAATTTGCCTTAGTTTGGGATTCCCCCAGAGCAGACTTTGAGACAAGGATTCGGTTATGGTCTGTTTGGGAGGTGATCCTAAGAGTGAATGTAAGGAAATGGAGAAAGTGACAGGGAAGGGAGGGAACCCAGTGAAAGGCAAGTCAGTGAGTGGGTTACCCTGTGAGCAGCTGAGGCTTAACCAAAAAACTGCATGATACACACCTGAGAAATGTACTTCCAGAGGATGGAGAGAGCGCCCGGGGAATTTATCCACCAGCTGCCGTCCTCCCTTGGTTGATGGTTGCCTCTGGCTGAGCAGTTAACCAATGTTCACGGATGAGCCAGTCCTTATGATGCCAGAGAAATCCTCAGGCAGAGAACAGAGGTGCTGCTGCTTCAGATGGGACGTTGACTGTGCTAGCACTTGCCCTGACAACTGCTGGTGGACTCAGGGGCTTCAAGGTGGCACGGGCAGGGCCTCAACAGCACCAATGGCACAACTGGTGGAATGAATTTTAAAGTGCCATAATCACTGTCATTTGTCACGCACTTACTGTGTGCCAAGTGCTTTGTATGTATCATTTCAATGAGTCATTGTAATAATCATATGAAATAAATAGTAACATCATTCCTTTTTGATAAATGAGAGAACTGGGGCTCATAGAGATTTAGTAAGTTCTTCAAAGCCATTTGGATGGGAAGTGGCAGAGGTGGAAAGTGAACTTTCATCTTTTGGATGCCGTAATCCTTGCTCCTTACCATCATATGACTCTAAAAACACATGCGTGTGTTCACTATGATGTATCATCTGGACTCCTGCAATGGTCTCCCAATCCTTCTCCCTGATGTCACTCTTGCCTCCCAAGGAGCAGTCAAAGTGGTTTTGTGAAAACACAACCCAGATCCTACCTCTCCCTTCCACTAGCTTCTCATTGCATTTGGAATAAAATCCAAACTCTGTACCAAGGCCTATGAGGCCCAGTGTGGTCTAGCCCCTTCCTCCCTCTTCAATTTCAATTCCCATAGTTTCCTTGGTCCTTTACATTCCAGCTGCAGTGGCTTGGTCTCTTTTCTGTCCCTCTGACATGAAAGTTTGTTCCTGCCTCAGGGTCTCTGTACTCACTCTTCCCTCAGCTCAGAATGCTTTTCTTCTGGACCTTGGTAACTGGATCCTTCTTATTACTTTGATCTCAACTTAAATGTTACTTCCTGAGAATAGATTTCTCACCTAGATTATGAACCCAGCAAATCAGATTGCTATTAAGCCTAAGCTGTTAGTCTTTGGTGGCTCCCTCTAGTTTTATCAGTTTATTGAGAGAGAGAGAGTGAGAGAGAGAGAGAGAGTGAGAGAGAGAGAGAGAGAGAGACAGAAAGACACACACACACACACACACAGAGAGAGAGAGAGAGAGAGAGATTGAGAGAGGAAGGGACAGATAGGAATCTGGGTTATGTTTTTACAAGACCACTCTGGCTGCTCTGTGAGAGGCAAGATTGACATCAGGGAGGAGGGTTGGAGACAATTGCAGGGATCCAGAT
This sequence comes from Papio anubis, assembly GCF_008728515.1. Classification (NCBI taxonomy): domain Eukaryota; kingdom Metazoa; phylum Chordata; class Mammalia; order Primates; family Cercopithecidae; genus Papio; species Papio anubis. The sequence goes on along the minus strand of NC_044985.1, from coordinate 105,897,279 downwards.
GAGATATCATAGTGACCACACAAATGTGTTTTTAGAAGACACACATACACACACATGCACACACACACACAAGTTTGTTTACAGAAAGTGACATTACTGTTTTTGCACATTTGTCCCCGAGCAGCATTTCTGCCCTGACGTCATCAGCACTAATAAATACTTGTTGTTTTAATCAGGTAAGTCACACCAGAGTGTGTGTGTGTGTGTGTGTGTGTGTGTATTATATGCACACATTCAAGTCTGTAGGAGAAATGGTCTAATTTGAGAATAATACACAAGCCCTTCATTGACATTCTCCATCATATTTCTGGCTCCATCCTCACATATGGACATCTATGAACTGTTCTTTTGAAACAGTTTTATTGAAGTCCATTTTACATGCTATGCACACATTGTAAACATACAGTTCAATGACTTAATTTATACAGTGTGCATCATCGCAATCCAGTATTACAGCATTTCTACGACCCCATAAAATATCTGCATTCCCATTTATATTTGACTCCCCTGCACCTCCAGTCTCAGATAACCATGGATCTGCCTTGTGTCTCTATAACTGTGCCTTTTCTAGAAATTTCATATAAATGAAACTTTACTACATTTAGTTTTTTTGTGCCTTTTTTTTTTTTTTTTACTTAGCATAATGTTTTAAGTTTCATCCATATTGCATGAATCAATAGTTTGTTCCTTTTTATTGTATGGATATACCACACTTTTAATCCTTTCACTAATTGATAGGCATGTGATTGCTCTCAGGTTTTAGCTATTATAAAATAAAGCTGCTAAGAAAATTTGCATGAAAGTTTTTTTATGGACATATGTTTTCATTTTTTTTAAGTAAATACCTAGTAATAAAATTGCTGGGTCATATGGTAAGTGTATGTTTAACTTTTTAAGAACCTGCCTGTGTTTCAAAATAGCTGTATCATTTGTACCAGCAATGTATGAGTGTGTGAGTTTTTCCATATCTTCACCAATACTTGGTATTGTTAGTCTTTTTGATTACAGACATTTCAAAGGTATGTCTTGATATCTCATTGTGGTTTTAATTTGCATTTCCCTAATGACTAATGATGTTGAGCATCATTTCACTTGCTTATTAGCCATTGGTATGTCTTCTTTGGTAAAATGTTGATTCAAACTCAGCTTTTACAGAATTTTCTTTTTCTTCTTAAGTTTTAAAGGAGAGTAATATACATATATTTTGAGATGGAGTCTCGCTCTGTCACCCCAGCTGGAGTGCAGTGGCGTGATCTCGGCTTACTGCCAGTTCCACCTCCTGGGTTCACACCATTCTCCTGCCTCAGCCTCCCAAGTAGCTGAGACTACAGGCGCCCGCCACCACGCCCGGCTAATTTTTTGTATTTTTAGTAGAAACAGGGTTTCGCCGTGTTAACCAGGATGGTCTCAATCTCCTGACCTTGTGATCTGCCTGCCTTGGCCTCCCAAAGTGCTGGGATTACAGGACATGAGCCACGGCGCCCAGCCAAGGGACAGTAATATTTTAAAACCTCCTTTGTTTGTTACTTTTCTTTCTAAAAGCATCAAGATTGTTGCTTGGGTGATGGTGTCATGGTCAGGTTATGTCCACATATTAAGTGGTATCAGAGGTCATTTCAAGTGTTTCCTAAACTGGTGTTTCATGGAGGAATATTTTAGGAGGTGTTAAATGTCTTCCTTTGTTAAAGAAATTTGGAAAACTCTGCTTCCTATATCCCTCATTTTACAAGGCATAATATTTGTCAGTATGCTAAAGGCTCTGAGAAGTTCTGCAACAACAACTTGTTAACCCCTTAACCCAATATCTTTTAAATATACTTTAGCATAGATAACATTAATAATTAATTATGACTAGTGATATTAACATATTGGTGAAGCAGAATTCTTCCAGGCTGCTTTCTGTGGACCTAGTTAGTATTTGAACAATGAAAAAGGAGGACCAAGGAGTTTAAATTATTTGTTCAAGTTAGTGCAAATTATACAGTTTTCTCAATACCCATCTTGGTCCTCTTTATCAGGGCTCCATTGGGTGACTATCAGCACTGTCTAAAAACAAAGGAGGTGAGACTTAGATACATGTAATCAATTCCAGTCATCTGGTTGGCACAGAAGGCGTTCCAAAAGACCTCCTCTCTTTCACACTCAGCTAGTGGGATACAGGCATGTCCTGCCAACGTGCTTTTTCCCCATTATGTTTTTAAAAACTCATCTTAAGTTTAATTTAAAAATTTAATATTTATCTGTGAGGTGGGGCTAGGGAGACCCTAGTCGGAAGCTCCTTCAGTGGAATTCATTGTGAAACAGGAAAAAATCTGGATTCTCAGACTTCCTCTTTTTATTGTGGAATTATTTGATTTAGTCTTTCAATAAATATTTATATGTATATATGATATATATATATATTTACATATTATATATTATATTTCCAGGTAGGTAGCAGCAACGCCCTAGTGAAAAAATGCATAGTCTCTGAGCTCATGGAGCATATAATTTAATGGAATGAATGTGAAGATAGAGACAAGCAACACATACATGGATAGATGGTGTATTATTCTGTTCTCATGCTGCTGATAAAGACATACCTGAGACTGGGTAATTTATAAAGGAAAGAGGTTTAATTGACTCACAGTTCCACATGGCTGGGGAGGCCTCACTATCATGGCAGAAGGTGAAGGAGGGGCAAAAGGATATCTTAAATGGCAGCGGGCAAGAGAGCATGTGCAGGGGAACTCCCCTTTATAAAACTATCAGATCTTGTGAGACTTATTCACTATCATGAGAACTGTATGGGAAAAACCCACCCCGATGATTTCATTACCTCCCAACAGGTACCTCCCACTACATGTGGGGATTATAGGAACTACAATTCAAGATGAGATTTGGATGGGGATACAGCCAAACTATATCAGATGGTTATAATGTCAGGTAGTGTTATGTGCTATGAAGAAAAATAAAACACAGTAAGGGGAAAAACAATAATAAAAGAACAATAGAGGGAGTTATTTCAGTAGAGCTTTGGTTGAAAACAGAAGAGTCCTGTGACTGTCTTTGGGAGGAAGGTTTAAATCACATGAGGAGAAGTGCAAAGACCCAAGCCAGGATTGGGCTTGGTGTGCCTGGGGGGCACGGAGTTGAATGAACGAGGGGAAGAGTGGAGGGAATGGGTGGGGCTGGGAGCTCAACAGAGCCACAGGGATGTAAGGGTTCCTCTGGACTTCACAATCCAGCTGGGAGTCATAGTTTAAAAACATGAAAATGAACTCTACGATTAATTTTTAAATATCTGCTTTTCCATATGAAGTTTTTAAGGAAATGATTAATGTTGCTCCAAAACCAAAGATGGAATAGGAAGGAAATTTTTAGATAATTTTGGGAATCATAAACAATTTTCTCATTTTTGAAGATACACAGCACACACACACACAAACACACACACGTGCATGAACACACATTTCTAGGAAGTTTAGCAATAAAAAAAAAAAACTAACTTTCTGTAACACAACATATATCAAAACATTTTATCACGGGACTCTTTTGTTTGTTAAAGAACAACCTGAGAAATAATAGTGTGGGGTAATCTATTTTATAAATTGATGACTCCCTCTTCAGAGTCATTGTTTTATAAAGAACATCAAGGACTTCTCCAAGTTCTTTGGCTGCTTTGCAATTATTAGGTTGGTGCAAATGTAATTGCAGTTTTTGCCATTCAAAGTAATGGCACCAACTTAATAGAAACCTCAGGGATTAGTTTCTTCAGCTTCCTGTAGACATATTTCTGTTTTGTTCACAGGAAATGTTGAATGCTGTGCATTTGATATGCACTTAGTACATGGAACTGAGAGGATGTGCTAAGAGTTTGAAAGGTGAAACCTCGTCTCTACTAAAAATTCAAAAATTAGCCAGGTGTGGTGGTGCATGCCTGTAATCCTAGCTACTCAGGAGGCTGAGGCAGGAGAATTGCTTGAAACCAGAAGGCAGAGGTTGCAGTGAGCTGAGATCATGCCACTGCACTCCAGCCTGGGTGACAGAGTGAGACTCTGTCTCAGAAAAAACAAAAAAAACAAAAAAAAGGTAGGCAACTGGCACTTTTTACTTTGAAGTATTCCCCCAAGTTTTTAACATGCCAGCTAGAAGGATCAAAATTAATAAAGATGAGAAATGTACAGTCTTACTCGATACTGGCTCAATTGTTTGGACAGCTCTTCTGAAGTCTAGTCTTCTGATTTATGGCCCATCTGAAATACAATAGTCTAAAGAGTCTGTTATAACGACATTGTTAAATGCTAAATAAATTCCATTGCAGCTATCAGATGAGAAATGTACCATCAATAAATAATATCTTTCAAGACACAAAAAATAAAATTCACATGAAATTTTATGTGCTTCAGAATAGCGTAATCCCTGATTCATGCAGGGAAATCATAAACATGAATGTATGCATATTTATGGGATGTGAAACTGCGAGACTTGGCATGCTGCCCCTAAAATGCTGCTTCTGGAAATGGCAATAAAGTCCACCTGTTACGACTTTCTTTAGACCCTTTGTAAATGTAAAGCAGGCCAAAGAAGTCTTGATGTAACCTTTCATGTATGGCTTCCAGAAATTGGTCTCATTGCCTTGTACCCCACATCAGAGAAAACTCAATAGCTCAAAACAAACTTTTCAGGAAAAGAAATGACTAAAAAGCCAGTTAACCAAATCAATGTCCTTATTCGCAACTTTTTCTTCATGGGGCATGTGGCAATGGTGAGTGTGTGGTTCTCTGCTTTGGATATTCTGGATATCCTTTGCAAGCAATGCTTGTAAACAACTGGGCTTTCACGCCAAAGGCCTCAAGGAGGGTGTGCCTTCATAAAGAGGAGCGTGTGGGTGCTCTTCTGAAGTAATGCAGCAGAAGGAGCATTGCTGTGGGGTGGGGACCGGGGAGAGGAGACTTGGGTACCAGCTAGACTCTGTACTAAGGAGTTGCAGGAAATTAGTAAAGCCAGATCAAGACCTCAGTTTTCTTCTCTGACTGGAACTTCTGAGCTCTGAAAGAATCTGTGATCTCACATTCTTTATGCCACAATTATTTTTCAAGTGATTGTTCCTTTAAGTCGTTTAAAGGCCGAGGAAATAGAAAATAATTAAGAAAATCGATTTTGGCAAATGTTTTATGTTTCTATAATTCAATATCACATCTTTTGAATAAAAAGCCAAAAACACCAAATTATTGTTTCACTATTTCCTCTCCTGGCACGTTTAAGCCTCATGGCAATTTAAGGGGATAGGACATGTTGATCTCCTTGTAGTTTTTGGATAGCCCATTCTTCTAGCTCTCAGTGGGACGGAGAGCTGGTTTACTTATCCCGTTTCTTTCCAACTGGGGCCACGTAGCCTTCTGACTAAGTTACTGTTGGAGGAAAATAGGATTTTAATCTCTGACGGTTAATTGCCATCAAGGTTGGTCTGTTCTTCTACTGAAACCAAAGTTTCCTTTTTCTTAGTCTCAGCCTTTCCAAAAAGCCAGCTTAGTCTAATTAGCCATGCAGAGGGAAGGATTTCTTTGCCTGAAACGTCAGGGCTCCCTGCTTTAATCTGTTACTCTCTCCACATCCTCCTGATTGTTGCCATATCTACCACTTTCTCAACACCTAAATTTATGTTTATTTAAATCCTCAGAGAGTGAGTAGGAGAACCAGCATCAACATCTCTGGCCAGCTCTGCTCTCCACAGTCAATTTCATGACCCTCTTGTCTGAGGCAATGGGTTAAGTATCCAGGTTGGAGGTTAGATGACAGTTTATGTCATTTTCTAGAGAAGATCAAGGAATTCTCTGAGCTCTTTGGTTGTTTTGAAATTTTGTTTTACTGCTCCTCGAGGGTTTTTTTCCTGTCTTCAAAATTGTATTTTATTGGAAATTTCTCACTTGATGACATTGTTGTTATATTCAGGTTTTGGAAAGAGGAAACCTTTTTTTAATGACCTGGAGATTGCAGGTGTTAGAATGGAAGCCTCTTTGCTCACTGCCTTATGGATCTGTGATGTGTAGGGCATGGGTTCAAGGAAGACTCCCCTTGCTCACTGCTCTGCTTTCGCTCCTTTCCAGAAAATGAGGGACTATCTGACGAGTTAGTTTGGGAGGAAGAACATGAATGGCATGGCTTGCTCTCTCTCTCTCCATCTGCAGAGATAGTGCATTTGAACTACTGTTGCCCAGGAAGTCTGCATTGCCTAGCTTTAGCAACTAGACACATGGACGAGTCTGTTAAATTTAAAGGTGAAATATGAACATATTCATTCATAACTTTAAAGCTACAACTTCTCATCTACTTTTGCTTCTTCTTCCTCCTCCTGCTCCTCTTCCTCTGTAAACAGTAAAGCTGTTTTGATCTCCCAGTGTCTGATTCCTGCCTTTCTTTCCCCTTTTCTTTCTTTTTTTTTTTTTTTTTTTAAAAAAAACTCTTGAGAGAAGCATTGATTGCCTCACTCCTTGATAATGGATAGTGTCTTTTAGTTTGGAGACCGATAACGTTTTATGCACCTAAATTTTCCATTCTCAGGAATGTTTTATGAGACTTAAAGAAACTTCCAGATACTCTTAGCCTTTCAGAATTAATTTAGACAAAAGCAATGACACTAGGAAAGTTTACTTAGCAACGTAGCAATCATCAGGATGGAATGGTTTAATCATCTCTGCTGAAAATGGAAATGGGAATAACGACCCAACTTCAATTTTCAGAAATATTTAAGTGCATAAACATATGTCCTTTGGGCTGCCATTTTTCAGTAATCAGTTTCTGCTTCTTACCCACCTGTGCAATACTAGGGATTAGTAAAAAAACTTCAATTACTTATCATACCACACTTATGCTGTGTGGGAAATGCAGCATATAAAAAACAAAATTTTAGCTTTCAAAACAAACATAGAAAGAGATATTATACTGGGTGTGTGAGGAGCTGTGGATGTAAAAACTGAATGGAAAGAGAACTGAAGACTGTCCCAGTGGGGAACGCGTGCTTGGATGGCCGGCTGGTTGTTCTATTGTCAAACTCTTACACCATCGCTTATCATATGCACTGACTTTTGGTTGTGAGTATTTGGCTTTTAGGGGTAAAAAACTTTCCCATGCAACATTTAACTTTAGTAATATTGTGACGTTTTTCTTGACTCCTATGGAAAAGTGACAGCTAATGAGGGTCTCTAGGAGAGACCTTGCCCATAACATTTTAAGTTGATCTAAAAAAGTCAAACCTTTTATTATTAAGTTGGAACCATTTTGGAAATAGGAGTATAGTATTTGCAAAAATCTCATTGGTTTTTCCAGTGATTTAACATTTCTAACATTCATGATGATATGGAAAATTGGGAAGCATTTCCAAAAGCTTTGCGTTTTCTCATAAATCAGTTTGGAAGAATGAGTTTCCTTTTTCTCGTGTTCCTAGCAAAGCTTTTCAGTCCCTGGAAAGCAAAGGCGAGACTAAAGTCACTGGAGAAATAGCTTTGCCGGTTGTATAGGTGAAAAAGGCTTTATCCAGGCCATTTCTGATAACAAGTTCTTCAGGTGAATATCTGTTTAGTTGGAGACTGAATTTGTGTCCTGCTATCTGGCACCTCCCAGACTGCTGGCTAGGACTCTTTCCTGTGCACCTGCAAGAGTACTCAAGGAAGCCATTCACTGTTGTTCTTGGACTTCTTAGAGAATTCACAAGCTTGATTTAAAAAATATGGTTGCTGGAGCACTGCCTGATTGCAAAATGTTTTTAAGGTGTTAGGATGTACTTAGCAAGACCCACATTTTAGACACACACAAAAAATTTTGAAATTGAGCTGTACATAGATAGAAAGTAAATATTGCAAAAACAGCAAGAAAAATTCGAGATAATTGGATGTGTGAGAAATTGTGTCTTGGACTGTCTTATGACCTGTAAAAAATTATTAGACTTAGGAAAAAAGTAGAGTAAATGGTTTCGTACTGATATTTCTCTAGTAAGTTTCTTTACAGTAAACTCAACTTGAATAAAGTCATGTATGTTTGATCAAAAAAAGAAAAACAAAATCCTGTACATGTGGGAAGTCTGTGTTCTTCAAGGAAGCATGTATCTTTGGGAGAGATAGATTTGAAATAGAGGAGGGAGAAGGAAGAAGGTATTGTCCACTTCTGAGATTTGTAAATTAACTGTGATGGCCATCGGTGCAGAGGGTATTGCTGGTTGGCTCCCTCCCTGACACCCACCTTGCCTCTTCCCCATTCCATAATTGCACTTGGTTTGAGTAGCATTCATCCCTAGCAATAGCTTCCTACGTGGACCCTGAAGGACCTGACCCCAGAGTAATTCTGCCCCACTGGCTGCTATGGTGAGTGGTTCATAAGTGGGCAGGTGACCAATAGAGGGAAGCAGAGGTCTTTTGTAGAATTGTTGCCAAATTAGAAGTGCTGTCTCTTCTAAATAATGTGATATATGAATGTGAGGTCGGAATTGCTATAGTCATAGTAATTGCTGTTGTCATTTTGCTACCATGAAAGAGGAAGCCAGTTTTAATCTAATCCAACTAGGACTAAGCTAATCAAAGCGTATAATTTTCTGGCCACAGTTATTATTTCGGAAATGGACACATGATTAGAATCGGTACATTAAGGGAGAAGCTGGTGACTTTTGTTCAATGGTAGGAAGACATAAGTTCTCACTTCTGGGAGATGTGATTTAAGAACCTGAGGCTGGATGTATAGTGGCCATTTTGCTACAATGAAGAAAGAGGACCTGAAGACAGAATCAGCAAATAAAGGAGGTAGAGTCTTGACAACTGCAGAAAAATGGGGCTGAGGCCTTCACCAAACTGCTCCTGAAGTTTTCCACTTTCCTCAACTTTGAGTTTTGTGAGCCAATAGTTTCCCTTACAAATAAATGCATCAGGGTCCTGGAGCAAGATGGCCGAATAGGAACAGCTCCAGTCTCCAGCTCCCAGCGACACAGAAGACGGGTGATTTCTGCAGTTTCAACTGAGGAACGCAGTTCATCGGCAGCAACGGATCAAGGCTGGACGGAGAATGACTTTGACGAATTGAGAGAAGAAGGCTTCAGTCCATCAAACTTCTCAGAGCTAAAGGAGGAATTACATACCTAGCGCAAAGAAACTAAAAATCTTGAAAAAAGAATGGAAGAATGGATAACTAGAATAATCAATGCAGAGAAGGCCATAAACGAACTGACAGAGATAAAAACCATGGCACGAGAAATACATGACAAATGCACAAGCTTCAGTAACTGACTTGATCAACTGGAAGAAAGAGGATTAGCGATTGAGGATCAAATGAATGAAATGACGTGAGAAGAGAAGTCTAAAGAAAAAAGAGGAAAAAGAAATGAACAAAGCTTTCAAGAAGTATGGGATTATGTGAAAAGACCAAATCTACATCTGATTGGCGTGCCTGAAAGTGAGGGGGAAAATGGAACCAAGTTGGAAAACACTCTTCAAGATATCATCCAGGAGAACTTCCCCAACCTAGTAAGGCAGGCCAACATTCAAATTCAGGAAAAACAGAGAATGCCACAAAGATGCTCCTCAAGAAGAGCAACTCCAAGACACATAATTGTCAGATTCACCAAAGTTGAAATGAAGGAAAAAATGTTAGGGGCAGCCAGAGAGAAAAGTTGGGTTACCCACAAAGGGAAGCCCATCAGACTAACAGCAGATCTCTCGGCAGAAACTCTACAAGCCAGAAGAGAGTAGGGGCCAGTATTCAACATTCTTAAAGAAAAGAATGTTCAACCCAGAATTTCATATCCAGCCAAACTAAGTTTCATAAGTGAAGGAGAAATAAAATCCTTTACAGATAAGCAAATGCTTAGAGATTTTGTCACCACTAGGCCTGCCTTACAAGAGACCCTGAAGGAAGCACTAAACATGGAAAGGAACAACCGGTACCAGCCATTGCAAAAACATGCCAAAATGTAAAGATCATCGATGCTAAGAAGAAACTGCGTCAACTAACGAGCAAAATAACCAGCTAATATCACAATGACAGGATCAAGTTCACACATAACAATATTAACCTTAAATGTAAATAGACTAAATGGTCCAATTAAAAGACACAGACTGGCAAATTGGATAAAGAGTCAAAACCCACCAGTTTGCTGTATTCAGGAGACCCATCTCACATGCAGAGACACACATAGGCTCAAAATAAAGGGATGGAGGAAGATCTACCAAGCAAATGGAGAACAAAAAAAAGCAGGGGTTGCAATCCTAGTCTCTGATAACACAGACTTTAAACCATCAAAGATCAAAAGAGACAAAGAAGGCCATTACATAATGGTAAAGGGATCAATTCAACAGGAAGAGCTAACTATCCTAAATATATATGCACCCAATACAGGAGCACCCAGATTCATAAAGCAAGTCCTTAGAGACTTACAAAGAGACTTAGACTCCCATACAATAATAATGGGAGACTTCAACACCCCACTGTCAACATTAGACAGATCAATGAGACAGAAAGTTAACAAGGATATTCAGGAATTGAACTCAAGTCTGCACCAAGTGGACCTAATAGACATCTACGGAACTCTCCATCCCAAATCAACAGAATATACATTCTTCTCAGCACCACATCACACTTATTCCAAAATTGACCACATGATTGGAAGTAAAGCACTCCTCAGCAAATGTACAAGAACAGAAATTATAACAAACTGTCTCTCAGACCACAGTGCAATCAAACTAGAACTCAGGACTAAGAAACTCAATCAAAATGGCTCAACTACATGGAAACTGAACAATCTGCTTCTGAATGACTACTGGGTACATAACGAAATGAAGGCAGAAATAAAGATGTTCTTTGAAACCAATGAGAACAAAGATACAACATACCAGAATCTCTGGGACACATTTAAAGCAGTGTGTACAGGGAAATTTATAGCACTAAATGCCCACAAGAGAAAGTTGGAAATATCTAAAATTGACACTCTAACATAACAATTAAAAGAACTAGAGAAGCAAGAGCAAACACATTCAAAAACTAGCAGAAGGCAAGAAATAACTAAGATCAGAGCAGAACTGAAGGAGACAGAGACACAAAAAACCCTCCAAAAAATCAATGAATCCAGGAGTTGGTTTTTTGAAAAGATCAACAAAATTGATAGACCGCTAGCAAGACTAATAAAGAAGAAAAGAGAGAAGAATCAAATAGATGCAATAAAAAATGATAAAGGGGATATCACCACCGACCCCAGAGGAATACAAACTACCATCACAGAATACTATAAACACCTCTACGCAAATAAACCAGAAAACCTAGAAGAAATGGATAATTTCCTGGACACTTACACTCTCCCAAGACTAAAGCAGGAAGAAGTTGAATCCCTGAATAGACCAATAGCAGGCTCTGAAATTGAGGCAATAATTAATAGCCTACCGACCAAAAAAAGTCCAGGACCAGACGGATTCACAGCTGAATTCTACCAGAGGTACAAGGAGGAGCTGGTACCATTCCTTCTGAAACTATTCCAATCAATAGAAAAAGAGGGAATCCTCCCTAACTCACTTTATGAGGCCAACATCATCCTGATACCAAAGCCTGGCAGAGACACAACAAAAAAAGAGAGTTTTAGACCAATATCCCTAATGAACATCGATGCAAAAATCCTCAATAAAATACTGGCAAACTGAATCCAGCAGCACATCAAAAAGTTTATCCACCATGATCAAGTGGGCTTCATCCCTGGGATGCAAGGCTGGTTCAACATACACAAATCAATAAACGTAATCCAGCATATAAACAGAAGCAAAGACAAAAACCACATGATTATCTCAATAGATGCAGAAAAGGCCTTTGACAAAATTCAACAGCCCTTCATGCTAAAAACACTCAATAAATTCGGTATTGATGGAACCTATCTCAAAATAATAAGAGCTATTTATGACAAACCCACAGCCAATATCATACTGAATGGGCAGAAATTGGAAGCATTCCCTTTGAAAACTGGCACAAGACAGGGATGCCCTCTCTCACCACTCCTATTCAACATAGTGTTGGAAGTTCTGGCTAGGGCAATCAGGCAAGAGAAAGAAATCAAGGGTATTCAGTTAGGAAAAGAAGAAGTCAAATTGTCCCTGTTTGCAGATGACATGATTGTATATTTAGAAAACTCCATCATCTCAGCCCAAAATCTCCTTAAGCTGATAAGCAACTTCAGCAAAGTCTCAGGATACAAAATTAATGCGCAAAAAAACACAAGCATTCTTATACACCAGTGACAGACAAACAGAGAGCCAAATCATGAATGAACTTCCATTCACAATTGCTTCAAAGAGAATAAAATACCTAAGAATCCAACTTACAAGGGATGTAAAGGACCTCTTCAAGGAGAACTACAAACCACTGCTCAGTGAAATAAAAGAGGACACAAACAAATGGAAGAACATACCATGCTCATGGATAGGAAGAATCAATATTGTGAAAATGGCCATACTGCCAAGGTAATTTATAGATTCAATGCCATCCCCATCAAGCTACCAATGAATTTCTTCACAGAATTGGAAAAAACTGCTTTAAAGTTCATATGGAACCAAAAAAGAGCCCACATTGCCAAGACAATCCTAAGTCAAAAGAATAAAGTAGGAGGGATCACGCTACCTGACTTCAAACTATACTACATGGCTACAGTAACCAAAACAGCATGGTACTGGTACCAAAACAGAGATATAGACCAATGGAACAGAACAGAGTCCTCAGAAATAATACCACACATCTACAGCCATCTGATCTTTGACAAACCTGACAAAAACAAGAAATAGGGAAAGGATTCCCTATTTAACAAATGGTGCTGGGAAAATTGACTAGCCATAAGTAGAAAGCTGAAACTGGATCCTTTCCTTTCTCCTTATACGAAAATTAATTCAAGATGGATTAGAGACTTAAATGTTAGACCGAATACCATAAAAACCCTAGAAGAAAACCTAGGTAATACCATTCAGGACATAGGCATGGGCAAGGACTTCATGTCTAAAACACCAAAAGCAATGGCAACAAAAGCCAAAATTGACAAATGGGATCTAAATAAACTAAAGAGCTTCTGCACAGCAAAAGAAACTACCATCAGAGTGAACAGGCAACCTACAGAATGGGAGAAAATTTTTGCAATCTACTCCTCTGACAAAGGGCTAATATCCAGAACCTACAAAGAACTCAAACAAATTTACAAGAAAAAAACAAACAACCCCATCAAAAAGTGGGCAAAGGATATGAACAGACACTTCTCAAAAGAAGACATTCATACAGCCAACAGACACATGAAAAAATGCTCATCATCACTGGCCATCAGAGAAATGCAAATCAAAACCACAATGAGATACCATCTCACACCAGTTAGAATGGCAATCATTAAAAAATCAGGAAACAACAGGTGCTGGAGAGGATGTGGAGAAATAGGAACACTTTTACACTGTTGGTGGGATTGTAAACTAGTTCAACCATTGTGGAAAACAGTATGGCGATTCCTCAAGGATCTAGAACTAGAAATACCATTTGACCCAGCCATCCCACTACTGGGTATATACCCAAAGGATTATAAATCATGCTGCTATAAAGACACATGCACACGTATGTTTATTGTGGCACTATTCACAATAGCAAAGACTTGGAATCAACCCAAATGTCCATCAGTGACAGACTGGATTGAGAAAATGTGGCACATATACGCCATGGAATACTATGCAGCCATAAAAAGGATGAGTTTGTGTCTTCTGTAGGGACATGGATGCAGCTGGAAACCATCATTCTCAGCAAACTATTGCAAGAACAGAAAACCAAACACCACATGTTCTCACCCATAGGTGGGAATTGAACAATGAGATCATTTGGACTCGGGAAGGGGAACATCACACACCGGGGCCCATTATGGGGAGGGGGTATGGGGGAGGGATGGCATTGGGAGTTATGCCTGATGTAAATGACGAGTTGATGGGTGCTGACAAGTTGATGGGTGCAGCACACCAACATGGCACAAGTATACATATGTAGCAAACCTGCACGTTGTGCACATGTACTCTAGAACTTAAAGTATAAAAAAAAAAAAAAAAAGAAACAAACAAACAAATAAATGAATCAGTTGTGTTGGAAGCTTGAGTTGATTAAGATGGACTTGAATCAACATTATTCCCCAAAGAGGAGCTGATGTGCTACATTGTTGTATGGCATCATGCATACAAAAATGCGCATTAATTTTTTAGAAGTGTCCTAAGAGGAACGTTAACATATAAAGGATAGACAATAATACAGTATGCAAATTTAAATCTACACCTTCACTATTATGTAGGTCAAATGTCACAACCACTTAGTTTCAACTGATTTACTGGAGAAAACACAAAAGTGTATAATAAGAATCAGATGTACTATAAGTTGCATATAACTAATTAGATTCAACAAAACCTTGGAGATGTTTCTGCTTTTTTTGAGCAATCCAACAATTTAGTCAAAATAGAAACTGTCTTCTTTTAATTCAGAGCAACAAATGAAAAATATACAGTACAACAGAAGAAAACAATGCAATTCTATTCAATTGAAAGACACACACACACCAAGAAAACTGCAAACATATATGCACAAACACACAGAAAAAAATTATACAGTGATACACACATGCACACAAATAATTTACCCCCCAAAAACTATACTCTCTCATGCCAAAATCCATGGGCATCAGTACACAAAGAAAGGGTGTCTGCCCTGCCTCAACAATTATAGCTTGCTGTAATGTGGCAACTCAAATAATTGAAATACCCAGTGGTTGTTAAATGTATGATAAATAATTTAATATTTGCATGTTTTCCCTTCTTTAAAATTGCAGAGGACAAAGCTATTACATAAAATTGTTCAAGAATCAAATTGAACTACAATGTAAAACTAATGGAATTAGAAAATGCTTTGAGCTTCATTTTTCTTTTTTCAATCTAAAACCACAAGGCAGGTAGAACTAGGGAGGAGGATGAGGAAGAAGAAGACAGGGAGCTGGGTAATAAGGAATGAATATGAAGAAAGAGTTAAAAAAAAACTAGAATTACGTTACTTAGTAGGTGAATATGGATAAAGTAGAGGGTCAGAGAGAAATACATAGGTTATATGTCTGGGGTCTTTAAGTCTCATCACCCACATCATTATAATCATCATCTAATTCATCAGCTTAGCTATGAGCATGCTTATGTCAAAAAATATTTGAGCTGGTCAAATCAGATATCCTAATAAAAAATTGCAATCAAAAAATGTTTTGAAATCACAAGAGCAAAACCAAAAATTCTTCTGAAGATGCTAATTGCAATGCCTCTTTTGCCCACAGCCCTGTCTAAAGGAAAAATGTCCTGTCTGCAGTGCCTGTGGTATTGGCTCTTATGTCGTACACTTTGTTTATCTAGGCCCCGTGCTCACAGATTATAAACCAGATATGGGCATCTGACTCCAAGACAGCAAAGCCATAGGCGTAGGCTGTCCAGCGAATTTGAGCATGACCTGGCTCTAGGAGACAAACTGGACCAATCAGATTTTCCATCTCTAGGACTGAAATTAAGAAAGAGGAACCTGACAGTTGGCAATCAAGCAGAAACGGAAAATTGCTTGGAGGTGAATTTGAAGCATTGTAAGCCAAAGCCATGTGTAGCCACAAGTATGGAAAAGGAGCTATTTGGAAGGGGGACAGAGGGAAGCTGACTGGGACGTGTAGAGAATCTCGTAGTCATAAAGCTTAGTCATACTGATGGTAGAACACAGAGTGAAGAACCATAAACTCGTGCTGTGATCTCCTACTTCTTTCTGAGGTGGGGATCTGTTACAGCACCTGTTTTGTGGGATAACTGATCCTTCCAGTGGTGCCAAGTATGTCTTTGCAATCGCCTCCCCCATTACTGGAGTTTACTTGAGTACATCGCTATTCCTGCAAACCAAAGGAGTTGACTGAAATACTTGTCAACTCATTGTGGGTGCTTCTGCCTCCAAGCATTAAGCTGCATATAGGAATTAGCTGGAGAGCTTTTTAGAAATATAATTTCCTGGAACAAAACTGTGGCAATTCTGATTCAATGGGTATGGAGCAAGCCCTGGAGTCTGATGTAGCTGTTAGGGGATGTATTTGGGAACCACCACCTCAGTTCCTCTTGTCCCTTTGTTAGGAATCTGCTAATCCTGTGGTCCTTAAATTTTTGGGTTTCAGGACCCTTTTTTACTCTTAACAATTATTAAGGACCCAAAGAGCTTTTCTTTATGTACCTTATATTTGTTAGTATTTGTCATATTAGAAATTAAAGTGGATACATTAAAAATATTTTAATACATTGATTAAAACTAATAAACTAATCACATGTTTTATTTGTTTTCTGGGGTTGCTGTAACAAAGTATCACACACTGGCTAGCTTAAACAAGACATTTATTGTCTCCCAGTTCTGAAGGTGATAGGTTCAAATTCAAAGTGCCGACAAGAGGGCCTGAGGGACGACCCTTCTGAGGGCCATGCGGGAGAATCTGTTCCAGTTCTCTCTCTCAGCTTCCAGCAGCCTCACTTGTTCCTTGGCTTGTAGATGGCATTCACCCTGTGTCTGTGTCTGCGTCTGTGTCCAAATTTCTCCTTTTTACAAAGACAGGAATCACATTGAATCAGGATCTAAGCTAATGACTTCATCTTCACTTAATCATTTGTGAAGACCCTACTTTCAAATGAGATCACCTTCATAGGTACTGGTGCTTAGTACTTCAATATCTTTTGGGGGCACATGATTCAACACATAACACATGTTAACACACATAACATACGTTTTGTGAAAATAACTAAATTATCTAACATAAAAAAATTAGTGGGAAGATGACCATTGTTTTACATTTTTATAAATCTCTTTAACTTCTGGCTTAATAGAGGATGGTGAATCCAGCTTCCTAGTTCACTGGGATATATTGTTTTTGTTGAAGCATATGGAGAAAACTCAATCTTTCATTTAAATACAGTTGGAAAAGGGATGGTTTTCTTAACAACCTTTTCAGATAATTGTAAATTCTTTGATACTACACCAAAACTCTGTAAGTGGTAGTTTCTTAAAAGTTATTGTTCTGCGAAATTTGAAATCATTTTGATAAGCCTTTTATACTTTGTTGTCTCAAAATCCGTTGGTATCTCTTGCAATCTGAAGGATTCCTTTACCCATGCATAAGTTTGTAACATCACGCAATGGTCATTTCAAAAATATTGGTTCCCTGAGTTATGCAGATGTTCCAACTGTACAATGAAGACAATGAGGGGAAGAAAGCACACAATTCTTGGTATTTCTTTGAAAATAATTTAAACTCATGTTTCCACGGAAAGGGTCACAGGGACCCCTATGGAACCCCAGACCACAGTTCGAGAGTTTCTGTTCTAATTTATCTTTGCTTAAGGAAATCTTAGCAGCATTTCAAGTACCACCTGATACGGTTTGGCTTGTCCCCACCCAAATCTCATCTTGAATTGTAGCTGCCATAATTCCCATGTGTTGTGGGAGGGACCCAGTGGGAGATAATTGAATTGTGGGTAGGGGGTGGGTCGTTCCCGTGCTATTCTCGTGATAGTGAATAAGTATCGTGAGATTTGATCATTTTATAAGGGGGAGTTTGCCTGCACAAGTTCTCTTCTCTTGTCTGCAGCCATGTGAGATGTGCCTTTCACCATCCATCATGATTGTGAGGCCTCTCCAGCCATGTGGAACTCTGAGTCCATTAAACCTCTTTCTTTTGTAAATTGCCCAGTCTCAGGTATGTCTTTATCAGCAGCGTGAAAATGGACTAATAAACTGCCTTAAATTGTATCTCCTCTACCAGATCCTTGCTGATTCCCCCATGCAGATGGGATGGCTTCCTGTTTGGGGTGGCTTTATTTTTGTACCCACTTTACTGTCCCCTTTTCAGTTCCAAAGATTGGATCTTATTTACATTTTTATCAACTTAGGTAAGAACATAGTGCCTTGAGACAAATCCTTTCTGGTTTGAACCGAAAAAAATTCATTATGTTGTTTTTATGTAGAATAGCTTTGGAAAAATCAAGAAACCCAGCAAATAACTATTGCTATTTCTGATGCTTATTATAATGCAGGCTGTCTCATCAATTAAAAAAAATTCTGATTTCTCTACCCAAAGAAGGAAAATAGTTTATAAAATAAGTGAATCACATGTACTTTCTTGCGATTCCATAAACATACTTTTAAGCTTTTACAAGTTTGTTTTCCTCCATCTAGATTGCTCTCCACCTTGCAAACCGAAACTTTTACTCATCCTTTACAATGTAAATCAAAGGACACCTTTCCTGACCTCAGGAGACATGTTTTATCTCCTAGAGCAATTTACTTGTTCTCTATTGTGCTCTAACGTGCTCTGTTTTGTTGCATTTTTACCGTAAAGAAATCTCTCTAAGATTTCCTAGTGATTCAGAGAAGGAGAGATCTCTATCTCACTTCTATTGTGTAGCTGGGAAGGGCAGGAGTGGTGTGCCAAGTTATTTATATTTACATGAGTAGAAAAGTGCGTAGCACCTTGGATAAGGTGATCTCAGTCATCTTAATACATGATGGATCATGCTTTTTGTCAGACCTTCATTGGTTCCCAGAGGCGGAAACCCAACTCCAAATCAAGTGAAATGGGAGAATTTGTGAGTGAATATTGATTGGGTGGAAGAGTTGCAGAAATGCAGGAACAGCTGAACCACAAACCTCAGGCATATAGGGACCAGGAACACTCCAGGGAATCTGATACTGGAACTTGGACCTGAATGCTTTCAGAACCCTGTGTCCCATCTTCACTTCTCGCAGTAAACAGCTTTCTCCATGAACCTAGGACTGCGGCTGCCGCCAGCAGCTCCTGGAATCATATCTTATCAGCATTGTCATCCACATGTAAGAGATGTTTCTCTCAGCAATGGCTGAAAAATCTAAGGACCATCAGATGGCCTTATTTTAGATTACCTGCCCATTCTTGGACAAATGACCATGACCAGGAAGGTGAAGAACTCGATGTGGCCCTGCTTGGGTCATAGACTCACCTTAGAGATAGTCACTGTGGCCAGGGAGGGGATTCATGAAAGAAGAGGGCAGTAGCCCTTTGAACCTAATTACTGGAACTGAAAAATAAAGGAGTGGGGAGAAAGAGTTCCGAAAATAAAGTAGGTGCTGTTTGCAGAAAAGAAGAAGGGTCCTAGATAGACTAATCATCAAAAGTCCATGACAGTATCTGCCTGATCTGTCTTTACAAAATCCCCTTGTGAAGACATTTCAAAATAGGACATTAGTCAGCCATGGCCAATTTAATCATGTTGTATGCTTTGGAGTAGTGACATCAATTAATGTCTGTGGCTGAATGAACTTATTTAATAATTGCAATTTAATATTTCAGGTTACATGCTTTCCTAGTATTGCAAATCAGCACTTCATAGGGAACTGTTTTGTTATTATTTTCCTGTGGTGAATGATATGATGAAATTACACGGTGCCACTGGATGTTACACAGAATTGGCATCCACATTAGTTTCTATCAGTTTCCCCAGGATTGGTTGGGGTCAGTCATATAATGTAATGTTCTTAGGGTAGTCGTTGACCTGAAAAGGCCTTCATGAAGCCAAGGTAGATGACCCAGGCCACTTGGCCCTTTAAATCTACCCTTGAATATGAATCACAGAGCTTGGCACAATGTGTACAGGTTGAATGATTGCCCCAGGCCAAACCTAATGTCTAGTGGCTTCACCCTAAATAATCCAATGCCACAGAAATGGAATGTCATACTCCATTTTCACCTTACTCTCACTTTATTCTTATTTATCTATTATCTTCTAATTTCTGTGATTGCTTGTTATTTATGGACAACCTAATTCAATGTTTTGCACATAGAAGGCTCTCAAATACTTCTGTCCTCATCATTCTGTTGAAGCAGCTCTGGCTCAGATCACCAATGTTGATGTTAGGACAAGTGTCAGAGAAGTCTTTTCTTAGACTTCAATGTACATTAGATTTCCTCAATTCAGCTAGCTCATCTTGCCCTTTTTTGCTTTCACAGCACTTAATATGATTTACAATTATATATTTGTGTGTGTATTTGACTAATGTCTTCCTAACTATAACCTCATGAAGGGAGGCACCATGTCATTGTTCATTCTTGGGATATCCTCCATCTTACGTAGGGCTTGGCATGTTAAGGTGCTCAAAACAAAAGATTTCAGTGGCTGAATGAGTCAAATTGAGAGTTTATTTTTAAGTTACATTCCTTCAGGAAATGAAATCTGCTTCATGCAACAGGTAATTGTAGGTAATAGAAGTGAGGCAAGTGACAAAGAAAATAGAAGGTGGCCAAAATACAAAGTCAATACAGGTGTTTTCTCTTTTTTTTTTTTTTTTTTTTTTTTTTTTTTGAGACGGAGTCTCTCACTGTCTCCTGGGCTGGAGTGCAGCAATGGTGAGATCTCGGCTCACTGCAACCTCCACCTTCTGGGGTCATGTGATTCTCTTGCCTCAGCCTCCTGAGTAGCTGGGATTACAGGTGCACACCACCACACCCAGCTAATTTTTTGTATTTTTACTTGAGATGGGGTTTTGCTATGTTGGTCAGACTGGTCTTGAAGTCCTAACCTCATGATCCACCGCCTTGGCCTCCCAAAATGCTGGAATTACAGGTTTAAGCCACTGTGCCCAGACAGCATAGGTGTTTTTTTTTAAAAAAATATTCTCTCCAAAAAATGGACTGTGCCCTGTGATTCTCTTGAACACTGCCTGTAAATATGAAGTAGACATGTTTTATATTTGAATACGTGAAAGAGAAGGCATCTGGCTTCCCACTGTGGACACTCAAAGGGGGGGTGGTGTTGGCTAAATGCTGTACTCTTGAGTTCTAGTTACTTCCTCCCATTTCAGACCAGAGAGACTGACCAACCGACAGAGGCCTATGGTGTGGTCTTCTTCAAGACTGATGCCCACGGCCTTTCCTTCACATGCTGACCACCTCTGAGGAGAAGAGGAAAAGTGCATTGAGTCAGGAGTCATTGGCACTGAAAATATTTTCCTTTCTCTGAACTCCAGCATGTGTTTTTCAGCTAAATTGAAATGGTTTTTTTTTTCTTTTCCAGAGGAAACAGGAAAACTGATTTGTTTCCCAACACTTCATCATCAGACTCAAAGTACTTACCAAGTTCTCATCTGTGTGTAGCACTTTGCTACTTGTGTTCCAGCTCTCTCTCTACCACTAATTAGCTGTGTAACTTGAGCATGTCATTTTGTTTCATGTCACTTTTGACTTTAACTTCTTTACTTGTATAAAATATAAAAAGGTTGGAATAGACTACGGTCTCTTCAGGTCTAACAATCAAGAAAGAGAAACAGGTATCATATCTCCTATTTGTGGGCATATTTAATACAACAAAGCATTGCTCAAGGAAACAAGGAAATTCATTCATTCACTCCTTTTACAGTGCTGTATCGTCTTATAATGTAGTGGATAAGATCATGTGCATGGCCGGGCGTGGTGGCTCAAGCCTGTAAATCCCAGCACTTTGGGAGGCCGAGACGGGTGGATCATGAGGTCAGGAGATCGAGACCATCCTGGCTAACACAATGAAACCCCATGTCTACTAAAAAATACAAAAAACTAGCCGGGTGAGGTGGCGGGCGCCTGTAGTCCCAGCTACTTGGGAGGCTGAGGCGGGAGAATGGCTTAAACCCGGGAGGCGGAGCTTGCAGTGAGCTGAGATCCAGCCACTGCACTCCAGCCTGGGCGACAGAGTGAGATTCCGTCTCAAAAAAAAAAAAAAAAAACAAAAAAAAAAAAAACAAAAAAAAAAAACAAAAACAGATCATGTGCACTGGAGCTTGATTTTTAGTTTGGTTTTGCCACTTTCTTGATTTTGGGTAAGTTAGCCACTCTGTGCCTCATCACCTTAAATATAAAAGGGGAACAATGACACTAGTACCTAACTTAAAGGATTGTTGGGAGGATTAAGTGATGTTTTGAATATGTAATAGATACTCAGTAAATTTAGCTATCAGTGTTTATTGAGAACCCACTTGGTGCCAGGAACACTATTAGGTTATTGAGAGTGTAAGACTAGAGAAAGGGGCATCTAGATGTTACTGACTCCAATCAAGCTTCTAAGTCGGTGGTTCTTAAATCTGGCTGCCTATTAGAATCACCCGAGGCGCTTGTAAAATTTCCTCTTTGTGTCACCCTTTGGGAATTGGGGCTGAGGAACCAGCATAAATGCTGACAATCTGACTACTACTGTTGCTGTGAGTAATAACTGTCCTTTTTCTCTGGCCCAGGAGTCTTGTGTCTTCTGCCAGTATCCATGAAATGGAGGCAGGCTGACTTTTAGCTTGCAAGTAGGATAAAAACTCAAACCCTTCATAGTCCTGGACATAATCTAGATGTAATCATGAGTATATAGAAAATTCAAGGTAAAGAGAGCAGGTTAAACAACATTACAAGGATATAATCAGCCAAACACAAAATGTGGGAAATTCTACAAGAAACATAATGCCATTTCTTCAACAAATAAATAACATGGAGGAAAACAATAAAGAACTGTTATATATTAAGGAGACTTAAGAGACTAACATCAATCAAATGAAATGTATGAACCTTATTTGGACCACTATTTCAGCAAATAAACTAAATGAACATTTTTTAAATGGAGAAAAGTTAACAACTGGGTATTAGATGCTGTTAAAAATAATTTATTTTGGGGGGTGTAATAATGCTTTTATGCTTACCATAAAACAAAAACATCTTTATTGATGGGAGATAATACTAAAGTATTTAAAAGTTAAATAATACAGGCCAAAGATTTTATTTAAAAAAAACAAAAACAAAAAAAACTTGGCCAGGCGTGGTGGCTCACGCCTATAATCCCAGCACCTTGGGAGGCCAAGGCGGGCAGATCATGAGGTCAGGAGATCAAGACCATCCTGGTTAACATGGTGAAATCTTGTCTTTACTAAAAACACAAAAATTAGCTGAGTGTGGTGGCATGCACCTGTAGTCCCAGCTACTCAGGAGGCTGAGGCAGAAGAATCCCTTGAACCTGGGAGGCGGAGGTTGCAGTGAGCCGAGATCACACCACTGCACTCCAGTGTGGACTCCATCTCAAAAAACAAAGCAAAGCAAAAACAAAACTTGTGCTCTTTACTTAAAAAAACCAGGGTTTGGGATAGAGGAAATAAGAATGGAAAGGATCAATATAAGACTCAGTTTTGTTTCTTAAGGATTTCACAGTATATTGGGGATGTATATTGTCTCCCCAAATCTTAAAGATATTTAAAAGATGTTTTTGGTACACTGTAAGCTCATAAGAGAGGAACCATATTGGACTTAATTTCCTAATAACTACTAAGATGTGATAATATGGTTTCATTGAATGAACGAATGAATGAGTAAATGAATGAGCGCTTCTTAGGAGTCCCAAAATATCATTGTCTTTAAGTCTCCAGCAGAAGAATATCTAATATCATAAGCTCCTCCCAAATACTTTGTTACTATGTAGGAGAGTTTCTGGATGGTTAACAAATATTTGTTTCTGTAGAAACTGGCATTCATTCATTCACTCATTTATTTAACTGTGCTAGGACATAGATATTATACGAAGATACACCATCCCTACTCTAAAAAATGTCAACATTTACAAAAGGGGGACAGACATGTTAAAATAGATGTCCAAAAGTAGTATAGGAACTTTGATAGTAGGTACTGGGCATAGTGAATAAAAAAGTGATCATTAATTTATGGAGGCTAGCCAAAAATAATTTGTGTTGGAGGTAACCTTTGAGTTCATTTTAAAATGTAACTTATTTAAGGTACATTTTTATAATCATATGATTCATCCAGTTCAAGTGTATGAGTCAAATATTTTTTAGTAAATTTACCAAGTTCTATAAACCTCACCATATATCAGTTTAGGAACATTTTCCTTGAGCTGGATTTTGAAAGATGAGGTTTTCTAGAGAGACAAGAGAGGAAAAAGGTACTTTAAAAAGAGGGAAAAGAATGAGCAAACATCTGCAATATTAGCTAATGTTAATAAAGTGTTTATTATGTGCTCAGTTAAGAGCTTTACATGGATTACTTAATTTACTCCTCATAACAATACAATGATGTAGGTAGCATACTTATAACCTTCTTCTTACTGATGGGAAAGCTAAGGTACAATGAGTATATGACCTTAGATCACATCGTTAATGAGTGGTGGAGTAGAACTGGAATTCAAACCCAGGTAGTCTACATCCTTAATCACTCTGCTTTCTTGATTGGAAGATCCTGAGTTCTAAAAGCAGAGTGGTATAAAGGAACTTGAATGACTTGAGTGCAGAGGAGTGGGAGTGGACAGGAGCATTGGGCTTGCTGTGATGGGCTCCAGATTCTGTCTGTTGTGATTGATGGATTATAGAGATGAAGAAAGAAGAGGAAAAGCAGGTTTTATTGAGTTTGAGATTCCTGAGGGTCATTCAGGTAGAAATGTCCAGTGGATGTTTTTTTCTTTCTTTCTTCTTTTTTTAAAAAACCCTTCTTCCTTCACAGTGAACCAGTAGGTGTTTGGATAAACACAACTAGGCTTGTGATAAAGATTTAACTCTCACTGACACACAGTTGGTAGCTAAAGCCAGGAATATGAATGAGATTAGACAGAAAAGGCACAAGGAAAGAGAAGGGAAGGAGTAGGACAGAACCCTGGCAGATGTAAACTTTTGAAGCCAGAGCAAAGGAACGCGCTATGGACCGAATTGTATTCCCCCAAAATTCATATGTTGAAGACCCAATCCCCAATGTGGCTGTATTTGGAGACATGGCTTCTAGGAAGTAAAAAATGTTAAGTGAGATAATAGAGGTAGGGTTCTAATCTTACAGGATTGGTGGCTGTATAAGAAGGTGGAGAGAGAGAGAGAGAGAGAGAGAGAGAGAGAGAGAGAGAGAGATCTCCCTCTTTCCATGGGCACGCATCAAGAAAGGGCCATATGATCACATAATAAGAAGGCGACCACCTGCAAACCAGGAAGAGAGCTCTTACCAGAAACCAAACCTGCTGGACCTTAATCAATTTTTGTTGTTTAAGCTACCCATTGTGTGGTATTTTGTTGTGGAGGCCCTAGTTGACTAAGACAGAAGAGGACCCAACTATGCAGCCTAAGAATAATGATCAGAGAGGGAGGAAAAACACCAAGGTCGAATAGTGTCATGGAAGTTAAGGTAAGAGTTTCACAAAGGGAAGAGCAAACTGGATGGGCTCCCAAAATGTCATAATGTTTGACAGTTATCCATTAGATTGGACAAACAGGAAGTCATTGGTAAACTTGCCAGGGTATGCAGGGCATGAGGCAGAAACCAGATTGTAGTGGGTTGACGAATAAATGTGAGTTGAAGAAGTGGATTGCCTAAAAACACTTTGCATTGTCCTCACCTGGGAGCATGTTGGAAGTTCAGACTCTCATGCCTCACCCTAAATCTACTGAATCATAATCTCATTGATTATGAGATCAATCAAATCTTATTGAACATGAACCTCAGATTCATGCACAAAGTTTGAGAAGCACTGGGCTAGAATTTAGATTATTTCTTCTAAGAAACTACCTGAAAATAGAAGGAGAGAGGATTCTAATCAGATAGTCAGGGGGAAGCGAAAGTGAATTTTTGGTTTTAAAAGTGAGACACTTGGTTCTGCTGACAGTCTGGTAAGGAAGGAATCAGAGGAAAAGGAGAGATTAAAAATGCAAGGGTAAGAAAGAATAACCAATGGCACAAGGACACAAAGGATGCATTCAGAACTAGGGTGAAGGAATTAGCCTTGCTTGAGAGTGGGAACACCTCCCCTTTCAGCCTGGGAAAAGGGAAGTGGTGGGTTATATAGATATGGATTTTTAGGTAGAGGTTAGGAGCTAAGAGAGTAAGTGTCGAAAAGCCTCATCTTTTTTTTTTCTCTCTGAAGTTGGAGACATGAACACCTGCTGAAAGGGAGTTGTGAATGGGCTGAATGAAAATGAGAATCCATGGGGTCTGGGTTGGATAGGAAAGTACGTCCCTACGAAAGCATAAAGGAATGAAATGACAGGGAGAAACTGAGAACTGGAATACTCACTGAAAGCCATGAGGTCAGGAGAGGGCAAGGATGGGTATACTGGAGTTAAAAATGCCCAGAGTGAGACCGTTCTGGACAATGGCAATGTCTTGAGAATGGCGAGGGGAGTGGGTGGCTGGTGAGTGGCAAAAGATTACTGGAATTATGGAGATTTTGAGCAGAGTATGTCAAACATATTGTCAAGGTGGGTGTTGAGGTCATCCATGATGACAACAGGATGAAGACAGAAGACTGGATTAGACTTAGGTTCCAAAGTTCTCAAGGGGAGATTCATTACAGCTCCCAGGAGGAAGGTGCAGAGGATAGAATAGAAAGATGGGATAAACTGCAGTGAAGAAAGGATTTTGTGTAAGAGTGGAAAAGTAATGGGTAACAAATGACAATGGGGAGCAAGCAGCATGAGGACAGCAATTCTGAGACCTGGCTGTGTAAGGAGTGGGGGTGCCAAGAAGGGAGCAGTGCAGCATGTTCCATGCTGCTCCCAGTCGTCAGTTCCTGCTATGAGCTCTTGTGTTGCTGCCTGCAAGTCACACTGCTTCTTCTGCCTCCCAGCCTGTCAGTCCTTCCCATGATCACTGGCTGTCACTGTGCTGAACTGCTCCTCATCTGCAGCCTCTACAGGTAGCACGTCTGTTTCAACCCTCTTGCCTCCAAGCCCGTCATGCAGGATGAAACCCTCAATGGTCAGTGGGGCCCCCAGAACGTGAGAGGTGCTCAGTAACTGTTGGTGTTCTTGCTTCCTATCTCCTCTTTCTCCCTGTATATTGTGTAGACTGGAGAGTAGGGTTCATGCAGACTGGGAGATGCAGAGGGGAGGGGGCTTGAGAAGAGTCTAGAGAAATATTACTCTATTTTTAGTAGAAATGGAGTTTCTTCATGTTGGCCAGGTTGGTCTCAAACTCCTGGCCTCAAGTGATCTGCCCCCATTGGCCTCCCAAAGTGCTGGGATTATAGACATGAGCCACTGTGCCTGGTCATATTCTTGTATTTCTTAGCTATCCATGTTTAAACACATCCCAGGCACTTCTGTACTTCATTGCTGAAGTGACATTTGGCTGCCAGGATATATAAAGTGGGGAAGCATTGGACACTTTAAACCTGGAGAGTGACAGGATCAACTTTGTGTTTGGGGAAGATAATTCTATAGACATTTAAATGTATGAATTGAGGCCAAGGATGGTGGCTCACACCTGTAATCCCAGCACTTTGGGAGACTGAGGCAGGGGGATCATGAGGTCAGGAGTTTGAGACTAGCTTGACCAATGTGGTGAACCCCGTCTCTACTAAAAATACAAAAATTAGCTGGGTGTGGTGGCACGTGCCTACTGTCCCAGCTACTCGGGAGGCTGAGGCAGAAAAATCGCTTGAACCCAAAAGGCAGAGCTTGCAATGAGCTGAGATCGTGCCACTGCACACCAGACTGGGTGACAGAGCGAGACTCCATCTCAAAAAAAAAAAAAAAAAAAAAAAAAGTATGAATTGGCAAGCAAAAGTTTAGGAATGAGGAGGTAAGTAAAGATTTAATCGAGCTTTAGATGGTTGAAAAGATGCTGATGCTTAGGGTGATTTGCAGTAGAGCTAGGTTTGGATCAGAGAAATTGGTGGAAGGTGGTTTCAAACCATGCAGGCACATGGAGTTAAGAAATTAAATCAGCGTGGGTCAGCACTAAGAGGAAAAGGAAAGAGGCATGAGAGTTATTTCTTCTTGTAAAGATGGAATTCAAATTGGGTTACAATTACTTTATGTGATCATTAGTTTCACTATTCAGTTATTCTTCAAATTCTTCCAGTTGTTTGTTCATATGGTTCTATTTAACTAACATAGGAACTTTGACTAAAGTTTCATACCAGTTGTTACATCAGTAGCCAGGAACTAGGGAACTTTTATTTGTAAATTAAGCTGAGTTGTTAAGAATATTTTTGATTGTAGAATTCAACTTATATTCTTGTATTCCTTTCTTTTTTTTTTTTCTTTGAGACACAGTCTCACTCTCTCATCCAGGATGGAGCGTAATGGCACCATCTCAGCTCTCTGCAACCTCCATCTCCATGATGGAGCGATTCTCATGCCTTAGCCTTCCAAGTCGAGTAGCTGGGACTACAGGTATGCACCACCACACCCAGATAATTTTTTGTAGTTTTAGTAGAGACAGGGTTTCTCCACATTGGCCAGTCTGGTCTTGAACTCCTGGCCTCAAATGATCCAATGGCCTTGGGCTCCCAAAGTGTTGGAATTATAGGCGTGAGCCACCATGCCTGGTCATATTCTTGTATTTCTTAGATTTCCATGTTTAAACATATCCCAGCCACTTCTGTACTTCATTGCTGATTTCTGAATTGGTCTAAAACTATGAGAATGTGTAGCTGTCAATATTGTCTATCTATCTATCTATCTATCTATCTATCTATCTATCTATCCATCCATCCATCTATCTATCATCTGTCTATCTATCTTCTCTCTCTCTCTCTCTCTCTCTCTAATATTATAGATATAGCCGGATTGAAACTGGGAGACTGGAGTGAGGTGAGGGAGAAAGAATTGCGCACATGCTATAACAGAGCTTGCCAATATACAATAATCCGGATTTGTCCATTATTTAACTGCTCCTTGGTCACATTTCTTCTGGATGGTGATATAATTTTATTATATAAACCTTTGACTTGCAAAAAGGACGTTACTGATTAAATGTGTGTTTTTGTAATAAAGGCACATGGTCCTGTGAGTGTCTTAGTCCGTTTGGACTGCTGTAATGAAGCACTGTAAACTGAGTGGTTTATAAACGACAGAAATTTATTTCTCACAGTTCTGGAGGTTGGGAAGTCCAAGATCAAGATGCCGGTGGATTGACTCTCTGGTGAGGGCCCACTTCCTGGTTCATAGACGGCACCTTTTTGCTTTATCTGTATATGGCAGAAGGGATGAACTCTGGTCTCTATAGCCCCTTTTAACAACACTAATCCAATTCTAAGGGCTTCACCCTCAAGACTCAATCACCTCCCAAAGACTACACCTCCTAATACCATCGAACTGGGGATTAGGTTTCAACATAGGAATTTCGGGCACACAAGAACATTCAGCAATTAACGAAGCCTGTTTGTTATAAGTTCAGGCCTGCCTTAGATTCTTTTGAAAATGGGGGAAATCTTACATGAGACTAAGTACATTTAATAAAAGTGCTTTAGGAGCAAGATCTTATGGAGGAGTAGAGCATGATAGTTGACAGGTAAGGATTAGATGGTCCCTGTTTGAGTCCCACATTTCTGATTCCTAAGCAAGTTAATTGTCCTTTTAAGCTTCATTAGTTTCATTTGTAAAACAAAATGTAAAATAACACAATCTACTTCTGAGAGCTGTTAGGAGAATTAAATGAGATAATATGTACCAAGCCTTGTCACAGTGCCTGGCACATAGAAGGGTCTCAACATTACCAGTCACCAGTGGCCGTTTTTACAGAGATCTGAAGAGTTTACAGTAAGAAAAATTGCTTTTCTGTTCAGCACTATAACTAGAAAATTTGCAAAAATGTGGAGGAGGAAATGAGATGGAGATACTTCTAGATAGAAGAGCCAGAAAATTGTTGCAAGGGAAAAGAAAAGATTAACGAAATTGATAGTTATCAAAGTGTTGGAAAGTGAGAAATAAATCAGTAAGTCACTATCTGTCTATGGGCCTCACTTTTATCACTAAGTAAATAGGGACAATATTTCCTGCTTGGCTCATAAGGAAAATATAAGTATCAGATGATTAAAAAGGAGCCTATGAAAGTGCTTGGTAAACACAAAGGGGAGTAAACATATTGCATGAATGCAGGTGTTTAGGAAATGACAAAGATGTCATCTTTCTCAAAAACTCTGCAAATTATGAAGGGCTACTTTTTGACTTCCACAATTTGAGAAGAACAATTTATGTGGAAACCTATAAAACAATCCAGTTCAATGTTGCATGGTGTTTACTGATATGATATGACAGGGAAGGCCTGGGTTGGTCATCAGGCCTAGATTATGTTCTTTAGTTTTCTGATTGTTTGAACCAGGAGCAAACCTAACTCTAATCCTAACCCTAACCCTAACCCTAACCCTAACTGAGACTAACTGAGAAGTAGACCCAGAGGGTCTGTAAAACAATTTCTATCTTACAGCGTTATTTTCAGGACCAAATATTTGGTGAAAGATCCAAAATAAAATGTCTTCTACGAAGAATCCATTCATTATTTTATTCATTTGAAATGTAAGTATTTTGAAAATTAGGTGAGGTAAAGCATAACAATTTACTGCTCCTCCACAGGATGGAATATTATGCCACCCTGACCACTCATGTTTGTGCAAATAATTTAAAATATGGGAAATGTTTACGAAATAACAGTAAGTGGGTAAAAAGAACATGCACAGGTGTGTACACACAGAAAGGGAAACTAAGAAGTATACACCAAAATGTCTACAGCAATTGTTTCTGATTATTGGAATACAGGTTTTTATTTATTTATTTATTTTACTTCTTTAAAGTTTCCTGCCTTTTTCAAAAGTTTTAAGTAATATAGACATGTTGCTACTTAGTAGGGAAAAAAATTATTTTTCTTTGTATGTGTGTGTGTGTGTGCATGTGTGTGTGTGTGCATGTGTGTGGTGACAGGGTCTCACTATGTTGCCCAGGCTGGTCTCAAACTCCTGGGCTTAAGTGATCCTTCTGCCTCAGCCTCCCAAAGTGCTGGAATTACAGGCATGAGCTACTGCACCTGGCTGAAAACAGTTATTTTTTTAAAAAACAACAAGATAGTGCATGTCGAAGGTCTGCAAACAGTGCCAGGCACACACTGAAGAGGCACTCCCTAGACGTTAGTTGAATCTGAATGCAGACTCTTAAAACACAGAAATTGTGGAGGAGGGATCTATGTCCAATGCTCTGCCATCAGACAGTTGTTCCAAGGAAATAAATAGAAAGACAAGACCCATCAACCGTGCCACCACTACGAGGCCAGCACATAAGCCCTGAAGTGGATGTTAGGAAAAGCCTTGACCCCCTAACCCTGAACGGGTGCTGTGACTACTTCTACATCCTTCAAGACAAACAACTAACAATTAAGCTGCTCTCGTTCTGGGTACAATCAGAACCACGTGAAAGATTTAAAATATCACTGAGATGACATGTTACAGAGCAGCTGGCTGGCTGGAGGGGTCCTGTAAATGTCACAAAGAAACTTATACCAATGGGGAAGCAGGAGACAAAAATAATAACAATAATTCTTTGCATTCACGTGACACCTTTCATCTGAAGAGCTCAGAGTATTTTACAGATGTTATATCCATTAAAACTTAGGCGGCAGGAGCTACTCTCCCTGGATTACAGATGGGGAGGGAACTGTAATCCTGTCACTTAGACTAAAACTGGAATAAACATGTAATTATCTTTGAGGGGAAATCTTTCTAATGTAACCCTTTCCTTCTGCAGTTTTTTGTTGCTTCTGAGTGAGTAGGACAGGTCACCTCCTTGGGCCTGGAATATCTGCTGCAGGTATCCAAATACTGAAATGAGATCACCTCTCAGTCTTTTTATTCCAGACGAAACATATTTAACTTTTCAAGTCTTTCTTCGGGAGCCTGAACGTCCCTTTTCTCATTTCCCTATAACCTGGGGATGGTTTTCAAGTTGAGTAACTAAAACCAGTGCCTGATGCTTCAGCCCAAATTGATCAGTGACTTTACCTGAATAAGCTGGTAGTCTTGAGGTTAGATTTGTGTTTTTGCAGCTGGGCCTTCCACAAAGATACATTGTTTTGATTACAGCATTTTTCTGATAAGGCAGCGACTTTCATTTCCTATTTGCACAATCTTCTTGGTTCCTTTTTTTTCTTTGATTTGGAAGTTAATCTTTTAAAAATGTGAAGTAAATGGACAATATTGGAAAGAAGGAAAAATATTTAATCCTGTTGTCTACATAACAACTATTACTATTTTTGCATATTCCATTTTGTCTTTATTCATATTAATCTTTTAAGATTGTTAAAGTAATACTGTTTACGTCATTTTGTAATCTTTGGATTGCATTCTGCTTTTTTAAAATTAATTTTTCTTTTTCTTCATTCTGTGACTCTAGCCAAAGATGCATTCTGCTTTAAGATCACATTACATTATAAGCATTTTTCTCCACTGCCTCTTACATGTCATTAATATGCCACTGATTATCATTAGTGATATATTTAATATTTGGATCTAGCTCTGATACCTATTAATGTTTAGCTATGACTTCGCTTAATGAAAAACCCTGGCCATTGGCTCTAACTCATTTTTTTTTCCTGCTCATAGAGTTTAAACTTCTTTCCCATCGTTTCCCAAACTGTGTTTTTTTCATGATCTCTGTTAAGTTGTCTTAGCTTGTAAATTGAGAAGGTTTCTCTCGTTTGCCATCATATGAACACATAAACCTACATAAACTGGGTTTCCCTCTGTGCCCTACAGGAAGATGGTCTCTTGTCTGTTAAGTCAAAGCACTGAAATTATCTTCTTCAGCCATTAATAGTCCTTGATCCTTTTCCAGGATGGGATGTACTTCAGTTACACAGCCAGGAAAGAACTGTTTGTTTTTTTTTTTCAATAGAACGTAGCTGAATGAAAACTTTGGAATTTAAGTTTTTGGAAAACAACTAAGCAAAGCAAATTTGTCACATGATTAGTTTCCCCGTGGTGTCTCTCTCCTGCAGCCTTTTGTGTTGTTTATGTTTACGTGAAGTAGAATGAGGGAGAAAGTGGGTTCAGGACATACTTGACCCGCAGCTCAAAACACTGGACTGGGTTCATCTGTAGAACTGCTTCAGATTATGAAACAACGAAACCTTTTCAAGTGGGAGATAAAGTAATGGGAAGTGGCAGGAGAAAGGTAGGAATGCAGACAGTAAAACAGCACAGAGTGACTCCGATAAGATCTCAGGGGAATCTGAGACGAATCAGGTTCAGTTTTACCACACCCTCCACCTAGTGCCTCCTTCCCTCTCTGCCCACGATTTAGTTCTGGCACTTTCCAGTAACTGCTATCGTGAAGTAGACCTGGCCCAGTTCCTTCCCTTACTCTCCATGTCTTATCCTTGAAGGTTTACGGGTGGGGCCTGCCTATGTGCAGGCAGGCTTTGGTTGCTGTGAAGCTGAGACACTGTTCTTGCTGGAGACCACCTGAGAGTAGTTAAGCAGCCTCTCCTACCTAGAGCTGAACCAACTGGTTCCAAAATTATATTTTCCTGGAACATCTTGTTGAACTGGAATGCTCTGGCAGCTAAGAAACTACTGCTCACACCTGAACACATCAGTCTGTTTTTCCTGAAATGTAGTACATGTTCACCTCCTGGCACACTAAGGTAAATGGCAGATCCAATGGTCTGGCTTAAGCAGAATGTGGTGAGATGATTATATCATCATGGAGCCTTAAGCTAAAGATTGCAGAAAATCAAGAGCTATACTGATTGATTTGTAGTCTAATTATATAAGCAGGCCAGATGAAAAAGTCCAGAAAAAGACTAGTGGGCAGGTTCAAAAGTGTTTGGAAAAGGGGAGTCTACCTCCAACAAGGCTGATTTCCCAAAGACACAGTTTTTGAAATACGAAATAATTCTTACATGGTATGTATAAAACACACACACATGCATACACACACACACACACACACACACGATCTATTACCCACACCCTATGCTTTCTCTTGGAAAATAAGTAAACTCTTTCAAGATTCAGAGTTCTGGTCCATATTTTTATACCATTATTATTATTTTCCACTTCTTTTTCTCTGAGCAAAGCCAATAATTCTGTGCTAATTTGTAGGGCAATCTGAGAAAAAGAGAATGTCAGACTTAATTCAAAACAAATGCTTACAAAGGACTTAACAAAATGTATCTTTGAAAATGTTTTTCCTGTATCCAGATCTAAAGGTAATAATTTTTTGGAAAAAAGTACAGAAAAGAAGCTTTTAGGAAGACAAATGTATTAGAATAGGAAAGCATTATTTTTTTCCCTAACACTCCATTTCCAGGGACTGAGTTGGCTTCTTACTTTCTTTCCGCTCTGTGGAAAACTGCTCTTGGAATGTTTCAAATAACCACAGTGACTAAGTGCCAAGTGCATTCTGGAATGGATACCCTCATCCCCTCCCCACCCTGGAAAAAGAGTCCCTCTCTTAGCCCATAGAGCCAAGCTAGAGAATCCTGGGGCTGCCACCTGCAACCAATGGTGAACTGCATGAACTTTGGTGCTCTGGGACCTGACACACTGGCTAGGAATATTCGACATAAAAGCCAATGCTTTTTGAATAACATGTGAAAACATATATTCCTCCAACAGTGAGCAGATAAACACAGCCACAGGAAAACCAGGAGATGACACAAACGCCTTTTGTGATCTAGCTTCGTTTCACTCATGTAAGTTCTTTTGGGTTTTGGCTGATGCCAGTCCACTTTTTTCCTCTGGCTGCCCTCCCCTGCATGGACGCATACATCTCTGCCCCAAATCAATAGAGTGGTACAAATATTAACAATAGCCTCTTGAGCTTTGAGAATTTACTGCCCCCCCCCCTTTTTTCCTGTTCTTGTTGGAAAAAAATCCATTTCATTAGGAGTCTTGTATTCTTGACAATCATAACTTTAGGAGATATAATAAACCTTTTGGAGGTTCATCCATTCTGGGATGAAATTTTAGAATGGGGGAAGCTAAACACGTGTTTGGCTTTGGATGGTAAATGGAGGTGTAAATATTTACAATGAACAATCAGATTTCACACTCTCAGAGGTAGGGTTGTCACTCACAGCTCCAATGGTAACTTCTATCAGAGGCAGAGAGAATGGAGATACTTACTACCTCCTCAGTGATAACCATTCAATCAGATTCCTTCGTCTGGATCCAAATGACTAATAGAGTAGCTTGCACTCATTGGTTCATTTTATGTGACAGTACTTGCGATAGACAACATTATGAAAATTAACACAGTGGTACGTTTTACACCAAGAAATACAACAGTAGGACTTCCGTAGTCCTGGAAATATATCTTTTTTGTGCTTCTTGCTAGTACATTACTTCAGATGCTAATATAATGAATGTGCTTATTTCAAGAGACAGTTTTAAAACATAGTT
Organism: Papio anubis; assembly: GCF_008728515.1. NCBI lineage: Eukaryota > Metazoa > Chordata > Mammalia > Primates > Cercopithecidae > Papio > Papio anubis. The sequence goes on along the minus strand of NC_044985.1, from coordinate 105,862,084 downwards.
ACATTTTATTACTCCTTTAAAAATGCTTCTCACCAATCCCATATCACTGAGAAGTGTGTTGGTCCAATGTTTTATTGAGTGCAGCCCTTGTCCTATTTATGACCCAGGACTGATGCACCAGCCTATAAATGTGATTTCTCTGAAGCAGTGGAGGACAAGGATCTAGCTCCTGTGACAGGAAGACATTTAACACAATCATTTTGCTACTTTAAAAATGCCTCTGTTGCTGGCATCCCAGATAGGAAACAAGGCTTCCCACGGATCATGCGTTTGCTGGAAAAGCACACCATGTTTTGAAGAAGCTAGTTCTAATGGGTGCGAAACATTTTGAATTGCTGAAGTTCTAATGGACTTGAAAAAGCCCCTGGAGAATCAAAGAAGGAACAAAATGATGTAATGGTCTTTAAAAGATAAAATAAAAACAGAATAAAAAATGCTTTAATTTATTTCAGAAACAGATGTCAACTCTCAGTTTTTGTGGATAAAGTTGCCAGATAAACCTTTCTCAGTGTGGGGGTCGGGGGTAGTAGGATTTTGGGCAGAAGGAGGACTAGCAAACAATTAGTGCCATCTAGTGGTTGTATAGAATAAAGAAAGATGTTTTTAGCAAATTGAGAACTGTACTGTAATATCTCAGAAATGTACAAGCAGGCTAAATTACAGTTCTTAGATTAGGCTGGCTTGAGTTTATATCTCCATTTATTCACTAATTAATGAAACTCAAGTGATGTGGCAACAGTTTGAATTAGTTTTGATAATTAAGCCTAAACAGAAAAGAGTTGCGCTCTATATAGGAAATAAGCTCTTTGACATGTTTTAATTTGTCATGTTTCAACAAAGTCCAAGTTAAAACTACCATGATATTTCAGAAGAAAAACCTACATCTATTTCAAAGTATGACAGTGAAAGTTTTCTGTTACCTGTAAACAATAAACACATTCTAAAGTTAGACTACTGAACTGAAGGTGTGTTCAAGAAGAGGAGGACAGAATCCAGTGGTCCAGAAACTTGGATGGAAAAAAATTTACATCTTTATTTTCACTACTGTAAATCCGAAATTTAGCATTTTCTTCAATGAAGAATGTCAGCTGCCAACTACAGTAGTGTTAGCAATACCTGAGACTTCGACACCAAAAGAAATGAGATATTTTCATGTCATTACACGTTGTTCATCTACTAAATAACAGCAATGATCAGACCCTTACATTAGTTCTTGTTATTTAACATGTAATAAAGAAGCAAATATGTTATCTTGTTGTACATTTAGTTTTAAAAACATTTAAATAACTATTTTCACTGTAAGGTATTCGCTTCGTAATCCTATGTATTTTATTTAAGGCATTTATGAGCATTACTCTGACAGGGAGCCTATTGGTTTTGTTAGACTGATGAAGGAGTTCCTGTGCAAAAAGGTAAAGAACCCTGATCTAAAGAGATGGCTCCATCGTGAAGTTGAAACACACACAGCTTAGTAGTTAAGAGCTCAGTCTCTGGATCCAGTGGCTTGGCTTCAAACCCTACTTTCTGGTTGTCTCTTTTATTTAGCCTGTCTGTGCCTCAGTTCACCAATCTGTGACACCCATCTCACAGGAGAGATGTGAGGTTTCAATGAATGGACACCTGTAAAGTGCTGGAGTGAGCACTCAGCCCTTAGGAGTTCTCAGTGAGTCTTAGCTCTTACCATTATTGTCAATGCAATTATTAAGTTTAAAAACTTCTTGCCAAATCACTAAGATAAATGATCTGAATTTGTAATCTAGACTGACAGCAGTTTTGATTAACAAGCATGCTTTACAAGTATTTTTCATTTAGAAAAAATATTCTTGGCCGGGCGCGGTGGCTCACGCCTGTAATCCCAGCACTTTGGGAGGCCGAGGCGGGCAGATCACGAGGTCAGGAGATGGAGACCATTCTGGCTAACACAGTGAAACCCCGTCTCTACTAAAAATAATACAAAAAATTAGCTGGGCGGGGTGGCGGGCACCTGTAGTCCCAGCTACTCGGGAGGTTGAGGCAGGAGAATGGCGTGAACTCGGGAGGCGGAGCTTGCAGTGAGCCGAGATCGTGCCACTGCACTCCAGCCCGGGCGACAGAGCAAGATTCCATGTCTCTCTCTCTCTCTCTCTCTCTCTCTCTCTATATATATATATATATATATACACACACACACACACACACACACACACACACACACACACATATATATATTCTTTATACTTTTAGGCCAATATTTGTAATAACTTTAAGAGTGTAATAGCCTCCCCGCTCTCAGAACCTCAGGTAGTTAAGTGCCCGATTCAAAGTCATATGGATAAAGTGGCTAGAAAGCAAATTAAAATATTTTGGTAATTGTTTTTCACTCATTGAATCTTAAAAACCCCAAAGCTTTAGGCATTCTCCAACTGTACTTAAAAGATAAGGCTTTTTAGAAGTCAAGGAGAATCCATGTCTAGATGTGTAGACAGAACTAGTTTATGAGACTAAGCTAACCCAATTTGAGGGTTAATCCCTCAAATGGGAGGAAGAAAGAATAAACAGAACATTCACACATATGAACCCATCTGATCTTTACAAAACCTTTGAATTGGCCGGGCGCGGTGGCTCAAGCCTATAATCCCAGCACTTTGGGAGGCCGAGACGGGCGGATCACGAGGTCAGGAGATCAAGACCAGCCTGGCTAACACGGTGAAACCCCGTCTCTACTAAAAAATACAAAAAACTAGCCGGGCGAGGTGGCGGGCGCCTGTAGTCCCAACTACTCGGGAGGCTGAGGCAGGAGAATGGCGTAAACCCGGGAGGCGGAGCTTGCAGTGAGCTGAGATCCGGCCACTGCACTCCAGCCTGGGCGACAGAGTGAGACTCCGTCTCAAAAAAACAAAACAAACAAACAAAAAACCACCTTTGAATCATGTTCTTTTTCCCTACAAAAATATTTTAGGTATATACTATGTTTTAAACATTTGAGAAAAGAGGAGTGAACAAGATTTAAACCAAGTCCCTACCCTCATGGAGTTTAATTTCCAAAGACGATGAAGAAACAGGTAAGAATCCCCATTTGGCTGATGCAGAAACAAGTGTTAGGGGATAAACAACCCACTCCCTTAAGTTCATGTAGCTATTACGTCACAGCAGCGGATTCGAACAGAGTTCTTGCTAATGGCACCCCTTTGATAATTCCACTACACTTTCAGCTGCCTGCTGGGAAAAACTCAGGCATGCTTTTAACAGTGAAGGCACCGCAGTAAACAGGCTGCCCCAGCCACATTACAAAAGTGAGTATGACTTTCTGATTTTTGTTTGTCTGGGATGCAATTGGATTTTAGTGGAAAGGCATTGAAATTGGCATCAGAAAATGTGTGTTAGGTTCTTAACTTTGCCACTTCTGAGCACGTGGCTGAATTTCAGTTTTCTCACCCATGCCCTGGTGAGAATTAGAGGCATCTCTTGAGGCTTTTGCAAGGATTAAATAAGCTAATGTTTATGAACATCTAGAAAAGAGGTTGGTCCACAAAAGGAAGGCAATAAATTTGTAGAGATGATGATGCTGAGTGTCTAGTATTATTTACTTGTGGAATTAACCAAAAAGGCATGGTTAATGCCTCATCTCCCCCTTAGGGAAATAGCTCTAGTCCTTGTTTAATTTTGTCTTACACTCTAATATGGGGATGACAGCATTGGCCAAACAGCGTGGTGATTAAGGATTAGCAATAGACCATGCAATGTACCTAGTACAGTTTCCAGCATAGAACCAGCATTCATGAAATTGTAGCAATCATGATTATCACTGTTTATGAGTCTACTAAAGCACACATTCCTAAGACTATAAACTGTGTTACAAATTTGGATTGAGATACTGTTGGTGTTTTTATTACAAAGGCTGAAATGTCTTAATCAAAAATCCTGAAAAAAAATAGAAAACATGGAAAAGACCAGAAAAAACACTAAGAAAGTCAAGTTTAAGGATGGGTCATTTTTCCTTTGTCAATTAGGAGTTCATAAGATTTTAGTAAGTGCCCCTCCAAAAGCATATCATCACATTTCAGTATTTTTCTGGCTTCATATATAATTAGAAATCATGTGTATTCTATAGCTCATGAGGTACTGGAGATCTCTAGGAGAGAAAACATGGTTATGGGGACCAGATTCTTCGGCTGCCTTCAAAATTATCTGATAAATGTAGGTCTAGCTTCATTCATGTACCCGCAAAGGACATGAACCCATTCTTTTCTATGGCTGCATAGTATTCCACGGTGTATATGTGCCACATTTTCTTTATCCAGTCTATCATTGATGGACATTTGGGTTGGTTCCAAGTCTTTGCTATTGTAAATAGTGCTACAATAAACATACGTATTCTCAGCAAACTAACACAGGAACAGAAAACCAGACGCCACATGTTCTGACTCATAAGTGGGAGAGTAACAATGAGAACTCATGGACACAGGGAGGGGAATATCACACACCAGGGCCTGTCTTGGGTTGGGGGTAAGAGGAGGGAAAGTATTAGGACAAATACCTAATGTATGTTGGGCTTAACACCTAGATGACGGGTTGATGGGTGCAGCAAACCACCATGGCACATGTATGCCTATGTAACAAACCTGCACATTCTGCACATGTATCCCAGAATTTAAAGTATAATAACACAAACAAGTTTTTAAAAAAATTATTGTCTTAAGGATGAGCAAAACAAATAATTTTTTAAAATTAAAAAATGTGGGTCTAGCTGGTTGTGGTGGCTCATGACTGTAGTCTCAGCTTCTTGGAGGCTGAGGCGGAAGGATCATTTGAGGTCGGGAGTTTGAGACCAGCCTGGGCAACACAGTGAGACCCCTGTCTCAAAAGAAAACCAAAAAACAATTAAAACAAATAAATGCAGTTTCAGCAGAACTGAATATTTAAAACTGAGAGTTTGGTACTGCAGGCACAGACTGTTGTTGAAGGAAGTTGAGTGGGAAGGGAGTTCTTCATTTCTAAACATTACTTAGGAAACCAGAATTCAATTTAAAATACCTGGCTTCATGTCCTCTTTGCGAAGGTACCTATGCCTAGGGCTGGATCTAGATTTACTTCCAAACTCAAAGCATGTTGCCGTACAAAGGAGTGGGTTGGTGATAATGAACAAGTTATGGACATCATCCTTTCAAGCTTTCTGTTTGGGTGAAGAGTGATTTTCTTCTCCCAAAACACAGATGCATGCACACTTACACACGCACCCCCTTCAATATGCCATCAGCTATTCTAATTGTGGAATAATTGGCAAGATGGAAGCTCAACCTTCACTGCATTCTTCAGGGAGAAACAAGGGGCTTCCTCTGCTAGAGGGAGTTAGTGGCTACATGCTGAGCTATTCTTTTAAATGAAGTGAATTCTGGCTCTGTTTGAGGAAGCTCCTTGGGGAAAAGCCTTGGAGGCTGGGATTGGAGTTTTATAAGAGTTGCTCGCTCCAGGATGCAATCAGAGTTCCCAACCCTCCCTCCTGGCTGCTACCCGGAACTCCCCTCTTCTGAAATCATTGCCTATTTCTGCTCCTTCTGAGCTGCTCCCAGCTTAATTAGAGCACTCTTCCCTCCCTCACCAGACCCAACAACAGATCTCTTGGTCTCTAATTATGACTCTGGTTAAATTGCCCAGCGGGAGGTTGGTTGCCCAAAGCCTGCTTCTGTTCTGCTGCCCTTCATTGCCCCTCCACAGGTGAAAGACCTTACTGCAGTTAACCCTTGAGGTTTAGACTCCATCTTAGGGGAAAACATACAATTAAAGCTATCAGAAAATTATGACAGTCAGGCTTACAAGCAGATAGGTTGAAGGAGAAGAAAGAGGAGGAGGAGGCAGAAAGGGAAGGGCATATCGTAAAGTTTGGAGTAAATGTTTTTATTTGAATCTTAAACATAGGTAATTATGTTGAAAAAGATATTGCTTACGCAATTTTTGTTTCAGTGGATTAAGGAACACCAAATAGTTTATTCAATTGTTCAGAGTAAGAGCATCTTTCAATCCTCATCCTCTAGTGAATTGCACAATTCCGCATTTTTACATGGTGTGGAGAGTATCATCAGCACTCTCATCAGAGCTTCTGACATACACTCACAGGAACACAAGAACCAGGTTCTCCTTATGCCTGGATGCCCTTTGGCTGTAATTTGGGTGCCTTAGAGAATTGAGTAATCTCCCTTGCCCAACACTACAGTTAACCAGTCAATCACACGGGTTTGAGTTACATTAATTCTTGTACATGTTCTGTGTGTACCTCATCTATATTTCAACACAGTCAGATGAACCTCACAGGCCTTAGCAATACATTGCATATTCAGGTGATTTTGGTGGAGGCAGAGTTTTGCAGGCCCCTGGATCCTTAGGAAAAAGCTAAGAAGGCAAATTGGTCCTTGGCACCTTCTCCAATGCCCTGAAGGGCTCCCTGCCCACACCTTCTTTAAAGACCTTTAGGAACCAATATGATTTCTTGTCTGTACCGGTCAAGGCTGCCTCTTTACAACAGCTGAAGCGGTGTCATTTGATTGATTGTTACTGTGCATGTGAATCACCTGGGGGTCTTGATAAACCACAGATTCCGCTTGAGTAGGTGTGGGGTGTGTGGGGGAGACTGCATTTCTCATACACTTCCAGGTGCCGCTGATGCTACTGGTCCTTCCTGGACCACACTTTAAGTAGCAAGGCAATCAAAACATCTGATTGGAGGGGTTCCTTTTAATTAAAGTGTAAAAGAGTGTTAGGCCCAACACAGCTGGTTTTTGCATGTTAATGGGAATTGTATTTTTTTCTAGCAGCCCTTGGAGATTTCAAGAAGAGCAGTGGAGTGAACCATAGGCTTCCTTTAGAGCTTCCTTTTCTATAGTGATGAGGTGGGAGGGACAGAGTTAATTTCTGGAGAATTGCAAAGGTGTTTCTTTGGCTTTCAGTCTCCTTTCTGTGTACCTTTCTCTCTTCCCCTACTTGGTTCTTTTTTTTTTTTTTTTTGCATACTCCTTTTCTACTGTGTGGTTCAAGGACATGAAAAAGGTTCCAGTTTTGTGATATTAATACTTAAATATTCCTTTACATGATAAAAATATTTATACATTCTTGATATTGGATGGCTTCCTGTCCCAATATTACCACAGAATTTAGGTATCCATATGGCCTATTTCTCAACGAAGTGCTTAAGGAGCCGGTATTAACTTCCCAAAACTGGTAAAACTTCAATAATTTTAAAGATAAAAGCCCAGTTAAAAAATTGATTTAGAAGTTTGTGCTGTTATAAATTGATCAATATTTACTTAATAAAGATTTTTCCTCTAGTATGAAGATTACTGGATTGGAGCCAAGAGAGTTTCATTCTGGATCCACCTCTAAGGTCTCACAGCTGTGAGGCTGTGAGCAATAGCAATAGAAACTACATCTCAGTGTTCCCAGTTGTCAAACCTGTTTATTAGTTGAACAAACATTTATTGAGTACTTATTATGTGGTTGTTAAACATCTAGTAACTACCCAATGTTTAAGTATTGATTAAGTTCTTATGTATTTTTATGAGATGGGGTTTTTTTGAAGTTGCATGTATTTGCTTTTAGGAAGTGATTTAGGCACATGGAGTAATAGCTGTGGTTCTTGCTCTGTGATTTTTGACGTGGCGAGAGGCAGCCCCATCCTATTTCATGTTGCTTTCCTAAATCTGAGATGATGTCTGGAAGCCTTGAAGACTCAGCAGGCTAGTTCTTGTAGCAACTTTGCCTATTGGGTGATGGCCAAGGAAGGTGTCCAGTTGCACATAAATAAACTGTGTCTAGTGAGTGGGGCTGTTATAAGTTGGGTGGGCTACACTGCCAGGGATTCTGGCACTGGCCAAGAGACAATGTTGAAGAGACCTAGTACCAGATGGAAACAGGTTAGGGGGCTTTTTTTCCAGCCAAAGGGCCCATACCAGACCCAATGAATGGAGCAATGTGCAGTGCCAGAAAGGTCAGCCACATCATGGCTCTGGAGGATATGTACATTGGTACCTCTGACAGCAGCTGAGAATAAAGGGCACAAGCTACCACCTCCCAGGGGACGGATGAGGGCAAGGACATGGCAAGGTGTCAAATCCCTGCCAAATGGGATATGATGGTTTTAGGCAAAGCTCCAGAGCCAGCAGTGGACTGGAGTACTAAGTAGGAAATGAAGGCTGAAGTCTGGTTAGAGTACAGGGCTGCAGCCTGGTACTCAGTGTTCATCAGACACCAGGCCTACAACTGGAAGAGGGATTCCAGACTCCACACACTGGTGTTAATCCCTGCCCTGGCCAGGGCTGGCTGACTCAGAGCCTGGGCAGGGTAGTGTCTATAATTGACCAGGACTGGGAAGCCAGGGATTGTAAGAGACGGATCAGTAGAGGAGCTCTGCTGGTAGGCTCAGTCCCAACATTGCCACCTCCACCCCACCCCTTCTTGGGGCTTTACATGATGCCAGTGGGGAACCAGTTCCTTGACTCATGAAGGTTTCGTAAGCTCCAAGAGTAATTTCTAAACTGTAAACGCTTCTGAAAGATGTAGCATCTTAAGCCCTGCCTCCCTTTTTCTTACTGAAAATTCTGGCACAAATGTATTGTCAATGCCCTTTAGTCAGAGACCACCAGCGATACAGCCATAGTTAGACAAGTTGGGTTGATTCCCCACTGCAATGAGGAAAAACATACTATGGAGATCTGTGGGACATATCTATAAGAAGGGGTTAAAAATGACTTATTATAGGATCTGGACTTTGGACGGATGATTTTGAGGATGATCTAAAGAAGCAGGACTTTGTTCTAGAGTGGCTGCTGTCAGGGAGAGGGGACAGTTCTGTGATTAGGTGTCTGAATAAGTCTTATCTATGGGGAAGATAATCTAGATTGAGGATAAAACTGAAGAAGTGACAGTCGATCATATTCACCAGAAGAGACCAGGATGTTTGCTATTTGATGGACTGCACAATGACTATATTTTTATCTTTTCTTAGGTAAAATTATGAAGAGGTCCTGCTTTGCCTCACTTTATGATGGCCTCAGAGTGACCATGTCTGATGTCAGTGTCTGTGAGATTGTTCATGAACAACAGGAGGCAGGAGACACCATGGCCCACCAGTGTGTGCTAGACCAGCTCCTAACCATACCTCTGCCCAACTGTAAGTGCCAGGCCAGCTCCCAGAGGTCAAGGACTGCTTTTCTGTCCCTCAGTATATCTGGCCCATCTATTCCTAGCAGGTTAGAAGAAACAGGATTTCATACACACACACACACACACACACACACACACACACACAGAGAGAGAGAGAGAGAGAGAGAGAGAGAAAGAGAGAGAGAGAGAGAAACATACATAGATACACAAATAAATAGATAGTCAAAGTTTGGGGAACAGGGGAAACTCACATTCTCATGCTAACATTTTACTGTCAGTAAACACACTTTATTTTGCCTTTATGAAGTATAATACATCCCATGATACTTCATTAATCTCACTCAGATATTGTTAATTACATTTTGCAAAGGGAGAAATGGTAGCATAGAAAGAAAAGTTATCACAGATCATGCAAAAGGCAAATCAGGCTAAACTAGAAGCAACACATGCTAAGCTTCTACAATTATAAGCTGGTAGTTGGTTACTAAAGTCATGCAAATAATGCACCCAGGAGCATGGTGGTTGCAGTTGATAATCAGAATGATGATACGCTTCAGGGTTAGAAATATATCATAAGCATACCCGACTTTTCTTTAGTACTGATATTTTTATTCTTTAGCATCATATAACTCATATCATCATTATACATAAACATTTTCTTGAGCCAACTTACAGTTGCAACCAGTTTTGATCTCTCAAAGAATCCCTTGAGTCTACTCTTCAACCTGTTAAGAAGCATACCCGCAATCCAATTTCTTTCCATTTTCGTTTTCTTCATTACACTATATGCCACTTGAAAGCAAGAACAGTGTTCTCATGATATTTCACTAGAGTGGAATATTAAATGACTACAGCTGAATGATTCTTATTTATTTTTCAAGGAGGCATATCCATGCAGGACCAAGATATCATGACAAATTCAGAATCTCATGATCACTGCAATTGTCATTGTAACTCCCAAATTCCTTGATCTTAAACAACAATTCTCTGTTGATTAAAAGAAAATATTCACAAAGGATAGGACTTAAACACAAATGTTTATAGCAGCTTTACTCATAATAGCTTAAATTGGAAAACAATTCAAATGTTCATCAGCAGGTACCTGCATTAACAAGATGTGGTATCTCCATCTAATGGAACAGTACTCAGCAATACAAAGGAAGTACTGATTAATAAATACATCAGTGTGGATAATGCTCAGAAACATTATACTGAGTGAAATAAACCAGACACAAAAGATTATATTCTGTATGATTCCATTTATGTGAAGCTCTAAAAATGACATCTAATCTATAGGGACAGAAAGCAGACTAGTAGCTGCCTGGATCTGGGGCTGGGGGTGAGAGGCTGATTAACTGAAAAGGGCACAAAAGAAGTTTTTGAGGTGATTAAAATGTTCTAGGTCAGGCATGGTGGCTCATGCCTGTAATCCCAACACTTTGGGAGGCTGATATGGGAGGATCACTTGAGCCCAGGAGTTTGAGACCAGCCTGGGCAACACGGTATCTAGACCAAAAAAAAGCCCATATCTAGACAAAAAAACAAAAACAAAAACAAAAAAAACAAATTAGCCAGTCATGATGGTGCACATCTGTGGTCCCAGCTACTCAGGAGGCTGAGGTAGGAGGATGGCTTCCACCTGGGAGGTCGAACCTGCAGTGAGCCATGATTGGTCCACTGCACTCCAGTCCGGGTGACAGAGTGAAACCCTGTCTCAATAAAACACACAAAACAAAACGAAACAAAAAATGTTGTATATCTTGATTGTGGTGGTGCTTAAACAGGTATACATATTTGTCAAAACTCATTGAACACTACAGCTAGAATTGGTGAATTTTATTATACGTGGATTATACTTCAAGAAAGTTGATTTAAAGAAAGTCTCCCTTGCTGCCCTTTAGAGTGAAGCTTCCAAAAGATTCTCTGTACCTTAGCTTCAATTCCTTTCCCCTGATTGTCTTTAGAAGAAAAGACTTATCAGTGTCATCAGTGGCCTCAATGTCGTAACTCCAGTGGTCAACTGCATGTCCTCATCTCACAGGACCTCTCAGCGGTGTTTAACAGAGTTGTCTACTCCCTCTCATGTTCCCGGGTCACTGGCAGCTTTTCCTCAGTCTCTCTCTGGTTCTTCATCATTTTGGCATTAAATTTTGGAGGCTCACCCCTTGATGATCCATCCAGTCTCAAGGGTTAAAATACCATGTCTATGCTGATGACTTCCAGGGTTGTATTTCCCAGGTAGACATATGCCCTGCACTCCAGATTTATATAACCAAGTCCTTACTCAACATCCCCACTTTGGTATCTAACTCACACTCAGCATGTCCTGCTCTGAAGTCCTGGTTGCCGTAGTGTCTCCCCCATGCCTTTGCTTAGCAAACCTACCTTTCCCACTGTCCTCCTTACTTAGCAAAGGCCAACTCCATCCTTTAGTTCTTTAAGACAAAATTGTGAAGTTATTTCTGGCTTCTTTCATATCGCACATTAATCCCAATTAAATTCTGTTTACTCTATTTCAGAAATACATCTGGAATCCAGCAACATCTATCAGTCTTATTTTAATGCAAGCTGTAGTTGTTTTTTGCCTGGATGATTGCAATAATCTCCTACTTGATGCTCTTTGATGAGTAAACTCTTGGGTTTATGCTCTCCTATAGTCTAATTTCCACACTGAAATGAGCATAATGCTTTTACGATACACGTGAGATCACGTCACTCTGCTGAAATCAAATGTGTTAAGTCTAATGCTTGAAGCAATGTTTTTAGAATAACCCAAAAGGCCTAATATGATCTGACCTCCTATTCCTCCCCTTTGCTCACTCTGTTCTAGCTCTACTCGCCACCTGGCTATTCCTGGAATGTACCAGACATCCTTGTACCACAGGAGCTTTGCATTTCCTTTCCTCTCTGCCTGGAGTGCATTCCCTCAGACATCCACATTGCTCATTTCCTCACTGTATTATTACTTTGCCCTAATGTCTTCTTCTTAGGAAAAATCTCTGATGGCCCTCTTTAACATTGCAGCCCTTCTGTTTTAGTCCATTTTGTATTGCTATAACAGGATACCTGAGGCTGGGTAATTCCTTTTAAAAAAGAGGTTTATTTACCTCAGGGTTCTGCATGCTGGGAAATACAAGAGGCATGGTGCCAGCATCTGCTTGGCTTCTGGTAAAGACCACGTGCGGGATCAAAACTTGATAAAGAAAGGGCCTTCTTTCTCTTCATGTGTGCAGAGAGACCAAAGAGAAGGAAAAATCTTGCTTTATAATAACCCAGTCTCATGCGAACAAATCTATTCCAGAAAGAACTGAAATAATCCATTTCATCAAGACCTAATCCAGTCTTGCCAGAGCAAGAACTCATTCACTACTGCAAGAAGGGCACCAAGCCATTCGTGAAAGATCCACCCCCCATGAACCAAACACCTCCCAATGCGTCCCACCTCCCCACACCACTACATGGGGGATCAAATTTCAACAGGACTTTTGGTGGAAATAAACATACCACATGCAAGAGCACCTTCCATGCCCCATCGATCCAGGTAGTCTCTATTTTCTTTCCTGTTTTATTTTTCATAGCATTTATCACTATCTGATATACCCTATATTTAACTTATGCATTTCTTTGTTGTATACTTTTTTCCACTTGAAAAAAATCTTTTCCATCCATTTTTTGTGGTGTTCTATCTGCAGAGTCTAGACTACAATGTCTGGTACACAGGAGACTCAATGAATTTATAGTTAATTAATGAATGGGAGGAAACTGAGCATGAAATGACTAAGTGAATTGAAAAACATTGAGAGAGAGAGAGAATTGCTTTTTTAAAAACAATTACATTGAATTTTGATATGATTTTATACTATAGAATTACTTTAAAATTTACTTCTGGGAAATTCACATATATGAATAATAAATTTCTCCACATTGGCACAATGGTTATAGAATTAGATACCATTTCTAAGTTGATTGACTTCAGCAAAGTGTTCTGAAAATTTCCCAAGTATGATCACCGACTAGTCAATTAATTCTCCAGTGTCAAGGAGTTTGTGATCACTGATGAAAAAAGAACAGCTATTCTCTATCAGTCTCTGAAATAACTATATTTTTTCTTTCTTATTATTTCCATGTAAGAAAACTGAAAGAATGCTCTGTGATAAAGAGATTGGTATGATATTTCAGCCAGTTTCTCCAAACAGGAGTGCTTGATGACGAGGCAAAAGATTTCCAGTCTTGTGTCTCCCTGGGCATGGGGTGATCTCTGGATGAGAAGTTGTAAACCTGGATGGCACTGTTGTGAGAATGTTCCTGAACTACACATAGAGGTATAAAAACAAAAACAAAACACCCTTTTCACAAGATGGTGCTGAAGGCAAAGAAGAAAGCTCCTGCCCCTCCTAAAGCCAAAGCCAAAGCCAAAGCAAAGGTTTTGAAGGCCAAGAAGGCAAGGTTGAAAGGTGTCCACAGCCACAAAAAAAAAAAAAAGAAGATCCGCATGTCACCCATCTTCTGGTGACCCAAGACCTTGCGACTCTGGAGGCAGCCCAAATATCCTTGAAGGAATGGCCCCAGAAGAAACAAGCCTGACCACTGTGCTGTCATCACGCTTCCGCTGACCACTGACTCTGCCATGAAGAAGACAGAAGACAACAACACACTTGTGTTCAATGTGGATGCTAAAGCCAACCAGCTCCAGATCACACAGGCTGTGAAGAAGCTCTGTGAAGAAGCTTTATGACATTGATATGCCCAAGGTCAACACCCTGATTAGGTCTGATGGAGAGAAGAAGGCATATGTTCGACTGGCTCCTGGTTACGATGCTTTGGATATTGCCAACAAAATTGGGATCATCTAAACTGAGTCCTGCTGGCTAATTCTAAATGTATCTATATATCTATAGATATACATCTTTTCACCAGAAACAACAACAACAACAGCAATAAAAACTACTTGCGAGATCCACAGTGCTTTAAAAATGAGTGAGCAAATACTTAAAATGTGGTTTTAGAGTAGGAGGTTTAAGCCTGTACACAAATAAAAGAATAGTTTTGACATATTCTTGTGATTACAGTGAACAGTTTTTTTTTTTTTCTAACAATAAGCCTGCTCAGGTGTGCCGTTTGTTCAGTGTGTTGTAACATGCTATGTAGGGCTCCAGACCATGTGGGTTTTCTTGGTAATTACCTTACTGAAAACCAGATCACTTATTGTTTGGATGTCAGCTACCTGAGAGTGTGCCAAATAATTCTGAGCCCACTGAGTATTGCCAAGAACGCTTTCCTGATAGAGGCGCCTGCATTTTTCATGTCACACGTGCAGCCAGGGTGGGCAAACTGGTTCAGGGAAAGAAACTTCATTCCATCATACAGCAGGCCTCCCTGGATCCACCCCAATCCCTGTTAGGGAAACGCCAAGCTGAGCATTTTCTCTGATGTGCTGGTGCTCAGGAGCCTTCAACCAAGAGAAACAAATAATCTGACATGCGTCCTCGCCCATCTCCTCTGCTTCTAAAGCACTATCATCATCATGACAACACGAAACTTGATATTATAGAAAGCAGAGCGTTTTTGAAAACTTGAATACGAATATATGTATTGACTGGTGGAAAAACTAGCCTGAAGAGATGCTTATTAGTGTTTCATGGAGAAGGGCAGTTGAAAGTGAGGAGTTTAGTTGCTGGGTGAAAATCTGCTTCAACCTTCTACTTGTTCATTAATCTCTCTAAACTCATTTTCTTCTTCCAAAAATGGGAATACAATAGTAATTACATACATAAAATAGTAATAGTAATATGAGAGTAAAAAAGTTGTCTTTAGGACTAAATGAGGAAGAATACAGGTAGTAGTATCTGACAAGGAACCACTCATTAGTTCCAAATTAACTAATGTTTGTTGAGAGTTTATATTATCAAACAGGTTCAGAAGTCCAACTATAGCTAGATCGGTGTTTCAGTTGACAAAACAACTTTTCTAATCTCCTAATCTCTCTCATACTGGGTGTCTTCATTTGCAATCCTCTCAAGGTGCTGATAACAGTGCCTTGTGCACAGAGATTAGTAAACATTAGTTAAAACTATTATTATTGTTCTAAGCTCTGAGAGTTAGGAGACAAACATCATCCAACAGGTAAACTATTTTAAGTGCTTACCAAGTACTGGGGTAAGAGTGAGGAAAGTGGAAGAACTTAAAACACAGAAACTGTAATATGGTTGTTGAGGCAGACTTGTACATATTTGTACACTCCTGGGCCACAAGACCAATTTTTTTTTTTCTTTCTGTTAGGAAGAGCATGGGGTTTGGAATTAGGAGACTTAAATTCAAGTTTAAGTCTGCCATTTCTCAGGTGTCTCCTTGAATAATCCAGTAAAATCTGACCTTTAGGCTCCTTATCTGTGAAATAACTGTAACAACAACAACAACAACAAAACAGGTTTTTGGTAAGGAAAAAATGAGATGATGTGTGTAAATCTCTTTACTAAGGACCATAGACAGACTAGCTATTGTTATCAGGAGTTCTAAATGGAAACCTTTTGTAACAAGTGACTAATTCGGCATCCAGTAGAAAGCATTCAGAGAGACGGGAAAGCACTGTGGCTGGAATAATCTTAGGGACTCTTCATGGAAGAAATGGACCTAAAGCTACACATCAAAGGAGGGATATGGTTTAGAAAAAAACAGAGAGGAGTTCATCTTTTGCTGGGGAAAAGGGCAGGAGCAAAGGCATAGAACTAGAAACAGAAAGGCAAGGCACATGGAGAGCAAGTCTGAGTAGACCAGTCCAGCTGGGATGTAGAATTCAAATAGGAGAGGTTCAGCAGCCAGGATTGCATAGTTTCTGTAAAGTGAGGTGCTCAGGAATGATTGATGTGAAGTCAGATGGTCAGAACTTGGTTCTGGGCTTCATTACTTATAAGCTGTGTAATCTTAAGCAAAACAAATTTTCTTCATGGAAATGCGCCTCTCTCTAAAGATTGTTGTAAATATTAAGTGGGTTAATACATATAAAGCATATAGCCCTGTGCCTGGTATTAGCAATCACTTAGAAAATGCTAGATATTATCCAGTGGCATTTCATCATATTTGCTCCTTTCCACATTGTTCTTTGTTAGTTTTTATCAGACAACCAAAAGCAGGAAATTTTTACTCATGGCATAAATAACAATAATGGAAAACACAATTCCATCAGCCAAATATTCTCAGCACTCTCAATGCTGAAAAAGAAATAATGATGTGTCTCAGAATTTATGCCTTCTTAAATGTGATCAAATACAGTATTAGAAAAGGCACCAAAAATGTTAGTGATGAGATGAGCTCTTGAAACAGCACCCTGCAACCCAGGAGAAAGTAGACTTCTGGTAGATGACATTTGTATGCAATTGAGTAGAATCTAATTGAAAGTTTCAATTGATCTCTTATTCTGCAACTTATTACCAAGTGACAGTAGTAACTTGGTACTACCTCTCAGGTGGTCCACTCAGTTGTACCAAGATAAACACAAACATGGTTGACTATGGCTGCTGATGGTGAAACAAGGTTTTCCAATGGCTTAGGTTGTACTGTGGCCAATAGAAATAGGCTTAGTGTGGGCTGACATAGGCATAAAGGAATAGAGGAAAAAATACTACCAAGTTACATCTTCTAAGACTGAGTTTCACCTATTTCAACTACCTTTGACCATATCATGGACTCTTAGTAGAATGAGGAACATTGTTCTGTGAGTTTTCCAACCTCAACCCTACTGACATTTTGGACTAGATGAACATTTATTGGGAGTGCAGGGATGTCCCTGTTCATTGTAGGATGTTTAGTAGCATCCATGACCTCTACCCACTAGATGCCCGTAGCACATGTCCCACCCCTACTCCAACCCCACCCCCACCAGCTTTGAAACCAAAAATGTCTCCAGCCATTGCCAAATACCTCTGGAGGGCAAAATCATCTTTGTTGAGAACCACTGCTCTAGGTCTTTTCCCATTCTACAATACTTCCAAAAATTTGAATGAGAAATACAGACGAATATATGCAAAAAGTACACATCATTCATAAAACCTCCCTTTAAAATAATAGAAGTGAGGCTGGTCATGGTGGCTCATACCTGTAATCCCAGCACTTTGGGGGGCCAAGACAGGTGGATCATGAGGTCAGGAGATCGAGACCATACTGGCTAACATGGTGAAACCCCATCTCTACTAAAAATACAAAAAATTAGCCAGGTGTGGTGGGACGTGCCTGTAGTCCCAGCTACTTGGGAGGCTGAGGCTGGAGAATCACTTGAACCTGAGAGGTGGAGATGCGGTGAGTTGAGATCGTGCCATTGCACTCTAGCCTGGATGACAGAGTGAGACTCCATCTCAAAAAAGAAAAAAAAAAAAAAAAGATAGAAGTGATCTGAAGCTTTAAAGATAACTTCAAGTGTTTGAGTTACCAAAATTCCAGTCGACACAATACAAAAAAAAAAAAAAAAAAATTATAAATAGCATTCACTATCAAACTTTTATCTAGACTATGGTTAAAACTATGAAAAACAGATTGCTATCTATGTGGCCAAAAGGGAATCTGAAAAAGTGAGGGGTTGATCAGCAAAAATGTTGTAAATTTTAATTGCAAGATGCCATTTTTGGTACAATAATTGCAAATTTCGGATGCATTACAATGTGAAGAAAAGCTTATCCTAAAATTGATGAAGTATGGTCATTATTGTCGATGCTATTGAATCACGTTAAACTTATTTTCCTTTGAAAATGCTATATCTTTAAAATGTTTAGATTTTACTTTTGAATAACTTCAGTACTTCAAAACCGTAGTGCTCTAAATTGTGACCATAGTAAACATGAGTAAAAATTGTGTTTGGTAATTATTGATTGCCACTGTATCATATTCTGGGTAGAGAAGCACGTACTCAGCAGTTCTTGTATCTGAGAGAATATTATATAAAGGCGAAAATGTTTTGAAACCTGTGGAAAAATTATATAATTTTATAATTTAGTGATGTGTGTGGATACACACAGAAATATCTACATATATATGATTTTCTGTTTTTGTCCTTTTATGTATATTCTTCCATCAGAGTTATGCTATGACTCTTCCCTCACTCATTTGACTTTCAAAATTCTATTCAGTTATTCGGTGACAATTCCTCAATTTTCCATAATCGTAGCTATCTGTTCCTAAAGGTTTGCTAACCTCTACTTAATCTGCCCTAAATCGAAAGCATGACTTGTCTTGACTACAGTGAGAAGCAGGGATCACTCCACCTAATTTACTTGTTCTTTGCAGCTATCAGAAAAGTCACAAAGGAGAGCCAGCAATATCAGGTGGATAACAGGTAGTCATTGAAAACAAGGTCAAAGTTCATTGATAGGTGGCCCTGGCTGGCAATAGAAAGGGAAGCTTGTGTTGCTTGTGATTCAGCCCTCGATTAAGTCTGGAAATCTGAAAATCATGATCATTATGAAACAGCAATGTTCCTCAATATGTCATTTAAGAGGCTTATCAGAATCTAGACCCATTAGGCCCACATCAATTGGCAGTTTACACATAGTAAGAGTTTACTTTGGATGTCCATCTTTCAAACTAACCAGGGGAATGTTATTTTTAAAAAGTTACCATCTGAATGAAAACATGCAAAACCTTTCTCTGCATAGCTATTTGCTATATTCAAGATTGCTTTCATCAAGTCTTCTCCTTAAAGTGAAGAAAAATACTTTCTATTATAAATTCAAGTGAAAGAGTAAGGTGAGAGTATAGCTTATATTCAGAATGGCTGTGTATCTTTTTATTTATTTATTTATTTATTTGAAACAAAGTCTTGTTCTGTTGCCCAGGCTGGAGTACAGTGGGGTGATCTCTGCTCACTGCAACCTCTACCTCCCGGGTTCAAGTGATTCTTGTGCCTTAGCATCCCCAGTAGCTAGGATTACAGGTGCACACCACCACGCCTGGGTAATTTTTGTATTTTCAGTAGAGACAGGGTTTCACCATGTTGGCCAGGTTGGTCTCAAACTCTTGACCTCAAGTGATCTGCCCGCCTTGGCCTCCCAAAGTGCTGGGATTACAGGCATGAGCCACCATGCCTGGCCCTATATTTATTTATTTATTTATTTATTTATTTTTGAGACAGAGTCTTGCTCTGTCACACAGTCTGGAGTGCAATGGCGTGAACTTGACTCACTGCAACCTCTGCCTCCTGGGTTCAAGTGATTGTTGTGCTGCAGCCTCCTGAGTAGCTGGGATTACAGGCATGTGCCACCACACCCAGGTAATTTTTGTATTTTTAGTAGAGACAGGTTTTCACCATGTTGGCCAGGCTGTTCTTGAACCTCTGACCTCAGGTGATCCACCTGCCTCGGCCTCCCAAAGTGCTGGGATTGCAGGAGTGAGCCACTGCACCCAGCCAGCTGTGTATCTTTTTTATAGCTCTTCGATCTTTTCCTGAGAAATTCAGTATATTCTCTCTTTGCACAAAGAATGGCGAAAAGATAGAAAATGAATCATTTAATATATTTACATCTAATTAAGGAAAAATATATTTTGTGAATATCATGCAAATATGTATTTGTAGCTGCTTAGCTTGAAATATGAAACCAGAAGATAAAAAATATTCATACGCAAAAGACCAAATCATGGTAAGACAGTTTAATAGAATGACTGAAAAATAAGCTTTATGAACTAATTACTGACTTAGCCAGGGATATAGAGCGTCGAGGGTGGCAAATTTCCAAGTTGAAATGAGAATTTTAAAGTGTCAGCTGTAAAAAGAGCTTCTTTTTGACAAGGGCAAAATTAAGCCATCGTCAGCCCTCTTGTGGCAAATGTAGATACTGACAGAAATCATAATCTTAAGAAGTACTATATAAAGACAGACTTGTCATTGAGCAAGAATTATTCTTCTCTGACACCAAATTTAAGTGCGTTTACTTTAAAAAAATCATCATAGCTCTTTGAGATTGCAAAACACGGTGTAAGTGCCTAGACTCTGGAGTCAAAAAGCTTGTTCACAAATCTCATCTTTGCCTCTTAACAGCTGCTGCCAGACCTCTTGGCCTACGTTCTCAACTTGCAGAAACCTCTGTTTTCATAAGCATGTAATGAGGATGGGAGGCTTGTCTGATTAATCCAATAAGGTCATTTGGAAGGTCAAATGAAATAAAGCACATGGAAGCATTTTTTAACCGTAACGTGCCACAACTGCAATATATTATTTAAAGAGCCAGAGTGCTTAGTCATAAACACCTTTGAAACACTGCTAGACATTGAGCTGAAACGTAGAATATTTTACTACTCCTTTCTGATGTTGAAAGCTTTTCAATTCTTAAATATCTGTATTTCAAAATGAACTCTTCTTTTCTTTGCAGTTTTTCCTCTAGTGTTTCATTTCTAACTTCTACCAGTTTCCTTTCACCTTTTTATTGGCTCTGATAATAAATGTTTATCTTTTGCATTGTTTAAAAAGTTTGCTGCTCCTCCTTCTGATCATATTGTTTCTATTCTCATCTTGTTTCAATCATTGATAGCTTCTTTGGTCTCTTTGTAACTGAGTGCTTCCTATGTGACAATTACTGTTTTATGTGCTGGGAATACAGTGGTATAAAAAGTGTCCCTCCTCCCCCCATGGATCTTATGAAAAATAAGTAAGTTACACATTACCTATATTAAACATTACATATATACATAGATAATGTTAAATGCTATGAAGAAAGAGAAAGCAGCAGCTCAAAAGCAAAAGGTAGAATGAAAGAAAAATCATTTCAGACTGAAGAAACGGCAAGTGCCAATGTCCTGAGGCAGAAACAGCAAGGAGGCCAGGGTGAGAGGAGTGAGCGTTAGAGAGATGACGGGATGCTGAGGAAAGACTGGCCATTGCAGGTCATGAATAACTTTGCTGGCCATGGAAAGCGGTGTGGGTTTTATTCTAAATGTGATGGAAGCTGCTGGGGAATTTAGAGCAGGATAATGATCTGAACCAATTCTTATCCCCCCAGATTCCACAGCTACTGTATAGAGGATTGACAGCTGGGAGCCAGCTGTGAGAAGGCTCTTGCTGTGCTCCCTGAGAGGTGATGGCTGCTTGGACCGGATGGTAGTGGAGGTGATACACAGAGGTCAGATTCAAGGTACACTTTGGAAGATTATGGGGAGCAAGTGGCAAAGAGAGACTTTCAAGACAATCTTGAGGTTTTGACCTGTGAAACCTTATGAACTGTGGTATAATTTACAGCTGCAGGAGACTAAAGAAAAAAGTAGATATGTGTGTGTGTGTGTGTGTGTGTGTGTGGTGGTGGTGAAAACGAACTCAATAGTTTTGTTGCAGATGTGTCAAGTTTGAGGTGTTGCATAGACAGATGGTTGAATCTGAAGTTTTGGGGAATGTGGGACGGAGATATAAAATTGAGATTCTGCAGTTTATGGATAGTATTTGATCCCATAATCCTGGGAAATGAGTCTTGATAAAAATAAAAAGTTCTCAGGATAGAGACCTACAGCACTTAAACATGTAGAGGTTGAGAAGAGGAAGAACTAGGCAAGGAGGGTGACAAGGAAGATCTGGAAGGTGGGTGGAACATCAGAAAAGAGCAGTACTTGGAAACCAAGTGAAGAAGGGTTTCAAAGTAAGCGAGTGTCAGACTTTTCAAGAGAGGAGGAATAAACTGAGGATGAGAGTGGACCATTGAATGATGCAAGAGGAGGTCATGGCAATGATACTGGATACCCCCGTGCACCACTTTAGAATCCTCTCTCTCCCATCAGTGCCCACTCCGGCTTTGACCATCATCTCCCACACGCAATCAGATGGTGCCTTGCCTCTGGTCCATCTTGTGTGCCTCTGCCTTCTGCCCTGATGAGTCTTCCTTGGGAACTTGCTCTGCACGTGCACAGACACAGCCTGCAGGTGCAGGGTATTTACTGTGGCCAGGGCCACCCTTAACCAGCGGGGAGCAGGAGCCTGTGAATAAATGCTTCCCACTCTTCTTCCCTGGCAAACAGTTCTGAGATGCATCTTTTAAGTCTCCTCAGAAGGTCTCAGAGGGACTGAGTACCAGTCACCTCTAATGGCAGCCAAACTAATATATCATTCTATTTTCTTCCCTCTTTCTCTGTTCACGCCTACCATCCTTTACTTTTGTTCACATTCCAATATATACTTCTTCAAGCCAGTCTTTTTTTTTCTTGCCAGAAGTTTACACTTGGCTTTCTTAATGATATGGCCCTGTTACTCTCATTCCCTCCAGGCCAATCTGGGTCTTATCTGAACACAGTCCAATTGGGCTGTAGAGCATCTGTGTCTGGTGCACAACGAATAAGTTGTCAATATGTGTTCGTAGGAATTAGGGGAACATGTGTAGAGGTGGTTCTTCAGGATATCGGGCCACCTGGCAGGGTGGCTGAATGATGGAATGGGATGGTAAAGTGAAATATCAAGTGGTGTAGGAAAATACTTTTTAATGTGAGAACACTTTCTTTTGACTTGGAGTTCAACATTCTAGCCAGAGGTGCTGGTGGTAGTTCTAGAACACTGCTGGGATAGCTCCATAAAGTTTGATTGAAATGATGGCCTTCAATGAGTTAGCTGGAGCTGCCAGAACGGTTATGGCATGGTATTGAGGATGGGATTAGAGGGCTCAGGGAAGAGAGAATGTTGGGATGGTTTTATCATGTGAGTTTGAGAACCCAGGAGGGCACAGAGGACATTTCCTTCACAAACAGTGAGGGGCAGCACTGATATGTTGGGAAGCTCAGAAAGCTGTTGTCCTCCACAGAGCAGGGTTGACAGTGAGAGGTGGTGCCACTGGCCCGGGCTCCCCAGCAGAATTAGGAATGATGGGATTCTGGGATTGTGGGGGTGAGAGGTAACTTGGACATCAGCACTACAATGGGCAGCAAGCCTGGAGGGTCGTCATGGTGCCTTTAACCTTAGGGCTTTGTGGAGATGGCTTCTAATCCTGGTTTCTGAAGGGGATCCAAATGGATAGCTTATTGGGCTGCTAATTAACGTATGAGAAAACCTGTGAGTTAGTAAGACAGTAAGTCTGTCAGCTGCTGCAATGGAGCTTCGTTCCAGACCCATTCTGGAAAAAGATAGCCTTTATTTTATCAAACTGTAAATGATTCCATGGCACCGTGAGGTAGGTACTGTGAACTGTGCTCCTGGTTTACCACACTTACATACTTTGTCTCACAAGTCACTTAACTCTTCCATCTCACAATGTCCTGTGCATTTTGGTTACACACCAGTAATCATTAGCTCTCAGAAAGAGAATGGGCCAGGCGCAGTGGCTCACGCCTGTAATCCCAGCACTTTGGGAGGCCAAGGCAGGCGGATCACCTGAGGTCAGGAGTTCGAGACCAGCCTGGCCAACATGGTGAAACCCTGTCTCTACAAAAATATAAAAATTAGCCAAGCATGACTGCGGGTGCCTGTAATCCCAGCTACCTGGGAGGCTGAGGCAGGAGAATCGCTTGAACTCAGGAGGCAGAGGTTGCAATGAGCCGAGAGTGTGCCATTGCACAGCAGCCTGGGCAACAGAGTGAGACTCCATCTCAAAAATAAAAATAAAAATAAAAATAAAATAAATAAGGAAAAAAAGAAAAAGAATGAAGACTAACCTCATTGGGCCTCTTCCTCACTGTTCAGCTCAAACTCTAAGACAAAATACACTGGAAGAAAGAGCACGTATCATTACTTCTTGCTGCCAGGTGACTCTGCACAGGTGTTGCTTTCCTGAAGCCTTTGGTTTCATAATGCTTTGTCACATCCAGCATGATGTGTGGGTGTGACAGGCAGGGCCTGGGTAAGGAGAATTCTGTACTGTGTGTTCCTTGTTTATTTTCTCTGAGTATCCACATCTTGAGTTCAGTCCTCAAGCGGGCCTCAGGTACCACTCCTTAATAATACCTCAAGATGTTCTGTAGACAGGGGTTAGCTGGCCAAACAGAAACCATTCCATGGAATGAAATGAATTTCCATTCATAATTTGTGCCAGCATAATTTATATATGCTATATTCAGATATCCTTGAAATATATATTTTAAGTATATGTTAAACTATATAAAATATAAATAAATATCATATATTTATTTGCTATTTGTATATAACACATGAGACAATGCATACTGCAAAACAGGGGCAATACTGGTGTTAACTCGCCACAAAGTACTGATGAATCTTTAAGCCCGGAGGAGCTAAAAGGTGAGTGTGTCTCTGTTCTGTGTCTATTCAGATCATCTTCTCCTGCTTGTCTTTTAATCTGTTTTGGTGTCACTCTCTGATTTGTACTGCAGCCTGATACATGCAGATAATTTAGCCTCTTGATATTACTCAAAGTTTACACTCTAAGGTACAGATTTCAGCAGGATTCTTTTCCCATTGGCTTCTGTGTAGGTCATTGCAACATTGAAATACCAAAAGGTGTGGGTCTCCTTCAATGCATTCTGAAAAATTATCCCAGTTGTTGCGTTCTCAGAACAGCCCACAAATGGCCTCTCTCCACTCTGCCTACAAAGACAAAAAGTTGCCATAAACCCTCTTTGCCAGAGCAGGCAGTTGTCTCAGCTGGATGAGTTGTCTCAGCTGGATGAGTTGTCCCAGACTGGATGCTGGTTGAGAAAGTCAGGCTCCCTACTCTAAAGGAGAGACAGAGAGTTGGCATGGATTGAGGGCTTACGATGTATCAGGCCCTGGGCTCAGGGTTATCAAAATGCTGCCTCCTTTTACTACGGTATCTTTCTGTAATGCCATGCATGTTCCTCCATAACCTCCAACCTAAATTGTGGCTTAAGCATTTCAGATGTTGCCTTTCTTGGGTTTCACTGTGAACTTTGCTGCATGTAAATCATAGTGTGTGTGTTTTCCTGATGTTCCCCAGAGAGAAGTTACAGGAGCCCAGTGCAGTGCATTTTAGCGTGCTAAGAAAGCAAATGCCATGAATTTTGTGTTCATTTTAATTCTGAGCTCTGAGGTTGACTGCTCATTTTTTGGAGACCCTGGGTATCTTCTGAGTGTTGGGATGGGGCACTAGAATCTGTCCTGTGTTTCTCTTCCACCATCCCACTTTGGCCAAAGCCCTTCCACATGTATTTTTTCTTTATGTCTGCTAATGTTTGGAAGCTTCAAGCCCTTTCCCCAACTTCATGTGGGGAACCCTATGCTTCCCTACAATTTAATGTCTCATTCTCAGTGCCGAGAGGTTAGGGCAATCTTTTCTTCACTATGGGGTAGGTTCTTGTCTTTGCATTAGAGGGATCTGCCACCATCCCTGTCCTGCTTCTGCTCAGTGTTAGATTGCCTTCTAAGCATCCAGGGGCAGGAGGGGCTAGGTGACACACAGGGGCCCGAGAGTGGCCCAGAACTAAAGACTAAAGTTCTCACATATCTTCTACCCTGGAAGAAAGTAGGTAAGTTACATTTGACCCAGCGATCCCATTACTGGGTATATACCCAAAGGATTATAAATCATTCAACTATAAACACACATGCACACATATGTTTATTGTGGCACTGTTCCCAATAGCAAAGACTTGGAACCAATCCAAATGCCCATCAATGGTAGACTGGATTAAGAAAATGTGGCACATATACACCATGGAATACTATGCAGCCGTAAAAAAGAATGAGTTCATATCCTTTGCAGGGACATGGATGAAGCTGGAAACCACCATTCTCACTAAACTAACACAGGAACAGAAAACCAAACATCACATGTTCTCACTCATAAGTGGGAGCTGAACAATGAGAACACAGGGACACAGGGAGGGGAACATCACACACTGGGGACTGTCCAGGGTGGGGGTAGGGGAAGAATAGCATTAGGAGAAATACCTAATGTATGACAGGTTGATGGGTGCAGCAAACCACCATGGCACTTGTGTACCTATGTAACAAACCTGCATCTTCTGCACATATACCCCAGAACTTAAAGTATAATTTAAAAAAATAATAAAAAAGAAAAAGAAAGTAGGTAAGTTACTACCTATAGGTTATAGGAAAGTTCCTTTTGTTGATTTTTAGTTAAGTTGCTTCAGCAGGTTCTGTAAGTGACTCTGTGTGTGTGTGTGTGTGTGTGTGTGTGTGTGTGTGTGATTTTAAATAGAAAAATACAAACAGACTGGAAAAGACACAATGAAAAATAGTAAAGGAAAGCAAGAATATTCTATCCTGGGGACTTCAAAAAGTTTGAGGCTTTCCTTTACTATTTTCTTTTAATTTTTACTTTTATTCATTCTGTGGCCATCACTTGGGATTTCCCCCCTTTTAAATATGTCTGGTCTGCCTTGTCTGCAAATTCCTAGACACGGGGGCATCTTGGGACTGCAGGATAGTCTGCAAATTCCTAGACACGGGGGCATCTTGGGACTGCAGGATAGCCAGATTGCTCCATGACTTTGAGGGTAGTGACGCCGGTGTGAAGAGAAATACCAACATAAAACAATAGCAACAACAACAACTAAAGAAAAAACAACTAAAGAATTGGAAAATGAAAGTGAAAGGGCCTGACAGTGCAAGACAGAAATATTCATGTGAGATGATTTCTTTCTCCTCCAGAAGCTGTATGTGCTGGGGGAGACAGGTTTCCTTTCTCAGGCTTCCTCACCTGGCCTCCACCTATGAGAGAGGTGGGTGACAGATGAGATCCAGGAGCACTGATTCTTCTCCAGTCAGGAAACAAGCCAGAGCAATGGCCTGGGAAGTCACTTTGGCTACCAGCGCTGCCCAGGAGGACTTAATTTAGTTCGGTCAAAATATATGAAGACACTATCATGTGCCAGATTCTGTGCTAGGCTCTGGCTTCCTAAGCGATAGACAGGAAATAATCGGCAGGATTTGGATCTCCATTGGAACTGGTAAATTGGAGCAAGGGTTGGGTGGAGGATGATAGCTAGGTATCTGACTTGGGCAATTAGAAGGAAGGTGATGATATTAGCGAACAGACTCTCAGAGGAGCAGGTTTAAGCAAGGTGGGGCAGAGAGAGGGCGGAAAATGACACGTTTGGTTTGGTAGGTGTTGAGTGGGGCCTGCCATTTAGGCATTCAAGTGGAGATTCCAGAAACGGGTGGATATATAGGTCAAGGGTTCAATAAATACATGAACAATTAAATGAATACATAAATACATAGAGAGTAAATGATTTTCTTTTTCAATTTCAGAATTAGAAACCTGGATCTAGAAGTCACGAGTGTAGGTAGAGGCAGTTACTAACATTGCTCTAATCTTTGGTTTCCTAATCTGGAGAAAGAGAATAAATACCTGCCCTGAAAAACCCATGGGGTAATTGCAATCATCAGATGAGACAATTTATATAAATGTGTTTTCAACATGCAAAGGGATGCAATTATAAGATCTTAGCATTATTGATTGATCTCTGTGTGTATAATGTGACCCTTAGCAGTGTGGGATGCAAAAGGATAGAAAATACAGCTCTTTTCTCAAGGAGTTTGCAATCAATTAAGGGTGTAGAAAGATTATCCTTTTAAAACAATAAGGAAGGTGAAATTTTGGGGAACACTCCTAAGACTTGGGTGGAAGAGAAGGGTACAACATGGGAAAAAAAATTAATGGTGGGAAAATTGTAAAGCATTTAGGCTCTTCAACATTAAAACATTCTGACCAGGATTGTAGGACTATTGCAAGAAGACTGTCTAATCTAAGAAACACATTTTTATTTCAGGCTTTTACTGTACAGGCAACTCATAGGATGTCTCTCCTATTTAGAAAACGACTACTTGTCAAAAACTCTGAAACACCCTGTCAGTACCTTCACAGGGTGTGATACTGTCTGCTGGCAAAACATCAAAGCTACAGCCAGGGATGGCTGCCTAATGTGTGCGGTCAGTGCAAAATGAAAATGCAGGCCTCTTGTTCACAAATTAACAAAAACTTCAAGATGGCGGCAGCAGGTTACTAAACTAAGCAGGACCTTCTAAGCCGGGCCCTGGGCAACTGCAGATGTCTCCTACGACGCTAACTCTACCTGCAGCCTCTCCAGAATCTGCCACAGGACATCATCTGGGTCACCATTTAAATCAGGTAGAGCTTGATTAGCATTCAGTGAACATTGGTTAAATCACAGCACTGAGTATCTGTCCTGTGCTAGGCCAGCCTGGAAATGGGCACAGAGATTGTGAGGCTAGATAAAGCCATCTTCCCTTGAGGAGCACTGTTGCTTGCTTCGTAAAAAATAACGTATGTTTTATTTTTTGAAGGTTCAGTGTAAATACTACCTCCTAAATGTCTCCATTAGTTTTTGCCTCCTTCTGTGTCCCACAGTATTCTGTACTTTGTGTTCTTTCTTAAGGAAAATGACTGACAAAAGGTGGCCTTGAACCCAAGTCTCCTTGTTCGGTGGTTGTGTAATCACGTGATGGGTTATTCCTGTGTGCTGCACAGACGAAACCAGTTCACTGAGACTGTGATCTTGCGGTAAAGCAAGAGTTGAATTAACCTGAGGCTGCCCTTGTGGAAGACGAAGTTATTACTCAAATCAGTCTCCAGAAGGCCCAGAGGTTAGGGTTTTTCAAGGATAGTTTGGTGCACAGGGGACTGGGTAATGGGTGCTGCTGATTGGTTGAGAATCATAGCAGTGTGGAAAATGGTCTTTATACACTGAGTCTACCTCTGGACTGTGGGGGCGCACAGGACCGGTTGACTCGTGAGTCACAAATCTGGGTGGGGTCAGTCTGGAAAACATCCGAAAAGACCAATCTTAAGTTCTGTAATAGTGATGTTATTTATATGGGCAATTGAGAAAGTCACAAATCTTGTGACCTTTGGCCATGTGCCTTCTCTGCAGTAAGGGATTACAGAAATCATGCCCACAGTGTAGCAGAATTCAGGCCCCTACCAGAATCCTAATCTTGTGGCTCTTCATTAGTCTTACAAAAGTGATTTCAGCTGCTGAACAAGGAGGAGTTAGTTTTAGGGCGAGACTATTATCATCCTTGCTTTAAAGTTAAACTGTAAATTCCTCCCCTGAGTAGTTCGTAATATACCCAAGGATAAGCGAGAGCAGCCAGCCTGTGAGGCTAGAAACGAGATGGAGTGAGCCCAGGCCAGACTTATCTCACCGTCATAATCTTTGCAAAGGCAGTTTCAGTCAGGGGGAGTCATTGAATTAGCGAGACTTCTTACAGCACCACATTATAACGGGGTCACAGTACTGATCCCCACGGAGCAGCCAGGTGGGGCCCATAGCAGCTGAAACCTCCCAGCTAGTCTCCTGGCTGTGAACACTGTATGTTCTATGCAAGGCACTTGAATAGTATATGCCGGAAAAATGTAAAGAAGCGCCGTGTATCAGCACAGTTCCTTTTGGACACCAAGGATATTCACTCACACCCTTCCTCCTGGGTTTTCATGTAAATTCAAGGTATTGTCCTCTTTTCTTGACCTTTTATTTATTTATTTATTTTATTTAGTTAGTTAGCTAGTTAGTTGGTTAGAGACGGGGTCTCGTTGTGTTGCCTAGGCTGGAGTGCAGTGGCGTGATCATGGCTCACTGCTGCCCCAACCTCCTGGGCCCAAGCAATCCTCCCACCTTAGCCTCCCAAGTAGCTGGGACCACAGGCGTGCACCACCACACCTGGCTAATTTTTTTTACTTTTGTAGCGAGGAAATCTCCTTATGTTGCCCAGCCTGGTCTCGAACTCCTGGGGTCAAGCGCTCCTCCTGCCTTGGCCTCCCAAGTGTTGGGATTATTGGTGTGAGCCACTGTGCCCGGTCTCTTGACCTTTTATTATGGTATTTTTTGTCTGCAACAAGGCCAGGACTCAGGAGTGTTAGGACAGGCCTGGGGAAGAGGATGGTGGTGAGGCCACAGGTCTGTCCAGGCTTAGGCTTCTTTTCTCCTCCTCAAGCATCTAGAAGATGTAATTCTGCCCTGCATACCTACTGCATTTATTTCCTCTCTCTTCCTCCATTTGCACCCCCTTTACCTGCATGACATTGTTTACCCTCTACATTGCTTTTTTTTTTTTTTTTTTGATGGAGTCTTGCTCTGTCACCCAGGCTGGCGTGCAGTGGTGTGATCTTGGCTCACTGCAACCTCCGCCTCTGGGGTTCAAGTGATTCTCCTGCCTCAGCCTGCCCAGTAGCTGGGATTACAGGCATGTGCCACCATACCCAGCTAATTTTTGTGTTTTAGTAGAGACGGAGTTTCACCATGTTGGTTGGGCTGATCTCAAATTCCTGACCTCGTGATCTGCCCGCCACAGCCTCCCAAACTGCTGGGATTACAGGTGTGAGCCATCACACCCAACCTATATTGCTTTTATCCCTAACACACCTCCTGTCTTAGGCTGGGCTTTGTCATTGAGCCATTTGTCTATTTTGAGAGAATTTATAAGCCACTGACCCCCAAATCTGCTGTTGAATTTATTTTTAGGGGTGGCGTTGCCCACAAGTTGAGAATAGAGGGAAAACATTTATCAGAGGCTAGCTGAGACAAAAATGTCTCTCTTAAAGAGCTAGCTGATCTGCCTTGTAATCTGATGTAACTTGTGTGACATACCTTGTTTCCCCTTTTTGAATGGATTTCTGAGAACTGAACGCATTCTGGGTTTTTAAAACCTGCCTGGATTTTCAAAGATCAAGGCACTGTAGCAAATATTTTGGCAGAACTCTACCAAAATGTATAAGGCATCATTGCATGTTATTGAAATACCATTATTTCCCTTATCTTAATTTCCTTTTCTCTCCTTCACTCTGGTTTTCTATTTTTATATGGACATGACTCTAATATCATTTGCTGCTGCAAATTTCTTTTTAGAATGAGACAATAAATAAATACATACACAAATACATGATCAAATAAGTAAATATACAAATAAGTAGAAAGTAAATAAATTTCTAACCTGTCCTCAGAAACCTCTGTTTTTCTTTTTTCTTTCTTTTTTTTTTAAGACAGTGTCTCACTCTGTCACCCAGGATAGGGTGCAGTGACACAATCATGGCTCACTGCAGCCTCTAACTCCTGGGCTCAAGCAATCCTCCCACCTCAGCCTCCTGAGTAGGTGGAACCACAGGTATGCTGAGGAAAGAGAGAGACTCTCTCATATTGTTTTATATTGTTTTATACTCAGTACCTGTTTTAAGAAAAAAACAAGGAAGTAAAACCAAAGACAGGCAGCCCAGCGCCAGGCCCGAAATCAGGCCTGGACCTGCCTGGCCTAAACCCAGTAGTTAAAACTCAACTCATAACTTAGAAACCGATGTTATTCATAGATTCCAGCCATTGTGTAGAAGAACATTGTGAAACTCCCTGCCCTGTTCTGTTTCTATCAGCGCATGAAACCCCTGTCATGTATCCGCTAGATTGCTCAATCAATCACTACCCTTTCATATGAAATCTTTGGTGCTGTGAGCCCTTAAAAGGGACAGAAATTGTACACTTGGGGAGCTCGGATTTTAAGGCAGTAGCTTGCCGATGCTCCCAGCTGAATAAAGCCCTTCTTTCTACAACTCGGTGTCTGAGAGGTTTTGTCTGCGGCTCGTCCTGCTACAATGCCACCATGTCTGGCTAATTTTTTAATGTTTTCTACAGACAGGGTCTCATTATATTGCCCAGGCTGTTCTCAAACTCCTGAGCTCAAGCGGTCCTCCCCGCTCAGCCTCCAGAAGTGCTGGGATTGTAGGAGTAAGCCACTGCTCTGAGCCACTTGTCTGTTCTTTTTTGTTTGTTTGTTTTCCCCTTGTTTCCTCTCCCACGTACCTGTCCACAAACCCACTACAAAGAGAGGAAACAAAACACAATACCTAATATGCCCCTGACTATTTGCAGAAGAGAAACTGAGGAACACGTGACTAAATCATTCAATCTCACCTGTCGTTTTTCAGCTGATACTGGGGGCTTGAGAAGGCACCTGTGTATTCCCTTTTCCACAGGGGAATGTAAAGTCCATGAAGGGGAAGACTGTCTTCTCTTTAATCAGTTTCATGCACCTGCTACACTTTGAATCACATGTGGAATGTGCTGATGAGGAGGAGAATGGGGGCTTCTGTGGGAAGCTGTAGAAATTTCCGACAACTTTAATAGCAGGATCAATATCTCGGCATCTGGGGGCAAGAGAAGGAACCAGATGAATCTGGAGAATCATTTCTGCCTCCTGATTTGTGGGCTAGCAGAGGGCTGGAGGTGGATTCAAGCTCAACCGCAGATAGATGTTCTCCCGCCTGGTATTTTCCATATATTTAAATCTTCCTGCTAACACAAAGTACAGTGCAGATGCCTTTCACTTTGTGTGACAGCTCTGTTTCTGGGCATTTCTATGGAAATTGAGCTCTTGTACTGTAAATGGGCTCATTTAACATACAGCTGGGCAGCTCTCAGTTCAAAGGAACCCTGGAGCGAATCCTTTTGAAAGCAAGGGACCTTCTGTGACTTAAGTAATCACATTCTAATTTATATTTTCTCTGAATTTGGATTGTAACTTAAAGAGCTTCTTTATAAATCTTTACTTAATGTAAGTAAATAAATTAGTGCATATCCTATCATATTTTTCCCAGTGGCAAAATAATCAAATGTGTCATACTTGTAATTATATTTTAAGTCAGTGATTTAATCATAGCCTTAGGAGAGTACAGATGTCATGGAAAGTTTCTGCTCGTTAGCTCTTACAAAGTGGGGATAGCCAGAGTCTGGTCTGTTCATCTGAGAATGTCGAGCTGGACTGTTGCCCTGGGATGTCCTGAGTTCTTTCACGAAAGGCTACAGTTCTTCAAGTCTGACTCATTGCATATGCCACAGACCTTGGGTCTGCAATGAGCCAAACTTTAAGAAAGAAGAAATTAGGTCAAATCATAACTAGATTCGGTTGCTTGCCTTAAACCTGTTTGACCTTGAGCAAGTCTCTTGAAACCACTGAGCTTCAATTTTCTCAGCTTCTCAGCTTGAAAATGGACTAAAATATTACAGAGGGTCTCTGAGAGAATGTGGAGGAACAATATTCATAACACACTTTATAAACTGCAAGGTATAAAACGTATTAGTAATTGATAGAGGACAGGGGATTTTGTTTTCTGTTTTCCTTTCGTTTTTCTTGAAACTGGACTCTGCTTTGTAAATAAGCTTTCTCCTGGAGTCCTCTGATTCTGATTGTTTTGGTTGAACCTACTTGATTGTTTTTAAGATTTCCTGGTGATTAACAACCTTCCTTAGAAAAATGCATCCCTTTGAAAGGACACAGGTTAGGAAGATTTCTAGAGAAGAGAAAGTTCGCCCTCTAGTGTGGCCCGGGAGAAAAATAGTATAGG
This sequence comes from Papio anubis, assembly GCF_008728515.1. Taxonomy (NCBI): domain Eukaryota; kingdom Metazoa; phylum Chordata; class Mammalia; order Primates; family Cercopithecidae; genus Papio; species Papio anubis. Next base: position 105,828,713 of record NC_044985.1, on the reverse strand, counting down.
AATTTATAAAGTAGGTCAAACATGTGCTTTCAAAAGAAGCTGCTATTACTTTATTATCTTCCTCACAAAGTTTGGGTGGAACCCCCCTTTTCTTTAGCAATTTAGCTTGACTACTAGATATATACTCTATAGATCTTCAAAGGAACTGTTTACGACTATTCCTCTGACACTTTGAAAGCCATTGAAGACAAGTAAAATTTTCAGAATTAGTTCAATTTATTCTTACCGGATGGTATTTTTAATAGTCGTAGTTGTAATGTACATGCTCAGTAGAATCTTGCCTTTATTTATTTGCTTGACTTAATTTCAAATTAAATAACCTCAATCAAGATTATGAACTAAGCAGCTGACGCTGGAAATTGTAGACTCTGCTCCTGGCGAGTAGAGAATGGGCAGAGAAATGAATAACGTCTAATAATTTCAGAATGATAGCAGGCATTTCATCGCACCGGCAAACAATACACTAATACACAAGATTTCTTTTTTTTCTCATGGAATTACTGGTTGCTCACATTGATTTAAATTGACAAGGGCGCCTCTTACTAAGCTTTGAGCTTTAAACCAACAATTTTGATTCTATTTTGGGATACCTCAAAGAAATGTAGCAAGTGTAACTTCCTCAAGCCACTCAGTTATAGGTTCCAATAATTCACGTTCTTTATTTTCCTATTATGTGATGTAATACATATCTTGATTCTTATTTCCGCCTCTTAGCAAAAAACTTAACCGAGTTATTTTCAGGCCTAGTGGTGCACTGGAACCAGCTTGTATCAGCATGCAAGAGCTCACTGCTAAATTTTCAGAGAATTTTCATGCCAGCTATTCTTACTTTGTGAAATAATATATAATTCTCAGAGAAATTTGGAAAATGTAGAAAAGTTTTAAAGAAAACAAAATTATTCACATCTCCACCGCTCAGAGACAGCCACAGTTAATATTTTATTGTGCATTTTCCTCTATTTTTTTTGTGTACTATATATAGTTTTCTTTCCAAAATTTATTTATTTTTTCTATTTTTCAGTGAGCTTTTCTCTGTCATTAAATAGCCTTTCATAATGAGAGGTTTTCTTTTTTCATTATTTCAACTTTTCTTTTAGATTCAGGGGGTACATGTGCAGGTTTGTTACATGGAAATATTGTGTGACACTGAGGTTTGAAGTATGGATGAACCCATCATCCAGGGAGCGAACACAGTAACTAATAAGGGTTTTTCAGTCCTTGTCCCCACTCCCTTCTTTCCCCTCTGGTGTTCTCCAGTACCTATTGTTCCATCTTTATGCTGATGTATGCTCAATGTTTAGCTCCCATTTATAGGTAAGAACATGGCAGTATTTAATTTTCTGTTTCTGTGTTAATTTGCTTAGGATAATGGACCCCAGCTGCATCCACATTGCTGCCAAAGACATGATTTCCTTCTTTTTCATGGCTGCATAGTAACCTATGGCATTTATGTACCACATTTTCTTTATCTAATCCACTGTTGATGGGCATCTCAGTTGATTCCCTGTCTTTGCTGTTGTGAATACTGTTGCGATGAACATGAGTTCATGTGTCTTTTTGGTAGAATGATTTATTTTCCTTTGAATATAATACCCAGGAATGAGATTGCTGGTGCATAGTTCTGTTTTAACCCATTTAGGTCTGAGGTTGCAATTTTTTGAATTTTTGCAATCAGACCTTGGAGATGACCTTGAGCAGTAGGATGTAAATAACTCCCACATGCTTAGTGTTCCAATAGTGGAACACTAGGCATATTAAGTTCTTTGAGAAATCTCCACACTGTTTTCCGGAGTGCCTGAACTAATTTACATTTCCACCAACAGTATAAAAGCATCCTCTTGTCTTCATAGCCATGCCAGCATCTGTTATCTTTTGACTTTTTTAGGTTTTTTTTTTTTGTTTTTTTTTTGTTTTTGAGACAAAGTCTCGCTCTTATTGCCCAGGCTGGAGTGCGATGGCACAATCTCGACTCACCGCAACCTCTGTCTCCCAGGTTCAAGTGATTTTCCTGCCTCAGCCTCCTGAGTAGTTGGGATTACAGGTGCCCGCCACCACACCCACTAATTTGTTGTATTTTTAGTAGAGACAGGGTTTCCCCATGTTGGCTGGGCTTGTCTTGAACTCCTGACCTCAGGTGATCCACCCGCCTTGGCCTCTCAAAGTGCTGTGGGATTACAGGCGCGAGCCACTGCGCCTGGCCATCATTTCACTTTTTAATGACAAGCCATTCTGTCTGGTGTGAGATGGTGTCTCACTGTGGTTTTGATTTGCATTTCTCTGATGATTAGTGATGATGAGCATTTTTTCATAAGCTTCTTGGACACTTGCATGTCTTCTTCTGAGAAGTGTCTATTCATATCCTTTGCCCGTGTTTTAATGGGGTTCTTTGCTTTTGCTTGTTGATTTGTTTAAGTTCCCTGTAGGTTCTGGATATTAGGTCTTTGTTGGATGCAGTTTGTGAATATTTTCTTCTATTCTGCAGGTTGCTTGTTTACTCTGTTGATAGCATCTTTTGTCATGCAGAAACTCTTTAGTTTAATTAGACCCCATTTGTCAATTTTTGTTTTTGTTGCCATTGCTTTTGAGGACTTAGACATAAATTATTTGTCAAGGCCAGTGCTGAGAAGGGTGTTTCCTAGATTTTCTTCTAGGATTTGTATAACTTGAGGTCTTATAATCAAATCTTGAATTCGTCTTGACTTAATTTATATACGATGAAAAGTAGAGGTCCAGGTTCACTCTTCCACATGTGGCTAGCCAGTTATTCCAGCACAATTATTTTCATAAGGAGTCCTTTGCCCATTCTTTATTTTTGTCGACTTGGTTGCAGATCAGATGGTTGTAGGTGTGTGGCTTTGTTTCTGAGTTCTCTATTCTGCAGCAGTGATCTATGCGTCTGTTCTTGTACCAGTACCATGATGTTTTGGCTATGGAGCCTCATAGTACAGTTTGAAGTTGGGTAATGTGATGCCTCAGGCTCTATTCTTTTGGCTTGGTTGCTTTGGATCTTCAGGCTCTTTTGTGCTTCCATATAAATTTTAGAATAGTTTTCTGTAATCCTGTGAAGAATGATGTTGGTACTTCAATAGGTATAACATGGAATCCGTAGATTACTTTGGGTAATATGGCCATTTTAACAATATGAATCCTTTTCATCTATGAACATGGAGTGTTTTTTCATTTTTTCATGTCACCTATAATTTTTTTCGGCAACGTTTTGTAGTTTTCCTTATAGAGATCTTTCACTTCCTTGGTTAGAGGTATTCCTATGTATTTTATTTATTTGTATATGGATGCCAGTTGTTAAGAACTCATTATTAAAAATTAAATTGTATAAACTTACAGCTAAATAAATGTATAGTAAAAGTAAAGATTATAAGGCTCATCTTTCCTCATTGGTTTTGGTGGACACTGTAATGTAATACCATGGTCTTCATACTCCCTGCCCATTCCCATACGTCCAGGCCCACGTTTCCCTTTTTGACTCTGAACTCTTAGGCTTGGTCGTTCCAGGTCTCCCTCCAGCATGCCAGGCCTTTCACCACTGCCCGTGAGTCAGGCCTTTTCTCTTTTGCCACGAAGTGGATGACCAAGTATCATACCTAACCCTCTGCCTACAAGGAGGATTTTCTCCACCTTTGTCTTGTTTTTCTTTTCTTTTTTTTCCTTTTTTCTTTTTTTTCAGACAGAGTCTCACTCTGTCACCCAGGCTGTAGTGCAGTGGCATGATCTCGGCTCACTGTAACATCTACCTCTTAGGTTTAAGCAATTCCCGTGCCTCTGCCTCCCGAGTAGCTGGAATTACAGGCACATGCCACCATGTCTGGCTAATTTTTTTGGGTTTTTAGTAGAGATGGGGTTTTGCCATGTTGGCCAGGCTGGTCTCAAACTTCTGACCTCAGGTGATCCGCCTGCCTCAACCTCTCAAATCACTGAGATTACAGGCATGAGCCACTGCGCCTGGCCCACCTTTGTCTTTGAAGGCCACCCCAAGGAAAGCTACATTTTCATCTTGTAATCACAAAACAGAGCTACCACTGGAAATCACACTCTGACTTTCACTTCCAGCTTGCATGCAGGAGTCCCCACATGGCAAGAGCTGTGAGCCGAGGAAGGGTGCTGGTGGGATATACATGGGGGCCTTGAGGGTCTGGGCTATAGGCTCATGGAATATGCTGTCCCTTCTGGTTCTGCTAGGCTTAATCTTTGATGCACCATTTTCATCTTATAATGAATTCCCGATGGGCCTCTGTTATGACTTGATGAGGCTGAGGGGACTAGTAATTCTAGTCGAATGGTCATTTGTCATCTCAGCTCTACCAGAGCCAAACAACATGACAGGATTGTCTTTCAAAAGGTGTATAATTCTCTGCTGCAGAAGACACGGCATGCTCCAGTCCCCAAAGGGCCTATGTTGGGATTCTCCCACGGGGATGTTCCAGATGGCACAAAGCATCTTTTCTCTCTACTAATACTTCCAGAACCATTGCATTTGCTCGGTTGTTTTCCCCAGTGGCAGGCTGCTTGAGCTGCCTTAGGCCTGCTTCAGAGCACCTTCCTGCTCCAGGCCCCACTCGAGGATCCAAGCTCTTTATATTTCCCAGTATATAGTTAAAGCAGTAATTCCAGGTGTGGAATATGCTACCCCCAGAATCCAAAGAGGCCTTTCCTCTCCGTGCCTTCTTTGTTATAACGGGGCACAATGCAATGAGCTGCTTCTACTTTGGAATGGATGTCCTGACCACTGAATTTCTAAACATTTTCCAGATGTGGCAGGTTCTGATTCTTTGTGAGTTTTACTTCCCACCCTCTGTAGCACATGTGTTGCCCACAGCATGCAAGCCACCTCGAGCTCATCCAGCCCCACCAACATAATACTATTCATGTAACAGATCAGTGTGCTGTGTTCTGGGATGTTCAGATGGTCCAGGTCTCTCTAACCTTTCTATGTTAAAGGGTAGGATAATTCATGTAGCCCTGGGGCAAACCTTCGAATGTTTCCTGTTCTTTATTCCATGTTAATGCAAACTGTTTTTTATTCTCTTTTCTGATAATGATAGAAATGAACACCTTCACCAAATCAATGGCCACACACCATGTGTCTGAGGCTAAGATACCACAGTGAGCATGGTGACTGCAATCCGGGTGGAGCTTGCATCCCAGGCATCCCGCAGGATTCATCCTCCAGTTTCCAGGGGCCAGACTGGCGAATTTAATGAAGGTATGATAGAGATTATCTGTGGCCTTTGCATCCCTTAGATTCTTAAGGAGAGCACTCATGTCTGCCCTCCTCCAGGGGTGCAATATTGCTTTTGATTTATTATCTTGGCCAGAAAGTGTCAGTTTCAGAGACTTCTATGTTGCCTTCTCTACTCTGATATTTCTTACCCTGCAGAATAAGGCATCAACTCTGAAGTATATTGATCTCAATTATATATTTTGGGACTGGACAAACAGTACTGAGTGGGTCTGGTGACCCAGTGTGACTCACTGTATGCCAAATGTGTTCAGGGTTACATTGATTGCATAGATTCTATATGCCCCTATTCTAATATGGAGAAAGGCCTGATGATGTTCCAGGAGTTACAGTGTTAATGTCAATCAGATCCTGTGTCCAATCATTGAGATGTCTGGGTGGTCCATTTTCTCCAGTGTTCAGTTACTCATGCAAATGGCTGTAGGTTCCTTTGTGGAAGAATTAGGAAATTGCCACCGTGTGATTGACATGATGGTGCAGGAGTCTTTCTCCTAGAGAGCTGGTCACCTCGTCAGCCAATGGGCTCCAGGTCTGAAAATTAGCTCAGGTCTGGAGTCTGGGAAAGGGGTGACTTCCCGTCAGCCTCCTGGCCATCCATTCTTGACATCTTCCACTGGTATAAACTGAGTAGTATCCTTGTCAATTGTCCATCTATTTTTGTCCCCAGAGCTGCTACATTCTCTCAACCATCTCCATAACTTGTGCATGTGGCCCCCCCTAGCTGCCACTCCAACTCTGATAGTCATTGAGACTCCAGGCTTCCAATGGTTAAATCTCACTGCCTGACCTCTGTTGTTCAAGCGTCCTAGCCTATCATCTGATTGCTGTTGATGATCCAGATTCCGTAGCAGGTTCTCCCACTGTCAGCCCAGGCCTGCAGGGGACAGCCACCACTCACCTCCTTAGTGATGCCAGTGCCTACTCACCAGCACATTCCAATAGCCTTGGTGTGTGTTGTGTCACCTGGACCCTCTGGTGGAACCTAATCTGGATGTCTTCTGGCTGTACACAGTATATCCATTCCAGCAGGTTCCACTTTTTAGAGACTTTTAATCCCTTGTTCCACCATTCTGCCACCTCAATTCTGCCTTTTCAGCATGAGCTATTGCTTTTTTGATGCCTCTAGGAACCGTGTTAGCAATGATTTAGTTAGCACCCTTGCCTGGGTCATTGCTAGAGTATTAAATCCTATCTCTTGGAATGGTGCCCTCAACTGAATCAACAAACTCTTTCGTATCCAGTTTTATGTTTTGCCTCCCTTAATCAAACATTCTCAGTATTCAGCCCCCCGTGTACTTCTCCAGCTAGTGCATGCTGGTCTAGCCTTAAGACTCCTTTGGGATAGAGTCCTTTCCTTCTTTACCCATAGCTGGGTTATGCTATAGCTTAGTCCTTTTTTTAAAACTAGTGGCCAGGAGAATCGTAAGGGGGCACTCACTGGCTCTGCTTATAATACACTCTCTATAGGACTCTCTTTAATTCCCAGACTTGTTAGGGGCCTGGCTCTCCCTTTCCATAGGAACTTTTGCATCATCTCCTGGAATACTTGTTATATTACACAGTCTTCCCCACTAGGCTATAAGTGCCATGATATGGGTGGCTATTCTCCTTGCCTGACATGAATATTTAATCACGTGTGGCTTGAACATGTGTGGCCTTGTAATAAAGGCCAACATGCACTGAGTGTTCATCATGCGCCAGTTCCTTTAAGCTCTTCCATACACACTCACTCATTTAATCTTCACGTTAATTCTCTGGGATAGGAACTATCATTAGTTCCTGTCTTGCAGATGAGGCAGTCTATCCTTCACCTAAGTCCCCATAGCATCCTATACATTCTGTTGTCATACTAATTATTGTATTGTGTACCTTGAATTGTTTTCTACCTTAGAATTAGAACTGCACTTGAGTAAGGAATCATAGAAATTCAATATACTTTTGTGTGTATCCGTAACTGAATGAGTGAATAAATTAATTCCCAGAAATTAACCAGAGAGGCTTAAGCATTTTGTAATTTCCCTCTTTCTGTTACAGGCATATTGCATTATATATTGTTCTTAATTCATGTACGCTGTTGAAGAAAGGTCAGATCTTTTAATTTGAAGTTCATAAGCCATTACTGCATTCACCTTCGTAATCATCTGTGACTAGTAAACAAGCAATATATTTTATGAACCAGGATATGCAAAACTTTATTTCATGTGAGGAACATGCTTCTTTTATGCATGTCCTCCTCCTCTTCCAAATGTAAATCAGTTTTTATGTCTGTCAAATACCAGCACACATTCTGGTGATTAACAGCCCAGTGTTAATGTGATGAAAGAAATTAATTTTAGATGTGTTTGGAGTTTAGAAGTAATTTGTGTAAAAATAAGATCCTGCTGTGATTCAACTATTTCCTACCCATCTGAAATATGCTGCCCTGGAAAATGTGTTATTGGCACATTTATCATAGATCACAGCTCATTATTTCAAGGGCTGACAAGTGTTTCATTGCACATTTATTAGGGAACCGAGCCTTAATCATATCTGTGGTTGTAAGAGTTCCTGTCCTATTAGATTTGTGACTTTTTTTTACGGAAGAATTTTAAAAGGGAAAAATCTGCTAGACCTGGAACTGAAAGGATGATAATTTTATAGAGTATTTAAAAAGAGTTATAAGGACTCACCTACATTAAAAAGATTGGGCTCCTATTTTATTTTTATGTTCTGATGAGCAAACTCAATTTTTGGATTCCATTCAGTAGTTCTAAGCGCAGTTATATTCTGAACCAGTAAAACTTCTGCCTTCTAGAAATTTCACAACACTTTCTCTGTCATTTTCTTTTTCTTTTTGGATTTTTGTAAGAGGCAAATGGGTACAATAATAATAATACTAATAGTAATAATAATAATAATGAGATAATAATTTAGAAATACAAATCAAATAAAATCTACATGACCAAAAACAGCACTTTCAAAATGTTGCATTTATTAAAACATTTTTCTTCAATTATTTCAACAAATATTTTAGCCTCTATTGTGTGCCTGTCACTGTTCTTAGTGTCTTGGATGAAGAAAACAGCTTCAATTATGTGCCTAGGGAGAGCTTACCTTCTATTAGGAGTAGACATCGAACAATAAGCACAATACATATTCCCATTATGATGTGTGTTCGAAGGGACTAGATCCTTTGGGAAGGATAGAATAAGTGAGAAACGTTGGAGAAGGTTTAAGGAGTGTTAGGGAAGGTCTGCAATTTTAAGTGGTGTTGTCATTCTTAATGAGATGATGAGCCTTGAGCAAAGACCGAAAGGAGAGGGAGTAGACCTTGAAGAGGTCTGGAGGAGAAGCATCTGAGGTGCAAGGAGCAGCTAGATCTGAGGCACTGGCTTGGGTCTATGTCTGGAATGTTCAAGGAACAGCCAGAAGGCCAGTGTGGGGTTAGGGATATAGGAATGAATTCAGGGAGGGACTATAGAACCAAGACACAGCTAGTGGTTTGTGGGTCCTTATAAGGACTTTGGATTTTCCTCTGAAAGAAATGGGGAGCTGATGCATTTAAGCAGAAGAATGACATGATCCCTCACGACGATCACACTGCGAGGCTGAGAATAGAGTGCACGGGTCCGTGTAGGGAGGACCAGGTAGGAAATTATGGCAGTAATTCAGGTAAGAGATGATGGTGGCTCAGACCAAAGTAATAATGGTGAGTTGATTAGAAGGGGTCAAATTTTGAAAATGTTTTGAAGGTAAAGACAATAGATTTTCTGACAGATTGGGTGTGAGGTGTGAAAGAAAGGAAGAAATCAAAGATAAATTTAGGGCTTTTTGCCTGAGCAAGTAGCAGGATGGAGTTACCATTGCCTGAGATGGGTGAGACCACAGGTGGAGCAGGTATATGATGGTAGTGGAAGTGGCACAAGTCAGGAGCTCACTTGAGAGCCCATTAAAATAGTGATACATATTAGACATTCAAGGGAGGTTGTCAAGGAGTGATCTAGACTGGAGATATATCTTTAAGAATTATAAATATGGGCAGGGCGCTGTGGCTCATGCCTGTAATCCCAGCTCTTTGGGAGGCTGAGGCAGGTGGATCACCTGAGGTCAGCAGTTCTTGACCAGCCTGGCTAACATGGTGAAACCCCATTTCTACTAAAAATACAAAAACTTAGCAGGCGTGGTGGCATGCACCTGTAATCCCAGCTACTCGGGAGGCTGAGGTAGGAGAATCAGTTGAACCTGGGAGACGGAGGTTGCAATGGGCTGAGATCGCACCATTGCACTCCAGCTTGGGCAACAAGAGCAAAACTCCATCCCCCGTCTCCCCCCAAAAATTGTAAATATGTGAAAGTTATTAAAGTCATGAGACTGATTGGGATCACCTACAGAGTGAATACAGATTAAGAGGAGAGGAAGTTTAAAGACTTATTTTCTTTCGCACTTATACTTTATGGTTGACCTAATGACTAGGTGACTAGGTAGCATAAAACAATAGCAAGTACAACTGGCATAAGCAGATTTGGAAGGAAATACGATTTCTGAGAAGTCGCCAACTCAACTGGGAGAGCAGAACTGAGTGGGTCTACTAGAGAGAGGTCACTGTGTATGTCAGGATGTTGCGTTAAAGGAGGCTTAGTTAAGAGTCAATTATTGAAGAAGGTTTTTACTTCATTGGAGTAAATTGGTAAAGAAAGAGAAGCCATAGTCAACTCCTTCATGGGACTGCTTCTTCCAATCTCTACTCCACAACAGACTCAGCCAGAGTCAAAGGGTGGACTTGGTATCACCCATTTGGCTTCCCATTTCCTGTTCTCCCTGCCCTGTTCTGGCCCTTGGGTGTCTGAAGGGAAGGAAGTGGGAAGGCTGGAGAAAGTATTCCTCCTGCCTTATTGCAGTTCAGATAGCAGCTACATCTTTTCATGACCACATCTTCTGTTGAGCAGTGGCTTCAACTCTCACTCATGCTCCTGTTGCCTGTTCCACCATTTCCTCCTTTTCCTGCTCCAGCAGGCATTCTCTCCCTACTATTGATAGTTCTTGGAGATCTCAACATCCTAGGTCCACACCCTGTATACCTTTCAATACATAATATAACAAGTTAATAAATACAGCTCCCCACTTCCTCACTTCTTCTTTTCTCCTAATCTTTCCCTTCTGACTCACCTCACAGGAGTTTCATGAGAAGTATCTGGGAAAGCGCACATTAACGTAAGAAAAAATACCAGCCTGGGCAACATGGTAAGGCCACATCTCTATAAAAATTAGCTGGGTGTGGTGGTGCATACCTGTAGTCCCAGCTACTCAGGAGGCTGAGGTGAGAGCCTTGAGCCTGGGGGGTTAAGGCTGCAGTGAGCCATGATCATGCCACTGCACTCCATCCTGGATGACGAGCAAGACCCTCTCTCAAAAAAAATAGTTGACACAAATGTATTCTTATTATTATGCAGAAAAACACAAAGACATATATATCAATACTATATATAAAATATTTATAATTTGAGTTGAACAGTAAATGTAATTGAGGTGTGTGTTATTGCGGGAACAGATATATATTAAAAATGAGGCTCCCAAATGCCCTCCCAGCCTATACATTTATGGGAAAGAAATTCTAGAAAGGTGTACTGCTGTGTTATGTCACCAAATAGTCCATTGTACAGGGAGTCCGCAATGATCAGCAGCCACCATTCTTTTATTAATTTAGCAAACCTTTATTGAATAACTTTTATATGCCAGTGACAATGATAAATGTAGCATAATTACTGCCTCAAAGCTTTTGCAGTCTTGAGAAAGAACTATATAAACAGTTTCTATACAGTGTGATAACTGCTTTGATCGAGGTGATTATAATATACTGCAATACAGAGAAGTACCAAACAGGGAAATTAGGAAAGGCTTCCTGGAAGCGGTGGTGCCTGAAGTGAATCCTGAGGGAGGAGTAGGAGTTAGCTGAGTGATGGGAGGTAGCTGGAGGGGAAGAGTCTAAGAAAGACACATGAAAGGCTAGAAATAGAGATTTGGAATTCATAACATACAAAGAGAGGTGAATAAAATCGAGGAGGTGAATGAGAACTCCCATGGAAGAGGGATTGAGAGAAGAATGAAGGAGAGCTCCAGCATTTGTAGGTTGCGATAATATAAAGAGAAGTCAATGAAAGAAAAGGCTGAGAAAGAGCTAACAGAGGGGCTGAGGATAACCAGAATAAAATAGCATGATAGAAGCTAAGGGAAGATTTAAAGACTGAACAATGTCAAATACAAGCAGAAGATTACAGAGAGTGAACTCGGGTTGGGGGATGCCCGTTGTCCTTGTAGGTGATCTGTATTCACCTTTTGAAGGGAAGAGTGAAATTTATGAAGTTGAAGAGAGGGATACATTGTTTGTAAATCACTGTTTTGAGGGGATTGACCATGAAGAAAATGAGAGAGACAAAGGATAGCTAGGAGAGAACACCAGGTCTTTTGGGAGCTTTCTGTCTCTGTGTTCGGAAAGATGTGTGTTTAAGTATAACAAGAAGTATGCCAGTAGAGAGGGAGAGAGTAAAATACAGGATAAGGAGGGAATTATTGTGAGAGAATATCTGTTCCCACCCTGAAGGAGGAGGAAAGAAATGATATCACACATCCCACAGAAGAACTCTCTCAGTTGCAGGCAACAGAAACCTAACTCAACCTAGCACAATCGAAAGAAGTAATTTCTAGGGTTACCTAACTGGAAATAGGATTACCTCTATCTCTCAGTTCTATTTGACCTAATTATCAGATATGCTGTCTCCACATGGGAGCAAGCTGCCACTGGGAGAGAAAAGACTGAATTATCCTTACAATGTATTTTCTCTGCAGATGAAAATATATCTTTCCAGTTTGTTCTATCAGAATTCTCAAGAAGAAATGCAATTGGCCTGGCTTGAGTCACTCCATAACCTTGAACTAAGTATTCTGGCTCAGGGGAGAGATTATTCTAATTTGCCAGACAAAAATCAGGTGCCCATACTCAACCAGGTCAAGGGTGAAGATGGGATCAACCTCAGCTGAACCACATCAAATGAGCGGGATTGTATGGAATTAAGGAAAGGTGTTTCTTAAATTTGGCTGCACATTAGAATCTAATGAGGAATTCAAAAATAAAAAATAAAAGCTCAGCTCCAAAAGGTGTTGACTTATGGTCTAAAGTGGGGACCAGGAAAGAGAACTTTAAAGGTGTCTCTTACAGGAAATTTACAGTTTCAGTTCTTATGTGTAAGTCTTCAATTTATTTTAAGTTGATTTTTGTGAATAGTATAAGGTAAGGGTCCAGTTAATTTTTTTTTTTTTCGCCTGTGGGTATCCAGTTTTCTCAGCACTGTTTGTTGAAGAAACTGTCCTTTTCGTATTGTGTACTGTTGGTTAAATATCAGTTGACCTACATGAGTAGGCTTATTTCTGGACTTTATTCTGTTCTATTTGTCTGTATGTTTGTCTTTATGCCAGTACCATGCTGCTTTAATTACTGTAGCTTTTCAATATATTTTAAAATCAGGAAATTTGATCCTTCTAGCTTTGTTCTTTCTCAAGATCACTTTGGCTATTCTGGGTCTTTTGTAGTTCCATTTGAATTAGCATTGTTTTTCTATTTCCATAAAAAAGATGCCCAATCTCCCTTCTTGATATATATCCGAAAGAATTGAAACCAGGGTCTTGAAGATATCTATACAGATAGATATATATAGATATATCTTGAAGATTATCTATCTATCTATCTATCTGTCTATCTATCTCTGTATATCTAAAAATTATCCTGACAATTAACGTAACTTAAGATTTACTGTGTCTGCATATGTAATTTATTAGGCTTTTTCAAATTTTTAGGTACTTAAGAAGGTGTGTGGTAAAACTGAAGTCTTCAAAAAAGAAAATCAAATATAGTGCATTTATAATGTGATTAAACATGTTTGAAGGTATATAATTAACTTTGCAAATTGATCTAAATGTACTTACAACCTTTTTTTTTTTTTTTTTTTTTTTTGGAGACGGAGTCTCGCTGTGTCACCCAGGCTGGAGTGTAGTGGCGCGATCTCGGCTTACTGCAACCTCCGCCTCCTGGGTTCAAGCAGTTCTCCTGCCTCAGCCTCCCGATTAGCTGGGATTACAGGCATGCGCCACCAAGCCCGGCTAACTTTTTTGTATTTTTAGTAGACACGGGGGTTTCACCATATTGGCCAGGCTGGTCTCGAACTCCTGACCTTGTGCTCCACCCACCTCGACCTCCCAAAGTGCTGGGATTACAGGCGTGAGCCACCGCGCCCGGTCCTACTTACAACCTTAAATTTTGTGAAATTTATAAGTAAGAATAATAAGCTGAGCTCAAATCTTAAGAAAGAATATGTAAATTTAATGCATTGAATATTAATTTGTTTGTTAATGAAAACACATCTGGATGGTGTTTTCTGCACACAAAGCCTGCTCTTGAGGGCATGGGGGATTCATTTTGTATCCAGAAGTTGATTTCTGCCAGGATCCCAGCCGTTCCACTGACAATGTCATCCTATCTCTAGACTTCCTGTTAGGAAAGAAAAAAATGAGACTCAGTTTATTGAAGCCACTGTAAACTGAGTTTTTATTATGCTGGCTCCTTCTTGATCTTCTTTAATTTTCAGATATGAGCTGTTAATCTCTGAAGTCCGGAATATCATAACAGACAACCTTAAGCATTGTAAAATTTTAGAGATAGAACTGAAGAAATTCCAGAAACACCTAGCTCCATGCCCAAGCTTAGCATACAAATTCCCTTAATATCATCTCAGGCAAGAGGTTGTCTAGTCTCTGTTTGAACAGCTCTGGTAATGGGAAGTACAACTCCTTGATGTAATCTTCTTATTTTTAGACAATTCCAAAAGTTAGAAAGCTCTTCCTCAGGTTTTGCTGAAATATGCCCTGCTGTGTTTTCCCTGCAATGGTTTTCGTTTTTCCTTGGGTCTTTATTTTTCCTGCAACAGTGGCTTTGGAGTCCATGATTGTTTTCCTCTCTGTTCCCTCAGTGTTTAATATGCGCTCTCCCTTTCACTGCTTTTTATGTGACACTGGTCAGATGCTTCTTGATGTGTAGTGTTCAGAACTGAACACAACACTCCCTGTGTGATCTGAACAGTCAACCTACAGCCAACGATTGTCTTCCTCCCCTTCCTTCTACTCCCCACCCTCCCAGCTTCTGTTCTCTCTCCTTTGAATACTCTATTTCCTTTAAACCCCACCATTCTCCTTTCCTGTCTAAAACTCTCAGCTTGGAAACTTTAGAATCTTATACAAACCAGATAGGTTAATTCCCCAAATTTCCAATGTGGACCATTTGTTCATTTACGCTGGGTTTTATACTAAATTCTGTCATTATTTGTATGCAGAATTCATGGTTAAGCTGAGATCAAATCCTTCAAAACAATAGATCTGTGGGCTGTTTAGGGTTGAGTCTCTACGGGTCTTAAAATTTAGGGCAGGAAAAAAAGAAAACACGGTCTTTTCCATCATCTTAGGCATAAAAACTTAGAAGTATTTGTGTTACTACAGTAAAAATTCCCCGCTTTGAAAATGAGCGCTTTAGACCTAAGCATCACTTGAGGAATCTTTGCAAAGTGACTAGTTCTGTTAAAAGAATAGGTTTGCCATGCCTCAGAGCATTTGCCAAACTCAGTTACAACCAGAAGGAGTCAGACTAATGTGAAAAAAAGTTAAATAGGAAAAAAATTTAATGAGCAGTGGGAATTTGAAGTTTAACCTTCAAAAGAAAGCAGATGGCGCATCATGGAGTGGTTATATGTTTTATCTGTTTCTTCTGAGTAAAATATATTAAATGTGGTAGGGAAAATTTTCAAGGAAGAGATGTTGGTGAGTCTACTCTGGATTGACTCTACTTACGTTTGGTTAAGATTATGTCTTTATCTGTTTTAATTGTCCCTCTCACCTCATCATTGTTCGGGTCCTTCAGGAAATGAGATCTTCTTAAGAAGGGATGTAATGACCACATCCACTAAAGGAAAAGCAATAGAATTTTTGCTGACTGATTGTTTTTTTTTCTTTTTTTCTCACCATTAATGCTTCCTTATGATCATAATGAAAACCTTGAAATATTAACTCGATTAAATGTTTTATAGTGAAGAAAGAACTACCATTTTATAGAAGTTGAATTTCTGGCCTGACAAAGGTTTTAGTGGGTTGGCAAAAGCAGGAGAGACGGTTAAAGAATCAATGAACGAAACACAAATCTCCAAGTGTGAGCTTTGGAAGGATTTTTAACAGCCATATTTTGTTCTGATTAACTCTCCTTTTCCCAGAAGCAAGAGGATGTCCTCTGTTGGAGCAATGCATCTAGGACAATCTGTCATCTTTAATAGTACCACTAATAATAAGAAAGTCATTTTGAGGCTCTTTCATTTTAATTAGATGCTGGGTAGCTACCCTAATAGCTCATTCTATTCTTTCTTCAAGAGCTTATATATTATAGCTTTTGTGGAAGTAGAAGCCTTATGTTATAGACAACTGTTTAAAGTTTTTTTCTGGCTAAAGCATGTAGCTTTTCTATATTATTCATTGGAGAAGAAATTTATTTTTTAAAATTTTAATATGAATGAATCTGAGTAGACGATGAGTGGGAAGAGACCTACACTAACCTGGCCAGTCACAAGGAGATGCTTTATTTTGGTAGCTATTAGAAGCATTCTATAGTTGGAGGTAGGTAAAGGCTATAGGTTTCCTTCCCTACCGTCTTGCTCCCAGGTGCTATATTATAACAAAAATATATCTCATGCTGAAGTTTTCCACTCAAGCAAGCAATTATCAGCAAGCAGCCACAAAATAACCATCTAGCTTGCTCCTGGAAAGTCAGTGAGGTCCCATTCTCTGTTCTTTAGTCCCTGTCTTTCATTATATCACCACCTGGTAGCAAATTCTCTACATGAAAGGTTCTTTGGAGGCAGTTTCAATGCTATTGCAATAGCAGGATTCAGCTAAATCTCTAGTTGGAATGAAGTGACAGAATCATCCATTAAGTTGTGGGACTCAGGACTGAATTGGAGGCTAAGAATACCACATGGGTCAGGCTACTGGGCTTGCTAGATTACTGTATTCAATCCACTGTACTTAAATATTATTCATTTCATCCATGAAATATTATTTCTAATATTCCTTATGCAAATAAGCAAACTCTATAGTGCTGATCTAGATGAAGATAGTTCAAGTGTTTGTGGTTCAAATGCTATGCAACTATCATGGGTTATTCATGATTAGAGGTACCCTCAAATATTAACCAAATATATGTACACCCCACTGTGTATGTATAAAGTAAATTATAGATAACATAAGATTCATGAGATATTAAATCACCATGCAGCTTCCATTTCCTTCATGTTTCATTTCCTTCCTTCCTTCCTTCTTTCCTTCCTTCCTTCCTTCCTTCCATTTTCTTTCCTCCAATTTTTCTTTCTCCCTCCTCCCCCATACCTCCCCTTTATTCAGCAAGTATTCATTGAGTGGCTACTTAATCTGTCAGAAAACCAGGGTTGAAAACCAACCATTACTATTTGACTAGCCTGGGATATGTTTTTTTTTACTGGTTGGGGATAGAGGTTTTTCCCAGGACCCAAAACTTCCCATATTTAAAATGGGGACAGTCTCAGGCAATCTGAGATGGTTGGTTACCTTAGTTACCCTATATGTAATTCTGGGGAAATTTAAATCCTGAAACTCAGGCCTCTCATCTTTAAAATGGGAAGTGATAATGTAATAGGTACCTAATAATGTCATTATAAAAATTAATAATTTGGTTCATACAAAGTACATGAAACATGATGTAACAATGTGGAGGACACTTTACTTCCCTGACAACAGATTTCACCTCCCCCGCCAAAAAAAAAGACTTATTGGTTGGGTGAATACTTAGGTAAGCAGTTATAGGTAGAGATAAAATGGCCTGGGGATATGGGTGAGTGACAGTAGATGGCCCCTAAACTGCTTTCTAAGGAGGATTAGGTGTGGTAGCTGGCTGATTTTGTCTTGCTGAGTGGACACAAAGCTGAGGACCTAGATAAGAGAATAACTTCTAGAAACTCTGTGTGTAAAGGGAGTGGTATGAAAGAGAAGCAAAATGTCGAATATAGAAGAGGATGAAGCTTTCTGTGACATGTGATATTTTCTTCTATGTCCCTGTGAAATTCTTTCTAAAAAACATACATGACTGCATTATGAATTTGCAGCTACGTCTTATTTTAGGGTATGGTGAAGAACAGTTCAGCATCAACAAAGGCACAGGGAAAGAAGAGAAGGTGCCTTCTGAATGATAATAACAGTACCTACCTTATAGGATTGAGGTTAGGATTAAATGAGCTTATGTGTCTTATGTGACATGATGTTTATAGAAACTCATAGAACAATGTCTGACACATCTTAAGTACCCTGTAGATATTATTTTTAGAATAGCCTGTTCTCAATGAGCACTAATTTCCTTTTACCTCCTTTATGCTTGAGGCTTTCTCCCATACGTTACACTTTTTTTTTTTTGTTTGGTCTTTTTCGAGACAAGGTCCGGCTCTGTTGCCCAGGCTGGAGTGCCTTGGTGCGATAACAGCCAATGACAGCTCACTGCAGCCTCAACCTCCTGAGCTCAAGTGATTTTCCCACCTCACAGCCTCCTGAGGAGCTGGAACTACGGGTGTTTACCACCTCACTCGACTACTTTTTCCTATTTTTTGTAGAGAAGGGGTTTTGCCATGTAGCCCAGGCTGCTCTCAAACTCTTGAGCTCAAGCAATCCTCCCGCCTCGGCCTCTGAAAGTTCTGGGATTACTGTGTGAGCCACTGTGCCCGCCACTTCCCTGTTTTTAACTAGCTTTCAGTTTTGGATTAAAAACTAGACCCTGGTGTTGCAAAAACCTTAAAAATCCCGTGTAATGTAACCTTTGTCTATGCTGGAGATATTGTCTCTCCTTGGCTCAGCAGGGTCCTGACAAAGTCTTTTTCCCCACACAGCCCAAGGCTGGTTATTTTTAGAGGCCCCATTTTCACTTCAGAATTCCCAAGGCTTGGTCTCAGAAGTGGTTGACTCTGACTGCTTGGTTCTTTCTTTCTGCATTTGAGGAGAGGCGGTAAATAAAAAGTTCAGGAAAATCATCCTTAGCTGACATATAGAGCAGGAAAATAAAGTAATTTTTGGTGCTTATTGGAGTCTCGGATAGAAGCAGTCATTTGACCTACAAGATTTCACAGGTCAAGCTTCCACATTCAAGGCTTCATGAATAATTGAAGTATACAGATCTTTCTGTTAGAAAATCCACTTGATTTATTCAGCTTCGGGTTGTCTCACTTCCAGGTTATTCATTCAGGACTGCTTCCAGGTAAACCTGACAGTTTCAATTACCCAAACCCCTCATCTGTGTATGCGTGCCTATACATTAGAGTAATTTAAGCGGGGGGCACTCTTTGATTTAAACTCAGAATATCTTGAGATCATGTAAGAATCGTAAGTGTCTTTATATCCCACCTCAAACTACCGTTGTACAATGACTAAATTATCACTACACAGTTCCAGGATGCCTGCTGTTCAGAGTCCAAATACTGGTCGGTAAATTATACACAATCAACAGTGAAAACTCAAGCTAGATCTTTCATGGGACCTCATGTCAACTTTGGTGGATATGACCTCTAGGGACAGCAGACACACACCATTTGGAAAAAATAAACTTAAAATAACATTAGAAAGGAAATCTATCTAAACAACGACCTCTACTGAATACTCTTTTTTTTCTTTGCTTTGTAGCACAATAGCTATCTAAAGATCCTTGCGTAAGATTAGATGAGGTTACCCATTAATTCATGTTATTCAGTGTTTAATGTAGATAAAGTATTTTGGAGCCATAAAAATGCTCTTTAAGTAGTAAACCTAATTCAACCATCAGGATCGTTTCCTCTGCTGTGTTAAAATCAACCTGACTATTCATGCATGCCTAAAGTCAGAATTTATGACATCTCAGATAAACATGGAGATACAGAGGAATCTGTTAAAGGCTTCCTTAGCTTGTATATAATAATATCAGAAATAAGTTTTTATAAATTTTAGCTATATAAAGTTATATGAAGAGTGAGACTAATGTTTTTCATGTGAGAAATATATCTATATCCAAATAGAAGTATTTATATACTATTCTTAATTACTTTCTGATAAAGTCAGCCTAGCAGGTTTGCCTTACACAATAGTTCTATTGCTGATCTCTTTTCATTTTTTTAAAAAACATATTTAGTTTGCATACCCCTTCTTCCTCAAAAAGGCAAACAATTTGTGTGTAATGAAATTTCACTTACTATGGGAAGCTAAAGTTCTATTAAAAAGCAAACTGGAGAAGATAACAAAATGTATCTTCTGAGACTACATTTCATTTCTAAAAGGAACATGATTTTATCAAAAGCTCCATAATCAATTTTGATAAAAATAAAACACTAGAGATTAATTCACCTGACACTTAAATCTGGAAATTAAATAAATTTTTCCTTTTTCATTAAGACTCTGCATAGCTCAACATGTTTGGGAATACTAAATACTACTAAGCATCAAGAGAATGAGAAGACAAGCCATAGAGTGGGAGAAAATATTTGCAGAGAGTGAGAAAATATTTGCAAAAGATACAACTGATAAAAACAAACAAACAAACAAAAACTGTTATCCAAAATATACAAAGAACATTTAAAGGTCAACAACAAGAGAATGAACAACTTATTTAGAAAATGTGCAGAAGACCCGAGCAGGCGCCTCGTTAAAGAAAATATACAAATGGCAAAGTGAGCATATGAAAAGATGTTCAATATTGTATGTCATTAGGGAATTGCAAATTAAGACAATAATATGATATAACTACATATCTATTAGAATGACACAAATCCAAAACATTGACAATACTGTGATGGTTAATACCGAGTGTCAACTTGAATGGATTGAAGCATACAAAGTATTGATCCTGGGTGTGTCTGTGAGGGTGTTGCCAAAGGAGATGAACATTTGTGTCAATGGGCTGGGACAGGCAGACTCATACTTAATCCCAGTAGGCACAATCTAATCAGCTGTCAGAGAGGCCGGGATATAAGCAGGCAGAAAAATGTGAAATGAGAAACTGGTCTAGCCTTCCCACCTACATCTTTCTCCCATGCTGGATTCTTCCTGCCCTCGAACATCGGACTCCAGGTTCTTTAGTTTTGGAAGCTGGACTTGCTCTCCTTGCTCCTCAACCTGCAGATGGCCTATTGTGGGACCTTGTGATTGTGTGAGTTAATACTTAATAATATATATATTTAATATATAGTTTAACATATATAGATACATAAATCTATCTCTATATATTAAATCTCTCTCTCTCTCTCTCTCTCTATCTATATATATATATATATTCCATTAGCTCTGTCCCTCTATAGAACCCTGACTAATACAAATACCAAATACTGTCAAGTAAGTAGAGCAACAGGAATTCTCATATTGCTGATGGGAACCCAAAATGGCACAGCACTTTGGAAGACACTTTGGCAGTTTCTTACAAAACTAAACATACTCTTATTATACTGTCTAGCAATCATGCTCTCTGACATTTACTCAATTGAAAACTTATGTCTACACAAAAACCTGTACATGCACGTTTATAGTGTTTATAGCAGCTTGATTCATAATTGCTAAACTTGGAAGCAACCAAGATGTCCTTCCATAGGTGAATACATAAACTGTGGCACATCCAGATATTGGAATATTATTTAGTGCTAAAAAGAAATGAGCTATCAAGTAATGAAAAGACAAGAAGGAGATTAAATGCATATTACTAGATGAAAGAAGCCAATCTGAAAAGGCTCTGTACTGTATGATTCCAACTATATGACATTCTGAAGAAGGCAAATCTATGGAGATAGTAAAACGATCAGTGTTTGCCAGGTGTGAGATAGAGGAAGAAATGAACAGGCAGGGCACAGAGGTTTAGTGCCCCCAAAACGTTAATTTTAGGGCAGTGAAACTATTCTGTATGACATGACTGTAGTGGATACATCACTATACATTTGTCCAAGTCTACAGAATGTAGAACACCAAGAGTAAACCCGGATATAAACTACAGGCTTTGGAAGATGATGTGTTAGTGTAGGCTCATTGGTGGTGACAAATGTACCACTCTGGTGTGGAATGTCAATAGCGGGGGAGGTTGTATGTGTATGGGGACAGGAATAGGGTATGTGGGAACTTCCTGTACTTTCTTCTCAATTTTGCTGTGCATCTAAAACTGCTCTACAAATAAAATTTATTAATTAAAAACAAAACAAAACTACTAAGCTTATTTCATTTAAAAATCTTCTCTTATGTACATCTGTTATGTAACCATAATAATTAAAAATAAAAACGTCTTCTCTTGTTGAGCAAAAAGAGTTTATAAAGCAAAGAGCAGTGTGTAAACATCATGAATTCTACTTGTAAGTTAAAAATAGCATTCTTTTAAGTAAGTTTTGACTATCATTATCCTATAAACTTAGGATATTTAATTAACATTAATTACCTACTATATTGAAAGAGATTTACAAGCAACAAACTTAAATCTGGATCCTTTCTCCTCCAATTTTTCTCCTCCTTTTTTCTTCTTTCTCACCGCCTTCTTTTTTTTCTTTTTCCCTTCTTTGTCATAAAGTGACTTTTTAATCTTTTAAAAAGAAGAATATGCATGTTTGCATTTTCTGTTAAGAAATGAGCCCATCCAAAATCTCAAAAGAAAAATCTGCCTGTTCAAGATTTTGTAACCAGAAGTACATGTAAATATGCATAATTTTCAGAAGCCTCATGTTTTGCGGTTTTTGTAGTCCTAAAATAACGTGACATATGGAGAATGAATGCGAGTAGCTCATCTAATGTGCAGCTTCATTCTGTCTTGAATACCACAAGGCTAATCAGGAAAGTGACCAATAATCTTGAATTAATATTACTTACTCTGAAAAGAACACATAGTTTTTGAGAATATATGCGCACATATTTATTGGGAGAGGGAAATACGTATGACCTGAGGCTAATTTGTCTTATATTAAAGGATATAAATACGTTTCAGACTTTTCAATAGTGTTTTGTAAACTACAAGTTTTGACTTGTTAGTGGGTCAAAAAATCAACTGAGTAGATTGCAACCAGTATTTTTTTTAAGATGAAATAGAATAGAAACTATCTGAGTATACAGTACTTACGAAGAATAAGTACTATTACACAAAACTTGAATTTCAGGGTTACTTGCTAGGTTAAGTTATCAAATTTACTTATTTTTTTAATTGTAGGTTACAAGCACAATAGCTTGAGAGTCACTGCATTAGAGCACTCATCTTTCCCTGTAGCCATTAAGATTAAAAGGTAGTGACAATACCAAGTACCTTAAATTTACCCAATGCCGTTTCCTCTTAAGCACTCCAAGTACTTCATAAATGATGCAATCTTCTTTATAACAACAATGGTCTTGTGAACCATGTGGACAGCAGCTGCTGCAGATGGGAAATGAAAGCCCAAGAGTGACTCATCAAGGGCTGCAGGAGAGCTGGCCACAAAACATGGATGATCATGAGAGCTAAGGTGAAGACAGAGCAAATCATCTCACCTCCTCCTTAACTGCATTCAATGCTCTCCACCACCTGTCCAAAGGATGTGTTCAACGTTTTAAATAAATTCGAACATCTGGTACAAAGAAGAAATATCTAACCTTCTAGAGACCACAGAGAAGGCTGGAGAATCAAGTATGTGACCAGTACCTGGTCAATTTGGATTCTGCTCCAGTTGTTCTTACAATAGGGCTTTCCCTTTGAAACTTCTGGGAAGAATCACTAATGCGTAAGTGGGTGTTATTTTCCTGGGAGGCTAATTTAGCAAGTCAGAAGAACAACTGGGTGGAATTCGACAGACTCTAGATTGGAATGTCCTTCTGGGACTCAGGCTGTCTAACAAAAACCAGGAGGTTATTTCAAACAAACATGCACACGCTTACAAGGATAACTGTTTTTCAGATGCCCGAGTGACTCATCTCCTCGTTCTGACTTATTCTGTGAACGTTAGTGTTGACTCCCTGATGGGCGGTTTGCCCTTACAGTTTCATAGCTTAAAGTTCATTTGTCACACCCTTATTTGATAAGCTCTGGTAGATTGTTAAATAGGCAATGGGTGACTTGTGGAAAAAGAGTACTTAGGATGGATAAGCAACTTGGACTCCATGATAGATGTTGAAAAGAAGAGAGAGGCAGAGCAAAGCAAGCATAATGAAACCAGCTAATATTTGCTGAGTTCTTGTTAAATTCCAGGCACCTGACATGCATTATTTCTCAACAATCCCTTTAGTGGGTATTACAATTATCTCCACTTTACTGAGATGGAAACTGAGGCTCAGAGGAATAAAGTAATTCTCCTAAAGTCACACTGTGGCACAATGACCAGGGTGGGATTCCAGGCATATCTTGCCACAGAGCTGAGCACTTAATTCTTCGTGCAAATGTCAGACCAATGGCCATATTCCATCTGCAGAGGTGGACGACATCAGGTCCTGCAAAGAAATCCACCACTTATCAGCGTGGGACTTAGGGCAAATACTTCCTCTTTTTGAATGTTGGTTTTTCCTTTTAAATGGAGATAATGATACCTCAGTGGTTGACTTGTGAGAATTCACTAGTGTAAAGAAATGCACAGAAAGCCTCCAGTCTGTGTCTGGCACACTAGCAAATCCATAGATGAATTGCTTCTGAGAGCAAATCTTGTCAACGGGAAGCATGGCAGTCAGTAGTTACAGACGGTGCATCATGACCCCAGCGTCATCCAGCAACTTGCTGGATGGAGATGTGGATTAAGTGCTTTTGCTCATTTGCTGGTAACAGCAGACCTTTGGAGGCCAGCTGTGTGTACTGTGACAAGCCATTCACTTTGCTGCAGGAATCCCAGCCCTGAGAGGGCACTTTCTCAAGACATCTCATTTCAAAGGCTGTGTTTATTGGAAGAGCCCACGGCACAGCCTGCTGAACTGAACCAGAACCAGGCTAAGACAGAGCCCTGGACACTTCGGTGACTTTCACTGCTTTCCTGCTGTTATCTTTCTTTGCTGCCTGCCTGAGACCTTCACAAAACACAGGAATTAGGGACTCAGATGTAAAGCATAGTGGGTAAAACCTCAGTTGCCTCCCTCTCTGTCTACACAGCAACACTCACCATCTTGTTTATAATGCTCCAGCCACCTGCTTTTTTTTCCATTCCCTGAACACCCCAAGTTTTTTCCTCCTGGCATTTGCTCCCACTCTTCCTTCCATATGAACACTCTTTTCTTGGCTGTTTGCACTCTCAAATCCTTCTATCCTACAAATCCCATTAGGGATGTCTTCCTGAGAACCTCAACTATGAGGCCAGTGCCCCTCACTTGTTATTCTCTAACATTTCACCCCTTTTAAATTTCTTTCTTTACCTTTATTAATATATGAAATTATCTTCATGAGGCCAGGGATTTATGTCTGTTTTATAAACCACCCCAAATGCCTGGGGGCAGTGTTTGGCAATTGATAATTGTTGTGTAAATGAATGAATGGGTGGAGGAATGCATTGGTTTACCTAGACTCTACTCAACGTATCTTCTCTCACTTGAATGTAAGCTCCTTGGCAGCAGGACCTTATCTGTCCAGTTCACTGCTGTCCCTGAAAGCCTAAAACAATGCCTAGCAAAAGGTAGAAATGTAATAAATATTTTTAATGAATCGATTAAGCTTGAACTCCAAAACCTAGCAGGCTTACAGTTCACATTCTTGGAGTCCATGGTTAAAGTACAAATGGATACATATGCATCATACATCTACATATTTATAAATCAAGCTAACATATTAAATAAAGTATGGTTTATTCTCCTGTCTTGAATGATAATCTTTTGTAATAATCTAGAAAAGCTGAATTTTGGATTTTGGGAGTCCTCAGAGTTCCAAAGTTATGTGCTAGAATGCAGTGGCCAGGGCAGCGTTGGCCTGGCCTGCCATCCATGCTTGTAGCCCACACTCTCCACCCCCTGCTCCATCTCACACGTCACAGAGCTTAAATAAGCACACATTTGCACATTTTAGCTGATATGTTTGAGCTCTGTGTCTATTCTTCCTGCAAATTGTTGCCTTTGAATATTCCTCAGGCCTGAAGTTTTGCCAACAGGAGCATGGATGCAGAGAAGAATCCCTGCACAGATCCTGGAACTACACTTAGGACTATGTTTGAGCAGCAAACTCTAGATTCCTGGACACCTGGAGCATGGTCTACAGGTGGTAGTTCCAGGCTCTGGGTGGGCAAAATCTCTTCACTCCATGGACTCTCCAGCTGGGCGGAGGGGCATAGCTGGAAGGACAGAGCAAGACTGTCTAAAACTCCTGGCTTTGATCACTGGGCAGCAATGCATGTGAGGGCAGAGGATTCACTGATCTAAATTTGAGCAGGTACAGAGAATGGAAGGGAGGGAAGAAAGAGGAGAGGTTGTCTAGGATGCATGTGTGGCTACTTAGGCTGCTATGCTCATCTCTGTGTGTGTTTATGATTCCTGTCTACAGCTGGAAGACAAATGGTGAGGGAACGTAATCACCAAGAGTAGATAGAGGCAAGAAGACAGGTTTTGAGCTGAAAGGTGATTGGCTGGTTCAGGAGCATCATTCCGTTAACATTATTCAAGTCATTCCAGAGAGGCGAGTAATGCTGGTGAATCTCCTCAGTTTATTTCTCAGTAAAAATCAATGGATATTAAAAAGAGCTCTGCATTATATGATGTTTAGTGAACACTTGAGGGAAGAAAGCTCATGTAAAACATGAACTATGCAATTGAATGTAAAACTGAAAACAAATATTCGTAGTGCACTTTTGCAGGCCCATTCTACTTAAGAGTTTTAATCAGAAGACTTTACACAAAGCGAATTCAGTATCTTAATTTAAGTCCGCAGGGTTTTTTTTGTTGTTGTTGTTTTTTGTTTTGTTTTGTTTTTGAGCACCTTCTAAGTGTTGTCACATGCTGGGCACTGGAAAGCCAAAGAGGAACAACTGGGGAATCTAGCTTTTAAAGAAGGAACATGCACATGTTGAGATGATCTAAATTAAGATTTGCTGGCTGGGCACAGTGGCTCAAGCCTATAATCCCAGCACTTTGGGAGGTCAAAGCGGATGGATTGCTTGAGTCCAGGAGTTACAGACCAGGCTGGGCAACATAGTGAAACCCTGTCTCTACTAAGAATTAAAAAAATTAGCTGGGCATGGTGACACATGCCTGTAATCCCAGCTACTCAGGAAGCCAAGGCAGGAGAATCGCTTGAAACTGAGAGCCAAGGAGACTGAGATTGCGGTGAGCCGAGATTGCGCCACCGAATTCCAGCCTGAGTGACAGAGTGAGACTCTGTTCCAAAACCAAAATGGATTTGCTGTATGGCCTTCTAGATGTATGCCTGCATCCTTTGCTGCTTATTATTTTATAAATAAAATTTTAAAAATATTTTTCTTTACCTCCTAAAAGCTTTTAGGTATCAAAGAATAGGTGGAAGTTTAGCTTAATGAAATAATTTAACTTTTTAAATAAAAGTCCTACCAATGCAAATATTGAGTCTCTTTCATTTTTATTAATTTGACTTAAAGGGTCTTAAAAAATGCATTAAGGTTCCACAACGTTTCACTCTAATTGTAATTTATGTTTCTTTCCTTCTTTAACCTTTATCTTTTAGGCTTTCTTTTCACCCTTTATTTTCATTTTACCTCATTGCAGTGTTACAAGCCATCACCTTTCTCAGTAACAGGGTCTGTGACAGTCAATAATTATGTGATTTTAAAAAATGATAAGTTCTTCTAATTGCTTTAGCTAATAAAATGGCGTAGGACTGATAAGCTTGAATAATGCTACTTAATTGCTTTTGCTAAAGATAGAGTTGGCTGACATTAGTTATAGTCTTTTAACTTTGAAGAAGCAATACATATATTAAAGAAAATGACTACACATCCTTGGGGAAAATGGTGGTTGAATTTTCTTTTTGTTGGTTGGAAAAAAATGTAATAGAATCTTAGACACAACTCAGTGATATGACTCCATAGTTTCATAAGAGGTTATTCTTTTCTAAAAGATAATAAAACACAGTCATAAAATAAAAAATAGATAATAATAGATATAATAGATATAATCAAAATGAAAAAATGTCTTTTGTACTTTGAAGTACACCATCAAAAACGTGAAAAGACAACACACAGAATGGAAGAAAAAATTTGTAAAGCAGGTTTCTGATAACATACTTTCATCTAGAATGGAAAAAGAACACTTATAACTCAACAATAAAAGGCCAATAATCAAATTTTAAAATGGGCAGCGGATCCGGACAGACATCTTTCTCTGAAGGAAATGTGCAAATGGTTTGTTAGCGCATGGAAAGATGCTCATCACCATTAGCCACCAGGGAAATGCAAATCAAAAACCAAAATGAGACACCAATTCACACCCGCTAGGCTGGCTAGAATTAAAACAAACAAACAAACAAACAAATGCAAGATAATAACAGGTGTTGATGAGAATGTGGAGAGATTGGAAACCTCATACACTGCTGATGGAAATGTGAAATGGAGAAGCTGCTTTGGGAAATAGTCTGGCAGTTCCTCAAATGAGTAAACATGGAGTTAGCATGTGACCCAGCAATTCCACTCCTGGGGGTATATAACCAATAGAAATGAAAACAGATGTCCACATAAGTTATACATAACTGTTTATAGTAGCATTATTCATAACGGCCAAAACCTGAAAATAACCTAAATGTCCATCAACTGCTGAATGGATAAGTAGATGTGGTATATCCATACAATGGGGTGTTTCATAATAGAAAGCAATGAAGTTCTGATATATGTAACAAAATGGATCAACCGTGAAAACATTATGCTAAGTGAAAGATGCCAGTAACAGATGGTCAAAAATCATATGATTATATTTATTTATTTATTACTTATTTATTGAGACAGAGTTTCCCTGTGTTGCCCAGGCTGGAGTGCAGTGGCATGATCTCCACTCACTGCAACCTCCGCCGCCCTGGTTCGAGCAATTCTTATGCTTCAGCCTCCTGAGTAGCTGAGATTACAGATATGTGCCACCATGTCCAGTTAATTTTTGTATTTTTAGTAGAGATGGGGTTCCCCATGTTGGCCAGGCTGGTCTCAAACTCCTGACCTCAAGTGACCCACCCACCTCGGCCTCCCAAAGTGCTGGGATTACAGGCGTGAGCCACCACACCTAGCTGTATGATTCTGTTTAAATAAAATGTCCAGAGTAGGCAGATTCATAGAAACCTGAAGTAGATTAGTGGTTGCCCAGGCCTAGAGCAGTTGGGGAGAAATAGACAGTAATTAATAATGGGGATGGGGTTTCCTTTTGGAGTAATGAAAATGTTGTAGAATTAGATATGGCAACGATTACACAACTCTGTGAATAACTAAGAACTATCAAATTTCATATTTAAATGTGTAAGTTGTATAATACATGAAGTATATCCCAAAAAGCCATTACAAAATAAGACAATGATCCGCTATTAAAATTTTGTAATCTTGATTTCTGTGATTCAGCGTCTCCTTGGAGTTTTCTAAGTTAACAGATGCTCTTTTAACTAGACAGCTTAACATAGTTTGACGATTTCTACTGTAGTATATGTTTATATTTTTTACCCTTTGCTTTCTTCTAAATAGCAAAATGTAATTGATTCCATTTTAACTACTTTCTTTTACGATAAGCTCCATAAAATAATCATAACTCTAAGATGACACCTTTTTAAATGCCACCTGAGTGTTTAATGTGAGTGCTTATTCTGTTTGGTCTGTAGAAGTTCTGGTAAGAATTTCAATTTGAAGCCACCCAAATCCTCCCCATCTGCTCCGCCACTCCCTATTCTAGCTTCCATTATCTTTTTCCTGTATGTAATAGCCTCCTAATAGAGCCCCACATCCTCTCTGGCCTCCTTCCAATCACTTTTCCACACTGAAGCTAGATTTTTTTTCAAAATGCAAATAGATTATGTCATCCCCAGTGAGAAAGCTCTTCAATGCCTCCCGATTGTTCTTAAGACAAAGACTAAAGTCTTCTGTGGGCCCACAGGCTCTGCAGGCTGGTGCCCTACCTACCTTTCCAGTCGCGTCTCACACCATTTTCCTCCCTGCTCATCCACTCCAGCCACACAGGCCTCTTTCTGTTCTCAGAAAACACACACCCTGCCATGAAGCTGCTGTGCATGGCGCTCCCTGTCCCAGTGGTGCTGTTCCTCCCTCCACCTCTCCTATGGTGTGTCAGGTCTCAGTGCCATCTCAGTTCAGTTTCTTGGCACTGTGTTCCTTTCTGCCATAGTCTGTATCATGATTTGTAATTACACATTCATTACTGAACAAGTAACTGGCAGTCCAAGGCAGAGACTACACCCCATCCATCGAATCACACCACCTCCTCAGCACATCCAAGTATGCCCCAAACAACAGAAGACGGCAGAGTGGGTAGTGACTGACTTGGGTTGCGGAGAATAGGAAGGTTCCTTAGGGGAGAGGACATATGGGCAGCATTCTGGAGGGTGGGTTTTGCTAACCGGGGAATGGAGTGAGAGAACCTGGGCCAACGGGCACCAGCACAGAAAACTGTGTTTAGGGAAAAGCCAGAATCCATCATGGCTGCCACCTGGACACCAGGGCAACGGGTGAGCCCTCGGTGAGGTGAGAGACATGGCAGAGCAGCAGTTGGAAGCTGAGGTTAAGCCCACATTGCAAAAGGTCTTATGGACAATAGAAAGTCACTGAGTATTTCTAACAAGAAAGTGATTTGAATAGGCCTTTGTGCTTGTAGGATGACTGTGGAAGAAGGGTAGGGGATAGATAAAAGAAAACAGCCCCAAAGTTGGGGGACTGGTTCCAACAGGGAACCAAGAGACCCCAGCTAGGACTGCTGGTAGCCATGGGAGGCAGGAACGATCAGGGCCTGGCTGTGCAAGAACAAAGTGAATTCACCTGGAGAGTGCAGTCAGACCTGTGGGTTAATGTCTAAATGCCTTTTAGCTATCCTATGAAAAAAGAAGGAAAATGTCTCCTTCTACTGCTAGGTTTTGAGAAACATCTATCTTGATTTTTACAATGCAAAAACAGCATTGTACTTGCAGATAAGGATTAAGTTATACAGTTCAATTTTCTTTGTCATTTTATCTTTCTTTCCAAGAACACTGTGAGACAAAGTGACAGAATTAATCTATTAGATCTATGCAAAGGTTTTTTCACAAGTCACCTTGCTGGTGGTCATTTCAATGATAATCTAATTCCCATATGTATATAGTTAATTTGTGCTCATTCATACATGTATATATGAATCCATTCATATATGTATATAATAATAATTTTGAAAAGCCTCAAATCATGAGGTAAAGCATAAAATGTTTGTCCCCCTTAATAATTGCCTGCAGTAGTCTTTGTTTAATCTACCTTTCCCACTGGGTAGAAAGTACTTCTAAGGTCAAATTAATATAATTCCATACTTTTAATCATTTCAGTGATTACAACAGTCTACTCTCAGATATTAAGACTTGGTTCTAGTCAATTTCCAACCCTTTGCTCTGTTTTTCCAACACAGGCTGGATATGTGGTTACAGATGGCAGCTAAGGAGCCAGAGTTGGCGAGTGGCCCTTCAGTCCCCATTTCACAACTCCTTTGGCTTTTCTGGTGCTGGAGACGAGAGGAGGGAAAGGGTTGTGGATCACCACTGATATGCCTCATGGTCTATAGGCACATGGTGGATGAGTGCAGGACCAAAAGACTTCACAGAAGAGGGATGCAGCTCCAAGAATTTTCCTCGGGTTGCTTGTTGAACTCAGTCATATCTTTCTTTGGACACCCAAGTTGGCCTCCCACCACAGTCCTGTGCTGCCCTAAATTCTTTGAGTCAGGTTGTGGTGGTGCTCATCAAATTAACCCCATTTGGTCCAATTCTGGAATCTAAAGATGTCTCTGAAGTGAGAAGATGGCCCTGGATCCCTCTACAATAGGCTGTACCCTAGCACCATCTTGGCCTGTGATCTTTCCTTTTCTTCCATAGTGCCAGCGCAGGAGATGTAAGCCTGGTATTGAGTAAACTTCTCAAGAAACAAAATGTCAAGTCCTTTTCTTGCAGATTTTAGAAAAGATGACTGTGGGGGCCCTCTCTCCCGGCACTGGGTAAGGAAGTGTCCTCACCCTCCTGGGAGAGAGGACAAGTCTCATTGCAAGAGCCATTGTGTTTTGACATTGTGGTCATTGTCTTATATCTTTCATGGTAAAGCTGTCAGATTGCGT
Source organism: Papio anubis (assembly GCF_008728515.1). Taxonomy (NCBI): domain Eukaryota; kingdom Metazoa; phylum Chordata; class Mammalia; order Primates; family Cercopithecidae; genus Papio; species Papio anubis. The sequence goes on along the minus strand of NC_044985.1, from coordinate 105,797,161 downwards.
GCCTCACACCAAGGCATTTGGGAATCTCAGGCAGAGAATGGGGGTCTTTTTTGAATTAGATTCTGCAGAATTTAATAACTTCATTCATGATGGGAAGCATCCCCACTGTAGCCCTGCCGTGTTCAGTAACCCCAGAGGAACCGACAAAAGTCTGAATCAATGTCTCACACTGTGTGTAGATATACCCATCCCACCCCTTTCTGTAGAGATGCCATTTCTCTGATCTAATGTGAATCTTTTCAAATTGCTCCTTTGAGCAGATGGATTCCTAAATATTTCAGAACTAGAGTGAGGTCTTGTTCCGTCTGTCAGTCCTTCTTCCTCTTGTATTTTCAGCTTCCGTCTTTCCCACAGCTTAGAGTATACTCAAGTTACTTTCAGCTTAAAAAGGAAAGAGAGAGAGAGAAGAAAGTCTCTTTCTTGACTCTGCATCTCCTTCTACCTGCTTTGTATTTGTTTTCTTCCCTGCAAAGCAGAGTTCCTAGAAATAATAGTCTATACCTTCTGCCTTCACTTTCTTCTCACTTGCTTTAAAAACCTTATTATCCTCTAATATATTATTTTTTATTCTTTAATACATTTTCAGCTATATAAAAATATATTTTCATTGAGACGTTTTGAGAAATACAGAAAAACATAAAGAAAAATAAAAATTTCCCAGAATTCCAGCATCATAGATCATCACTTTTTACCATTTTGAAATATTTCCTGCTAGTCTTCTTTGGGGTCACCTTCCAAGAGTCACCCTCTCCAGGAAGTCTGTCTTTGAACCATTCTTTCTGGGCTTTGGCTTGATCCAGCATGCATTCTACTGTACACATACTGACCTCACCTTGTTCTCTATCTACCTCCCTCACCGGTTTAAAAACTTGTTCAGGGGAGAAACCATGTTTAACTAATCTTTGTATCCCCACTTAGCACAGTGCCTGAAACACAATAAGTGCTAAGTTTTCAAAATGTTAAAGATATGTTGATGTATTTATTATTTAATAAAGTAAATATGTTGATTTAATAAACTATTAATTTTTATTAATTTTATTTGCGATTAAACATTTTGTTCATTCTGATATAGTAGAGGAGGAAGTAAAAACAGTCATCATTTTGTGATGGCTTCAAGAGACAGATGTCTCTAGAGGCACTAGTGCCAGCCTTTGAGAGTGATCAGCAGTCTGAATTCAGAGGGTTGGGAGATCTCAAATAGCAGCAAAGTAGAACTTAATACTATTCTTAAAAATATGCCAGTTTGACTCGTGTAGTGGCTCAAGCCTGTAATCCCAGCATTTTGGGAGGCCAAGGCGGGCAGATCACTTGAGGTCAGGAATTTGAGACCAGCCTGGCCAACATGGGGAAACCCCATCTCTACTAAAAATACAAAAATTAGCTGGGCATGGTGGTGCATGCTTGTAATCGTGGCTACTCAGGAGGCTGAGGCAGGAGAATCGCTTGAGCCTGGGAGGTGGAGGTTGCAGTGAGCCAAGGTCGCCTCACTGCACTTGAGTCTGGGTGACAGAGCAAGACTCTGTCTCAAAAAAAAAAAAAAAAAAAAAAAAGTCCATTTTATTATTTTCAGGTGGATACTGTCACTGTATACAGGTGAAGTGTGGCCCAGTAGAGGACTTCCTTCAATAGCTAGATGAATCATTTGTGCTGGGCATCCAAGTACGGTTGGTCTTTACATGGATGGTAACTGGGCTGTGCAGAAGTGGGTGTCTGCGTGTTTTCTGGAGTGCTTAGGGACTCCTTTGGAAACCCTATGTGTGCTGTCACTTCAGATTTGTGTGTGCATGTGTGTGTGTGAATAGTAGAAGGGTCAAGACTGGTCCACCTCCTTCTTGAGTTACAGCAAACTCTAGTCAGAATTAATGAAGTTTATTATATATCATTTATTTATAGAATTTTGTTTCCTTTTAACTTGTTGAACAAATCTCTGTGCTTGGTGCTTATTTTCTTCATAAATGCCTGTGCTAGTGTTTCTTGTTTTAGAGTGAAAAATCCTAGGAGAAACGGACATCACTGTTTTAACTTTATACACTGCCATGAGAGTCGATTGAGAGCGGTGGTTAAACACATGGGTTTGGGAGTTTCACTGGGTGTGAAACTCCACTCCGTTCCTGACTACCTTGGGCAAGTCTTTTAATCTTTCCAAGCCTGATTCTTTTTTATCTATAAAAAGAGTTAATAAGGGTGACTAAGATCAAATATGTAAGGTGATTTTTTCTTCTTAAAAAATTATAGTACCGGCATACAGTAAATGTTAGACGTGTTTGAATAGCAGCGTTAGGTCAACCTGTTATACTAATGTACATATAAGCACTTGATAGGTATTGTATGATTAGGATGAAATAACAGTAAAATAGCAATTCTCAACCGGGGTTGATTTTCCCCACGGGGGGACATCTGTCAATGTGGAGAAATTTTGATTGTCACAACTAGGGGGCTAGAGAGCTGATACTCACATCTAGTAGGTTAGAGGTCAAGGATCCTATTAAACAGCATGCAATGTACAGCATAGTGACCAATAACAAAGCATCGTCCCGCCCAAATGCAGATAGTGAGAAATGCGATAGTGAAGATATGGGATTGCTTATAGGAGGCATTGTAGGAGTCCTGAAATGTACAAATGTATTTAAAAGTAAGGTGTTTTGCTTTTCTTGATTAGTAGTAAAGGTTAACAGATTATTACTGCAAATATGTGTATATATATATATGCTATATATATGCATATATGTATAGATATGTACATATAGACCACACATACATATACTGCATATATGTATATAGATATTTCTGCTAGTAGGCACTATATATTTCTAGATGTCTCTGTACCAAAGACTCATTTTGTCCTATTGCTTTCTGGGTATACAAGGTGTTTCTCAGCCATTCTGGTGGACCCATCATATGGAGCAATGTTTTTTTTTGTTTTGTTTTTTTGAGACGGAGTCTTGCTCTGTCGCCCAGGCTGGGGTGCAGTGGCCGGATCTCAGCTCACTGCAAGCTCCGCCTCCCGGGTTTATGCCATTCTCCTGCCTCAGCCTCCCTAGTAGCTGGGACTACAGGCACCCATCACCTCGCGCCGGCTAGTTTTTTTTTTTTGTATTTTTTAGTAGAGACGGGGTTTCACCATGTTAGCCAGGATGGTCTCTATCTCCTGGCCTCGTGATCCGCCCATCTCGGCCTCCCAAAGTGCTGGGATTACAGGCTTGAGCCACCGCGCCCGGCCTGGAGCAATATTTTTAAATAAGATCACTAGGCCTAGAAAATTTACTTTACTTGATATTATACATATTTGTTGTGAAATTTTGATAATTACCAAATTGCCCACTTCCAGGCAATCAAAGAAGAGAGAAAATTATTTGTTTATGCCTATTTGTTTTCAAGGAGGCCCAAGTCACATCAAAAGTAGAATCAGGTTTCTTAAAGTGCGAGGCAAAGGCTCCTTGCTGGGAATTACCAAAAATCCCAGTGCCAGGAGAATTCCTGTGTTTCACTTGGGACATATATCAGTCAGAATCTTCAGGGGTAAGGACAGGAAATCTGAATCCGTATTTTCCAAACGTTTCAAAGTGATTCAAAGCATTCTAAGGTTTGAGAAGCAGTGGAGTACAATATATAAGTGTCAAAGGGTAGCAGGTAAAGTTGTGGTCCTGGGGTTTTATATTTTGGATCAGATTGTCTGTGAACCTGGATTAGAATGGATAGATCCCTAGAGCTCTTTGGTTTCGCGTTTTCTTTTTCTTTTATTTTGCCTTGAAAAGACCTTCAAAATATTCTGCACCCGAAGATATAGTTCCACTTTCAATAAAGGAACCTACTGTTTGCGCCCTTGGTAAAACTATTAGAATGGAACAGCTGTGAACAAAGGCAAGCAGATTCTATATTTAGAAGGTTTTGTGGGGCTGAGTCTATGACAAATTCATTCTTGTTCCTCTTAGAATGGCCCTGGTTTGTAAAGGAGAGAGCAGTTTACAATATACTAGCTCTTCAAGCTGGGTAAAATTTAGGGTAATTTATGTGTCCCTTAGGAAGAACAATATATCTAAAAGCACATTTCTCTTCCTTCTTCACACATCGATTTTTAAGTTAAAATAACATCACACCTTCGGTTCTTATTTTATGAGTTGGTACACCTTTCCAAGTGCCAGTGTAAAGTCTACTGATGCTAATTGCTAATAGGAATTACATGTTTTGAGGAAAGAATGGGAGGAGGAAGCAAATTAATTCAAACCTAATTTGTGTTCCCTTGCCAAGTTTGAACTGGGACCAATTTGCAAACTGAATTATCTTTCTAGCCTTTATAGAGTTTATAATAACGCTGAAAGTTTCTTAACTCATGGTAGTTCCTTTTTAATAAAGACACATTCACAGCTGCAGTCTTGGTGCCTTGTAACATATTGCTATTAATTGGGCTAATAAGATTTTAAAGTTAATTAAAAGGAGAGGGAAACCCATAAAGTCTGATGCAGCTCATACTGGTTGGTGTGTAACAGGCTGACCAAGCAAAACTGCAAAGAGAGGATAATAAAACTTATTCATCAGTGATTTACTAATGATGATTTTTTGGGTAAAGTTAGCACTTTTGCATTTCTCTTAAAACAACTGATAACCTTTTACCCAGAATTATTTTGTGCCCTTTATCTTGTGTCTTCTTACAGAGTTCCCTAAGACAGCTGAGGAGGTGACTCCTAGGAATTTTCATTTTGTAATGTTGATGGTCCATGGGAATCTGGAGTGGGTCCAGTACCATCTCCTAGGCCAGAGGGAACTTGAATGTTCTAGCCTGGCTCTCATGGAGCAGTTTCAGTGCTCACAGAATCTCGTCATACTACAACTCCAAGAGAAACAAGAGGAACATTATTGTGATTTCTGTCTGATTTTTCTAAGACTCTTCAAGCTTCTCCATTACAAGCCTGCCTTCCTGCATTTCTTGTGTGTCCTTTTTCAAAGAGCAGTTCTTCCCGCAGCTTTGTACAGAGTGGTAACCCTGGTCGTGCTGGTGTGCTGAGGTGCAGGTGTTCTATAGCATAAGGAGGTTAGAGCCTTTGCAATGCATGCTGTTTTCAATATGGCATCTGGAAGCAGGATAATAGAAGGGACACATCCCAACTGCTGTGCTGCCTACCCATTTGTAAATGGTAACATTCTGGTTCCTCTGCCTGGAGTTTGAGCTGATTTAAATGGATACTGGTCTTAGAGTCCCTCAGAATATTATCTTTCAGTCTGTTATGAACCAGTATATGATTTGGAATTCTGAAGTTCTTTTCTTTTTGGAATGTTCAAGGTAATTCTTCTGAGCACTACACCCAGGCTCTTCTCCCATGAGTCATACTAGATTCAGTTCTGATAATTTCTAGTTTTAGTATTCTTCTTTGATGACTGGTATCATCAAAAGAAGCATACACATAACACAGTAGTATGAGCTTTACTTGAACTTAAAGATCATTTACATGTAAAAATCCCACTTCATTCCCTGCCCCCACTGTCATCCTATGACCATGAAATTGTTAGTGGGTCAATAAAGACATTTGCCTGATAATCCATACCCACTTCTCACTTACTGTGTCCACATTCTGTTTGCTCACATCAGATTCCGATTTGGGCAGCTTTTGGTGCCATTCTAGTGACATAATAGTCGTGATAGATGCAGCTACTTGTCTACCTATGACCATTCTCCTCTAATATAGAAATATTTGTGATAGAACCTCTAATTTAACCTGGCTTAGGGCTGCCTGAAATAAAACCTCCCTTGTAGCTAAGGATTGCCATGGGACTAAGTTCTAATCAATACAGTGTAAGTTGAGGCAGGCTGTTCAACTTCTGGAAAGTGTCTTTAAAGGGAAGCAGCATTCCTTCCCCCGTCTCTTTTTTTCTTCCTGCCACCTGGAATGTGGATGTGATGGCGTGGATCTGGAGCAACAATCTCAGATGGAGGTAACCGAGGGAATAGAATAATGAACTGAGGAGCAACAAGGGAGAAGGAAGCTGAGTTCCTGACACTGCAGAGTGCCCTACCAGCTGTGGACCACCCAAAGCCAGCTTTTTGAAAGAAATAAGTAGTATCTTGTTTATTTTGGGTCTTCTGTTATTGCCAGTCAAATTGAATAGTAAGTAATTCATCAGTGTTCCTCAATTCCAAAAAATTCCTTCACAAACCTGCCCCTTAATGTTCAGGATTCGTTCAAAAGGCCTAAAGTCGACTGTCTCACAATTTGTTAAAAGAATTAGTGAAGAGGAGACTCTGAGGTATTATAGTAGATTGACTAAATATTCACTAAAGGGTGAATGAATAACCACAGACCATGTTAGGCTTCCCTTAGTGCAACTTTCTTCCTTACACCTGAGGCTGGGAAGAAAATAGATCAGAAATTTGTCAGGTTCTAGACCTGTTTTATGGGTACTAGATATGAAGGGGAGAGAGGACGAAAGCAAAAGTGCTTAAATCTTTCTCAAATCACTTAAAAGTTCTATTACTCAATGGATTTCAGACGGTTATTGAGTATTTTCCCATTCAAGAGTCCATGCAAGGTTCTGTACAGGGCAGGAAGACAGAAGAGCTGTTTTCAAGGAAGTAAAACTTTCATCGGGGGATGTCTTCACTTGAGTCCTCCAAAAAGCAGACCCCAAGATAAGGATTTAGGTACTAGTAGTTTATTTCTGAGATAATCATAGGAAACATGGAGAGAGAGGTATCTTAGTTTGTTCCTGCGGATATAACAAAATATCATAAGCTGGGTAATTTACAAGTAATCGAAATTTATTTCTCACAGTTCTAGAGGCTGGAAAGTCTAAGATCAAGGCTCTGGCACATCTGGTGTCTAGTAAGGGCTTGCTCTCTGCTCCCAAGATGGTGCCTTGTTGCTGTGTCTACTGGAGAGGACAAATGCCATGTCCTCACATAGTGGTGGGGATAGAAGGGCAAAAAGGCCTAGGGCACTACTAATAATAAGGTCACTAATACCATTTATAAAGGCTCCACCCTCCAGACTTAGTCACCTCCCAGAAGCCCCACCTCTTAATACTAATACATTGGTGATTACATTTCCACATATGAATTTTGGAGGGGACACATTCAGACCATAGCAGAAGGGAAGGGAGATGACGAAACAAGTCCTTATCCTGGGCAACTAGGCTCAATCCTGTTAAGGATTTTCTGGGTACTATGTGGAGCACAGCTCAGGATTTTTGCACCAGGAGGTGAGGAAGCTGGGTTATTAATCCACCAACTCTTATCCTTCATTGAGGTTTGCTTCTAAGGGTGTTAACTCACTGACATTTCTAGCTGGTCCTGTGCATGGGCTGAGCTAGTGATAAGAAACCATTAACATATGGGAACTGGCCTGTCAAGCTGAAAGTGACCTCTGAAGTCAGCCAAAGGGCTATGAGGAAGGTACCAACATTTGATCCAGTCCATTCCTTGCACTGCTCAGATGTACTCCTGTGTTTGGCTCTCTTTGTCCTATCTACTACATGAAGAGATAGCTGCCCACCAAGGCCACATAACAACACTTGATATTGGTATAATCTTAGACTTTCTGAGGAAGGACAGATCTCTGTGGGCCATAGTTGTGAAGGAAGAGCTTATATTTGAAGTGAAAATCACTTTAACCTTGCAGGTTAGCCATGGTTTAAATAAGAGGGGAGAAGAAGAGAAAATGGACGCCAGGAGTGAGGCATACCATGGGCAAGGGCTTGGATGTAAAAACGTGAAAGGTACAATCTGGTAGTTGGTGGCAGAAATCAAAGGTCTAGAGTGGTAGGTAAAGTTGAAAAAGTATTAAGGGATTTTTGTTTTTTTCAGGCACATTATAGTTCAAACTAAGTGTTCTGGCTTGACTTCCTGCCAAAGCATTCCTTTCTATTTAATGGGACTAAATTCATATATAATTAAAATTTTGAGTCCTAATTTAGTGGAAAATATTACATACTCTTACAGGGTAATTTTAAAGTAACTGTTCTCAAACTTTTAAATTCTATCATAGTAGACATAAAAAATGATGTTAGCGTGCAGCACACACCCCATAGATAGGATAGTTCTAATTTTCTCTGTGTTAACTTTACCTTTTTTTCTCTCCAGTTCAAAGATGCATATCAGAATGCAAGTACACAACATTAAAGGCATGATCATGATCAAAAACAATGTAATTAGCTAAAAAGAAAATAATTGGCAAATGTTGATCTTTTAATATTGGTGGAATAACAATCATTTGTGATACACTTCAAAACTGGTTGTGGCATAGCAGTGTCTCTAACAGATGGCTGACAGCTATTGCTTTAAACCCATGCTTGCAAATGGGTGACCTTCAGGCAGAAGCCACAGGGTGACTTGTGATTGTCCCACTGTGTTAGCCTCAAAGGGTGAGGATGAGAGGAACTCCCTTTGATACAGGCAAAGGACAGCAAACTCACTCCTTAGAATCAGGAGTCAAGAGATGAGTCAAAACCCAGGGAGTTTTGGCAACTAAGCGGCCAATATGCTAATATCCCTTCACCCCAACATCCCCGCGTGGAAATGAGCCAGAGCTGAGTGGCTGCTCCCTTGGAAGGGGCCTGTTCTCTCCAGTTTATTCTTCCAGGCCTTCCTCCTGCTTTACTCTAAGGGTCTGCAGGCATTTGAGTGTGAAATGCCACCTTCAGGGTGTAAAAGGAACATGTGGTTGCTAGAGGCCCCCAAGGCCAGTTGGTGCTTGACGTTGGAGTCTCAGAACCTGCCTCCTTTACTCAATTGCTGGCTAATCTTAATTGTGGCTTATCTAACTGCAATGGTGTTTCTCCCTTAGTGAAGACTAGTAAGTTTATATTCTTGTTGGAGAAGCATGACAATGAGCATATCAATACTTAATGTGCTAAATGGTGAAAGTACTAGGAAGAAAACAAAGTAGGGTAAGAGGTGGGTGGGGAGATATGCTGCCTCATAAAGGACGGGAGAAGGCTTTTTTGAAAAGGTGACGGGTCAGAGCCCCAAAGGCTGAGGGAGAAGAGCATGCAGAGGTTTGAAAGAAGAATGTCTCAGGCACAGAAAGGGCAGTCTTGAATTGGGAGTGCGCATGGCTTTTTTTTTTGAAATGGAGTCTCGCTATGTCACCCAGGTTGGAGTGCAGTGACACGATCTCAGCTCACTGCAACCTCTGCCTCCTGCGTTTGAGCAATTCTCCTGCCTCAGCCTCCCAAGTAGCTGGGACTACTGGCATGTGCCACCACACCCAGCTAATTTTTTGTATTTTTAGTAGAGATGGGGTTTCACCATGTTAGCCAGGGTGGTCTTGAGCTCCTGACCTTGTGATTCACCCTCCTCGGCCTCCCAAACTGCTGGGAATACAGGCGTAAGCCACCGTCCCTGGCTGGATTTATTTATTTATTTCTACGAACTAGCAAGAAGGCCAGTGTGAGTGGGGCTCACTGAAAAATTAATAGGAAATTATATTGGAAAATTGCCTAAGGGTCAGATAACATAGGTTTTGAAGGCAAGAATAATGATTTTGGATTATATTCTAAGTGAGTGGGTTTTGAGTAGAGGAATGACATACTCTGATTATTTAAAAGGATTACTCAGACTTCTATAGGGGGAACAGTCTGTAGTCGGATATAAAGAGAGTGGATATAAAGGGACCAGCACAAAAGCCACTGCAATATGATGACCTGGGTTAGGGTAGCAATGGAAGTGGTGGGAAGTGGGCAGATTGAACATAGAGGAAGAGCTGATTGATTTACCGATGTGAGGTGTGACATAGACAGAAGCATCAAAGATGACTCCAAGTTTTTGGCTAAGTATCTGCATGGCTAGACTCTAAGACTTAGAAGACTGCAGGAGGAGTTTTAGGTGTGTGGGCAGTGGTAAAAAATAAAGAGATCGTTTCAGATGCATTAACTTTGAGATGTCCATTCAACTTCCAAATGGAGACATGACGTGGACATTTTGATATATGCATCTGGTGTGCAGGAGAGACTTTGGGCATGAAGAATTAAACTGAGGAGACTTTAACATAATATTTAAAGCCTACGGGCTAAACAAGATTATTTTTAAAGTGAGTATGCATAGAGAAGAAATCCAAATACTGCCCCGGAGTGCTTGAGATGTCAGAGAATGATAAGGTTGAGTAAAGAGGAGGATGCACGTCAGTGAATGCGTTGAGAGTGGTATCTTGGAGACTGAATGAAGAAAACTTATTAAGAAAGAGAGAGGACCTATTGTGACAAATAGGGCTGAGATGGGAGGAAGGTAAAGACTGAGAAGTGACCATTGGGTTTGACCCATGGCTGGCTTAGATGGACAAGAGCAGTTTCAGTGGACAGAGACAGCCTAATTGGAGAAGAGAGTTGAGATTGGGAGAGGAAGATGTGGAAGCAGTGGGTATAGACCATTCTATAATAGGGGACACAGAAATGGGACAGAGAGAGAGATGGCCACATGTCCCATGATACAACTTCAGGGCTTCCCCCTCCTTATATTCTCTTGCAGACCCTAAGGTGTGGTTGGGGGAAGATGGTATGTTGCCTCATGTGGAAATCACACTTCTGCTTCCTTATTTGCTCCTTTTCTGCTGGTGGTCAGGCTTGCTCTTCTGAATCGAGGTCCATGTTCCTGTTCCCTGTACTTTGCTTTAGTGCTGCCTCAACCAGCCTCCTTATGTCACCCGCATGCTAGCACTGACTCCCCTTGGGCAGTGATACCCCATGAGCATCTGTCTCTGTCTGTCTTTCCACCACTGCTGCCTAGAGCTTCCCATCATCAGCCTGTGCCTGCACTGCACGTGCCAATTGTGCTGTTATGCTGTGAGAAAATGACTGTTTTATCTTGCCTTCCATTCCTGTGTGCCATATCTCACATCTTGCAGTGGGGTATTGTGTGTATGTAGAGGAGAAGGGACAATAGAAAGTAAAGAAGGTCCTCTTGCACATTAGAAAACATAATTGGACATGGGTGGCGGGGGGTGTTTTCTACCCTTGGCAACATGCTGGTATATTCACTTTTGGCTCCATCCAAGCCAGGTCCCTTGGAAGAGTCGAAACTTGTTAGTTTTGTAAATTTAGCAAATCAAATCAGTTTAAAATATCAGTTAAAATGTTTGCATTTTGAGGCAAATAATTTTCTCCTGTTGGATTCATTAGGGACTCTGAGTCCTTTTGGTTTGATTATGTAAGTCTTTAATTTCTGAAAAGGAGAAACATGCATATCTGTGAAACGACTTTCGGCTAGATCGTTTAACTTGCTTATTTTGGTCCTCTTTCCCTAGTTCTTAACTATATCTGTCCTTGGAAATAAAGTCTTCTAAGCAAGAATATCAGAAGAAACACTGTTGGCTAACTCAGATGTCTAGTCTTTTTCTCTCTTCCTATTTCTTTCCTGTATTAGTCTGTTTTCATGCTGCTGATAAAGACATACCTGAGACTGGGCAATTTACAAAAGAAAGAGGTTTAATTGGACTTACAGTTCCACATGGCTGAGTAAGCCTCACAATCATAGCAGAAGACAAGGAGGGGTAAGTTCTGTTTTACATGGATGGCAGCAGGCAAAGAGAGAACGAGGAAGACGCAAAAGTGGAAAACCCTGATAAAACCTCACATCTCGTGAGACTTACTACCACGAGAACAATATGGGGGAAACTGCCCCATGATTCAATTATCTCCCACTGGGTCCCTCCTACAACACATGGGAATTATGGGAGTACAATTCAAGGTGAAATTTGGGTGGGGACACAGAGTCAAACCATATCACTTCCTCTCCAGATAATGGTCTTAGAAGGTAGTTCCAGGTTTCAGGCAGAAAACAGAGAGGATTTTCTCCATTTCTCATGTGGATCAGATTCACAGAAGTAATTTACTCTCAAAAGTGGCTGGGTCTTCAAGTGTAGATAAAGTGGGTACTTTAGTAAGGGTAGCATTTTAGACTCTCTTGGGGGCACAGGCAAGAGTTTTCAATGTAGTTCTTACGCAATTTGCTGAATTCTGAATGTGAAGGTGGGGAAAGCTATATATGTTACTCTTTCACTGTGATTTATAATTTATCTCTTAGGTCTCGTTGTTTTGAAGGTTCCTTTTGATCATTAGTTAAAATTTTGCCCCACCTGACAGAAGTGTTCTGATGAGTTAAGACATCTGTAGCTTATTAATTGAAATTTATAGAGTCTTTAAATAATTTTTCTTAGTGACATTATGGTAATTTTGATTATAGCCTTTGGGCAAAGAATATACAAAGAATCAGGTTATCAAGTTCCTCTAGGACTATAGATTAAATAGTAAATTCAGCTACTCTTTGCAAGTTATACTAGTCCTTTTAAGGCCTACGTATGCAAGTAGTAGTTTAGCCTACTCATCAAAATTTAAAAAAAAAAAAAAAAAAGAAAATTAAAGAAGTGGGCACTGTGTTCTAGAAGCAAATCAAAACATACTTTTTTGCTTTTCAGAAGCACTATTTCAACTTTTCTTTTCCTTTCATTTTCCTTTCAATTTCCCATTTATACTTACCTTAGAATGTTCTGCGATTATAATCCTTCTTATTGTTAGGCTGCTGTTTACGTGAAATGTGCACATTAAGATTAACACTTTTACCTCTGTCTCTGGTTTCCCACTCACTTAAATTTTAAAAATGGCATTGTCAAGGGAAAAATACACATAGAGTATATATAATATCAAGACAAGTGAGCCAACCTAGGACAGATATACTAGGTCACCGTACAGTGTCTGAGTGGAAACGTGAGTGCCTTCAATGAGATGGTGAATCATGAGAGAGCCTGTTTTGACAGTGAAATGAGGAAGAGTTGGGTCACCCACTAAGGCAGAGGGTTACCACAACTCTAGAAGTTCTTCTCCCCACCCTTAGGAGGCTTTAGAGAATATTATCCTAAACAAGTGAAGAAGCGGTCACTACATACTTCTCAGAAAAAAAGTATTGACATGTTTCTGAGGTTTTGATAAGAAACATAATTTAATAAATAGATAATAATTAAAGGAAAGCACCTACTCTCAACCTATACTTGAAGGAACTTGAACCAGTCTAGTCAGTTTACAGTTATAATGTGTGTTGTAACCAGATGAGTGATTTATCAGAACTTTACAAAATCTAAGTCTTGGTTCGGAGGCTTCGGAAAGAGAAAAGTTTCGAGTCTTTGGATGACTGACTTAATTTTCCTTGCTGAATTTCATTTACATTCTGGGCATGAACAAACAAAAATAATGTTTTCATTCTCTCCTTTCCAGATAAGTGATTAGTAAGGGATGAACCACATTTGGCTTTGATATAAATCAAACCGCCCTGGAAACCAAGGTCATGGAGCTTATTGTATTTTCCTCATGTTTGCTTTGTTTTTTGCCTCTGTAACCTGTGATTCTGTGTAGAATTCCACCTTACCTGGTACCTCATTTTTAGTAACATTTTTATTACTCATGACAATTTTTTTTTCCTTTTTTGAAAATATAAAGGTATTTTCTATTTAGTAGTATGAAAGTGTGCAAATATTTTATGCTAAATGCCACCTTGAAGACATAGAAGATAGAAAACCATAATGAAGTTAGATAATTGGTATGGGAGAGTGTTTAAGGCTTGAAACTTTTTTTCAGTTTGCAGTGTGTCTGTGGTATAAACTGTTATTTCGGGTAATTCTTCAGGGCATTTCCAGGCACTTTATCAAGACTGACAGATTAGCTAATCAGCCTTCTTGGTATATGTGGGATGTGTGCCACAAACAATGTAGGAATGGGCAGGAAAATGGAGTAACATACGTCCAGGATCTTAAACACTCACGAACATCATGAAAAAGACAAAGTCTCTACAATAAAGAGTTCATACCTCACCGTGGGGAAGATTAGCCCTATTTTCAAATTCAAAACTAGGAAGATCTTATGAACAAATCAATGTGGAAGTTAGGAACTGATGTGTCCTAAGTGAAGTTCATTGTAATTGAATCTTATTGTAGCAAAGATACCATGTGAAATCTCTAAACACAACATTAGGTGCAAATTTCATTCTAGGATAAGGAATTATTTTAAAATAATCTCAATGAGACAATATAATAATATTAAAATGTAAAACACAACTTGTAAGTGAGGTGATTAACTTATAAGAATTAAATAACATGTCTTTGCTATGGGTACTCACTCGAAGTCTATTCACTGTTCTTGTAAAGAGGTTTGTCCAAACCATTTTCTAGGATTTTTCTTTTCTAGACTTTCTCCGTGACTCTTTTGGTGAATCTTTCTTTTTGCATAGAATGAATGCATTTATCTGCCTGTTGTAAATTCTGGGAAATACCAATAAAGCATAAAGCACAGATTCTGCCCTCCTGACATCTACATTTTGGTTGGAGAGACAAAACATATACACAAGAAGCACTTGAAGTGAGTGTGGGTGTCTGAATTGTTCTTATAGGGTCTAGGAAGTCAGAAGGGCATGTGCTTGGAGTGTCTGAGAAATATTTTTTTGGAGAAATTATAATTTGTTGGATAAATAATATCTTTTTTCCTTTCCCTTTTTTTTCTTTAATTTTCTTTTCTTTTGCTTTTCTTTTCTTTTCTTTTCTTTCTTTTCTTTCTTTTTTTTGAGGCAGAGTCTCTCTCTGTCGCCCAGGCTGGAGTGCAGTGGCAAAATCTCGGCTCACTGCCGCCTCTGCCTCCTGGGTTCAAGTGATTCTCCTGCCTCAGCCTCCCAAATAGCTGGAATTACAGGTGCCCGCCACCACCCTCAGCTAATTTTTGTATTTTTAGTAGAGATGGGGTTTCTCCACGTTGACCAGGCTGGTCTCAAACTCCTAGCTTCAGGTGATCTGCCTGCCTCAGCCTCCCTAAGTGCTGGGATTACAGGCATGAGCCAGTGCATCCACCCAGATAAATAATGTCTAAAAAGGAGAAAAGGAGGAGAGAAGGCAAGGTGGACTGGAGATATGTCATAAATAAAAGTGAGAATAAGGAAAGGAGCTCAGAACTTATTTACTTAATAATTATTTATTGAATGTATACTAGAAATATACAGCAGTAAATATGAGGGCCTGGCTCTCATAAAGCTTACATTCCAATATGATGAGGTAGACGATAGAAAGGAAAATAACAAGATAATTTTAGATTGTGAATGTAAAATTAAGGAAATACATGGGTGAAATGAGAGAAAAATAGGGAGGCTGGGGGTGTGTGTATTCTGTATTCCTTAAACTTTCACATGCATGTGAATTTCCCAGGGATCTTGTTGAGGTTTAGATTGTGATTCTGATTCAAAATTCTGGGGTGGAGCCTGGAAGCCTGCATTTTCAAAAAGATCCCGGATAATGCCAATATCACTTGATTCACAGACCACACTTTTGAATAACAAGTCTTTAGTTGGCATGATCTGAGGATCTCACTGAAATACAATTGCTTGGAACACAGGAATCCTGGCAGGGCAGGGTGGGAAAGAAGAATGAAAAAGATCAACAGGAAGATTTGGGCCTTCAGCAGTGAGGCCAGCGTTGAAGACGTCTGATTTGGCAGGTGCATGCAGGGTGGAGTTGAGTGGGGTTAGCAACCATTCTCACCTTGAGGCATCTATAGAAAATGATGCTGTTGCACAGTGGGGGAAAGTGGGTTTCTGCCTGGGGAAGATCTGGATTAAAAGAGCAAAGGACTAAAGAGAAGGCATTACCATGGTCCATGCACACCATGAAGAGTCCTTTGTGGACAGAAAGGAAGCAGTGAGCAGGAGAAACAACTGCACAAAAAACTGTCAGGATTTTGTGAGTGTTTGGTTATACACGGTAAAGAAGGAAGATGGTTTTAGGGATGGGACATCAAACATTCCCGCAGACAGCTGAACACACATCACTGGCACTCAAGTGAAAATTCTGCCCAGGAGTTAAAGATTTTTCAATCAAACCCTAAGAGTTTAAGATGTGCAAATAAGTAATTCCTTTGAAGCCAAAAGTATGAGACGAGAAGAGCAGATGAGAGAAACTATGCTTTGAAAAATATTTACAGCCTATGGAAGAATGAAGGGGGGTATGTGTCCCCCATGAAGAAGGCAGGAGGCGAGCAGGTGAGAAATTTTGGAAGATCAGGAAGCTGTCATGAGTAGTCCATGTTGTACAGGCACTGGACACTGTATGATAATAGGACTCGGACTATCGTTACTGTCATTGTAGACAGGCTGATTGGGAAGGCAGGTCCTTTATCCTCACCTCTTTGTCCCTCTCTAAAGCTCTCCAATTAGACCACAGGCATGGTCACACCGGCGTGTGGTCAAGCATTTCCAACTGAGAAAGCACTTCCGTCTCCGGGGGAAGGGGTGAGATGAAGGGGAGGGTGACCAGGAAGAGGGCAAGTTTGCAAGCAATTCCATATCCGACCTTACACAGCTCCTACGGCCCCAGAAGCATACAGTCCTCTCTGAGACGCACCACTAATCTGCACCCTTGCAGAGTGCGAGGAACAAGACAGCTTTCCTTTGTCTTCCTTATATTTTATGGAAAAACGGAGTCCTGAGGAGGCTCATTGTGCTGTGAAAGATCACTACATCTGTTAGCAGTTAAGTTTCGAATGAGGACCCAAGTTTCTTGACTTTCAGAGTAATGGTCTTATTTCAATTAAGGTAAACAGTGACAAGTGTTAAATATAGAGGATATGTATATATGGAATACCTTGTCCCTGAGTCTATGGGAGTCCTAGTTTTTGCATTCATTGACATTAGTTTTTAGCCTTTCTGGATTCAGGACATAAGGTGACATTTTCGTGTTTACTGTATTCGATATGTTCTGAATATGAGAAAACCTTCAATGGGTGTTTTGGACTGTTCCACACTGAAATGCTAGGTGGCAGCCTAACACTGTCTTAAGATATTTCGAACGCCTGTTTGGTGCTCTCAATGGCATTTTAACAAAAAATTTGTAGAGATATTTTAAAAGGAATAACTTTAAGAAGATTTAAAGAAATAATTAAATGATGGTGATGACACATATATTTGTAAACTTCCTTTCACTGAAGCCTATTTTAAATTACAAATTACACATGCAATCGAATGTGGTATTAAAAACGTAAGACTTAGAAAAATAAGTAAAGGATGTAAATAGATATTTCACAAGAGAAGAAATACACAGGGCAAAGACTTTATGCACAATTTTTAACCTCCAATAAGAAGGAAAATTCAAATTAAAATAAGGACATTTTTACTATCTCTCAATTTGACGGGATTATTTTCAAAAGTTTTATCCTGAAGAAAAATTAATTAGAGATGTGGTCAAAGATTTATGCACAAGCATCTTCCTTGATGTTTTATTTATGATAGTCTAAAGACATTAATGCTTAGAAGATGGTGTTTCTTAAGATGAAATATTATGCATTCTTAATTGATAAGGCTTTTTATTTTAGTTAGCCTCTAACAAAATTATATTAATTATAGCCACTTAATGCAAAAGTGCAGATATATAATGTATAAAAAACACACAGAGGAGAGGTGAACATTAACTCTTATTGGAGGAACTGGATTTGTTGTGCACATTTTAGATATTTAGGAGAATTGACTGGAGCTAAATTTCTACAACTAGGTCAATGCTTGGATTGATGATGAAGCAGAAGAATCAGAACCAAATGGATGACAAGTGGCTGTTCTCAGCTGCCACTGTTTAACTAAACTGCAGGCGTGTAAAGGGATGAAAATCCAGGTCCCTTCTTTGAGACATTTTCTAGAATCACATGAGTGTCTGTGGGCCTAAATGTCCCACACAGGGCTGCTGTCAGCACACAGATTTCTGTGGCAACTAAAAAGGGAAGAATTCAGTAAACTAGAAAGAAACCCACATTTCTCTCTTGAGTGATTATTAAACGATCATCTGTAAATATTGTGAAAGTTGTCAGAATCAAAATGGAGTCACTTGTGTTAAAAACCCTGACAAATAGAATTGGGAAAGGCCAGGAAGAGAGTGTTCTCATCATGAGTGTCTGATAACAAGAACTACCACAAAAGACTGCAAAAAAGGCCATTGCAACCTTACACACACACATACACACAAAATGCTTCTGCGGGGACATCTGCTCAGCAACTGCCAGTCTAACCTCATGCTGGCGCCACCCTTGTTATTGATCCTTGCAGCCAAGGATAATTATCTCAAGACAATTATGCAATCCTCATTTTTTCTTTAAAAACCTTTGTCTTCCTCTACCTCCCTGCAGATGCACACAGTTTATTATGGCAAGCATATTCCTCATTGCAATGCCCATTCCAGAGTAAATATTACTTTGTTTTAGAGAGTCTCCTTCTCTGTTATTTAGTTTGACAATATTTTGCTACATTGATAAATGTATTAATCTTCTATTAATTTCTTTCTTAACGTATTCTTTCCTATGTAGCATTTTTTTTTTTTTTTTGGTCAATAACAGAAGGTTATAACTGCTTGATTTACTATTTGATTTAAGTAATAACATGGAATAAATAAGACTAAGAAAAAAATCAATAGAACTGTCTGGTCCAAGAGGTTGCTTGTTGCATTCTGCTAGAAATATATGAATCAAATGTTCAATTTATTTATTCACTTAATTTATTGATTCAATTACTCATTGCCTTCATTGTGGAAATAGCAGATAAAACGTGGTCTTATATCTTGGCAACGGTAAAGTATAGGAAATATATGGAATCCTATCTTGGAATCCAGTACCCAATAAGAATTTTTTAAAGGACTTAATTTTTGGATGAACATGTTGTTAAATAGTGACCAGATATGGCCCCAAATTTAAAACATAATTATAGGCCAGGCACAGTGGCTCATGCTTGCAATCCCAGCACTTTAGGAGGCTGAGCCAGGTGGATCATGAGATCAAGAGATCAAGACCATCCTGGCCAACATGGTGAAACCCCATCTCTACTAAAAATACAAAAACTGGTTGGACGTGGTGGCATGTGCCTGTAGTCTCAGCTACTCGGGAGGCTGAGGCAAGGGAATCTCTTGAACCTGGGAGGTGAGGTTGCAGTGAGCTGCTGAGATCGCGCCACTGCACTCCAGCCTGGCGACAGAGCGAGATCCCATTTCTAAAAAAAACAAAAGCAAAACAAAACAACAAAAAAGAAAAACATAATTAAAATATAAACATAATCAAAGTCTTGGTGCTTTCATTTCATGCCTGCAATATAACCTGTCAAAAGCTGATTGAGAGGTAACTTCTGCGATGTCTCTCTTCTTTCAGCAATATGTATTTTCTTTTAACAACAGAAAAGCTACCTCAAGATGTTTGGTAACAGCATTTTTCTAGTTCCTGTACTTTGGGAAGGAAACACACTGTGAGACCTCTAAGTTCTTTCTTAAAATTTTACCCTGATTAGGATAACATATCATTAACCATGAGAAAATTTTTCTGTATTCACCGAAATATTTCCAATTTCTAGGCTTCTAGCCTGCCGATGAGGTCCTACCCTTTGTGTAACACCACAGTGCTGCTGATCTATTATCATCATTTCCATGGAGAATCATATAATATTCGATGGGGGAGGAAACAGTGGAGATTGTCCTTCTGAGGTCCCTCATTTGGCAGATGAGCCTGAACATTTGAGTGTTTTTTTTTCAGTATAGGTCAAAACCTACTCTAATGAGACTGATGGATGGAACAATAGGTTTTATTACAATGGAACACAAAAGAAGCATAGACTATTCATTATTTTTATAATTTGCATACTTAAATGTTTAGTGTGCCCCTTATTTGTACAATTAATAAGGTGGAGGAAAGAAGGAAGCAAATGCAAATCTGGGGGGGACCTGGAGCATTGGGAAGAATAGATGTTTGTATTTCCTTTCTAATTTTATTTTGGTGCAAGTTGAGGTCATCTTAAAAATCTTCATGTTTTGCAAAGGGTTGCAGAATTTCTCTTTTGTTTGTTTGAATTTACATACTTACGTAATCCAGGTATCAAAAGTTCCTGTAGCATGAATGGCCTGGGGTATCTATTGCTGTTTAGGAATATTTCTTGCCTTTAAGTCTATTCCTTCAGAAACATAGGAGACGAGCTGAATTTTACTTCCCAGTGTCTCAGTAACTCCAGAGGCTGTGAGAGCCTGCAGGGACCACTTGTTCCAGTCCTCTCATATTACAAATGAGAAAACCAAAGCCTGAGGATGTTAAGTGTCTGCCCAAGGTCAATGGCAGAGCTGCCACAAGGAGCGGGGTCTCTTGCCTGCCAAGTGTGGCAGTTTTTCTACAACATCTCTTCTGTCTTGTGGGCATATCCTCTTCTCAGCAATGTAATAAAGATGCTCACTACCTTTCTCAAAGACAGAAACTGAGTCAAGTGTTGATGATTTGCCTCTAGCCCTGAGCTCTCTGTCAGCACCCACTGTACCTTTCTAGGGTGACTGGAACCTTGCCCCAATTCATTTGTGCTTTTTACTTTCTTCCAACAAATGGTGACAAATCATTCTCACTTCTCCCTAGACACCACTTAGGAACTGCTGAACCCACTGATGACTGTTACTGACAGTTCCCCGTCATCAGCCTTTCCCCAGGGAAAGCTGTGGTAGAGACTCCCAGAACTTCCTAACACAGGGGGCCAGGTGGGGACAGGCTGCCTTCAACATGTGACATGTGAGTGTGAGGAAGGAGGAACATAAGGTTCAGGATACTTGTTTCAAATCTGGGCTCTACAACGTGGGCATGCTACCTATCCCTGTGTCTCAGTTTTCTTATTTATAAAGTGGGAGAATAATAGCAGCATTTCCTTAATAGGATTGTGGTGAGGATTTAATGACTTAATACATATAAAATAGTTTAAATATGGACTAGTACATAGTAAATGCCCCATTAATAATGGCCAATATTATCAGTATGGATTTTACTATATGAACAGGATCATATTCATTTTGGGTCAAGATAGTGGTCTGATGAATAAGGGGATTATTTCTTCACAGAGTTTTCTGTGTTCCAGCCATAGTGGCCTTCAGTTCATGGAGCAAGTTGTCTTTTTTTTTTTTTTTTTTTTTTCCTCCTTTACGGCCTTTGTATATATTATTCCCTTTGACTGTAGGGTTTTCTTTCTTTGCTTTTATCTTGTTAGGTCCTATTTGTCCTTCAGATCTTACAACCAACCTTACTTTTTCAGGGGAATGTTCCACGACCTGCTAATACTTTACTACATATTCTCATAGCACAAAAATCTTCATAATTCTTATAACTGATATAATTTTACAGGTAAGAATGATCATTTGATCAAAGCCAATCTTTCCCACTAGACTCTACACTGCATTAGCATAGGGATTTTGTCTGTTTTTGCTGACCATTCGGTCCTCGATGCCTACAGTATAATCCATGTTGCAGACATTCAATAGTTGTTTGTAGAATTAATATGTAAATGAATGAGTGAATGAAGGTGAGCCCAATAGAGTTTTCATCCCAAGATGAAATTGGGTGACAACTGGTACAATATTGAGCTCTGAGGGAAGGGCAGGACAAGTAGGTTGATGGAATGAGATGAACACCATGACAGTATTATGTACAATGTGCCATGGTGATATGGTTTGGCTGTGTCCCCACCCAGATCTCATCTTGAATTCCCATGTGTTGTGGGAGGAACCCGGTGGGAGGTAATTGAATCATGGGTTCAGGTCTTTCCCATGCTGTTCTCATGGAGTGAGTAAGTCTCATGAGAGCTAATGGTTTTTAAAAGGGAATTTCCCTGCACAAGCTCTCTCTTTGCCTGCTGCCATCCATGTAAGACATGACTTGCTCCTCCTTGCCTTCTACCATAATTGTGAGGCCTCCCCAGCCATGTGGAACTATAAGTCCATTAAACCTCTTTTTCTTGTGGGTCTCAGGTATGTCTTTATCAGCAGTGTGAAAACTAATACCCATTGGAAATAAGGCTGTAAAGACAGGTTCCTCTTCAAACTCCTGATGCCAGAAGTTGTTTCTTCTTTTTATAAAAGAGAAAAAACTAACTTCATAATTTTACTTTTATTTTTTTGCTTTTCATATTTATCTAAAAAAAATCCAGAATGGGTAAGAGAACAATCATCAAGGATGCAGGTGCCAGACATAGGGCAGAAGATAGCTAGAAAAGTATGCCTGAAGGAAGTTAAGGGTCTAGCCTCATTCCTACATTGTTTTAATAGCTGTACCTAACATAAATAGCTAAGCTTTCCATTGTTCTAGATTCCTCTGCCCCATCTACAAGCATGGCACAGACGGCTTGCTTTGTAAGGCCTCAGTTGAAGGACCCCATGTACACACAGGCCAGTACAGCAGTACTAGGCTGACTAGAAGGATCTCATCCCCATATGTGGTCTCATTTCAAATCTATGGCTGACTACCTTCATTGTTGTGTGCAAGATGATTTCACCTCTTGAAAATATGGTCACTTCAGCATTAAATAGTTAAATATTTATAATTATCAATTCATCCTACCTCCTTTTACATGCAGCTGAAAAATGACAGGTTAGGGACATAGAATATTGTGAACTTTATACTGTTAGAATCACCATCCATTAAATGATCACTAGCTAATGGTCACTAAATTTACAAATTAAGGAAATTATATGTAGAATACTGCAAAAACACAGTAAAAAGACTGAAGTTTGCCCATTTCTGCTCAGGAAGTGTCTTCACTCCTAAGCTTCATATGTTGTCCTTCTGGCTTCAAAATTTCTGCTATTATTACTGTTTTTCCTCCTTTTCATCTTCCTTTTGTTCCCCAGTGCCAGAACTTCCACAGCCTTCTCGCTCAGATGCCATCTTTTTGTATGCCATTTCAAAGAGCTTCAATGATGCCTGCTGAAGAGAGGATGCTGCCTGTCTAATGTTTTCTCCTGTTTCGCTGTCTTTTCTAGCTAGGAGCTCCCTCATTTTGGAAATCTCTTCTTTCAGCTTGTTGCACTATCAGCAGGTAATTGGTCCTTGAATTTTTCCGTCTTGGTTTCTGTGGCGTATATGATTTCTTCAGCCACATTAACTGCTTCAACTCGTTCCTTCTTTTACTGGTCTTCCTTAGCATATTTCTGTGCATTTTTAACCATATTTTCAATGTCATCTTTGCTTAACCCACCAGAAGACTGGCTTACAATCTGCTGCTCACGTCCTGTGCCTTTATCTTTAGCAGAAACATATATGGTCCCACTGGCATCAATGTCAAATGTAACTTCAATCTGAGGAACTCCACGAGGGGCTGGTGGAATTCCAATCAAAGTAAACTGTCCAAGGAATTTGTTGTCTCCAGCCATCTCTCTCTCACCCTGACACACTTTAGTTTCCACTTGTGTCTGATCACCAGCGGCAGCAGAGAATACCTGGCTCTTCTTGGTTGGAATAGTGGTATTCCTATAATAAGTTTGGTAAAGACACCTCACAGAGTTTCAATACCCAGAGACAGGGGAGTGACATCAAGGAGCAGCACATCTGTAATATCGACAGCCAACACACCTCCCTGAATGGCAACTCCAATGGCCACAGCCTCATCAGGATTGACAGCTTTACTTGGGGCTCTGCCAAAAAAAATCCTGCACAGTCTGCTGAACCTTGGGCATCCTAGTCATGCCACCCACAAGAATCACTTCTCCTATGTCACTCTTGCTGACTTCTGCATCTTGCATAGCTTTTTGGCATGGAGTGATAGTCCTCCTGATTAGATCAGTGACAATCCCTTCAAATTGAGCACGGGTCAACTTCATATTCAAATGCTTGGGTCCAGAAGAATCCATTGTAAGATAGGGCAAATTGATGTCAGTCTGCACAGATGAGGAGAGTTCACATTTAGCCTTTTCAGCAGCTTCCCGTACCCTCTGAAATGCCACATTGTCTCTGGTCAAATCGACCACCATCTCTCTCTTGAACTCCTTCACAATGTGCCATAGCAAGACCTCGTCAAAGTCTTCCCCACCTAAGAAAGTGTCCCCATGTGTGGATTTCACCTCGAATACTGCTTTCTGAATTTCCAGGATAGAAATATCAAAAGTTCCACCACCCAAATCATATACAGCAATGACTTTGTCTTCTGATTTGTCTAGACCATAGGCAAGAGCAGCAACTGTGGACTCATTAATCACCCAAAGCACATTCAGTCCAGGTATCTGGCCAGCATCTTTAGTTGTCTGTCTCTGCAAGTCATTGAAATAAGCTAGGACTATGATGACAGCATTGTTTGCTGTGTGCCCCAAGTAATTTTCTGCCGTCTCTTTGATCTTCATCGACACAAATGCTCCGATCTGACATTTTCCCATGAGCCTCAACCCAGACATCACCATTGGAGGCACGAACAATTTTAAAGGGAATATTTTTAACGTCTTTCTGTACTTCAGGATCATCATATCGCCGGCTAATGAGACGCTTGGTAGCATAGGATGTATTGTTTGGGCTGTCGCTTGGCAGGCATGCCAACAAGTCGCTCACCATCTGCTGTAAAGGCCACAACTGAAGGGATGGTTCTGGCACCTTCAGCATTCTCCAGCACCTTTGCTTGTGTACCTTCCATAACTGCCTCGTAGGAGTTGGTAGTACTGAAATCAGTACCAACAACTGCTCCCTTGATTGCTTCCGATGCATAATCCCGCCTTGAAATAACTCTAGAAGCCTCATGACTAAGGCCATTCCAGCCATCCTGGTGGAGGGTGGCCGTAGGACCCCGGGAGGCTGTGGTACCCGCTAGACTGGCTGTTGCAGCTCAGCTGGAGCTTATCATGGCAGCTAGATGGAGGAGTACCAGGCAGCAAACAGGCGCTCGGGCGGCTGGGAGCTGCGCGGTGTGGTCATAATTTTATAATATTTAAAAAGTTGCATGCAATCAAGTGCATAATATTAAGCATGCAGTTCCAGTTTTGATAAACAGTAACCATTATGACTAGCACTATAATCAACTGGGCTACTTCTGTCCACATCTACTGCCATTGTCTTGCATAGTTTGGCATCAGTCAGTCCTCATTGGTCTTCTCACTTCCATTCATGTTCCACTTTGACTCATTCTCCTCCAGCAGCCAAACTAATTCAATTATTACATGAGCTAGATTATTTGATAATAACCTCTACTGCTTAAATTTGCTTAGATTACTTGATACTTGATACTACTGCTTAGATTAAAAGCCCCCACTAGCTCCCAATTGTTATAGAATGAACTCAAATTATTTAACATGGTCTAAAAGGCCCGGTGTATTCTGGTCCCTACCTTGCTCCCAGCCTTGTCTTGCACCATTCTCCCCCTTGCATTCTGTACTCCTGTAACATGGATCTTCCTTCAGTTCCTTGAATTTGCCAAATTCTTTCTTACTCTAAAGTCTAGATAGAGACACTCTTTTCCACTCCTTTGTATCCTTCAGGTCTGTGATAGGCAGATGGTGGCCTCCCAAAGATGTTTATGTCCTAATCTCCAGGAGCCTGTGAATACGTTACCTTACATGGCAAAAGGAGCTTTGTAGATGTCATTAAGTCAAGGATATTGAGATGAAAATATACACCTGGATTGTTCGGCTGTGCTCAGTTTAATCATAATAGTCATTACGAGCAAAAGAGGGAGGCAGGAGAGCCAGTCAGCAAAGGAGATGTGAAAATAGAAGCTGGGTTGAGGAGCTTGACAGCTTTGAGGACAAAGGTGGTGATGAGCTGAGGACAGCAGGCAGCCTGTCGACACTGAAAAGGAAAGGAACGGATTCTCTTGTAGAGCCTCCAAAGAAACACAGCCCTGCCAGCATCTTGACTTCTGCCCCACAAGACCCATTTCAGACTTCTGGCTTCTAGAACTGTAAGGTAATCAATTTGTGTGGTTTTAAGTCATGAGGTTTCTAGTTATTTCTTACAACAGCAATAGAAAACTAATGCAAGTTCTCTGCTTTAAATGCTAACTTTTCAGAGACACCTTCCCCTAGCCACTCCATTTAAAATAAAGCCTGATATGGTTATGGTTTGGCTCTGTGTCCCCACCAAAATCTCATGTAGAATTGTAATTCTCAATATTGGGAAAGAGACCTGGTGGGAGGTGATTGGATCATGGGGACAGATTTCCCCCTTGCTATTATAGTGATAGTGAGTGAGTTCTCACGAGATCTGATTATTTGAGTGTATGGCACTTTCCCCGTTGCTCTCTCTCTCCTGTCACCATGTGAAGATGTGCTTGCTTCCCCTTTGCCTTCTGCCATAATTGTAAGTTTACTGAGGCCTCCCCCACGGTGCCTCCTGTACAGCCTGCAGAACTGTGAGTCAGTTAAACCTCTTTTCTTCATAAATTACCCAGTCTCAGGTATGCCTTTTTAGCAGTGCAAGAACGGACTAATATGGAACCCTTTACCCCATGCCTTAACAGGTCTCAACCCCATTCCCACACAGCAGTCTCTATGCCACTCCTGTGCTTGTTTCCTGTATGGTAACACTCACCATTTGTATTATAATTATCTTTTACTTATTCTTTATCATTGTTGCCAGAATGTGTGCACTGTGAGGACAAGGATAACATCTTATATACCATTGTATCGTCAGGAACTAGTATTGAAGCTGCAATTTTTAAATTATGTTCTTAATCAGTATTTATTAGTGATTCATTTCTGTGCTGTCCGATATAGTAACCACTAGTCACATGTGGCTTTTGATCATTTGCAACACAGCTAGTCTAAATTGAGATGTGTTGCAAGTGAAAAATAAATTTTGAAGTCTCAGTATAATAAAAGAATGTAAAATGTCTTAATAATACTTTTTTGTTGATTATATGTTGAAATGATGACATTTTGGACATACTGGGTTAAATAAATATATTATTGAAATTAATGCTGATGTTCTCACTCATAGGTGGGAACTGAACAATGAGATCACTTGGACTCGGGAAGGGGAACATCACACACCGGGGCCTATCACGGGGAGGGGGAAGGGGGGAGGGATTGCATTGGGAGTTATACCTGATGTAAATGATGAGTTGATGGGTGCTGACGAGTTGATGGGTGCAGCACGCCAACATGGCACAGGTATGCATATGTAACAAACCTGCATGTTATCCACATGTACCCTAGAACTTAAAGTATAATAAAAAAAAAGAAATTAATGCTGAATTATTAAAATTAATGTTACTTCTTTTTACTTTTATTAACATGGCTACCAAGACATTTAAAATTATGTATGTGATTTACATTCTATTTCTATTTCACAGTGCTTAGATTGTGGATATCTTGAAAGAAAACCCCACATTTTATTTCACTTTGTATGAACCAAAATTATTTGCACCTAGTAGCTTCTCAATAGTTTGCTGCATGAATGCTTGTTAACTTATTTTATTAAGAATATGTAACATTGGCTGGGCTTGGTGGCTCACGCCTGTAATCCCAGCACTTTGGGAGGCCGAGGCAGGCACATCACCTGAGGTCAAGAGTTCCAGAACAGCCTGGCCAACATGGTGAAACCCCGTCTCTACTAAAAATACAAAAAAATTAGCCAGGTGTGGTGGTAGGTGCCTGTAATTCCAGCTACTTGGGAGGCTGAGGCTGGAGAATTGCTTGAACCTAAGAGGTGGAGGTTGCAGTGAGCTAAGAATGCACCATTGTACTCCAGCCTGGGTGACAAGAGTGAAACTCTATCTAAAAAAATAAAAATAAAAAATAACATTGTACCAAGGCATAAAATTGGGCCAAAAGAGAAGATTTGCATCCAGCAATTTTTACCAACTAGATATTTGTGGTTACATGTGATACTTTTTACCAGATACATTTTCTAGCTGCTTTAAAATTAATGTTTACTAATATATGTTATCAATCTGCAATTGAAAATAGAGCTAGATGGCAAAGTGATGACTTAGACGTTCTTGTACAGTTTAGTGCAATGGGATTCTACCTTCAGGGGCACAGCTTTTTCCTAAGAACACCCACTTTCTTATGAAACAGTTAAAAGTCTATCTAAGAAAATGTGCTAGGCACCGCTTCTCAGTCTTTGTCTGAAAATTACTCTGAATGACCAGGGAAGGAAGTATATATACCCATGAGTTGAGAAATGAGGGCATTTAGAACCTAGCCTTGGGTTCTGCCCTCTCTCAGTTTGCTTGAGTTTTCTTTAACATCCATTGTTTTGTCTGAAAAACTCATGACAATATTACATTCATGACAATATTACATACAATATGGCTGTATTTGTCTTAGTATAAAGATATTCCTCTGTAGTCCAAATCCTCAAATAAAATAGATACTCCATGCTGAGTATCTATTTTTGTCTGAGGCTTTTTGTACTCTCCATGTACTGATCCACCCAGGGGCACTGGTACCACACTCTGAGAAGAACAGAATTAAGACTGATATCCCGAGCCTTGTCTTTCTGGGGAGTCCTTACATGACTGTAATGATGATTGGTTAAGCAGTGAGTTGGGTAGCAGCTGGTGGGGAGGGGATGAAGTGGTTCTCCCAGTTATGTGGGGCTGCAGAGTGAGGGGAAACAACAACAAAAAAGCATAGCAAAAATATGGAGGCCATTCCAAGGCCCGTGTTTATGGCCAAGACAAATTGACAGATGGGCTTTGTCTCTACCCACCTTTTATTTCCTTCTGACTTCAGGCTGCCTTTGGGATTGTTGCACGTGTGTGTGCCCATTCGTGTGTTTTGCGTTTATATGCCTTTTAAAGCAACACTTAGAATCCACTTGCCTATATAAAAGTTAGAAGAAGGGGCATGGCATTGTGGCACACGTCTGTAGTCCCAGCACTGTGGGAGGCCGAGACAGGCGGATGACTTGAAGTCAGGAGTTCAAGACCAGCCTGGCCAAAATGGTACAACCACATCTCTATTAAAAATACAAAAATTAGCTGGGCATAGTGGCATGTGCCCAGGGGGCTGAGGCAGGAGAATCGCTTGAGTCCGGGAGGCAGAGGTTGCAGTGAGCCAAGATCGCACCACTGCACTCCAGCCTGGGTAGCACAGCAAGACTCTGTCTCAAAAAAAAAAAAAAAAAAGTTAGAAGAAGGGAAAGACAGAGTCTCATTTTTCTAGACCATTCTCTTCCTTGGAGATGGCCCCTTACCTAAACCTAGTGATAGCCTGACCCGTCCTCCTTGTTTTGGTAACTGGCAATTTACATGCACTTTGTTATTTAATCCCCATTTTAGCCCTATAAGGTAGAAACTGGTTATTACCATTTGACAGGTGAACAAACTGAGTCTCACAGAGGTTACAAGGTCTGCCCATAGTCTACCTGACCTGTAAGTGCCCAAGTCAGGATTATGAGATTGTGGTTCTTTGCTGTCCCCCATCACAGTTTGCTGCCTATCCAGCAGGTTTAGAGGCCATTTCATCTTGATTTTACAATTTCTTCTCAGTGCTTCCTATATCCTAGGGATCATGCTGGACTTAAAAGAATATACAGAGATGAATACAATTTGTTCCCCACTAGCTCCCAGGCCAGAAACTTTTCCCCTATATGACACTCAAAGCAGGATGTAAGAAAGATAGGAACTACTCAATTACCTTCTTGGGGCCATTCATCCTGAATAACCTAGAGTTAAACATTTCTTATTCAACATAGGTAGGTGAATGAGGCAACAATGTCTCCACGAGAAACAAAACAAAAGTCATAAAAAAAATTGGCACTTGAACAGAAAAGATGAACCACCATTGCTGTAGGTCCTTTGTCTCAATCATTCAGTAGAATGGAAAAAAAAAATCACTTCATAAATCAGTCGAACTTGCTCTCATTCTGCCATTCACAGAACATGGAATTACTTGCTTCGACTGATAAATGGATGTCTTTGCCAGAGTACTGTCACTGAGGCTTATATAACTTACAGCGCAATTATTACTTATGTCTTAGAAAGAACTTATTTATTTTAGCTTATATCATCTTTTCATTCTTGAAACATGTCCTTTATGTATTTGCTTTTGAAAACCGGAGTAGATGCCAGTGTAGAAAGAAGCTTTTCTATTACCATATCTGAAATATAGTTTTGAAAGTGGGTGATATGAAACAGTACGTTGATTTTTTGTGTTTTATCATCAGAAGCCAGAGCAAAAGGAAAATAACAACTGCATTTTAATAAAATTAAGGCTATTTATGATTGCACTCCAATAAGTGCTAAAACCAGAGTGTGTGGAGTGGTCAAGCCTTAACTTCGTTAGTGCACAAAGGATTGATTTATTACATTTTAGTTGTTAGAGTCCAAAGGGGATAGGCACAACTTATCTACATATAAAAATATACATAGAGATACATACATGTGTGTACCCAATATATACACGCAGACACATAATACACATAAAAGCTTATTAAAAACAACCAAATTCTATGTTAATCCTCTTAAAAATGTAAAAAGCCGAATCTCCAATTTTGCTGTGCATCTCCTACAATCTCAATTAATGCCTCTGGGGAAGAGAGCTGAATTTCAGCAACAGTATATAACTTGGTAATTGGACACAACTCCAAGTCATTTGTTAGGACTCCCAAGTGTTTTAGTGAAAGTTGAAAATTAATCTGTAACCATTCATTTACATACATACACATACACATACATATATATATGTGTATGTATATGTATATATACGTGTGTGTGTGTGTGTGTGTGTGTGTGTGTGTGTATTTGGAGACGGAGTTTCACTTTTGTTGCCCAGGCTGGAGTGTGATGGCACGATCTCAGCTGACCGCAACCTCTGCCTCCCAGGTTCAAGGGATTTTCCTCCCTCAGCCTCCCGAGTAGCTGGGATTACAGGCAAGTGCTACCACGCAAGGCTAATTTTTGTATTTTCAGTAGAGAGAGGGTTTCTCCATGTTGGTGAGGCTGATCTGGAAGTCCTGACCTCAGGTGATCTGCCCACCCCGGCCTCACAAAGTGCTGGGATTACAAGCGTGAGCTACTTCGCCTGGCCTCATTTTTGTATTTTTAATATGTGCATCATGAATCTCTTTCTTCTTCTTAGCTTATGTCTGTCTTTCAGATTGGAATTAGGATGGTAAATTTTAATTGGTAATCATTCCACTTTTGATATGAAACCTGGGATTGCTCAGTGTCTTTCTGATTCTCAAAATCAACATTAAATTGCCTAAATTATTATCACATATAAATACATATTTAGTTTGCAGCCGAGCAGGCATATTTGCAACAACTTGAAACTAGAAGAATTTTTGATGCTTTTGCACATAATATGCTCCCCCGCACATCTCTGCAGAAACAACTCTCCATGTTTCTCTCCTAAATAAATAAATACAATTCTTTAGTAAAATCTAGGCTATTTCCCCTCAGTCTCCATTTTGCATTATGTTATCATTTAGAAAGTCACATTTACAGTTATTTTTGAAACACTTTCTAATAAGGAAACTCCGTTTGGAAGAGGAAAATTGCCCGGTTTACTGTAAAGGTAGACTATTGCCCTTCCACCTAATCTCCAATCCTATGCTCCACCGGCCAAGACATGTTTGCCTAACTCAGTTGTCCTTTTTTTTTCTACTTACCTTTTAAAAGGGGTTTCTCCTTGATAAGCGTGATGGATGTTAGATAACAACTGAAAGACCAGAGGGGGAAGTTGCTGTTGCTTTTTCTTTGTAACTCAAACTTACCTTTGTCACATACATTTTTCAGGTTTCCGCAAGTAGCTGCTACCTTGTCCCTTTTGGTCTCCTCTTTTTCTCTAAGTTTTATTCTCCTTCTTATTTCTGTGAAAAGGGCTATTATGGAAACAATACTACTGAAAAAGAGAAGGCCAGACACAAACCGAGATCCACATTTTGACTTTTTAAAATTATACACTCTAAATTATGTTTGGATTTTTTCATTGATTTCAATATTTACAATTCAGCTAATTTAATAAATTCCCTTTTTTCTCCTTTTCTAAACTCTCTTATCCTCCCTTTTCCTCTCACTTCCTTGATCCTGTGTCTTGTAATTGTCTTACCTGGCCTCATAGGCCTCATAAAAGCCTGGAACTAGGCTGGTAAAAAGGAAACTCCTATGGGGTGGGAAATGTACAGATAAAGCCGAGTGAGCAAAGATAATTTTTTTTTTTTAGTATATGGAGTGGATTCATGGGTCAAGGTTGTCAACATCAATATATTAATTTTTATCTTCATTCCACCGAAATTGAGACATATAATTTCACTTTCCCTTGTAGACTTTTCTTTCCTGTCAAACTTTCTGTCTTATTTCCAATTCTGGAGTTGAAAACTATAGCTTTAAATCTCCTAAAAGGAATTAACCTATAGCATTTGAACAGAGACACTGAATACTTACATATACCAACGTAGTATATGTAAATATTACTAATTGGTATATATTTATGCTATTTGCATTATTATTGGTCATTTGATGAGGCAAATTTTCAACAGAAAGTAGATCTACCCATCCTGTGGACATAATCTTGGAAGGTAAGCTTTTTAGAAAGAGGGATATTCTTTACATTCTATACAGCCTCTTGGAGTGCATGATGGTTGTTCTATGAATATTATATAATGAGAAATATGATGAAGCCACATTTTTTGGTAAGTCTATTCAGGCCTAAATGAAATAGTTTTTTTTTTTTTTTAAATCTAAACAAAGGGTTAAACATCTTCCGACGTTGAGGCTGATATCTGATGTCTCTTTAAAAGATTTCAACATTTCGGAGACTATGCTTGAAAAAATACAGTCACACACAGAGAAATCAAGTAAGACTGAAATATATTTCTTAAATGTTGGGAAATCTTACACATTTTGTGAAATCTGAGACCTTGTCAATTGAAAAAGTGTACCTTATTTTGTATCTCTCTCACACACACGTGTGCACACACACACGGTGATTGTTAGGATTTTTATTTTATACATTTTGAAGGATTATTTTAAGACTTAATTATAAAAATATTTTTAGAATTGATACTTCAGTCTGTGTGCACATCAAAAGGAAAAGGAAAATAAAGAAAAGTGGCTAAGGCATTCCTAAAATTTGTTCACATCCAGACTCCAATTCTCTGGAAACCCTGTTGGCTCAGTTACTGATGTTCATGATTTTCCTCACACTGCCATCCCCTGTGCCATTAAGAGTGTTAATGATGCAGAATTTCTTAAAATAATGCTCTGGTATTGTCTCTGGGATTTTCTCTGAAGCAGTTGATCCTTAGTTGCAAGATTTGATGCCTGTGCTTACTTGACTGTCTGAGGTACCAACAGAATATTTTCAGATAATAGCCAGGACTCATATTTTTTCCTTAAGTGGGCCTGAAATGGTTTGTTGACAGAAATATTGATGGGTTGTGATTGTCCAGTTGGGTCACCAGGAATGACAACTGAGCTCAAAGATGTGCAGGTGATGATAACTACTTTGCAATTTGACCTGACTGATAGCAATTGTGAGATGCATTCTGATTTTATAATGCAAAAACACAAAAGCAGACTCATCTCAGAATTAATAAAAAATGATGGACATTTTATTAGATCCCAGACATCATGTTAGATTGATTATTCTACAATGTAATTTGAATTAATCACTCATTTTAACATTAGGTATCATTAAACATAGCGTATTAGTTCATTCTCAGGCTGCTATGAAGAAATACCCAAGACTGGGTAATTTATAAAGAAAGTGGTTTAATTGACTCACAGTTCCACATGGCTAGGGAGGCCTCAGGAAACTTACAATCATGGCAGAAGGCACCTCTTCTCAGGGCAGCAGGAGAGAGAATGAGTGCCTATTGAAGGGGGAAGCCCCTTATAAAACCATCATATCTCATGAGTACTCATTCACCTCCACGAGAACAGCACAGGGAGAACTGTCCCCATGATTCCACTATCTCCGCCTGCTCCTCCCCTTGACACATAGGGATTATTACACTTCAAGGTGAGATTTGGGTGGGGACACAGCGCCAAGCCGTATCACACAGCTTCATTTTAAAGTTCATTGACTATATTTTCACTCATCTTCCTTTTTTGTTGATTCCTGATCTTAGGGAAATGATGAAGTATTGAAACATTTTGTGGTTAGATTTCAGACTTGTTTCTTAAATAAAAGGTAGCGTAAGCACCCGATAATTGTCAATGCTCAGGTCCACTCTCTGAGTATTGATGCATAATCTTGTGGGGGTGGGTAACTTGCTGTGTAACAATGGCATGGACTTTAAAGCCTGTTTTGGGATCTAAATCTTGATACTATAAGCAGTAACTGAAAGACCTCGAGAGAATCTCTTAATTTCTCTTAAATTTAGCTTTCTTTCCTACATAAAGCATGATATTAATATTTATTTGCAGAATTATTTTAAGGATTAGGATTGTTGAAACCTGGTGGATGCTCAATAAAAGGTACAAAAGGTTAAATGTTATTATATGTGGCCTACCCCAATCTGGGTATCAGAATGACACCTTCAACTATCATTTGGGTGTGTTTAATTCGGTACTTTTGTTCACTTTTTACTTACAGTAATCTTTAGCTTGTGATTTTATGAAAACTAAAAATCAGTTAAACAGGTAATATCGTTTGGCTGTGTCCCCACCCAAATCTCATTTGAATTGTAGTTCCCATAATCCCCATGTGTCCTGGGAAGGACTCAATAGGAGGTAATTGAATCATGAGGCAGGCTCTTCCCATACTGTTTTTGTGGTAGTGATTAAGTCTCATGAGATCTGATGGTTTTATACATGGAAGTTGCCCTGCACAAGCTCTCTTGCCTGCTGCTATGTAAGGCGTGACTTTGCTCCTCATTTGCTTTCTGTCATAATTGTGAGGCCTCCCTAGCCATGTGGAACTTGTGGGTCAATTAAACCTCTTTCCTTTACAAATTACCCAGTGTTGGGTATGTCTTTATTAGTAGCATGAGAACAGACTAATATAATAGGGTAAAGCATGTAAAATTTTGAAAATGACTTATACTCGAATATACATATATGCATGAACTTCTGTATTAATCAGGATTCTCTAGAGGGACAGAACTAATAGGATAGATATATATATGAAGGGAAGTTTATTAGGAGAATTGACTTAGATAGTCACAAGGTGAAGTTCCACCATAGGCTGTCCGCAAACTGAGGAGCAAGAAAGCCAGTCTGAATCCCAAAACCTCAAAAGTAGGGAAGCCAACAGTGCAGCCTTCAGTCTGTGGCCAAAGGCCCAAGAACCCCTGGCAAATCACTGGTGTCAATCCAAGCATCCAAAAAGCTGAAGAACTTGGAGTCTGATGATCAAGGGCAGGAAGCATCCACTGCGGGAGAAAGATGGAAGCCGGAAGACTCAGCAAGTCCACTTTTTCCAACTTCTGCCCGCTTTATTCTAGCTGTACCAGCAGCTGATTAGATGGTGCCCACACAGATTGAGTGCAGTGCAGCTTTATTCTAGCCACTGGCAGCTGAGTATATGGTGCCCACTCGGATTGAGTGGGTGGTGTACCCATTAGATAGTGGGCACCATCTAATCAGCTCCCAGTGTGGCTAGAATAAAGCAGACAGAAGAAGTAGGTCTGCCTCTCCCAGTCCACTAACTCGAATGTTAATCTCATTTGGCAACACCCTCGCAGACACACCCAGGAACAATACTTTGCATCCTTCAATCTAATCAAGTTGACACTCAATATTAACCATCACAACTTCTAATGATATTATAGATCAATTAGGATGTAGTTTTGGCACATTAATTCCCAGTTTCTTCTCATGAAACTGGATTGGTTGAGTCTTCAGACAAGAATGGCTGGGTTTCAGTCATTGAATAATGGCTAGGCTTCACATTTGGTCCCCCTCTGAGTCCCCTTGTATCAGTATCTGGCTCAGCAGCGTCTTCTGCTCCACTGTAGTGACTCCATGTGGATCCCTGTCAAGCTCTGATGGACTGGTCATTTTCTTCTATCATTCGTTATGTACCAATGACTGAGAGCTTTCAGTCTCGTGTGTAAAGCAAGGTCTTGAACTTGTCAAGATGAATCAAGTATACTTCTATTATGCTAATGCTCCTAGCCTTATGCATTACTACATCGTTCTTCTAAGGCTTACATGGTCTACAGCTCCTCTGTTAAAATGAATGCAAACTGCCTTCTGGTACTGCATGACCAGGGTTTTTATAAGACTATCTCTTCATTGATTTTTGCTCAGAAGTCTTTTCTTCCAACTTTGCTTCCTTCTTCCCACTCTTAAGTCTCCATTGGCTGCAGGAGCTAGGATCACATCCAGCTTGTCTCTTTGGGTTTTCTCTTAAAATTCACTTACATTTGGATCACACTTCCATAGAGGTTCTTGTTGATAAGTGCCACATTGCTGAAATAGTTGTCTCCATGAGTCCCAGGGGACAGGATAGTGCCTATTAACTATTAATTCAAGCAGTATTATATAGTGAAAGGGGCATGTAGATGGTATTTAGGTAACCTGAGTTTGAATTTTTGCTCTGTCACTTGCTAGGAAGGTGACCTTAACCATTTCATATAATATGTCTGAATCTCAGTCTTCTCATTTATAAAATGGAGATATTCTTGCCTTACCGAGTTAACATGGGGACTAAATCAGATGACAGATGTAAAGAGCTTGTCACAGACAAAGCCTTCAATAAATAATTGTAATTATTAAGTGCATCATCATCCTGCATTCACTGAATAAACTACCTGGCATTCAGATCTCCCCTTTGGAAGTTATTTTACCTCCCTTAGACTGATGCAGTTTCTGGACCCTGCCTTGGGATATCTCATTGCTGGTGGGGAAGAAAGGAATGCCTTTCCTAGTGTAAACGGTATAGTCATAGTATTTAAATTTTTGAAAAAGTGAAACCCTACTAAATCTTAACCATTTATTTTCTCCTAAGACTTGAAATTAAATTTGCTTTCAATGAGAAGGACACTTCTGAAATATTCATTCTAACCTTTTTTCTAAGTTGCACAGAAGACCAGCATTTTACCACATGGACTGTAGGTCACAGTCCTCGGATTCCCTCATGTCACTAGAGCTAGATGTTCTGATTTGACGAAGCCTTCGTTGTCTTTGCCTCTGTTTAAGGCACAGCATGTTTCTAACATGCATTCCCTTTACCATCCGTTGGTGTTTGAAGTCTCTACTTTGGATAGCGCTTTCATTCATGGAACTGTTAAAAAGATTAACAGGAAAGAGTGAATTTACATTTTCTCATACTTTCTTGCAAAGATAGAAGAAACATGTCAAGAAAAAAATCTACTTTTAAAAGATAAAACATATCATATATTTAGAAATGTTGGTACTTCATTTAGGAATTAATATTATTTACAGTGTCTGCTAGGCATTATTTAAGGAATTGCTTATTTTATCAGGTATTCAAAACATGCACCCTCCTCCATTCCAACATATAAAGACCTCAGCAAATAACGTAGAGTTTATAGTACCAGGAGCTTCATTTTTTAGAACTAATTTCACTGATATATAATTGCTGGTGTAAATGTTGGCACTTCCTTAACTAAAGTTGTGATAACGAGCCTTGCTATAATGAAAACAAATGAGATTAATGGTCTTTTCCAGGTTTTTATCGGGCAGTGGCTGTGAGATTGAAATTCCTTTTGCTTTGCCTTAGATAGGGTTGTTTTTTCCCCTAATCCAAATGAAATAATACAGAATTTACCTGCTCAGTCTTTTTATAGAATATGCAAATGCTCTGAGGAGCATCAGAATGTGTATTCATGTTGAGAAGAACTGTGCAAATGTAAGGTAGTCTTTAAAAAAAAGTAGTTGCAAATTCAATAAAAAAGCATACATTTCTTTTTGTAAAATGAGCATTATTTGATGTAAATAACAAATTGGTAAAAAAAATCCCTTTCTCTAAATATGGTGTACAGCATAGTCCAGATAATTCAGAGTTTTAATGTCAAAGCATAAAGTTATTTTAGAAATGTATCTTGATTGACAAGTCTTTCTGCAGCAACCTAATGATAAAATTACAGTGTATAGCTGATATTACAGTTTCATTAAAGAACTGTATTTTGTGTATTATACTATTGCTTATTTATACTATTACTGCAGCTATTTCATATATATTAGATATTAGCCCCCCACTAAGCAGTAGAATTTGTCTACCTAAAGGATTTGTTTAATCAGAGTTTTAATCAAATAATAGAGAGTCTCTAATGAAGAGTTATGATTCTCCTGTGCTAAGAAATGGTACAGTCCATCGGTTTCTTCCAAGAACATATCAAGAGATTAAACATACTTTCATTATTGTATTCAAGAACAATATTGTAATATTTGCACTAATAGTGTAAGTATTTGCACTAATATGTTGCCATTTTAGTATTTTCTGAGGTGTACATAGTCTCACAAGGTGAATAATTAAAGGATCTGCCGCCTTGGGTAGCACAAAGCAGTGCTTGATATAAGTTTGATTATTTCACTTGTCTCAAATAATCCATAACTGTCTTCTGTAATTATTTTCATCATCCAGCCAAGCAAAGATAAAAGATGGAACATGTTTCTTTTGCCTACTCCCAAGGAAACCCCATTACCCTTGAAACACCACATGACCACGTAAAGCCCAATCAGGGTCCAAAGAAGCAGTCGGCAAGGACAAGCTGAGTGTGAGCTGAAAATGAAGTTGTTACCAAACAGCAAACCGCAGTCCTCGCTTCTTATGAATATTTGAATGAGTAACTAAAAACAGCTCAGTAAACTCTAAGCAAATGTGACAGCTGAAACTGCCTGGAAACCAGGAGTCCACCAGGACCGTGATGAAAAGATCACCAGTTACTTTGTACCTCTCGCTGCCATGGGTCTACAGAGGGACGGTATCAGATTTCTTTTCCTCAAATATAAGTTATGGAAAATCTGATTTATCTCTGCACTTTCGGAAGCCAAATAGCCCCCAAAATCTCTTGTGTTATTTTGAATTCATTAAAGTGCAATGATTTCTAACAATCTTTTCAAGGAAAGAGAATAGCCAAGATTTTCTTTTTTTTATTTTTCAGATCCTGAAATATTGATGTTGCTGTTGTTTTTACTCATAGAAAATTGGACCTAGTCAATCTTTCATGAATATCTTTCTGCTCATTCCATGTGGCAAGAAAGACAGTGAGAACAGAGCCCCTGAAGCCAGAATTACAAATTTTGCCATATAGAAGAGTTCCAGAAAATATCTGTAGAAGATACATTTCAAAAGAAAACTAAAAAACAATTCATTTTTCCTGAGTCTTCTTTAATATATAGACAAAATATTACTACTATGATTATTATCTCCAATTTACTAGGAAATACAATAGTACATAATTTTCAAGTTGGTGACTTTAACTGGAAGGAAAGGGTCAGTTATTTAGTTCCTCTAAGTGTG
This sequence comes from Papio anubis, assembly GCF_008728515.1. Classification (NCBI taxonomy): domain Eukaryota; kingdom Metazoa; phylum Chordata; class Mammalia; order Primates; family Cercopithecidae; genus Papio; species Papio anubis. Next base: position 105,758,084 of record NC_044985.1, on the reverse strand, counting down.
TATAGTAAATTCTCCTTAAACCCACTTAGTTTTGTTCATTTGATGAATGCTTTAAATATATTGAGAGCCCTCTTATAGGCCATAAATTCCTAGTAAAGTAAAAAGCTATGCAGTATGTGGATCTAATATACAGATTGCTACAGCTCAAATCTAGTAGATAACTGAAGATAAAATCAAACTAAGGGGAACCTTGGTGAAGTTATTGTTTATTCAGTGGTTATTTGTAAAAAATCTGTGAAACATTAAGTTTCAGTCAGCCTCTTCAGAAGTTCCAGAAGATAGCAGCCACAGCCTTTATTGCTGAAGAGTTTATGAGTATTTTTAATGACAATGAGGACCGCAATGGTTTCCTAAGAGGCCACTACAGGGACCTATCTCTTCATCATTGAAACTGAGAGCCCTAATTCCATCTCAGCTGTAAAATTACTATTCCAGTTCCTTGGAGTATCTGAGCAATGTCAGCCACAACATGCTGTTCAATTTCTCCTTTCTCTTTTGCCATGTGTGGATTTACACATGGTGTTACATATTGCTGGATTTTTAATTCTGCAGTAAAAATGGAAAGAAGAACACAAAATGCAATTGTGGTTTATGCTTATACCGTGGAGAGATGGAGAGTCTTTAGAGGGAAAGTAACTAGACAGAAGGAATGTTTGTGACGTCCACATTAGAAACCCAGGCCCTGGAGACAAGTAGGAACATAGCGACTCTGAAGCAGCAGGAGGAGACAGAAACCTATTTTAATATTGAGTGTTAGGCAAGATTAAGGCCATTTGCAAAATCACACTAAACCCTCACTATATGTCATGTTGGATTGGAAGTTAGAACGGTTGCTAGCTATGCAGGCTTCAGAAAAATCATTTATATTTTCTCATCTATATGGTGTAGATCAGGGGTCCCCAATCCCTGGGTCATGGACTGGTATTGGTCCACAAACTATTAAGAACTGGGCTGCACAGTAGGAGGTGAGGGGCAGGCGAGCAAAGCTTCATCTGTATTTATAGCTGCTCCGCATTGCTTGCATTACTGCCTGAGCTCCGTCTCCTGTCAGATTAGGGGCGGTGTGTCCGGAATTGGTGGGTTCTTGGTCTCACTGACTTCAAGAATGAAGCTGCAGACCCTCGCGGTGAGTGTTACAGTTCTTGAAGACGGTGTGTCCGAAGTTTGTTCCTTCAGACGTTCAGATGTGTTTGGAGCTTCTTCCTTCTGGTGGGTTGTGGTCTTGCTGTCAGGAGTGAAGCTGCGGACCTTCGTAGTGAGTGTTACAGCTCTTCAAAGGCAGCGCGTCTGGAGTTGTTCCTTCTTCCCCCGGGGGTTGGTGGTCTCGCTGACTTCAGGAGTGAAGCTGCAGATCTTCACGGTGAGTGTTACAGCTCATAACCAGGCAGCGTGGACCCAGAGTGAGCAGCGGCAAGATTTATTGCAAAGAGCCAAATAACAACCCTTCCACAGTGTGGAAGGGGACCCCAAGGGGTTGCCGCTGACTTGCTCGGGCAGCCTGCTTTATTCCCTTATCTGGCCCCACCCACATCCTGCTGATTGGTCCATTTTACAAAGAGCTGATTGGTCTATTTACAATCCTTGAGCTAGACACAGAGTCACAGGGTGCCAGTCCTCCAAGTCTCCACTAGGTTAGCTAGATACAGAGTACCAATTGGTGTATTCACAAACCCTGAGCTAGACATAGAGTGCTGATTGGTGCACATACAATCCTCTGACTAGAAATAAAAGTTCTCCGAGTCCCCATTAGGTCAGCTAGATGCAGAGTGCTGATTGGTGCACATAAAATCCTCCGGCTAGATACAAAAGTTCTGCAAGTCCTCATCCAGTTCAGGAGCCCAGCTGGCTTCACCCAGTGGATCCTGCACCAGGGCTGCAGGCGGAGCTGCCCGCCAGTCCCGAGACGCCCCTGCACTCTTCAGCCCCTGGGCTGTCGATGGGACCGGGCGCCACGGAGCGGGGTGCGGCGCCCATCCGGGAGACTCAGGCCGCGCGGGAATCCACCACAGGGGGAGGAGCTCAGACATGGCTGGCTGCAGGTCTCGAGCCCTGCCCCGGGCGGAGGCAGCTACGGCCTGGCGAGAATTTGGTGGTCGCGGAAGGGCCTGCACTGCTGGGGGACCCAGCGCAACCTCCACAGCTGCTGGCCCGGGTGCTAAGCCCCTGACTGCCCTGGGCCGGCGGAGCCGTCCGGCTGCTTCGTGGGCGGGGTCCGCCAACCCCGCGCCAGCGCCCGCCAACCCAGCGCCAGCGCCCGCGCCCGCCGGAACTGACACTGGCCCGGGAGCGCAGCGCGCAGCCCTAGTTCCCGCCGGCGCCTCTCTCTCCCTCCACACCTCGGGGCAAGCAGAGGGAGGGGGCTCTGGCCTCAGCCAGCCCAGAGAGGTGCTCCCAGGGTGCCGGTGCCGTGGCGGGCTAAAGGGCTCCTCAAGCGCCGCCAGAGTGGACGCCTAGGCCGGAGGCTGAGGAGGCGCTGAGAGTGAGGGCTACTAGCACATTGTCACCTCTCAGCGGCATTAGATTCTCAAGAGTGTGAACCCTATTATGAACTGTGCATGGGAGGGATCTATGTTGCATGCTCCTTATGAGAATCTAATGCCTTATGATCTGTCACTGTCTCCCATCACCCCCAGATGGGGCCATCTAGTTGCAGGGAAACAAGCTCGGGCTCACACTGATTCTACATTATGGTAAGTTGAATAATTATTTTATTATATATTACAATGTAATAATAAAAGAAATAAAGTACACAATAAGTGTAATGTGCTTAAATCACCCCAAAACCATCCCCCACCCCCAGTCTGTGGAAAAGTTGTCTTCCACAAAACCGCTCTCTGGTGTTAAAAAATTTGGAGACTGCTGGTATAGATGAGAGAACATTTATTCCGAGTGGGCAATTACAAAGGCAGTTCCAGGAACAGAATGAACATAGATTTTAGAGTCAGAAAGATCTGGATTTGCATTCCTTATCCGTCATTTACCAGTCGTGTAAGCTTCCTTGAACAATCTTCATTTAGGACCCATGGATAGTTCCCCTGTGAGAAGGCTATGAAAAACAGAAGAGGTGATCTCCAAAGAGTGTCTACACATGCAGGTGTTCTGGTAAAAGTTAGTTTTCTTACTGTCTTTATTCTAAAGTCTTTTCCAATTTTAAATTCTACAAAGCACTCATGGACTAAGATCAAATTTTCCTGCAGTGTGGTTGAATAGGTTTGTAACTGCTGCTGTTGCTCAGGGGTATATGTGACACCTGGCACATGTGAAGGATTTTAAAATTTAATGTTAGAGATGCCTAGCAAATATCAAGAGAGGAGTGAGAGGTGAAGAAGGACGGGGCCAGTTGATATCACCAAATATGCTATCTTTGATACTTGCTCTTTTGTTTTAGAGTCTGTGATGTAAAGTTATTTTGTATCACAATGTAGTAGTATAACTTTGAAGGTCAAAACGAGGTCAGAGTTTGAAAATGAAAGTTATTTCCAAACATGTGCTGTGGGACATGAATATTCATGAACTTGTACTCATTTTTATTCATTATATTGGTTTTCAAGGTAAAGTTTTAAAAAGCCTTATAATTAAGGGATCTTAAAAGTGGTCTTAGAAAACAAGAGAATACACACCAGGGGTGTAATTCTAGCTTAAGTAGTTTCTTAAAGGTTTTACTTAAATGTGTGGGAAAAAAGCCCCGCTGAAAACAAACAAACAAAAACCCCAAACACCTGTATTACAAGTCTTGTTAAAATAACTCAACAAAGGACCCAGTAATCTCATTTTTAGATATTTGACCTGAAGAAATAGCATCACAATTGGGGTTCATATGTTTAACGCAGCATTTTCTCTAAGAGTAACTAATTGGAACTGGCCTACTTTTCCCTCAATAGGAGAATAAACAACAGTACATACATACTATGAAATATATTGCCATTAAAAAGAACGAGGCAGATCTATGCATACTGCCATAGGAAGACGTCTCTGATTTATTCTTAGGTGAAAATCAGCAAATTACTGAGCAGTTTGCCTGGTATGTACCCATTCTGAAACAAAAAACATTTTAGTTTATATATGTGCATAAATGTATCATACAAATGAGTGTGTGCGCATGCATATTAGGCTAACATAGAAAAAGATTTGAAATAATACTTGCATAGCTGTTTACAGTGACAACTCTTGAGGTTAGTAGTTTTTGTCTTTATAATGCAATTCTATAGTGGTGTAACTTATTACCACAAACGTAATACTTTAACAATAAAAAAATTTAAATATGAGTCTTAGTCTTGAAATGACTTGGCGAATCAACACATTTCTTCTGGTCCTATCCCCTTTCCCACCTCCCAAGTTATTTAACACTGACGTATTAATATTTCAAAGACCCAAGGACTAAATATAAAATAAATTAGTTCTTGGTGTTAGCTCTTATGTTATTCTGCCCTGAATCCAATCCTGACACTTCCACTAGCTACTTGTGTATTTCAGAAAATATACAAGTTTCAATGCTCAGCTTCCTCACCTATAAAATAAAAAAAAAGGTGACATAAACAAAGGGGTCGGGCAGATTAATTTTCTTCCAGTTCTGAGATACTGTGTTTTCTGTTGAAACAAAATAAATTTCATGGTCCTTTGCAGCATAATACTTTCTCCCATGTACTTCACATTTTATAGTAAATAACTCATTACTTTATTGGAGCAATGACTAACAGTGATATCATAATGCTCAATTTAGTCCTGATTTTTTGTTGTTGTTTTTCTGAGTACCTTGAATGTGAATCTGTGGACCACTAACACCTTCAGACCTTCAAAACTTCTGCACAAGGAAGGTTCAGAGGTCCTGACCTTCCTTTTGGAAAATGGTGACCAAGTGCATCCCCATGTTAGAGTTGACAAGTATTGAGGGTACACTGTGCTCTTCTCATTCTCTCCTGGGCTTGCTTGCATTTGAAGCTAGCTGCCCTTTTCCTACCCTACAGAAGGCCCAGGAACGTGACTGGCAAACTTCCTGGAACATTGTGTCACAAACCCTTGTTCTTTTTATTGCTCAACTGGTCCAGGGCATATATTTGCAGCAAGCTGGCTTTTCAAGAGAATGCGTTATGAATAAAGGCCACTGCGATTTGTTTGACACCATTAAAGTTATTTTGCTTTCTCTGACCAGAGTGAGATCATCAATTACTCTCCTTCTCTGAAGAACTGAGTAAACACGACTCTAAGGATCACCCATTACTTGCAGAGGAATGAGAGGCACAGAAGACGCTGTGCCTGCCCTTGGAAGTTTAAATTTGTATTGTGGGAGACAGACCAGATAAAAAATAAATCACAAATGTAGAACATGATGTGCCATTTAAAAAAGCAGCAAAGATAAATGTACTGAACAAAGAGATATGAAACTATGTTCTGAGGAAGTACTGAAGTGGCTTCTGGAGGCTTTAGCAAAGCACTTTCCCCAGAAGCACATCAGGGAGAAAAGTCAGAGATTTGTATGATATCACTACAATAAGGGAATTTCTAGAACAATTTTTATAATGATAGTTTAGCCCACATTGAACTGATTTGTATTTATCAAGCTAAAATAAAGTATTCACTTTTATCTTTCCAGTAGATTAATGCTCGATAGGAGTTCAGATGGCCAGAAATGGAAGAGGTGCTGTCTATGGCAGTCTTTCCCCATGTGGGGTCTAAACAAGACCACCTATTGTGGAATAAAGAAAGAATACTAGATCTTTCAAAATTTATTTTTTACACTGTTCTCTAAAATGTTCTACTTCTGTATTTGTTTTATAACACTCGTGACACATTAGTAAATATTACAAGAATATAATTTCTAAATATACACTCAGGGTTGCATACTTAAAGACATTTTGATTTGTGCCATATGTATTTGTTAAATTTTACCTTAACTCAGTTATTTTGGACATATTGATTAGTAGTTTCAATGACACTTCTAGAAATACAATAGTCAAAAAATTTAGAAATCAGTGCTTTTGAGAAAAATAACTCCTAATTTAATTTGTACAACAAACATCTTTTTTATAAAGGGATCTTACTCTTTTAAAAGCAAATCTAGTGTTTCTTCTGAATTTCTTATGTATCAGAAAAATTCTTTAGTCTGAAAAAGTTGGCAGAAAAATCCATGATTAATAGATAAATAGTATTCTTTTCAAATCCTTCTGGCTTTTAAGCTAAGCCACCAGGGATTTGCATGTGGGGAAAGAGTTTTGAAGGTAAGAGGTTTTTCTTCTTATGATTTGAATGCAATGCTTTTGAGATTTCTGTGATTTATTGGTAGTAAAGTGACTTTGTTAGGATGACCTATTTGAAGCTTTTCTTGTCATTGTGCTGTTAAGAATACCTGGAATCCACCCTATCTTCAGAGTCCATCCTCCGCACCAGATAGACTGTGGTCATTTGGTGTCACCAGCTCTGCCTTCCACTTTATTCTCTGTCAGGTTCCCTCTCACATCTTGCAGCAGGTGGGTTATTCTTATTGAATTCGTGTGTAATTATGGAAAATTTCTTGAATACCAATATGACATTTGACTTTGATCAAGGGATTCCCTACTGATTCCGTGGCTCATGGAAGGGGTGGAGATTTCTATCTTCTTTCAAGAGTACCTTTTCAAGAAAGGGTAAATTGGCACTTGGACAAAACTGTTGTAAACTGGCACATCCTCTTGGTTTATAAAATGATTTTCTCTACTTCAAATAAAAAATGAGAATGGAATTTTATTAATGGAATAAGCATGGTGCAAAATATTCTTTTTTTTTTTTTTTTTTTTGAGACGGAGTCTCGCTCTGTCGCCCAGGCTGGAGTGCAGTGGCCGGATCTCAGCTCACTGCAAGCTCCGCCTCCCGGGTTTACGCCATTCTCCTGCCTCAGCCTCCCGAGTAGCTGGGACTACAGGCGCCTACCACCTCGCCCGGCTAGTTTTTTTTTTGTATTTTTTAGTAGAGACGGGGTTTCACCGGGTTAGCCAGGATGGTCTCGATCTCCTGACCTCGTGATCCGCCCGTCTCGGCCTCCCAAAGTGCTGGGATTACAGGCTCAAAATATTCTTAATATTTGTATTAGCCTAGGTTCTCCAGAGAAATAGAACCGAGAGAGAGAGCGAGCGAGTGAGAGAGAACAGAGAGACAGGTTTTAAGCAATTGGCTTACATGATTGTGGAGGCTGTCACGTTCAAAGTCTGCAAGGTAGACTGGCAGGCTGGAGACCCAGGAAAGCGGTGATGTTGCAGCTGGAGAATGAAGGCCGTCTGCTGGCACAATTCCCTCTTCTGGGGACATCAGGCTTTATTATTGTTCTTATTATTATTAAGGCCTTCATCTAACTGGGCAAGGCCCACCTATATTATGGAGGGTAATCTGCTTTACTCTGAGTCTACTGATTTAAGTGTTAATCTTATCTAAAAAAATGGCTTCACAGAAATATGTAGAATAATGTCGGACCAAATATCTGGGGACTGTGGCCTAGCAAAGTTGATACATAAAGTTAACTATCACAATATCTTGAAAAACCTGTACTCTGGACTACTTGCCTCTCTCTTTCTTTCTCTCTCTCTCTCTCTCTCTCCCTCCCTCCCTCCCTCCTTCCTTCCTTCCTTCTTCCTTTCTTTCCTTCCTTTTTTTTTTTTTGGATGGAGTCTCGCTCTGCCGTCCAGGCTGGAGTGCAGGGGCGCGATCTCGCCTCACTGCAACCTCCACCTTCCGGGTTCAAGCAATTCTCTGCCTCAGCCTCCCGAGTAGCTGGGATTACTACTCCGCATTACATATTCTACAAAATTCCTCCTTACGCATCCCTTTGTACTAGAAAATAATTATAGTTCAGCGATGTCACTTCAACAAAAGCATTATGGTTATTTCTTTTACAGAGAAGTCAGAATAAGCTTTCCCTAGTATTAAAGGCATTACTATATCCTTTTCAGATAAGTTAGAAATAAGCTTTCCTTATTACTAAAGGCTTGAACTTGCTCTCTAAAACCAAACTGTTTACCAGTTTTTCTCTCAGGAGCCAAAAGGAGGAGGGTGTGGTATGGATTAGTGTGCTAGATGCCCGCCGGTGTATGGAGTTCAGAAAAGACCAGCCGGTGACATGAGGCAAAAGAAGTCTCTTCCAAGCACCTCCCCAGTGGGCAAAGCAATCATTTGCTCTTTTACCAGATTCCTACCTTTCTAAAGAAATACATTTTTGTAAATATTAGCCCTTTTTAAATTGGAAAACACCCAACTACTGTGAGAAATTAATATTATTAAAAGTTGCAGTTTGCACTCACATCCAAAATATCTTCCAGAGTTCAATTCCAAAACTGCATCTCCCAAAGAGCTCACATTTCCTTTCCCTGAATTGGATATGCCTGTAGATAAGCATTAGAAAAAGAATATTTCAGTTGGGTGCGGCGGTTCACGCCTGTAATCCCCGCACTTTGGGAGGCTGAGGCGGGTGGATCACCTGAGGTCAGGAGTTACAGACCAGCTGGGCCAACATGGTGAAACCCCGTCTCTACCAAAAATACAAAAATTAGCTGGGCGTGATGGCCGGCGCCTGTAATCCCAGCTGCTCAGGAGGCTGAGGCAGGAGAATTGCTTGAATCTGGGAGGCCGAGGTTGCAGTGAGCTGAGATCGCCTCACTGCACCCCAGCCTGGGCAACAGTGCGAGACTCCGTCTCAAAAAAAAAAAAAAAAAGCAAAAGGCCAGTAACTCACGCCTGTATTCCCAGCACTTTGGGAGATTAAGGCGGGTGGATCATGAGGTCAGGAGTTCAAGACCAGCCTGGCCCAGTGAAACCCCGTCTCTACTAAAAATACAAAAATTAGCCAGGCATTGTGGCGGGCGTCTGTAATTCCTACTACTCAGGAGGCTGAAGCAGAGAATTGCTTGAACCTGGAAGGTGGAGGTCGCAGTGATCTGAGAACGCACCAGTGCACTCCAGCCTGAGAGACAGAGTGAGACTTTGTCTGAAAAAAAAAAAAATAAATAAATAAATAAAAAAGAAAAAGGAAAAAAAAAAAAGAAGAAAAGAAAAAGAAAAAAGAAAAAGAGTATTTCTTTTCTTTTATTTCACATTACTATAACACAATGTCCTCCTTATTGTTGGGTTGACATTGCTGATGCATCTGAGGTGCCCAGTGCCATTTGATTCTTCCACCAGGAATAAGCCAAGCCTCTGCCTTCCACCCGCTTCGAGGGTCACCTCCTTTGGTATATACTGGGGCATAGAGTTGGACTCCTGCCCCTCCCGAGTCATCTCGGAATCTGCTTACCCACACCTCATGCTCTATCGCACTGACTTTGGCTCTCCAGGGGCAACTGCTCAGTCCTATCCACTGCCTTTGATGGCCTAGAACTCCTGGCAGTGTCCCTTACTGTCAGATTGCATCCTTCTTGGGCCTAGCAAAGGAATAATATGGGGCAGAACCCATCCGCTTTTATCACCTTGTTCTTTGTCTTCCCCACTGCACTGTGGACAAGTGGTTATAGGACCTTCTGAAATGCTGCTGGGTGAGGGTTGGGGGGTCAGAAGGAATGAAAATGAAGATGGGGAGAATATGTGAGTGAAACTGAGCCCCTAGCAAACCAAAGTCTGCTGTGGGTCCACTGCAGTTCCTAGCTTTCCTTTCTTCCCCAGTGTTCAATTTCGTTTTCTGTTGAAAGAGAGTTCCCTTCTGCTTCGTCTATCTTTTGAAAATGCTGCCTACTCACCATGGAGTCATCTCATCCCATCAGCCTGTAAGTCTAAACTAATATCCTGGAGGCTGCAGTAGGGCATTTGCTACTCTGAGCCTTACCTCCAGTCCAGTCCAGCTGTGGATGTTTAAGTTGAGCCTCTTCTATAGTTTCCCACCAGTGTGAGTTGCAGATAGGTCTCCTAATTCTTCTGGTATCCAAGTAAGTAATCATTAGGTAATCACACACACACAACACACGCGCACGCACACACACACACACACCAAGAACAACTAAACTCTCAGGAATAGTGAAATCTAAATATATATGGAAATGACATTTTTCTAGCTGTTCCTTAGCACAGCTTTGCTCACAAAGGATGCCAAATGTTTACATATTATGCAGAACAGACATCGTTACTTTTTCTTTTCAATTTCACACTGTGCAGCCGGGCTTGTGAGTGTAAAGACTGGCTAAAAGATTGTGGCGATTACTTACTGAGCCATTTGCCCAGTGAGGAATCTCCTTAGGACACAAATGTCCAGGTTGAAAATTACCCTTGTTTTAAGCTAACTCAAATCAATTTTTAAAAAGTGCATTGCCATTCCATTTTTCTTTGTCAACAGAAGGAATATAATACAAGAAGGTCATCTGTTATTAAAATGCCATCATGGTGGTGGTGGCAATGGTGATGGTGAGACCCATGGCGGTTTTCCACTTGAGCAGGAAAATGAGAGGTTACGTTGAGGTGGTCACAATTTCATCTAAAATAAATGAGATATTTTAAAGTTTCTTTATATAGAGAAGTTAGAAAAATATTTTACTGACTGGTAATTTATTCCCCCTGAGGGAAAGAATTATATTTGAGGAAAAACCTTGATAAACTCCTTGAAAGTGGAAGGTAAGGCATTTAGAAATATATTAGAAGGAGGAAATAAATGGTCAAACTTCTTTTTCAAAAAAATTGAATTGATAGGGAGAGTGGGCAATGGAGAACAGAGGAGATTTAACGAGGTAGGAGGGAAAGTAGGAGGTGCTGGGTTAACTTATAAAAATTTGGATCTCGAGTTGACAATAATCATTAAGGTTAAGAATAGAGAAGAGTGATGTCCAATTTTCAGTTGTCCGTTGACAATTTCTCTAAGGCGAGGCACAGGGCTCACACCAGAAATCTCAAGCACTTTGGGAGACTGAGATGGGAAGATCACTTGAACACAAGAGTTCAAGAATAGCCTGAGCAACATAGAGAGACCCTGTCTCTATAAATAATCAAAAAATTAGCTGGGCATGGCAGCGCATGCTTGTGGTCCCGGCTACTTGGGAAGCTGAGGCAGGAGGATAGCTTGAGTCTGGGAGGTCAAGGCTGCAGTGAGCTATGATCGTGCCACTGCATTTGCATTTCAGTGTGGAGTAGGTGACAAAGTGAGACCCTTTCTAAAAAAAAAAAAAAAAAAAGCAAAGAAAATATCTCTAGCATTTTCTCATTTTCTTCAGCAAATATTTATCTCTAAGAGCTGCCTTGTATGGGTGAGATGGAGAAGTGTGTGTTAGTATTGAGGGGTTGGCAATGTGTAAATAGAAGGCACCAAAAAAAGAATAAAGGGCCCAGTCACAAGACATAAAATGCAGGAGAGTATTGAATAGAGCTGGAAATCGGAGCTAGAGCTAACAAAAGAATAATAGAAACCCCAAGAAATTCTAAATATGCCCATGGAAACCTTTGGATTTCCCACAGTATGTAAGTTCATAGTTGAAAATCATCTTATACAGATTTTAAGTGGCAGGGGTGAACCAAGATGACACTTGGTTGAATTGTTGTAACTTAAAAAGATGACTCAAGAGCACTCATCGAAAAAATGCCAAGTCTCATTAGCAATACTGGACAAAATAGGTGGTTTGGAGGCAATGAGGCAATAAATTGGGTGTACACTTTATCTTAAGTTTGTTCAATTGAACGGAACAAAGATGTACCCAAGTAATCATAAGTCTGTTTTTTTTCCAGAAATTTCTATCAAATTACCATTAACTACAGAGAAGGGTAAATTTTGTTTTGTTTTGTTTTGTTTTTTGAGATGGAGTCTTGCTCTGTCACCCAGGCTGGAGTGCAGTGGCACGATCTCAGCTCACTGCAAGCTCCGCCTCCAAGGTTCATGCCGTTCTCCTGCCTCAGCCTCCCAAGTAGCTGGGACTACAGGTGCCCGCCACTAAACCCAGCTAATTTTTTTTTTAATTTTCAGTGGAGATGGGGTTTCACTGTGTTAGCCAGGATGGTCTCCATCTCCTGACCTCATGATCCACTCACCTCGGCCTCCCAAAGTGCTGGGATTATAGGTGTGAGCCACCGCACCCGGTCGAGTAAATATTTTTTCTCAGGAGTCTGGAACTCAGTCTCTTACAGAGTGTTGTAGTTCCCCCAACACTTTTCCATCAAGTCTTTGAAGGCTCATCAGAAAGGAAATCCTAAACAGTCATTAGATATTTGTATAACACAATATAATCCGTTCTTTAGTTCTTACATTGAAATTTCTACACACAGTATTTATGTGTAAAACCAACACTCTAAGAAAATTCTCCACTCCTTGTGTCTAAGCCTACTCTATATTCTCCTCTCAGCTTTAAAAGTACATATTTTAACCTATTTATTGATTGTCTTCCAGGTAGTATGTAAGATCCAGAAGAGGGCATCTTCATTTTATTTATTGCTATAACCAGAGCAGGAGTTTAATACACATTTATTGAACACATGAATAATCTTTGGCTTGCATATTCCTGCCACACTTCCCTTTATATCCCCAAAGTTATAAGTAAACTAGTCAGAGAAGTCTTGGGTAGTGGAAGTATCAAAAAAATCCCAACTCTTCTGTTTTAGTGCTCAGCCATTCTGTTTTCTCTCCCAGGCCATAGGTGGCACATAAGGAGCCTTGGTGCAAACTAGAAAAGGTGCTTATGGCCAGGGGGAGCTGAGCTAGGTCTACCTGGTGCTACCCAGTGATCTGGTCTCTCTGGATCTCCAAGGTGTCTCTGATGGTCTCTGCCTCCTACCTCAGCTCCTCAAGCAAGGAGAGATTGGACTGGCCCACATAGCCACCATCTGATAAAGCACCGTTTTTTTTTTTTTTTTAAGACAGAGTCTTGCTCTGTCTCCCAGGCTGGAGTGCAGTGGCGTGATCTCGGCTCACTGCAACCTCTGCCTCCTGGGTTCAAGCGATTCTCCTGCCTCAGTCTCCTGAGTAGCTGGGACTACAGGTTACTGCCACCAGGCCTGGGTAATTTTTGTATTTTTAGTAGAGATGGGGTTTTACCATATTGGTCAGGCTGGGCTGGTCTCAAACTCCTGACCTCAGTTGATCCACCCTCCTCAGCCTCCCGAAGTGCTGGGATTCCAGGCGTGAGCCCCTGTGCCTGGTTAATAAAGCATCTCTTTATTGGGCTGCTCCTGGCCCAGGCTTCAATCCTTGGTCCTATCAATGAAGACCACTTGGCAGGACTTCCTGGTTTTCTCAGAAGAAGATGACAGTGGACTATGTAATTTATTGGCTAGGTCTGCCCTGGCTTTCTGAAATAAGAGGGCTACAGATTTTTAATAGCAAACCTATGTCTACAGTTGAGAGAAACAACCATAGATGCCGTCATGTTTTGCAAGTGAGAAGGAAAAAAAAAAAATCTTGTCATGGAGTTAATATCAAAAATGTCTGGAAACTTACCATGGATTGCTTTTCTATGTTATGCTTGAAGTATGTCTGTAACTGTCACTTTCATTTTATGTTCACAAACCCTGTGTTTTGTTGTTATCTTATTTGATGGCTGAGGAAACTGAGGCCCAGAAAGGATCAACTCTTCCAAAGTCACGCAACTATCACATGATAGACTCAAGAATCAGAACACAGATGTTTTGTTTTCTCCTTGTCTGTCATTTTTAATTTTTTTTAAATTTTTTTACCACAGTACTTTTATTTCCAGGATAGCCCTGCAGGATGAGGTTGTTAGAGATGGTGACTTAGATGATATAGTTTTCTTTTATCTCCGGTTGTGTTTTATTTTTAAAACACATGAACAACTGCCTAAAATTATTTAATGGGACAAGCCTGATTCAAATTGTAGTATTCATTTATTTTTATCTCTTTAGTATTCACCCAATCCCTTCATTGTGATGGTTCATCCTTGTAGAGGATCTTGCAAAATCATTGGATTGCTTACAAAAAAAAAAAAAAAAAAAATTCCTTGCCAGGAGTGGTGGCTCAAGCTTGTAATCCCAGCACTTTGGGGGGGCCGAGGTGGGCAGATTGCCTGAGGTCAGGAGTTCAAGACCAGCCTGGCCAACATGGCGAAACCCCGTCTCTACTAAAAATAGAAAAAAATTAGCTGGGCGTGGTAGCAGGTACCTGTAATCCCAGCTACTCAGGAAGCTAAAGCAGAATTGCTTGAGACTGGGAGGGGGAGGTTGCAGTGAGCTGAGATCACACCTTTGCACTCCAGCCTGGGCAACAAAAACGAGACTTCATCAGAAAAACAAACAAACAAACAAAAAATCCTTTCTAAAAAAACCAAATTTTTAGCTGGGTTGATATTTATTTATTGTGGTATCTTTTTTCTCCTTTTGACTCCTAATATCAGAGCAACCTCTAAATAGAAATACTCTGTTAGGTATAGCTCAACTTTAGTTCTCAAGAACAAAAGTGAAGTCAAATATAACTGATGTGTTTTTTAAAGATCTGCTGACAGAGTTTTAGTAGCCCTATAAAAATCTCTTTTTAACCCTGGGTGCAAAACTCTAGCTCTTCATTTAAAGCCATTTGTCTAGGAGGTGCTGGACCCAGTAAATAGTTCTGGCCATATAGTTTGTAGACTCCTTAAATAATATGCATATCACATTCATAGTGTACAAATCATATGTCTTTTTGTTTTTATTCACTATTTTGTTCATAAGCTGCTTTCATGTTTTCAGTTTGACCTTTGCCTCATTAAAAAAAAGAAAAGTCAGTTTGTCTCAGGTCCACAACAGAATTAAAGGCCTATATTCTGCTTCAGATTTATGTAATCATATTCTTTCATACCCCACATGACTAGAAGAAAAGTTACAAAAGTAATAGATAATGTTTCTAGAATGTTTTTAGGTCTTCTGAAGGAGGAGCTGTGAAAATGCAAAGTGATGATGATGATGATCATGTGCTCATCGTTAATGTGATTGAAGAAGAAAAGCCATTTGTGGTTTTTAGAGAAATAAGCGAATATCCTTAGATAACAGTGACAGACAAAATAAAAGTAATATTCTTATAAAACTGTATAATGTAGTATTTCTTCACAATTGCTGAACTTTGAGTTTTCATTTTCAGTAAGTTAATGCATCTTCTGATTTGTCAACCTAGCATTATGAAAAGACTTCATATAGCTGCTATAGGGAGTAAATTCTTTTCTATGTGTCTGCTTGTTAAGGGGCTACCATTTTAGAGAATGTTTAGTTTAGGTTGCTCAATAAAGCCAACCAGCAAATCAGCCAGTGCATCCTGTTTTCCTTCAGATAATTTCTGCAGTTCCAAGGCCCTGATGTTAATGTTGCATAGAAAGGAATTCAGAGTCTGAGGGGATCAGGAAACAAGACTTACTGAGAGTCTGTGTTATGGACTAAATGTTGGGCCTCTCCCAGATTCGCATGTTGGAACTTGAACCTGCAGTGTGTCTATAATTGGAGATGGGACCTCTAAAGAAGTAATTAAGGTTAAATGAGGTCATGAGGGTGGAACACTGATCCTATAAGATCTTATATAAAATCTTATAGGATCAGTGTCCTTATAAGAAGAGACACCAGAGAGCACTGGCTGCTTCTCTCACACTTCCCCCTGTGCACAAGGAGAAGGTGGAATAGAGACCTCATCAGAAACTGAATCCTGTGGGAAACTTGGTCTTGGACTTTTCAGCTTTTAGAGCTGTGAGAAAATAGACTTATGTTGTTTAGGCCATGTAAGTTGTGGTATTTTGTTAGGGCAGCCCCAGCTGACTTCTATAGTCTCCTACTGCTAATACTTAAGGACTGTAATGAGGTATTCTCAAGAAGTTGAAGGTGATGGAAACAAGACTCAGTCTGTGGCTCCAAGACCAGCAGCACTGGACTGAAAGAACATTGACAGCATTAATGATACCATTATTCTATTTATTTTGTACGTACTATATGCCAGGCATGAGCCAGGCGCTTTCTTTTATGTGTAAGTCATTTATTATACCCATTAGACATTTACAATGATTAATGAATTACTTATTCATCAAAACCAGTGACCATTGCCTAGTGAAAGTCTCATGGATTATATTTCAGTTAAAATGTACAGGGTGGCCTTTTTTAGTGGCCTTTTTTATCCTTTCTCCAGGATCTGCATACATGGAGTATCATATTTTCCATCTGGTGTTTTATTGTCACTCTTCTTTAACTTCAGTTCTGCCTTTTCTTTCTTCAGAACAGTAATATGTACAAAATATTGCCAGTATCAAAACCCTAAGGGTGAGCAGAATAGAGGGAAAAAATCTCAACTAAGCAAATAATTAACTTCTTAAATAAATAAGATTTATAATGTCAAAAAATATCCCTTATCATATATCATTTTAGAGTAGGTAGTTAGATTTCTATTTATCAAAAATGTATCATCTATATGAATTTGATGATACCCATGCTTGCCATTTTCACATTTTCATAGCATTTATAAATTGTATTTTCTTTTTAACTTATTTTTATTTTTATTTTTTTACTGTAAGTTCTGGGGTATAGTTGCAGAATGTGCATGTTTGTTACATAGGTATACATGTGCCATGGTGGTTTGCTGCACCTATCAACCCATCAAATAGGTTTTAAGCCATGCATGCATTAGGTATTTGTCCTAATGACGAGCCAGACACTTTACAAGCATTAAATCGTTTAATCATTCGACAGCTCTATTAATAAGTCTCTCTTTTTATTTGTGCCTTCTAAATGTAGTCATAGAGTGTCAGGCGGTTCAGTAATGCTCAAGCTCACGCAGAGATAAAGGGATTCAAACTTGGGCTGTCTAACCCCAAATCCCGAGTGCTTGATGACCTTGTCCACACTGCAACTTGAGTGACTGCATTTAATACCTAAGGAAAGTGTGGCTATCAGAAGAAGGGTGTCAGCAATAAAGCACAGACAATGAAAATTACAGACACCAAAGCTGGCATAGTTCATCTTGGGATTTCCTGAGTGATGAGTCCACTCTTGGTGCTGCTCAAATCAGCTTCCAAAATTGCAATGCTTCGAGCCTACCTCATTCATGTTCATGAGCCTCCTTCACTCACACTCATGATGTGTCTTCAACTGGACAGACCGTGAAGACATAAGCTTAAAGACATGAGCTGTTTAAGACCTGGAGCGATGAACTTCTTCAAGATCGTCCTTAGCATGAAGCAATGTCAGGTATATAGTTAGTGTTAATAGATGCTGGTTGAATCCTATTAACCTGAGAGCTCACCTCATTAGGTATATGGTAAGAGATTCAAAGATTAACTTGGAAACTGCTCATTGCATTCATGCCTCCCCTCCCTGGTCTGTAGCTCAGCCCAATAATGTCAACAGTGACTATTTTATACTGACCATTTCCTGTGTTTCCGCAGGCAAACAATAAGTAAGAAATAAGCAACTTAAATCCAAAGTGTCTTATATGTTCTATTTCCATGTAACATCAAAATACTATAAATTTACTAAAATTACAATAAATAAATTTCAAGTCTTTAAAAAATATGTATCCACAAAGATCTGTTTTAGCATTCTGTTTTTACCACCTCTTTTTATCCACCCACACTTTCTAACTGACCCTTTCTCCTCATTTCTTCACTCCTAACTAGAATACGGGTCCCCATAGGCATTGCCTTGTTCAGACTCTCCATTTTCAAAGGTCAAATGCATCTATTTCTTTTATTTATTAGGCTTTTAAGTAAATATGCCCATGACTCGATTCTGATAAGTAAAGTGAGTCTTTGAAAGATATGGCAGAAATGTGTAAAGCAATCTCAAAAGTGGGAGGTTTCCTATGTCAAGAAAATTTGAGGATGGCACATACTCATCTTTGTGAAAGCTTGGGAGTGTGGATAGAAAGGAAAATTTTCTGCTACTTGTAGACTGAAGTCTAGTCTAGAATATTAATGTGACAGTGCTTATTTGCTTCACTGGAGAGAGGAGTTTCTGGGCAAGTATGTGGATAAACTTAATCTCCCCCTTGGTATCAGGTCTGCTATTTTACTATGTTGCCATCACCTGGATGGAAGAACCTGGCACAAGCAATCAGGTTTTCTATTGGCTGAACTAGTGGGTGAAAGAGATTGTGCCCAGATTTTTGATAATGTTTTCTGGAACAGTGATTGTTAACGCCTGGCTCATACCCCCTTGGACCATTTCTGTGTTCATTTTGCCACCATGGTGGACGGTTCCTGTGCATACTGACTGCTTTCACCTCCAAGTGCTGGTAGATCTCCTTTCCTCTGCCAGAAGCTCTTTCCAGCACCACAGGACTGGCCTAATCCTTGTGTGGCCAATAACACCAATGAGGATGGAAGTCGCTGCTCCACTGGGGGATAATTTTGCAATGTGAAATGCATGATACCGCAGTGGGTCCTGGAGCACTGAGCTTCAGTATTCTGCAGCGGCCACACCCTCACTAATATACCCTTCCTTGGCTTTTCTGTCTTGAAGACTAGTTAAGACAATAGAGATGACACAATGTGGGATACAGGTTTTGGTCTATTTCTAGAGGAAACTCTTGTAATTGTCTCTTAACTCTGCAACCACTTTGCTCTTTGTTGCCGTTACTCTTTGTATTCTCCTTTGGAAAACCAAACACACCTTGCCTTTAATACTGTATGCCTCATGAGGGCAGGAGCCATGCCTGTTTTGTTTGTGTCTGTACCTTTAGCAGGTAACACAAGACTTAGTACACGGTAGGCGTTTAATAAGAGTTCTAAATGGAATTTCATCTATGGATTATCTGTCTGTCTATCTATCTGTCAACTATCCATCCTTATCTATTCATCCATTTATCTAATCAGTGTACAATTTAGCGGATTTTACTGTATTCACAAAGTTATGAACCATCACTGCTATTTAATTCCAGAACATTTCTATCACCCTAAAAAGAAACCCTGTACTTCACAACCCTGCCCCCAACCCACTGCCAATCATGAATGTACTTTCTGTTTCTATGGATTTACTTATTCTAGATAATTTAATATAAGTGGAATCATATAATATGTGCCCTCTTGTGTCTGGTTTCTTTCACTTAGCATGTTTTCCAGGTGTAGCATGTGATAATATTTCATTTCTTTTTACAGTTGAATAATATTCCTTTGTGTGGATATGGAACATTTTGTTTATCTGTGTATCAGTTGATGGTCGTTTGGGTTGTTTCCACTTTTTGGCTATTATGAGTAATGCTGCTATGAAGATTCATGTACACACAGATGCACCATTTCACATTCCCATCAGCAATGGATGAAGGTTCCAGTTGCTCTACACTCTCACCACTTGTTATCATCTTTTTCTTATATCCACCTGAGTGTCAGATTCAATTTGATTTGAGAAGAATGGTCTTTGGAGAACCTCTCAGCATTCCTTTTTATCTAGCAATTTGCTTTTTCTTGAGTTCGTCCTCATGTTGCATCAATACAGAAAAGAAACTTTAGAAAGCAGCCGATATCGTTGACTTATATGAAAGCTGTGATTGTCTTCATTTTCCCTGGCAGTCCCCTTTCCAAGCCCAAGAAAATCAGAGGTGTTTCAACATAATGGAATGTACAGCTCTGACCACTGTCAAGTTGTGTGGCCATAAGAAAGTCACTTCTCCTCTACGGACCCTAGTTATTTTGTCTGTTTATTGAATAAGTCATGTTCAATAAATTATTAGAATTAACTCTTTCAAAGTTCACTTTTAGTTTTAAAGTTCAGAGCAAGCAGTAGTAGATAACCTTTTTTTCCATCTCTGTACCCCTTCCTTTTGGAAATTGTTACTCATCTGTGGCAACTGATTTTGATGTAAATTTTAGAGTTAACATCTCTCACTCCAGAAGTGGAATCAACTGAAATACCTCTTCCTCCTGGGCAGAATGATCCGTTCAAGGATAGGTACATGACTCATGCTGACAAAATCAGGGCCTTTCCTGTGATTTCTCAGTTACAGCTGTCAGGGAAGATGCCATCTGCTACTGGGGCTACTATGCTAAAGAAATGTGAATCCTGTACAGCTAATGGCTATTATGCCCATCACAGAGAAAGGACCTGTCTTAGAAATAGTGAGATAGATAGCATTGTTTAAACTCCTGGTCCCAACTGGGCCTGAAATCAGACATACGCCTCCATTTTTCAGTCAATTTATTTATTTATTTATTTATTTTTGAGACAGAGTCTCACTCTGTTGCCCAGGCTGGACTGCAGTGATTTCAGCTCACTGCAACCTCCGCCTCCCAGTTCAAGCGATTCTCCTGCCTCAGCCTCCTGAGTAGCTGGGACTACAGACCCACGCCACCGTGCCTGGCTAATTTTTGTATTTTTAGTAGAGACAGGGTCTCATCATGTTGGCCAAGCTGGTCTCTAACTCCTGACCTCAAATGATCCACCCACCTCGGCCTCCCAAAGTGCTGGGATTATAAGCAAGAGCCACCACGCCCGACCCATTTTTTGTTTACGTTGAGTTTCAGTGACTCCTATTAATCAGAAGCCACACACAAATATTTACTGAATGCTTTGCGGTAGATACTTGGAAGTAAACAAAGAAGTATAAGTCCATACTTTCAAAGAGTTCATAGACTAGTTTAATGGTCACAATGTGTAAATAACAAGAATAAAATAAGAAATAAGAAAGCCAGCTTTGCAATCACCCTTTTCTATATGAGGAAAACGCTTTGGCTGTCTACTTTACTGATCAGTTTCTTAGCCAACACACCATTTCAGAGACTCTGCAGTTTCAATGCACAGCCTCTCACATTGTTTTGGTGTCTGACGGCCCTGAATGTTCTACCACATATTAGCTGCACGACTTTGGACATGTTTTCTTAATGTTCAGAGCCCTGTATTTTTTGTCATCCATAAAATAGGGGTAATATTATTTAGTTAATGGGTTGTTTTGAAGATTAAATGAAATAATTCAGAGAATTCAGTGCCTAATATATCATAGTAAAATAGATCTCATATCTTTTTTCTGTGTAGAAACGTCCTCCATCTTAAAAAATCAAACTATTGCAAGATTTTAAAAAACATATTTAAGCAAAAGAAAACTTTTTCCCCTTGAAACAGTGATATGAAATAATTCTTCAGCTACATCTTAAAATAATAATCATTTATGTGGGATAATGAATTCACAAACACATTTAAACAACATAATCTGATGGTTAGCCCAGAGGTTGGTACATTTTAGGAAAGCTAATAGGCAGGGATTGATATTCATTGCCTGTAACTAACCCTCACACAGAATGAAGAGGATGATAAGAAATTTAAACAACAGTGAAAATGTATGTATTAAAAATTATTTTTCCTGAAGGCCTGGATGTTCTGATTATGTGCTTAATTATATAACAATCTCCATATTATATTGGTAACATAACCAATAAATCCATTTATCACTGACCCCAGGACTGGTTGGCACACAAATAAAAAGTGAAAATAATTTAGTAACCCAAAGGGCATCCTAGTGAATCACCCCATATTATTATTATTTAATGGGCACACATGATAAATTAATGTTATGTTAATGGATAATCATTGTATCTTCTATCAACCGTGGGCATGTATAGAGTGTTCATTTGACTTTAAGTTGCATTTCTAGTCATTTCAAATCATAGTTACTCCTACTGGCCCTTGTTTTTATGGGCCTGACTCTAACTGCAAGGTGGTTAAAATTTTCTGAAACAGTAAAGAAGGAATTTAAAATATTTGAAGATATTTGCTGAAAAGAATTGTTCATCAGAGTACATGTATAAACTGAAAACCTGAAATGAGGATGAGGGTTGCTATTTCAGTCAAAAACAGTGGCAAGTTTGTTTATGGAATAATCATCCTATAAATCAATTATTTTTCTGATTAGATTATACTCATAAAGAAATGAATACAGTGCCCTTTAGAAATGCAATATAGTTATGAAAAAAGAAGCCCACCCTCTCCCTGTACATTTTAATGATTAGCAAAGCTACCTCATGGTTTGGATGGAGGCCCAGAAAATGATCCAAATGGGATTATATTTTCTTAATCTATTAGAATAATGTACAACTTGCTTTCATATGCTACCCTACCCCATCTAATTTGGCAGGTGTTGTTAGCAGACCCTGAAATGGTGATATTCCAGAGACAGACTCACATACAGTTTATCATCTCCAGACGCTGTGTCTGTCATAGCCTGAGATCTTAAGAAGAAAGTATTGCTGACTAGAAGAGAATTCATGTGTTTTAGAATTTGATTGATTATATACACCTAGTTAATAGTCAGTGTGATCAGCGTTATGCAAACATATAAAGGTCATGGCTCTGGTTTGCTAGAAGTGATTCTCATGCACACACATCAATCCACTTCTAACCCCTCCACTTCATACACGTAAAGCTTGAAACAGTGAGTGTGGAGTTTCAAATTCATAACCAAAATGTGGAAAAACCAAAGGTGATGAGGAGAAGTCGTTTCTTAGCACCTGTTTTTAATCTGCATGCTTAGTCCAATAAGCATAAGCACCGGAGCAAGATGCTGTTTTATACAGAGCAGGAGGCCCTGGTCAGGCAACTATCTGAACCATTTCAGAATTAAGGAGCTCAGAATGAAAACTGACTTCTACTCAGAGAGGAAATCAAGGCCTTACTATCTGCTAGGATGATTTGTTTAGACATGACTATGGCGGCTGAAGATCCGAGGATAAGAGCAAAAGTCACCAGTCATACCAAAGAAAAGGGATGCTGCTCTTTCTTCTCCCTGTGGATACCTTGTCTGCCCAAGAGGCATTGGAGAGTCTTGGCTTCTGGGAGAGGGCACCACGAGCTTGGAAGGCATGCTTATTTTGTCTATGAACATGCAAGCAGAGCTTACTTACAGAACTGGCAAGCTGCTGAGACTCTGGATGGATGTTGAGAGGACCAGGCAATGCAATAGCTCAATGAGCTTTGAGACTCCTGCACAGCCTCTAGGACTCTTGTTCTGCATCTACTGCTTATAGGCTAATTCTTTTCCTGTGTGCTACCCACAAGGTTATGACCAAACTATCTAACGATTCTTAGAATGTCACTGACATGACATTTCTGGAATTGCTCATTTATTTATTGAATTTCTCTAGTGAAAAGAAGCAGGTTAATACATAGTCTTGAGGCACCATACAAAATAATAAAAGCTTTAATGGAGCTAAAAGTTTCTAACATCGTTTCCAATTTTATTTTTCATTCGTTGTTCTATTCAATATTGCAATACTTCTGGAAATATATGTAGCTATGTAAGCCAGCTATTTAGGAGTCCAGGGGTGGGGTTAAGTTATGACTCTATGAGGGGTGATTTGTGCTTTCAAATATGTATTTGTCCTTTAGATTCTTAACCTTTAGCCAATTCCATGTTTGCCATGATTTATTTCCTATATGTTTTTGACCTTCTCATGGTGAATGGATTCAACATTATTATCTTCATTGAGAATGATTCTGACACTGGCTAGAGAGAGACAATTATATTCTGTTTATGTAATATAGAAAGCCAGAACACTTTTTTAAAGCTGTCGTCATATATCACTGTCAGTATTTTGAACCACTAAATTGTGATTAAAAATTCAGAGACAATAATCCATTTTGAGAATACCGTAAGAGAAGCAAATACTGTAGTGACTGATGGACATTTTAGGAATAACATCATTCAAGACATGCTAATTTCCCTGAGACCCTTTCCTTGGATAAACGCCTATTGTATAAATAAGTTTGCTTTCCAACCCCTTCCCAGCAGTTGCTTTCAATGAGGGATGCTGAAATGAGATTTCCTTATATTCTGCATGGTTCTACAGCCAAAAGTTTTTTTTAAGTTAAAAAATAGCCTGCTTCATAGATACAATGAATGACTTTGTTTACTAGCAAAGAGGTTTTTGGATCACATGGTTTCCATTATTTTTCAAGAAACAAACAGCTTTAATAACCACCAAAAATGTCTTGTGCAGTGGTTTAGAAGGAGCCAGCTGCAATGAGAAACATACTAGATGGAGAGTCAGGGAACAGGAGAATTCTGATCCCCACTCTGCCCTTACGAAGCTGTAAGCGTGACCTTGAGCAGGGGATTTAATTTTCTGTAGCTGTAGTGGGGCTTTGAGGTTTTGTTTCTGTGCTATTTCTGTTTTTTAATCAAGCATGTTTGGGTGTGTTCTAGCTCTGGTAGGCTGTGATATGATGCCTTAGGTAAAATTGTAAAAGAATGCTTCATTGATATCTTTTGTCTACATTCTTTAAGAAAGAATAATTCTATTTTTTTTTAGTCAAGAGTGGAAAATTGACCTTCTAATCCTGTAGTTTTCAAATATGTTCATCCTATAAGCCATTTTGGCAGGACAAAACGCTCACAGATCATTTATCCAACAACTTTCACTTGTCACTACAAAAGAAAAGAATAAACAAATGGGCTCATTAATGGAAAATATGTTGCTTCTTTCATTCAGATGCTAATGAGAATGATCATAAACACATTGTTCATGCATTTTATACCAGATTCCAGTATCATAAAAGGATTGATGGCAATAATTTGCATCTATGTAATGTGCCAAGTTTATAAAACAGTTGCATTTTTAAAAGTCTTATTTGACCCTCAAGAAACAGAGTATTATTTTGTCTGTTAGATGAGAAAATTGAAGCTACATTATGAGAGAGAGAGTCAGATGAAGAATCAATCCCTGGTTTCTGTTTCTTACTTTGGTTTGCTGTGCATTATGCCATATGCCACCATAGTCTTGTAGGAGAGTATTAAAATCACCATTGATTGAGTGGCCCCAACATTATTTTGGGACATTGGGATGGACACTTAATCTTTATACTAAAAATGTTCATTTGAGAAATAAGTACTAGGAAAGGATAGTATTAATTAATAATGGAAGGATTATTGTGATAATAAAGAGCCCCTAATATTTGTGTAGAACTGTATGGTTCACTGGTACTTATTTCATGGCATTCTTACAACAAAAATCTAGCTAGGCTCTAAGACGTTTGTGGTTGCAGATATAGAAACCTGTTTTAAGAGGCGGAGAATCTGTGCCTTAAACAAATGGTATATGGCAGAGCTTGTGGCCCCCAGTGGTGTCAGAAACTACACAGTATGAAATTACTCTGCAGCTCTGCCATATACCATATCATTTGTGTAAGACACAGATTCAGATCTCCTGGCTTCAGGCCTAGTGCTGTTTACATAATTCCATATTATGTAGTTTCAGACACCATTGGTGGACACATTTTAGTTGTCTTCTGAAAGCTCAGGTTTTTTTTTTTTTTTAAACCAGTAATCACTTTTTGATAGAAGAAAGCATGAGTGCATAAGAGGTAGGCAATATAAAATATCAGATAAAAATATGAGTTCTAGAGTGAGAAAAAATTCTACCTCTTGTTTACCTACTAGTGTTAGGATACTGGATGATTGTTCACCGGTACCTCTCAGGACCCCTTGCAAGGAATCGCTAGGTACAATAGGAATCCTTTTTTTTTTTTTCTTTTTGTCTGCTACCCAACTGCAATGGAATTAAGTTCTGCACCTAGCAATTGACTTACTCCTTCCCTTTCCAATAAAGCTGGTTTCTCATTTATGGAGTTGCCAAAGCAAAAGTCACAACCATTTCTCAATTAAGCAAGTATTTATTTAAATATCTGAGAAACATTAATGCCAGAAATGATAAAAATCTCAGTTTGGGGTTTGCACCCTCTTTAGCCATTGTCTGTTGTGGTTACTCAGCATTAGTTCAGAACTTAACTTTCAGGGTACAGCTGACAGAGGAGTCAGGACTGGACTATGATGGGTTGAATATAGCTCTATAGATCCTGATAACTCTTATCACTTCAACATTCTGGGTCTTTTTTGGTATTATATTTATATAATTGAAAGGCTCTCATTCAAAATGACACCTGAATTACTCATTGGTCAGTCAAAGTAGATGGCACTCTTGTTCCTCTTACCGTGTGGACAGCAGCAAGAGTCTGGGATTGGCTGCTTCATTTACAGTATTGGTTGGCATCATGATGAATAAGGTGAGAGGGAAGTTAAGATGTGTCCAAAAGGACAGAATGGGCTTAGAAGACTGTTACATGTCTTTTGTTTGTCACTTTCTAAGGTATTCCTCAATATTTCTTGTCTGAAAGCCAAAAGCATTTTTATGTTCTAAACACCAATCCACTAGGGTGAAGGGCAGGAAGTTAGTGATGAAAAAGTCCTAGATTTATGTGGATGGATGTGTATGCACTTGTAATACATTTGAAATGCATCACTAGACTACTACGTACATTCACATGTTCACAGGGTATGTGAGAATTCAACAAGACGTCACCTTTAAGGCACTCAATACTACATCCCATTGGGAACTGCTTCTTGTCACAATAATGATAAAAATAAAAAGCATAATAATAAGAACCATTGCTCAGAAATTGGGTCCCATAGGGCCGAAGTAGGAAAATGAATGCCTTGGAATGGAATAAACAAAAGGAGGAGAAGGAGCATTGCTTTGTCTGCTTTGAATTCTGGCCACAATTAGGTATGAGGTCTGGGTTGTCTCCTCGACTGCCACTGTTAGGCTTTCCGATTTAATGCTTGTGTGCTTTCACGGCCTCACATTATTATGGTGATCTCACACCATAATAATATCTCCTCCCATGAAATGCCAGGAGGATCTGTTGAATGAAAAAAGTGCAGTGAGGTCAGAGCTGTACAATTGGTCAGAGTAATATAAATTGTGGTTGCTGGCATTACGAAGACTGAATATGCAGAACTGAATATTAGATGCTTTTTGGGAACAGGAATCAAAGGTATTATTAGACTTACCATTGACTTCCACAGCCTTTTCAGCTGGAGCCTCAGTGTTTAGTATCAGTGGCCTGGAGATAAATAAATATTTTGGTCCTGGGAACCAGTGGTCCTCCTCTAATGGACCATCAGTCCAGAGGAATGCTTGTCATTTGGGGTCTACAGTAAAGGTTAACTGGCAAATGCTTTTTAATAATTCTACAGAGAGAGATATGGCAATGGAAAATGTTCATGAATGCGTCTTCCGTCTCTCAAATAACTGTTTCCACCTCAACTCATTTGTCTTAGGTACAGTAGATCGCAAGATTTCTAGTAAACTAATTTGGGTGACAGCAAAATCCATTGTTCATAACTTTTTCCCTCAGGGAAAAATGCTTTTCAAATCACCATCTGCTTATCTGCCACTTTGTGTTTGCTACTCTTCAAATCCAACAGGAGGGTAGAGGGCTCAGAGCTAGGTAGGTGTTTGACAGCTGTCACGAACCAGCACATATGAAGGTGCTCTCCAATGCTTAGAGCCAACCTGGCCCCACTTGTTCAATGTGGATCACTTGCAATAATAGCACTACTCACCCTCTACCCAAGGTGTCCAAGAATATATATAACTCTAAAAGATTATCTTTCTTTCTAAAAATATAAGCATATTTAAGATGGAAACCCTTTTTTGCCTTCCTTTTCTTCTGAGTACAACTTTATAAGTAGGATGATTCCAGAACTGCCAAGGAAAACAAATCAATTTCTTCTGGTTTTTAAAAATGAACATGAAATGCTGAGTGAGTCAAAGGCAATGAGGCGGCGTTCACTAAATGCACCAGCATCAGGAAGGAGGTCGAGTTAAGATTCTGTTTGACTGCTGGAGTTTACTAAAAAAATTTAAGTACCATTACTGGAGACAAAATATTGTATGTGTGCATTAGCTCTTGGCTAGATAGTCAAAACTCGTGTCCATGGTATAATTTTTATATATAAATGGATGCACTACAAATCGATGCTCTTTAATCTCAGCTGTGCCCTGAATACTGCTGAGAAGCCCTGTTATTCATCTGACTTCCTATCATACTCTTCCTGTGGGCTAGTATAAACCTTTGTAACTGACTGGCTCAACACTCTAGCTGATGGCTTCTTCCCCAGAGGCTCCCTTTATTTTCCTCTTCTTCCAAGCAAGACCCTTCCTGTATGGCTTTGCTTTCATTCATTTTCCTTGTATTGTCTTAGGACCTCAAATCTTCTCGTTCAGTCCTCCAGCATTATCTTTTGAGCTTAGCAAGGTACCTGCTCTTCTTTCCTTCTTTGTTGCAAGAATTTAGGCTGGCTAAAGTTCTCTGTTTTCTGAGCTCCATAGACTCCCATGCAAAGGCCTGAGATGGACTCAGGGCAGTCCTTTAAGCTCAAGCGGGACCACTGGGTTTGATGACCACCATCATAGGGTTTGATGACCACCATCATAGGGTTTGATAACCCCCATAGTAGGATTTGACTCTGCCTCTTGCAGGAACATTTCAGAGCCTATCTTATCCCTCGTTGCAGTCCACAATCCTTATCTCTGCATCTTCAGTACTATCTACTTCATGGAATTCTCCTTTTCCACAATACCTACTGCCAAAATACTCAGATCTGATATTTCTTCCAGCTACTGACTGTCTGTTCTTTCACTGCTAAGCTTCTGAAACACATTTTTATATGGATTGCCTCTGCTTTATCATCCCCTTACACACTGGGAAAAAAAATTCCTTTGACTTTTGAGGAACTGCTTTTTTCTGTTTTTTTTTCTTCCTTTCTGCTGGATCCTTCTCATGTGCTTCCTCCTCCTCCCAGTCCCTAGCAGGTATTCTATATGATTAAGCGTCAGGAAATCTTGGAGATTTATTTTATTTCTTTATTTCAATGAATATCCTTATGCTAGTAACCCCCAAATCTACATCCCTATCCAATCGTTTCTCCAGGGCTCCAATTACCTTTTCACAACTCTATTGATAACTTCCACCTGTATATCCATTAATA
The DNA here is from genome assembly GCF_008728515.1 of Papio anubis. Taxonomy (NCBI): domain Eukaryota; kingdom Metazoa; phylum Chordata; class Mammalia; order Primates; family Cercopithecidae; genus Papio; species Papio anubis. The sequence goes on along the minus strand of NC_044985.1, from coordinate 105,729,448 downwards.
CTCTGACCTCTTGTTTTTAAACTTTGCACATTATCCCCTCTTCAACTCTCTCTTCTCATCTTTTCTAATTCTGTTAATGACATAGTAACAGAATCACCATCAAAATCTTAGTGTTATCTTCCCTTCCTCCCTTTCTCTTGTGTTACCTGCAATTGATTACCATGCTCTCAGGAGCCTAACTCCCTCTTACTGCCTTCCCATTTCTCTTCCTTCTGTCTTAGGCCAGGCATCCCCTTCCCTTACCTGTGCCCTTGGAGTTCTCCTCACTGGTTTTCTGACTATGGGCATCTCTCCCTGCAACCTGTCTTCCACATTCCTCTTGGAATTTTCTTTCTTAGACTCGGCTATCATCTCACTACGTCATGTTTAAGAATGTTCTGTGCCCTTCTGCCTAAAGAGTCAAGTTCAAAACACATTTTATATCATTTAAAGTCTTCTACACCCTGACTCTGGCCTTTTTCCTTCTGTTTCCTATAACTTCCCTTTACTCATCCTATGGTCAGTGTTCCTTCTCCTTGCCATTTCTTTCTGTTGACATCAGACCCATTATTTAAGGACTGGTTCAAGACTCAGTAGACACTCCTTGTAGAAAATCTTCTCTGGATACCCTATTAATAGCTTCTTTCTTCTCCTTCTAGCTTCTTTTGCTTGTCTTCTCTAGACCTTTCCTCTGCCTTTCGTTACTGTCCGGTGAGCAACTTGAGAGTCTAGGTTTAGCTGCTGGCACCTTGAGGAAGTACTCAATGCTTCATGGATTAAACCGAAGTTAGGGCTGATTGTGATGGAAACAAGAACCGGCTGTTTATAATTTTGTAATCATTTTAAAAGATAAACATTTTCAAAGATCTTTATTCGGTAAAATCCAAATAAGGCAACTGATCAGTTTTCATGGGTTCTAATTTATTCAATCAGACAGGTGTAAAATGGCTGTAGAAAAGCCGAGATGCAAATTAATTTTCCATTTAACCTCTGACAAAAGAAGAAAATCTGACACTTTTTCAAGAATCTTCCTTTTCCTCTCTCAATCAGGGCAATAATGTAAAATTTAACTGATATGTTTCAAGGAAAGTGTCACATTCATGGCCCTTTGCTACATAGTCTCCTGCCTCAGCAGCTGAGCAGACTGTGGATAGGAGATAAAAGTGGGTAAATAGAGGAAAGCAGGTTTATATGTGATGCACCTGTGATCAAGGGAAAAGCGGCTTGTACTGGTGAGACTTACATGTGCATTAACAGAAAGCAGGATAGCAGGGTTAATGATTGCCTATGAGAAGAATGAGTAAACACAGATTAGGATTGTATTTTTGGAATCTACAATGCAAAATTAACCAACGTAGGATTATACTGTCTGATCCCAATTCCAAGAATTTCCTTGCTGAATTTCAGAATTTTCCATCTGATAGATTTATTACACAGAAAACTATGAAGAGTTTTCTTTCCTGGGTTCTTAGCTTCTTTGCTAAGAGAGAAGGAAACTCAATGTAAAAACACTCATTTTAAGATTGGTTTAACAATATTTAGCATCAAATATCATTTGTTTTCTATATGGCAATATTTCTCCGGGCATTTTTTGAAGAACTGATGGGAAGAGGAAAGTGTGATTGTCTCCCATATGGGTTTTTGAAACATTATGAAAACATGACTTAGATAACTTGCAAAACTTTAAACACTTTAAAAAGCTGAGAGTGGCTGGCTTCAAACTTAGCTTCTTGATAAATAATTTCTTAAATGAGTTTATTTAAGCCTAAATTAACTTTTAAAATGGTCATTTATTCAGCAGGAAAGCAACTGTAGCCATTCTTTTTAAAAATGACCAATTATATATAAATCACCTACTTTTTATGGTACTAATTCAACACTTTTCAAAATGGAAGTTCTATCCTATTTTCCTACTGGCTACGCACCAGAAATCAGGATATTCGCAAGTGGCTTGAATTCAAATAACAAACTGAACTGTAGGCTGATGTAGGCACTTAAGGGACAGGAAGCAGGGGGTGGAAGTCTGGCTTAGACTGTAACACAGATCACATGCACACTCCAGGTGCCGGCCTTCCACCACCATTACTAACAGGGTTTTCAGAAGAAACTAAAATAACAGGAACAAGTTACAAGAAAAATGGCCCAATACCCTAGGCCCACCCCCAAAGGGACTCTGGGTCTGAGAGATGGGGAGGTCAGCCCTGGTTGCCAGCTGTAATATCCTGTGAAAACATCATTCCATTGCTTCCTTTGCCTGCCCTACTTTGAAAGGAGTTATCTTCATTGGCTGCTTGCATTTCCCCACCACAACTTGGAATCAAGCTTGGGACTTCACCAATTTACTGACTGTATTCCAGAAAGGCCTGCCAGCCTCCAAACCAAGGTCTGTTTCCTCAGTTCTCATCCTGTGCTATCTCCTGGCCATATTTGACAATATTGAGTTAGTGGCTACATTTCTGTTCTAGCCTCCCTTGATGATAAAAAGGTAATCAGTTCTTGTTTGTATATTTTAAAAAATAAAAATCATGCTATTATATCCTAATATTTATAGTATATGTAAATACATATATAGGTCTGTTTACTTCATCTATGTCTATGAAGTGTCAGAGAACAGAATTAAACAAAAAGTATAGAAAATGGCTTACTTGCTTACCACTATTTTAAACACCTTGGTTTAAGTTCCTCCTCATAGCTTTTAAACACCTTGGTGTATAGACCTCTGACTGTTAAAAATAAAGTAAATATATACACATTTGGAATCACACATTGTTCCATGACTTATAACTTCAAAAATCTTTAAGATATTTAAGTATCTCCCTATGCTAACACATACCTGCTTACCTTGGGTGGGCGGGCTGATTTTTTGGCACTCGGATCCCCGTGCTCTACCTTTGTTCTTAGGGCCAGCCCCTGTAAACTACACTTCTTTTTCACAAGAGCTTACTTTTAGTCCGGTGGGAAGCAGTGGGAGAATGAAGGGTTCCCACCTGGGTATTTCTCTTTGTCTCTGTTTTGGTGGAAATCTCTGACAGGACAGGCTACATAATTTCTGGGGTCCTGTGTAAAATGAAAATGAGGGTGTCGTTCAAAAATTATTTAAAATTTCAAGATGGTGACAGGAAAGCATTAAGCCGGCACAGTTTTGTGCTTGGGGCCCTTCTGAGTGGGAAGCTCGGTGCAGCTGCACAGATTTCACTCCAAGAAGACAGCTCTGGCCTCTGGCAGGGGCTCCATCTCTTCTGTGATTCTGATTCAGGCCCAATGGCCTTGTCACAGAGCTCTCTGGGTGACTGCTTGGACAGCCTCTCTCCAGTTGTCTTCAGCACTATGGGGTGGTGTGGCTTCCTGCAGCGGTAAATCTGTGGGTTGTTCTACTTTCCCTGTTTTGTCTTTCAGCTTTTCCAACATGTGTGTAACTAGCTCTCTCTGTTAAATTTCTCCTACCGAACTCCCTGTCTTGACCCTCACTGATTGCAACATTAGGGATGGCAAGAACCTGGTCCTCAGGCTGCTATTTCCTTTATCCTGCTGTTGTTGCATCCATTACTCATTGGTAACAGTTTTGTTTCTTTCAGACTAAACTCAACCTCAGAATTCTTCTCAACACAGTGCTTAATTTCAGTTGAAACATGACATAAAATCTGCATGGCCTCTCTACCATCCTTTTAAACAACAGCATGTTTTCGACTGTAGTTACAGTGCATTTTATTTAATCCCTAAATAATGACAATTAATATGTTTAAAATTTTTCACCAATTCAGTAATGAACAACTTTGCATATGTGTCTTTATTTCTTCAAGTGTCTTAGGACAATGTTTTTGAAGTAGAATTGCTAGGTAAAAGAATATGCACATTGTATATTTTGATACATATTGCCCTCCCAGAATGGTTGTATGAATATTAGAATGTTTAAGTAGGAAATATGTCTATAGTATGCTAAGATTGATCTTTTTTCCCTTCAAAATGATTAGGGTATTATACATTTATTTCAACAAATTATTTCTGTAATTCTTTGAAAATTGTCTTTAGGCTGGGCGTGGTGGCTCACGCCTGTAATCCCAGCACTTTGGGAGGCCAAGGCGGGTGGATCATGAGGTCAGGATATCGAGACCATCCTGGCTAACACGGTGAAACCCTGTCTCTATTAAAAACACAAAAAATTAGCCAGGTGTGGTGGCGGGCACCTGTAGGCCCAGCTACTCGGGAGGCTGAGGAGGAGAATGGCGTGAACCTGGGAGGTGGAGCTTGCAGTGAGCCAAGATCGCGCCACTGTACTCCAGCCTGGGTGACAGAGTGAGACTCCATCTCAAAAAAAAAAAAAAAAAGAAAATTGTCTTTAGATCCTGTTTCAAAGGGACTTAAAAGTCACCCTATTACATTCAGTACAACTTATTTTTAAGTAAAAATAGTATTACTAAGCTTAGTTGCCTACCCCGGTCTCTGGACTTGCTTTCAATGAACTTTTGATTATTTTTCAAAAATAAAACTCTATTTTCATGCATTGAAGCTTTCTTATTTTTGAAGATAGTCAAAACAATAGCTTGCTGTCCCTGAAGGCTTGAATTGAAGAGCTGGAAACTCTTCTAAGAAATTGCTACAGCCTTATTTAATCTTATAGCTTCCCAAGGTAACCCCCGTGGGAGAGAAAATACGCACTGAGATGTGTAAAGTTAGTATATTTGTTTACAACCTTGGTTGCTTTACGTTATCTAGGTACCTCATCTTCATTAGCAGTAGGTTAACTCTACCCATAATTCCTTTAATTAAAAACTTTTGTCAAAGGGGCTGTAAAATATTTATTTAGCTTGATTTCATTGATAAAGCAAAGGAAATATCTCATTTATAAGTACCTCATCTTTCACCTGAGATTGTTCTGACTGAAAACAATGTTGTTTTTTTAAGTAGGCAATAAATTATGCTTCTTGATTTTAAAAGATAGCCCATCCTTCAAAGAGCTTTGGGTCATTTCATTTTGCATACTCTGTCCAAGGTAATTTCTAATTTGCTCTTTTCAGAAACAGCGTGGGGGAGGTGCTGTTATAATATTTAATGTTTTCTCATTCCTTTCTTACCAAGAATATCATGCAGCTCTCAAATCATCACAGAGCAAACAAAAACACTCTCTCTCCACCCCACTGGCTAAAATCTGTGGGTTTAAAGGCAATGTCTGGTTTTAGTAATGTGGAATTCTTTGTTAGCCTTAGAGGTGAGAGATCAATGACTTATTCTTGTAATCCCTTAACTCTTAAACAGTCTACCAGAAAGCTGGTTTCAAAAAATAAGACCAGGCTTTGCATTTAGATAGAGACTCAAATGAGTCACTGGGAATGTATGTGCTCCTTTTGGTGCTGTGTTTTCATCCCATCAGACCCATAAATTATACTGGTCTCAGCTCTTTAATTCCCTTTAGGGAGGACTGGGATAAAGAACATCAGCCCATTCTAAAAAATCCTGCTGTTTTTATGACACACAGAAATAGCTACAAGAAATACCTTAATCATTTTTACTTGCAGGGTCATGTAACATTTTTTTTTCCCCTCAAAAGTTAATGATCACAAGAGGCCCGCACACATACACACACAGATCGCTAGCCCTTGGGTCTATCTAAGTCACCTTTATGGCACAGCCCCAGAATAAAACTATACTTAGTTCTCTGAATTTGCACTCTTGTTATACACTTTTCAATTTATAGGTTTCCATTTCATTTCCTCTGCAAGCCATGTTGTAGCTATAATATTTCAGTTCTTGAACAAGATATTTACTTAGCAGGTCAAGACTAATAATCCAGCTTAAATTTTCATTCATGGTGTGAAATTGATTGAGGCCTGTCTCCATTAATCAGAGATACTTGGGCTTCTCATTCTTGTATTTATACTTTTATGTATTCTCGTGCCTGGAATGACTTTCCTTCTCATAGATGCAAGAGGCAGATAAGGGGGAGGGTCCCCAGAGAAACTCCTGCCCATTGGGAGGACAGGGTGGAGCCACGGAAGTTCAAGCCTTTTGCAGGTGGAGGAGCCTGGCCCCTCCTGTTCCTGTGTAGTAACTTGGGATTTCAATCTTGTGAGATGGGGGCTTGTTAACAGGAATCCCTCTCGCTTTGTTGTGTTGTTTTTCCTTTTTCCTTTTCACCGATAACCCCTCACCCTTCAAAGTGTCTGCTAGCCTAATCTTTCCTGGTCGTGTGACAAGAACCTGGGTTTTCCTACAACACTTCTCCATTCCATCTAATGAAATTCTTTCTTCCATCAAAGCTCAGATCAAGTTCTGCTTCCTTCCATGAATCTCCTCCAGTTTTTAAAATTATTAGCACTACACAATTCTCTTTATTCTCTGAACTCTTACGATATGGAATATAATGTTTTGAACTTTTTGGGGGTAATTGTTTTCTAAAAGAGACTGTATACCACTTATGGACCGTTGGCATGGCATATCTCCAGAAAGCCTTCTTCCCCAACTCTTCCTAGCATGGGGTCAGGGCGAGAGTCAAACCGAGGTCCTCACATTGTCTCATTTTCTTTATTGGTAAATCCATCTTCATGGAAGAAAAGATGTGAAAATACAGGGATTTTACTTAATCAATTCAAAGTGGGGTCTTGATGACAATAACTGTTTTGCTCATTTTTATTGTGTTGATGTCCAAACATCAAATATATAATATATAGTTCACGAATTTTGTGTGGATCATGTTTACCACAGTCCTACTCTCTTTCGCTGTTTTCAGTTTTCAAGCATTAAACAAATCACCTATTTGGAAATTTTATGTTTCTGTTTTTCTTTTTAGCCTTTTATTCTTTTCTGAGCTCCATCTTTAATATTTTCCATTTCTGTCATTTTCTCACTTTGTTCTAATTTTCAAGAGTCTAATGGTTTAAAAAAAGAAATGCATTTGTACTCAAAGCATACAATACTAGAAAATATTTTTATCAAAAATGTAAATTCAAGTAAATGTCAGTTTTTTCCAATTAAAATGATTACCTTAAAAATTTATTCTCCAAATTATTTTAAAAATCTACTAAGATTAGAAGGGTAAAAGTTAGTAATAACATAAAAATCTAAATAAAATTATGTTATGTTGTTAAATTATGTTAAAATGAATTTTAAAAATTTACTTAAAAATCATTGTCTTTTGTAAAAACATACTATGGACAATTTCAAATATACAAAAGTAAACAGAATAGTATAATGACCTCCACATACCTGTTGTCTGGCTTCAATAATTGATCAACTCATGGCCCATCTTGTTTTGTCTGCTCCCTGCCCACCATTATTTTGAAGCAAATCCCATCGATCATATAATTCGATCTGCAAATATGTCACTACATGTCTCTAAATGGTAAATTTTTAACATAGTCATACTATCATTAATACACCTAAAATGTGTCAATAACTTTTTTAGAGACTAGGTCTGACTCTGTCGCCCAGGCTGGAGTGCAGTGGTGCAGTCATAGCACATTAAAGCCATGAACTCCTGGGCTCAAACAATCCTCTTGCCTCAGCCTCCCCAATAGGTAGGAATACAGGTGTATACCACAACACCTGGCTAATTTGTTATGTTTTATGAATCATTTATTTATTTGAGACAGAGTCTCACTCTGTCATGCAGGTTGGAGTGCAGTGGCTCGATTTCAGCCCACTGCAAACTCCACCTCCCAGGAGGTGAAGGCCTAAATCCCATTCCACAGGCAGGAAAAAAATGGAATGAGTTGTCCCAGCTCCAGCAGCTAGACAGGAAGAATAGGGCTAATTTCCCCTTCCTCTGCTTTTTTTTTCTATTCAGGCCATGAACAGATTAAATGGTGCCCACACACACTGGGGTGGAGACTATTTTACTGAGTCTACTGATTCAAATGCTAATCTCATTCAGAAACACCCTCACAGACACACCCAGAAACAATGTGTAATCTGGGCACCCTGTGACCTACTCAAATTGACACATACAAGTAACCACCACAAAGTCCCTTATTGCAATTTGTTGGATCATCTAAATCTCTTTTAATCTTTAGATTTTTCTCTTTGCCCTTCTATCTCTTTCTTTTCCTTGCAATTTGTTTGTTAAAGGAACCACATTGTTTATCCTATAGAATTTTCTCCAGGCTGTTTGTTTATTATATCCCTATTGTGTTATTTGACATTTTAAATATTTAATTAAACTTTGTTTAATATCTTGCAAAATTTTAAGTATTTGCACAGTTAGCAGTCAAGATCAAATTAGTTGCCAATATCAAGAATTGGTGTGTGTGTATACATACCTGTTTAAGAGTAAAATAAATTGCTTAATATTGCAGAATTTTCCTCAGCCACTGTGTGTAACTTTTGCATTTACCCAGTGAATTCCCTAGTATTTCCCAGAACCACAATTGGAACCTGAAGAGAAGCAAGAAAAGAGTTGCTTGACCCTACTGGGAAACTATACTTTGTTATGTAAGAAGCTATTGTATTCATGCTGAGAGGAAGATTTCACAAGTTATTTGGTTTGTCTCTTACTTAAACTCCATCTCCATACCCCAAGTCCTCCTTGCATTCCAGGGCATTGTGTGTTTCTAATGCCATGAGCAGCGTAACACACAAAGCTTTACAACCTTCATGTCTGGTTTCCAAGACTGCTATGGTCTGAATGTGTCCCCCAGAAATCTGCATGTTGCAATCTTAACCCTCAAGGTGATTGTATTGTGGAGTGGGACTTTAGGGAAGTGGTTAGGTCATGAGGGTAGAACCTTTGATGGGATCAGTGACTTATAAAAGAGGCTTTAGAGAGTTCATTCACCCTTTCTACCATATGAAATTACAGTGAGAAGACAGCCATCTACGAGGAAGCAGACACTCACCAGACACCAAATCTTGGGGCCAGCATCTTGCTCTTGGACTTCCCAGCCTCCAGAACTGTGAAAAATAAATTTTTGTTAATTATAAGCCACCTACTTTATAGTATGTTTTTTATAGCAGCCCAAACGGACTAAGACAAGGACATTGGGTGACAAACGACAGAAGCATTTCCCTGGCACCTGAATGACATTGGTCATGAAAGCAGATATTAGGACTTACAGATTGTGCATTGCTAGCACTCAGTGTTGGATTCCAAATAGACGAGCTCATGTGTGTGCCCATTTTATGTGTGTGTGGATGTGGATGTGTGTATTTGTGATATTTGATACCCATTAATGTGCAGGACCCAAGGCAGGGGCTTTCCTCCATACCTGGGTCTAGTAGTTCTGTCTCCTGGGGTGGGACAGTGTTTTACAAGCCTCAGTCATTTGAGTTACCACCTTCATGATTTTTACCATTGCTCCATACCACTTGTTCTGTTAGCTACCGTATTAGTTTTCTAATGCTGTATATAACAAATTACTACAAACTTAGCTCAGCTTAGCTGAATTCTTTGCTCAGAGTCTCACAAAGCTGAAATCAAGGAGTCACGAGATGTCAGTGTCTCATCTGGAGGCAGTTCTCTTGTAAGCTCATTTACATTGTCGGAAGAATTCAGTTTTTTGCAGTTGTAGGACTGAGGATTCTGCTTTCTTGCTGGCTGTCAACTGACAGCAAGTTCCCCTAATCTACTATGACACTGTTTTACATGATATAATTTAATCATGGGGGTGACTATTCCAGTATATTCAGTTTCTTCCCATACTCAGTGGAGGACATTTATATACCAGGGAGTGGATATCTTTGGGGCTATTTGAGAATTCTGCCTACCACATTTATGTAACATGTTTCTTTAAATCAACTCACTTTTAAAACTTAAATACATTTGTGAAAAGTATATATCATGGATTTGATGTGCTAGGAGTGTGTGTGTTTGTATTTATATATGTCTTTTTCTTTTATTTATTTATTTATTTTTAGACAGAGTCTCGTTCTGGTGCCCTGGTGGGAGTGCAGTGGTGCCATCTTGAATCACTACAACCTCTGTCTCCCAGACTCAAGAGATTCTTATGCCTCAGCCTCCTGAGTAGCTAGGATTACAGGCATGCCCCACCATATCCAGCTAATTTATTGTGTTTTTAGCAGAGACAGCATTTTGCCATGTTGGCCAGGCTGGTCTCAAACTGCTGGCCTCAAGTGATCTGCTCGCCTCAGACTTCCGAAGTTTTGGGATTATAGGCGTGAGCCACCGTGCCTGGTCATGTATTTTTTTTTTTTATAGACACGCACAGTAAAATAAATATATAATCAATAAGATAAAAAGTATTTATCAGCGTATCTCCTAAAATTATCTTGCCTCCCCAGGACTAATGTACCACACTGGGAAACAGTGTTCCTGGGAATAACATTTAAAACAATTTGTTGAATGCCTGGTGATTAAAATAGCTATAGATTAGAGGTCTTTGTTTTCATTGAAATCAAATAGTTTATGTTTCTATGACTACATTAATTTTATTTATCTCCAAAATTATACGAATGATATATGAGCATTCATCAGAGCAAGTCATTTTCTTAACTGTGGAAGAGACTATGACTTGGAGGTAACCTGGTGCCCATCAGTACATGGAAGGTTCTGTCTTTTATGACTTTGAGATCAAAATGAAAGAGTCTGCTAAACCAGATATTTCTTTACATGTTTTCAGTATTTACTGTAGTGTCATTTATTTCAAAAAGGCATAAACCAGTTAAGTTCCACATTACCATAAAGAGGTAAAGATAACAAAGAAATATCCATTTATTCTTCCTGAAGAGAAAGTAAAACTTCAGTGATGATAGGTGTATCTCTGAGGAGTTGACTAGTTTCTTATATAATCTCTGTGGTCCTGAAACACTTCTGATCACAAGGAATCTATTGATCTGATCATTTTCATACTCCAACTCCTAGTCCCAGCCTTAGCTTTGGATTCACATAAAATCAACAGATAAACTTGTTGGAAAGAAGCCACATCTCTCTGTTTAGACAGCTCTGTAGATTACTGTGGCTCACTTATCTGATTGCTGATTGGAGAACCTCTGATTTTTAAGTGTTTGCCTGTTTGTTTCCCGTGATAAACCAGATGTTGACTACTGGAGGAAAAAAATCCTTCATCTCAAACTGACCTGTTACATTCTCTTTGGCTCTGAACATTTTTCCACCCAGACATAAGTCCTCTTGGCCATGTAGTCCCACCGTCCTACCAATTGGAGGTTCACCTTTGATTTAAGCCAGTAACTGCCTGTACGTTCAACAGAGATGATAGGAAGGAGGCCAGTGTCTCAGGCCTAAGGCATCTGAAGCTGTATTGGAGAGTTATCATCCCTCTGGTGGTCTCTTTCTTGCCAGTTGGTATAGTAATCCTTCCAATCCATAACAATCTCCACATTTTCTCAACTGGTAGAATGTATATTGCCTGAAATACTCTTTCAGGGATACTGGCCTTTCTTTATTAATTAATTCTAGTAATCACTCCTTTTTATCGCATATGCACTTTGAGTTTCTGAATAAAGTGACCATTTCTTGCATTTTTTCTAGCTTCTTTCAGTGTCCAGAACAAACAGATTATGAAATATTTGTTGAGTGAATAATTGTTCAGTTTCCTCAGTAGCCAGTAGATAGCTAAGGTTGAGAGGTATGGAAGGCTCATGGCACAGTACAATCTTTGGCTCAGGAATGTTACCAAATACTCAGCACTCTTTGTACCAAGAGGTACTTAGTACCAAGCATCCTACTGTTTTCCACACTGTGCTAGCTTTGCTCTTACCTCAGGCTGGATTCCCATGGGGTTCCAGGATGACTATAGCAGTTCCAGACATCATACTCAGATATCAGAAAGCCAAGAGGAGAAAAGACCATTATTGATTGTGTGCCTCCCAGCGACATCCCCTGTGTTGTTGACCAACATTTCATCAGGTACCCATGTCTAAAGCAAACCCTGGAGAGGGGAATAATGCTATTAATGTCATGGCTTCAATTAATTAGGCAACATGCCTGGAGCTGAGATGGGGGGACTGTCTCTTGACTTCTTCAGGGAAGGGATTGATTGGATTCTTGATAAAGGAAGTGGAAAAATACCAAAAGTGTCTGCCACAGCCATTTCATTAAATGAGAAAAGTTAAACAAAAAAGGAGGTAATTTGCTGAAGGTCACAAGGCTGATCAATGGGATCCAAATCTAGAGTGCACAATTGCCAGAATGAATCTTAAAGATCATTTGGTTCTTCCTCCTCAGTTCACAATTTGGGAACCTGTGGGCCAAAATGTTTTATCACTTGCTCAATATCACAGAGATCTAGTTAGTAGCAGAGGCATGACAGAACTCAGTTCAGCTGCATCTCAGTCCTGTTCTCTTTCCATTACTGCATTGTGGTTCCATTCGTGTGAATTTATATCTAGCCTATGTGTAATTATGCAAATGAAAAGCTGCTAAGGCAGTGCCTAGCACATAGCAGGTTCTAATATTTATTTGTTGATTGAATAAGTATTCTAATTAGTTCCAAGATGCTTCCTGTAACTGCAGTCCTATGGTCTATACATTTTCCCAGTTTTCTCCCCATTCTGTTATCATTTTGAGACTTTACGTAGATACGGACTAGGCAAAGGAAAAAGGAAACAGCATGTCTTGTATGGGGAAGCACTTTATAAAGATGATATTTAAGTAATATGACATTAATTATTATGCAAAGCAGAATGCAAATTCAATGGAAGGGAGCATGATAATGGTAGTTTTTCCTAAGTTTTCACTTATGTCAGCCTGGAAAAAGTTGAGAAGTGCTGTATTAAGCTAATAGTCTGCACAAGTTTTTTTAGGATAAAGATATAATTAGCTATTAACCCATCAAAGAGTTGTTCATGAAGATAAATAAAACAGCAGCAAGTCACCTGTTTTCCATTAATAATGGAGGTTTAATCGTCATAGAAATATTTTGGTAGAATTATTGAATCTTCTACATCAAAATAAATGTATTTTATTCTCTTCCGATTTCGTTACCATCCATGAAGCCATTATTCTCTTGGCTTTTGCTCTCTAGGTTTACCATGGCTTCTATTCCTGTTAATACCTTTATCTGGCTATATTAATTTTCTAAAGTCACTTGTTTTTGATTGAAGTGAGACATACATACATATATGTATATACAAGGGCATACATTTTGTTATATAGCTCAATAAATTTTTAAAAATGTGAACATATGTGTAACTGCCACCCAGACTATGATGTTTAGGTCACAGCAGCCCAACTAGTACCCTTCCCATTCAGTAGACCCTGGTCAAAATTCATCACCATTCTGATGTCTAACTCCATAGATTATTTTTGACTGTTTTTGAACTCTATATAAATGGAATCATGCATAAGCGCTCTTTCCTGCCTTGTTCCTTTGCTCATGATTATGGATGCAAGGTCTTTCCATATTGTTGTATGTTGTCACAGTTTGTTTATTTGTGTTGGTTTTATGGTGTTCCATTCTATGGCAGACACAGAGATGCAAGGGTCAACCTGGAAGAGTGGACTGACAGCCCCTAGCTACAGTGTCTTTGGGATCCTCTGAAGCAGCAAGTTGTGGACATACTGTTTGTGGGCAGCATCCAGCCAATGAGTGGGGTACTAAGGTCTGAGTATTTCTGCTCGATGTGGCACTCCTCCATGGACATATTTGCACTGGGGCTCCCCTTTGAACTGGTTGAGACATTGTCAGAGCCACATCATCGTCTGAGGCTCCTCCCTACCCAGTCCTCCTTTCTTCCCCCTCTCTTTCACAAAAGTCAGACTTGCTTTGCAGTTTGAAGGCTTACCCTGCCCTCTCCTGCCCCATTTATTTCACAGGCATTATTCTCAATAAATCTCTTATACTCTTAACTCTTTCCATCATTTGCTTACAAGAGGATATGAAAAGATACACATTATACAATTGTAACATAATTTATCTGTTCTACTTTTTTTTGTTGTTTTGAGACAGGGTCTCATTCTGTTGCCCAGGTTGGAGTGCAGTGGAGTTATCACAGCCGACTGCAGCTTTGACCTCCTGGGCTCAAACTATTCTCCCACCTCAGCCTCCCAAGTAGCTGGGACTACAAGTGTGAGCCACCACACCTGGCTAAATAAATTTTTTTTTTTTTTTGTAAAGACGGGGTCTTCCTTTGTTTCCCAGGTTGGTCTCAAACTCCTGGGCTCAAGGGATCCCCCTGTCTCAGGCTCTCAAAGTGTTGTGATTACAAGCTTGAGCCATCATGCCCTGTTCCACTGTTGATGAGCACTTTGATGATTTCCAGTCTTGGGGCACTCTGGAAAGTACTACAATAAACATTCTTGTACATGTATGTCGGTGCACATTAGTGTGCATATCAGTTGAACTAGTGTGAAATAGTTGGTCACAGGTTATGTGTATGTTAGCTTTAGTAGATCTTGTCAGAGTTTAACTAAATGATTTTACTGGTCTACATTATCACCAAGAGGATATGAAATTTCCAGTTGCTCCACATACTTTCTTACACTTGGTGTTGTCAGTTTTAACATTTTTAGCCATTTAGTTTCTCTGATGTCTAATAATATTGAACATGTTTTAATATGTTTATTGGTCATTTGTCTATTCTTTTATGCAAAATGTCTATTTATATGTGACTATTTTTCTATTTATCTGTCTATATTTTGCTTATTGATTTGCAGGAGTTCTTTACATATTCTGGCTGTGAATCCAGAGTATCTTTCCCTACTCTGTATGATGCTTTAATACCCTCTTAATAATGATTTTGATATATAGATGTTCTTAATTTTAATACAGGATGATTTATCAGTTCTTATCTCCTTTTTTAGAGCTCATTTGAATGTTTATGAAATCTATGTTTTTTCCCAAAGGCCATAACAATTATTGTCAATATTTTCTTCTAGAAAATTTTATTGCTGTAGTTTTCACATTTTAGGTTTACAATCTACCTGGAGTTGCTTTTTGTGTCTAATATATTGGAGGGATTATGAATTATTTTAAAAAATATGTAGACATCCATTAAATTTAGCATTATTTATTAAGAAGACCATCCTTTCTACACTGTGCTGCACTGTCAACTTTGTCATAAATCATGTGGTCTTTTCCTTTACTTTCTATTTTGTTCCATTAACCTATTTGTGTATCCTTGCCTTAATATATCATAAAGCTAAGTGCACCTTAATATGGCGCACTCTTAATTACTTAGCTTTATGATAATTTTAGCTATCTAGTGATTAATTTTTCTATTTTTTTCCTTTTAATTCATGATTGTCTTGGCTATTCTAGTATTTTTATACATATTTTATAATCAGATTATTAAGTTAGACAAACATATTGTTGGAATTTTTAACAAGATTGATTGAACACATAGATCAATGTGGGAAAACTGACATCTTACCATATTACCACTGAGTTCTCCGATTCATGAGTATAGATGACCCTTCATTAATTTAGAGACTCTTTAAGTATCTCAATAATGTTTTGTGATTTCTATTTAGACTGTTCTCACAGGATATGTTTGATTTATTCCTATATAGCTATTTTTGATAGCATTATAAGTTTTATTTGTAAGTTTTCATTTTCTAGTTACTTGCTTCTGGTGTACAGAAATGAACTTAATTTTGATGTTGATCTTGTATGCAACAAGTTTACTAAAGATACATTAAGTTAATTGGATTCTTTATGATTTTTCTATATATATATTTATGTTATCTGCAAATAATAGACCTCTTACAGTTTTATTTCAGATCTCTACACTTCTCTTCTTTTTTATTGCCTTAGCGAAAACATTCATTACAATGTTGAATAAAAGTGGTAACTGCCGGCATTCTTGTTTCCTTCTTGATCTTGGAAATGACAAGGGGAGGCATGTTTTACTACAAGCTTTTGTTTTTTAGGTAAATATTCTTTTTTAGATTAAAAATATGTACATTTGTCATTTACTAAAAGTTTTTTTATTATGAATGTATATTAAATTTTATTAAACACTTTTCTGCATCTATTGAGAGGCTTTCTTTTTTATCTTGCTAATATAGTGAATTGATTTTTTTTTAATGTTAACTTATCCTCCTCTTCTTTCCCTGGAATAAGTCCCACTTACTAATGATGAGTTATTCATATTATATTTTTGCGGTGTATGATTGATTAATATTTGTTTAAAATTGCTGTGTCCAAATTTGCCTACGATTTTTGTTTGTCATGATGTCCTTACCAGGTTTTTGTATTAAAGTTATTCCTACTTCATAGAATAAATCGTAAGGTTTTGTATTTGTTGGTTTATTTATTTATTCATTTATTTATTTATTTAGAGACAGAGTCTCGGCTCTGTCACCCAGGCTGGAATGCAGTGGTACGATCTCTGCTCACTGCAATGTATGCCTCCTGGGTTCAAGCAATTCTTGTGTCTCAGCCTCCCAAGTAGCTGGAATTACAAGCATGCACCACCACACCTGGCTAATTTTTGTATTTTTAGCAGAGATGAGGTTTCACCATGTTGGCCAGGCTGGTCTCGAACTCCTGGTCTCAAGCAGTCTGCTTGCTTTGACTTCCCAAAGTTCTGGGATTACAGATGTGAGCCACCATGCCTGCCTGGCCTTATTTGTTAATCTTTTTATATTCTCTGAAAGAGTTTGTTTAATATTTGTTCTTCAACTATGTAGAAGGTTTCACCAGTGAAGCCATCAAGGCCTGTAATATGCTTTATGTATAGAATTTACATTATAAAATCAGCTTCCTTAATCAATACGGGCTATTCAGATTTTTAATTTTTTTGTGTCAGTTTCATTAAGTAAACAAAAGTTTTCACTGCATATTTACACTTTGACATCTAAGATGTCAAATTTTTGGCATGAAGTGGGTAACAGTACCCTCTTTCTGTTTTTTAAATTTCTGCAGAAACTGTAGCAATGTTCCCTTTTGTGCCCTGGTGTTACTTGTGCCTTCTGTCTCTCTCTTTTTTTTTTTTTCTTGTTCTATATTGCTAGTGATTTATCAGTTTTATTAACATTTTTGAAAGAACACTCCTCTGTTTTGTTCTATTGTATGTTTGCTTTCTATTTTATTGACTTCTGGTCTTATCCTCCTTCCCTTTATTTACTTTGAGAATCTTTTATGTTCATGTTCTTTTTCTTGAGTAGGAACCTTAAATCATTGTTTTCACATACATGTAAGTTTATTACATGTGAATATTTCATATATTATGTATGTAGTATGTGTATGTATTTAAACTCATTTTCTAAGAATTTTTTTTCCTTCACCTACAAATTTACATAGGTTGTGTATCATTATTCACATTAAAATGTTTTCTAGTTTACATTTGATTTCTTCTTTGGCCCATCGGTTATTTAAAAGCATATTTTAACATTTTCAAATAGTTTGGCAGTTCTTAAATTAGCTCTTTTATATTGCTTTCTAGCTTAATTATATTGGGCTAACAATTTTTTTCCTTGCTGTATATGTATCCAATAGATTGAAATATGTTGAGACTCACTCTGAGTCCTCTAATATAGTCAGTTTGAGTAAATAATATATGTGCATTTGAAAATGTATATTCTACAGTTGTTTTTTACAGTCAAATTCTTAAGTCAACTGGCTATATCTTTTATATGTCATTGCATTTTTATTTGTTAGTTCTCTCTTTTATCAGTTACTTTAAGAGTAACTTTTAGTTACTGAGTGAGGTATGTTTAAAACCTCTATTGTGGAAGACGGTATGGTGATTCCTCAAGGATCTAGAGCCAGAAATACCATTTGACCCAGCAATCCCATTACTGGGTATATACTCAGAGGAATACAGATTATTCTACAATGAAGACACATGCACACGTATGTTTATTGCAGCACTGTTTACAATAGCAAAGACATGGAACCAACCCAAATGCCCGTCTTTGATAGACTGGATAAAGAAAATGTGGTACATATACACCATGGAATACTATGCAGCCATAAAAAGGAATGAGATCATGTCCTTTGCTGGGACATGGATGAAGCTGGAAGCCATTATCCTCAGCAAACTAATACAGGAACAGAAAACCAAACTCCACATGTTCTCACTCATAAGTGGGAGTCGTGGGAGTTGAACATTGAAAACACATGGACACAGAGAGGGGAACAACACACACCAGGGCCTGTTGGGGGTGGGAGTGAGGGGAGGGAACTTAGAGGATGGGTCAATAGGTGCAGCAAACCACCATGGCACACATATACCTATGTAACAAACCTGCACGTTCCGCACGTGTATCCCGTTTTTTTAGGAAGAAAAAAAAAAAAACTGGAAAAAAAAAAAAACCAACCCAAAAACAAACAAACAAAACCCCTCCAACTATCACTGTGGATTTGCCTGTTTTCTTTATAATTCTATTAATTTGGGACTTCGGAGATTTTCTTTGTTTTTAGTTTCAGCAGGTTTGGGACAATACACCTAGTTGTAGTTTCCTTTGTATTTAACCTACTTAGGGTTTGTAGAGATTTGTGAGTCTGCAGCTTGGTTAATATTTCCAAATACTGATTACACCCATTTTCTCTTTTCTCTTCTCTTGGGACTCCAACTACATGTGTGCTAGATGTTTTCTCCTCAGTCTCTATGTCTCTTACGTTCTTTTTGGTGTTCTCCATCAAATCTTTTTCTCTATCTAAAATTTAGATATTTTGTACTGAACTATCTTCCAGTTTACAAATTCTCTCCTCTGTTGTGTTTAATCTGCTATTAATAATAGCCCATTTACTGAGTTATTAATTTCATTAAAAATTAATCTAATTAAAAATTTCAGCTTTATTAATTTATTATAATTGACAATAAAAATTATATTCTATTTATGGTGTATGATATAATGCTTTGATATATGTCTGCATTGTGAAATGATTATATCAAGCTAATGAATATACCCTTCGTAGTTGCAGTTGTATATTTTAGTTCTAGACTTCACATTTAATTTTTAAAGGCTTGGACTATTTATAGTTTTCCAGAGAAGATTTAATTAATTGGTTAATTAATTGACTGATTGTATTTCTTGCAGGAAGTTGGTTTATTTCCAGTTTTTCCTGAGTCCTTGGGTGCTGATATTCAGGAATTTCAAATATAAATTTGGAGTGTTAACCAGGGCCCCTTGTCCTTGGCAGGTCCTGAATGGCAATTTTTGTCTCATCAGCTCTGTAGGAGAGCTGAAAACTCTACTTAGCATTTAGTCTCTTAGTGTCTATGTTTGGCTTAGTTTATTAGCCTCTTGCTTCACAAATCTTGGGATTTCTCAAATGCTGAAAGGTCAGTAGCTGCACACTGTGTTAGCCCCCCTTCCCTGAGATTGTCTTACTTTTCTGCCTCTGCTGCCTAACTCCTAGTTGCCTTGGTTGTTTATGCAAAACCTGAAATAGCTGCTGTATTATTTTATTTTGTTTTCTATCATATGCAGCTTTTACAGTTTTTCTTAAAGAGAGGTTTTATATGATAGAAGCTAGTTCTCCAGTTCTCCATCCATATGACCTTTATGGAACCAATACATAATTGTTTTTATTTGAATTGAATATTTTATTGACATGTAAAGTCTACAAAGTTGTTCGGACAGAAAAAAAAAAAACACAAAAAAAACTTTAATGTGGTGAATGCATCCTTTTCTCCCAGGTAGAGAACATCTACTCATTCATTTATTTATGTACTCATTCCACAACAAGTATTTATTAAGCATCCTTAATATGTTTATATGAAATATGAAATATGCTAGACTCTGAGGATATACAAATAAATTTCACTATGCTTATTGAATTTGAGGCGTATACAGCCTAATAGATTGCATGAGTGGAGAGATTAGAAAGTAGAAAGATAACAGGTTTTACACTCAGATGAACCAGGGTTATTTATTAGTTGTGACCTTGAACGAGTTATTCAGATATTTCTGAGCTTTAGCTGGGGAAAGTATTGAGTGCTATAAAGATTAGACACAAAGTATGTAACATGTCTATCGCTGTGCCTGCAACATGATAAGAAATAAATAATTTATATTTCCTGTTAGTCCAGGTGGAGAGACTTATAAAGTGCAAAGTCCCTGGGACTCTGTGGAGGATAAAGAAAGATTTTACAGTGGTTAAAATACAGAAGGGATATAGGAGATCACCAACTAAAGTAGTTGGTAATAGTAGGAGTAGTGTGTATGAGTGAGTGTGTGTGTGTGTGTGCGTGTGTGTGTGTGTGAAAGGGAGAAAGAGGCATGTTTAGGAGTCAGGAAGAAGTCACTGATACCGAGGGAACTACACAACCATCTCTTTCTTTTATATCACAAATTGAGCATTTTTATGTGTCTGGCACAATTTCATGAGGATGCAATGGTGAATAAGATAGATATGTTAGACTGACCTACTTTTAGAAAGCTTACTGATGGTGAAAGATACAGACAAATAAGTAGGCAATTACAAATAGGATGGTGCTGTACATCTTCTTGAGTAGCGTCCATTAGTTATTGCACTTTTCTCTAAAGTGGGCCCTCCATTAGAAGCCTAATTAAACTGAAGCCAATAAGATTATGGCAGAAATTTGGGAGGGCCATTCAAGGACATTTTGTTTTCCACATATGGCCAGATCTGTGGCCTGCCATATTTTTCCATATGGCTAGGGAAGCAGAGAAAGCTAGCCCACAGACTGGCGGGAAGGAAGTAGATATGCAGAAGTTAGCAAAAATACCAGGGAGAGAGAATCCTATCAACTTTCAATTCCTGGTTCTAGTTCTTTCCTAAGGCCCAATTTCAATCCTGCCCCTTGCATTATGTAAGGTAACACCATATTGGTATATTGCTTACATTCCCTCATGCTGACTTTCATATCTTGCAACCAAAGAGTCTCAGCTAATAGTTGATGATGAATGCTAAGATGGGGAAGGTATACTTTGACAGAGTATCACATATGAAGGTCATATAAAGCCACTTAATTAGTAGGACAGGAAAGAATCTTGGAGGAGGAGTGAGGTCTAAGCTGAGATTGGAAGGATCAGCAGGAATTACCCAGGTAAGGGGAAGAAATACGATTCTCTGAGTAGAGGGAAAGGCATATGTGAACTGGAGAGGAGAATGGGTGTGGAGAGTCACTGCACAAATTCTGTCTATTGTGGTAGAGTGTTGAGAGGCTGCAAAGGAGGGAGTAAGAAGATACCGAGTCAGAGAGGTAAATGACTTCAGATTATCCAGGGCTTAGTTTATAGGGATGAGTTTGATGTGGATCCTCAGCTCCTGATAATTCCATGTGGAGAAACTACCCTAGAGTCACAGTCCAGGCATACTCCATCCCTTATTCACGTCTCCATGGGGAAAATTGAGTTACCTGGTGGGTGAGTGGTAACTATTTTTCCACATATCTCAATCAGCTGGAGCTCTAGGTTAAGTTCTGGCATTTGGTCTCATTCCTTCCCGCTCTGCCTTCCTTTTTAACTTGCTTTTCAGAGAATATAGTTTGTGCCAATAGAAAGATGGGTAACCATTTCTAAAATGGCTAATCAAAGGAGATTTAAATACTCTTATCATGGAGTGGGAAATCCAAATGGTAAACTGGTTAAGACTCTCATAAAGGATTCTGTAAGGCCTGTGAAAACATCTAGTATTGATTTATTCTAGATACCACTAGGTAAAATCTGAGAAGTGAGTTAAAAGTTAGCAGTAAAACACTTGGGTTTATTTAAGTAAAATATTCTCTCTGGTGTTTTTTACCCTGTTTATAAACAAGTTGAGTTACTTGGAGAAATGTGTTAAATAATTATGCAGTTACCAAATACTTCATTTTTATAATTGACACTTCTCTTAGGTTGGTATTAAAGAGTGTGACTTTTATTTTAGTAATTTTGCATGTGGGAAAAGCAGACTTGCGTGGTACGTTGCTATTTCTCCTAGGCTCTATAGCAATACTCCTTCTGGAACAGAATTGCAGTGCCAGCGAGTGTTGGAGACTGTTTCCCCATTTCTTCCTTCTTTTCTAATAAGAGGGGTCATATTTCTCCAACAATTACAGACCTTTCCCTTTATACTGCTTAATCAGAGGCAGGATAAGACTGGATCTGGTGTGTTTCCTTTCTGTCCCATGTTAGAACTCTGCATTTTGACTAGACTCACACTCAGATGATCCATCAGTCATTCCAGATGGCTTTATAGCTTGTCCCAGGGTAATACCAGTTTATTTAGAGCAGCCATGTTCTCTCCAATCAACATCTGATATTAAGTGACAGCTAGCCTGAGAAGGATTTGGATGATAAATTAAACGGCAAAATCAGTGAAGACAGGGAATAAGGAATGTATGTAATAATCATACAGGCTCATGAGAGTGGTAAGATGTATATTCAGAGCATCCCAACCATGTGAGACTAGGAGCCTATGGAAACCTGTGCATTTTGGGGTGGTGGTGGTGGTGAACTGTGTATTTGGTAGAGGGTGGGATCTGGTTGCCTTTAACACTGGGATTACAGGTGCACATCACTTTTTAAAGTACTTGCTAATAAATGCTGGGTTAAGTATTTTTCCTGGTTTATCTTATTTAATATAGGCAAACTCATGAGCTAGATGCTACCATTGGCTCCACTCATTGATGGTTCCACAGAATAACCATTGGTGGAGGAAGACTTGTGACTAATGATCTGTGTGATTCCATGGCCCATGACCTTAACCATGATGATGCACTTCCCTGTCCCTGTAGGATGACTACTTTAATATGCCTTTTTCCTTTAGCAGCTTGACTTTACCCTTCCTATCTGATGATTTGGGCTAGATGAACATTGTTTACCTTGCAACTTTCTCAAATTCCAGTCTGGTTACACTTGATAATAATATCTTCTTATTTCCTAGTATTCTCATGATCTGGATACCAGTCCTGCCCATGTAACATCGTCAGGTATGAACAAACATGGTTCGGCATGAATTCCCAGAGAGCAAGCCAGCAGAGCGCCTCAACATTGCTCTCTGTGCTCCCTGCCCGGCTATGACTCCTGACACTTCTCTTGCTTAATAAAACAGCGTTAACATTATCCACATTTGCTTTTGGCTTTCGCTACCAAGCAGCCTGGCACCAACTCCCAGCCACACCACAGCAGACTCTCCGCCAGGCTGTTCCTAACGTCAGCTCCTCCTGCCCCTTATGACTTCTTCCCACACCCACACCAGGGTGAGGCTTTAACACTGTAACAGACTGAAGGCCCTTCGGAAGGGCCCAGTGGTGAGGGGAGTGAAAAGCAGCTGCAAGGAATGCGTGAACTATCAGTTCTTGTCCCTTCCTCTAGTTACCATTTCCACATCTTGGCTGAAATGAAATTTGAAATGCAAAAGGTTTAAAGAACATTTCTCAAACCCACAATTTCCCAGCAGCTTGAAAACCTCTTAAAACATTACCTTCAATCTGCTGCTGGTGATGAGTGGATGTTGAGTACTTATGTGAACGATGTCATGCTGCTTAGTCATGAGCCGCCTTCCACATCTCCCGGGCTCACCCACAAGCGAGCATTCAAACCAATGAGGCTCGCTTTGGTTTCTGGGAAGAACAATCCAACTCTGAGAAAGCTGATACCTATGGTGTCTCTGCTGAGGAATAATTCCCTAAATGCATAAGGGATGCTCATCTAAATAAGGAAATGGAGACTTGCATTAGAGGGTGCAGGAATAAAGAGAGGTTTTATCCTGGAAACAAAGGGAAGGAGACCTCTTTCCACTCTCCCTCCTTTGGGGTAGGCTTTGAGGTTGATATCTTAGTTGTGACCTACCTTTGGCAACATCGTCATTTTTATTTAGGGTGAATGAAGCTGCTGTGAGGGCTTCAGTGGGAGTCCCATTGTCAATTCTGCATTAAAATAAAGTGTTACTGTAAGAAGCTCTGTCTGCTAGACAGTTCTCAGAAGAGCTTTGTGCCTCTTCTGAGAGCTACTTGCTTTTTCTTTCCATCTTCAGGAGGGGAAAAATGTTCCTAATGAACCAAACCTTTTTAATTGATTATAAAAACAGAGGAGAACATAGCAGTGGGAATTGTTGGCAAGGCTTTATAGCATGTGGCGAATCACTGCATATTCATTTGTCTCTCATTGGCCAAGATGAATCCTCTTTTGGTATTAAAGCAAATGTGCTGTGAAGTTGCAGAGGACAGGGTTTAACAACTTTTCCTGGCTGGAGGCCTGGGTAATTTTTTTTTTGGTGGAGTGGTAGGAGGGCCAGGAAGCGGTGGGGGCAAGGAGCCGAGTGGGGAGCAGTGAAGTGAGGGAGTGTTTTAGGGAAGGCAGGAGCTGCGTAGCGCTGAGATAGTCCTTGAAGTAGCTGTGAAGAATGGCTTCATTCGTGTGGGTGGGAGGTGGGAGAGCTGCATTACAATGTGGAAACTGCAGGAATAGTCTGACTGCAGAATGGCCATACTTGGCATAGAACACAATTACCTTGAAAGTCCAGGAAATGGGGCTGAACTAAATTCTTTTATGACAGAAGGGAGGACATAGTTCATCCGACTTCAGCTTCTTTCATCATGTCTCGAGGAGTTGGAAGGGAACATGGCTGTGTCGTACGTAAACTAAGGCAGGTTCTGCTTTCTCATCCTCCATTCCTGCTCCCTGACTCAGGCTCTTATAACCACTCATCTTCCTTTTCTTCTATCACTGTGTTCCTCATCCCCCCTGCACCATGTCTGCCTTCTGCTCCAGTCAACTTGGACTCAGGTTATTCAGTTTGTTTAAAGAGTCGGTTTCTTTCTGCCTCAGGACCTTAGAACAAGCTATTCCTTTCACCTGAGTGCCCTTCTCCCACCTCCTGCTTCACTCCACATGGGCGTGGCTGACTCTACGCATCCTTCAAGCCATGGCTGAACAGTATCTCATCAAGGAAGCCTTTAGGGAACACTCTGACCAGCGTGGGTTCCCCTGTTAGGGATTCTTTACAAAAGGTACTTTTCTTTTGTACCAAGTATTGCAACTGTGGTTACATAATTACTTGCAGTACTCAGCATGACATGAATGTTTCTGGCAGATCTTTAATAGGTATTAATAAAAATTAACAAATTGTATGTTTTCATTTATACCTTTCATCATGAAATATTAACAACATTTTTAGAGATAACAGTGATTTCAATAATTGTGATTGTTGACACGATAGCATAGAGTACTCCCTGCCTGATTCTGGAAAGTATTAGAAAAGTTTATCAATCAGATGTTTGTCCTTGTGACAGATTCAGAAACTCATAGAGTTCTACAAACTCTTTCCTACATCGCATCAAGTTCCAAATAGATGATGCGTATTTAACAGTGCATATGGTAAACATTTTAAGAAATATTTCAAAAGGCTTAAATGAGCATGTGCTTAAAATCTTCACTAATTCTTATTTTATTTTGTCACTTGTTACTTCTAAATCAGGAGGCAAATTTCCCCCAGTCACTGAAAGTTTGTTCTTTGGATGGAGTGACCAGAGAAAAATCATGACCAGTTGAACCTCAGGGACATGTATGATAAACACTTTATCTTCAGAGGAAAAACTTTTATCTGAATAGTCTTAAGACTGGCAGTTGGATAATCAAGTCTTTTAAAGCAGTAGATTGGGAGGGGAGGGGGTGGATAAAACATATATTTAAATTTTCTATTTTAAGTCAGAATATAAATACACATCTATTTTCCAATTGTATGATGTAGACCCAGTCCCTTACTTTCTTTTTCTTTTCTTTTTTTTGAAGCAGAGTCTCACTCTGTCACCCAGGGTGGAGTGCAGTGGCGTGATCTCAGCTCACTGCAACTTCTGGCACCTGGGTTGAAACGATTCTTGGGCCTCAGCCTCCCGAGTAGCTGGGATTACAGGTGTGTACCACCACCATGCCTGGCTAATTTTTTTTATTTTTAGTAGAGACAGGGTTTCATCATATTGGCCAGGCTGGTCTCAAACTCCTGACCTCAAGTGATCGGCCCACCTCAGCCTCCCAAAGTGCTGGGATTACAGGTATGAGCCACCACACCCAGCCCCATTCCCTTACTTTCTGTTTGATGTTCACTGACTAAAGTCTTCCATCATCTTTCTTGTATCAATCACACTCAAAATGCAGTATCTACAGTTTCCAGTTTTTTAAAAGAGAACTAAAAGACATTTGAGAGTCACTCTGAAGGCAGAATCTTTTCTAGTTTGTGTTTGTCTCCCAAGTCTTTTACACTTTCCTCGCCCACACTGAGTTTAATGGCCTCTTTTAGTCGCTTGATTGCGTCTTTCTGTAGCATTCATATAGTTTTCATGGAAACAACTCTTTTCACACTCAAATTTCATAATTTGCGTAACACGTATCTAAATTATTTAATTACAATAAATTATACAACTGGCATCGACGGGCTTGGGAGTAAACACAACTGAGTCTTGGAAAGCAGGGAAGAGGAACAGGAGTGGGGGTCTTGGCAGAGTGCTCAGTGGCTGTGAGCATCCATCAGGAAGTTTACAGAACAAAGGCGGAGTGTCGTTTAATCTCTCAAACTGTTAAGTAGCAGTTAAAAGAATTTCTTCTATGTCTGAATGTGTTTAATATTTGATCAATGTGAGTCGCCCTTGCCAGATAGAAAGTTCCATGGAGCCAAGGACAGTTCCTGTGTATAGGAGGTGTATTAGTCTGTTCTGACACTGCTATAAAGAACTACCTGAGACTGGGTAATTTATGAAGAAAAAGAGGTTTAATTGACTCACAGTTCCACAGGCTGTACAGGAAGCATGACTTGGAGGGCTCAGGAAACTTACAATCATGGCAGAAGAAAAAGGGGAAGCAAGCACCTTCTTCCCCTGGTGGCAGGAGAGAGAGAGAGAAGAGGGAAGTGCCACACACTTTTAGATCGTCAGATCTCGTGAGAACTCACTGTCCTGAGAACAGCAAGGTGGGAACCGCCCCCATGATCCAATCGCGCCCCACCAGGCCCCTCCTCCAATTTGCATGAGATTTGGCAGTGACACATTCAGACCATCGCAGGAAGTGCCCAGTAATCACTTGTTGAGTGAATGAATGGTCTCCTAAGTGCAAAGTTCACTCTCCACTTGTGCTTTTGCTGATCATTTTCATCAGGCATTTCCTGCCCTCATCAATTTTTCAAAAACCAACTTTACCATTTGATTGACTGATTCATTGATAAGATCCAGAACCATAGGGGCAGCAGTGATAGCCTCAAGTTTAGGCAAGAAACTTTAGGTTTTCTTTCTCCACTAAGAAGACTAAGTGTTACAGATGGTCTGTCAACCCCAAAATTTTCATTTTTAACAAAAGTACCAAATAGTTCCTCATACTAACAACTATAGCATAACATGACAAACAAAAATGTAATCACATTTAAAGCCACAAAAATATTGACGTGGGAGGTAGATATTTATAATAGAACCAGAAATCAAACCTGAATCAAAACTAGAGGGATTTTATAAGGCTTGATCATCTCTAAGTTCTTATGCAGCTCTAAATACTGATACCAGAGGAATAATTCCTGATGCATGTGTCTGAAAATATAAGCAGATATATTATAAGAATCCAATGCTTGACAAATGCCTTGGCAGTTTTGAGGGGCTACGATGGCTACAGATGAATAAGGCATGATCCCTTTCTTTGAGAAAATTGTCATCCAGTGGACCCAACTGGTTGAAATACAATCTTTTTATAAGGCACAGTGAAAAAAATATACTGTGATGAAGGAGCACTGAAAAAAGAGAAATTCTATTCTACTGTAGAGACTAAAAAAAGAGATTTCTGAAGCTATACAATGGTTACCAACAGAAGCAGGCACGCTTAGCCTGCTTTGGAATATTGCCTAGGGATGTTGACTTGAGTGGAAACAGTTGTCTAGGACATAGGAAAGAGAAAACCCAACAACTTGGAGGCTCTCTTTCTCCTTCCATCCCTGCCCTTTGTCAAGACTGGAGTCTAATTTCTCTTAGTAAAGAAAATAATAATACCAAGAAAATCAAATTCTGCTCCAAAGGTCAGCAGTTCCTCCTGATTAGTAGTAATGGCTGAAGTGTGGACAGATGGGTGGTAGGAGGCTTCTAGGCAGAAGCAGCAAATGAAAAACTGGAGGCTTCAAAATCTGCCATAACTTCATGAGTACAGTCATTTCTTGAGGCCTGTGGATTTTTCCAGGCCATCTGTGGAAATGACATTCACTCTGCCTCCTTCCCCATGGTCCGAGGGCGTATGTTGGGGACAGATAATACCAGTTTCCACCATTCTGTGAGGTGACAAGTGTATTTTCCAGAATCCCATGAAAAATGTCAGGGAGGTGTGTGATGGAAGAAAATGAATATAGTGAGAATTCCTGTTGAACAATAGGAAAGGAAGAATTTATGCTGGATGGCAAATGGCAGAAACTGTCTTCATAATTTCAGAGTGAATGCTGGTGATGATGAAGAAGTTGGGTTGTGTGATTGAAACTAGGAGTTTGACTGTGATGTTGATTTTGATTGCAGATTATCAACAAATGTCTTCCATGTGACTTTCCAAAGATCTCTGAGTGTAGTAAGGAGACAAATTAAGACTCTCTCCTTACTATTTCCAACTCCCTTCTAAATTCTCTGCCACTCAGTTACTTACAAAATTTAGTTGGTGAACTAAGAGAGAACTTTAGCTTTTAGGGAGAATAAACTTTTTTTTTTTTTTTGAGTTGCTGATATAGACCCTATCTGTGGCTATGAGGTGTCACTTTAGAATATCTTCTAGGATCATGAAGGAATCTTCAAGAATGTAAGTGGTGTAAACTGGAGTAGAAGAGTTGAGTGCTCTGATGGGGTCATGGTTTCCTGTAGGAATAGTGCTGCTCGGGTAGCAATGGTTCATTGTTTTGGGTCCATAGATGTTGGCCAAACACTAGCCTTTAAATAGTAAGATTTATCAAAATTCTTCAAATGTAGGTCTCATAGGTTGGTCAATTGCCAGAACATCCAGGCAAATTTACCTTGACATTTAAGAGCGATCCAATGTTTATGAAGTACCTAGAGAAAAATGTCAAGAAACCACAAACCTCAGGTTTATTAATATTTCAATTCCAGAAAACTCTGCCTATACTTCTGATTAACTAATGGCCATGTGGCCAGTGAAAAGGCCCTAATACAATGCCATTTTCTTTTGTGTAAACAGCCAAACAAATTACACATGTATCCTAAATATGCTGTGCTATCACGAAACTGGCAAGGTTCTTCTTTGGTGCCCTATGCACTTCTCTTTCAAATGTGAGCCCCCTTCTCTTGCCTCTTTAAGCATTCAGAATTCTCAAGACTTGCCATCTCTGCTCCTTCTACCTACACTTCCTCCTCTCAAAGATTGCTTTTATAAAACGATCTGACATTATGTATGTTATATCCTGGTGCAAATTTGTTAGTGTGTTACCTGGAACTAGGGGACAAGAAACAAAGATGGGAGTGAGGGGAGTGCTATACATTTTAAACAACTGTGGAAAGAGATAGTACTTTTAATTTGATTTTTTGAATAGGTAATATATCCATATGGTTTAAAAATCTTTCTTGTTTTGTATCATTCAAGAATTTGTATGCATGTAAAAGAAAAAATAAACATAAATTATACCATCTTTTCTCAAAAAGTAGCATATTAGATGAACTGTTCCCATTTTACTTTCTTTACACATCTTGAAGATCTTTATCAATACACAGAAATATATTTATACTTTTTATATTTTTACATCTACACAGAATTCCATTTTATGGATATGCATAAATTATATACTCAATTTTCTATTTAGGGACAGCTGAGTTATTTTAATCTTTGCTGTTAAAAACAAATATACAATAAAGAACATTTTCAGAAGTCATTTCGAACATATGCAAATATATGTGTAGGAAATTTCCCCAGAAATAATCTCACTGGGTTCAAAGGTATATGCGTATGTAATCTCAATAGATGTTGTCAAATCACCTTCAGTTGGACTTGTACCCATTTACTCTCCCACTGGTGATGTTCTTGAGTGCCCATTTCCCCATAGCCTCAACAACAAAGTGTGTTATAATGAAAGGGTTTTAATCCTTATTAACCAAATGTCCAAGATTAGAGAGCTTTTGAGAAAGAAATTTGTTTTCTATCGAAAAGTCTTCTCAATCTTCTGAAACCACTTCCCTTGGGCAAGAGCAACAAAGCAACACTTGCTATGTTCCAGGCACCATGCCAAGGATTAGGGATAAAAAAGTAAATGCATTTGTTTTTACATTTCTTTTTCCTTCCCTGCCTCCCTCCCTTCAAAGTTATCAAGGCCTACTGATTTTATGTTTCCAGGTAGAATGCTTATTAAGCCTATCTTCTCTCCATCCTTTATGTGTGATTGCCAGAGTTTCCTAATTGCTTGCCTGTCTGCTGTTCCTCCCAGGTCCATTCTATAGCCTCTCTTTGCTTACGTGATCTTTCTGTGATATAAATAGAATCTTGTCACTCTTGCTCATTTCTTTATGGCTCCTGTTGACTTCTGGAACAATGTCCATTTTCCATCCGAGCTCAGCTCTGATGGTTTGTTTTAACTTCCTCTTCTGTAATTCTCTTCTTTTTCTTCTGTACCTGGATAATTCTCTCTCATCTTGTAACTTTCATGTTATGCACCATCTCCTATTTGATATTTTCCAGGACTGTGTTCCACACTCTGGAATGCCAAGTAGAATTAATTTTAATAACTTCTGATACCTGTAATATTGTTCTGTATGCTTATTACTCCTACCCAATAATGGGCTCATTGAAGAAGGAACTACTTCTTACCCATTTTTAGATATTCAATGCTCGAAACTGTGTCTGGTCGTCCCAATAACTTTAATTATGTTATAATAATAAGTTGATAAAGGTTCTGGGCCAGTTCCAAGATATTTTCTAAGGAGAAATCATCTCAGTCTTATGGCTGGTGGAAATGGAAATGAATAACCTCAAATTCAGTGAGCCATCTGTCCGAGGCTCTTTTGTCACAAATCTAGCTTGAATTTGTAAGTTTAGATAGGTGAATTTACCCAAGATCTGGGTAAGACTGTGGATAATATGGCAGACTTCACACAGTGGCAGAGAATGTCAAATGATGACCTGACCCATTCTTCTTCTCCCTACACGTAGCTGGACAGCTTCTCCCAGCTGACCTTGAAGTTACGTGAAACCATAGACTGAGTTTAGACCCAAGAAATATGAATGGAAGTGAATGTCACTTCCAGGTCTAATACCTTAAAAACTCCTATGAAATGTTCCACACTCACTCTGTTCTCTCATTCCTGCCTGGATGCAGAGGGCTTAGTGGAAAACTGTGAGTACCTAGAAAATAGTGGAGTTAGATATCAGAACCACTACATGGAAGACCACTCACCAAGTGTCCAGTTGGATTGCAGCAGGATTAAGAAACCCTTTACTGTGTTCAGCCACCAGAGTCATAAGGTCATTATAGCAGTTAGTTTATCCTGAAAATACACACTTGCAAATATATATACACATATTCATGTTATGTAATCTAATGACCACTTGGATCCTTTACCAGAGAAAAAAGGGGGGTAAGTACATGTGCAAATAGAACCAAGTCAGAGTGAGACATCACCTGTTCCCCTCCAGAGGTAGTACTAGTAAAAAGCCTGCTGGTCTTTCTCACCACCTTGCTGTGTGACAAGCATGTGGGCAAGGTGGCTGGCAGCACTTATTCAGGTGCAAAAATGCCTGATTGTAATTTAATAAATGCTTTCTCTTCCAATCAGTAATGGATGCTCTTTATATACAGAAACCACTTTCATTCTTCTTGTCTGTAAACATCTTTGCATAACTTCTTTTTAGACCAGTCCTAATTCACAAATGAAAACCCATTGCTCTGAGTTCACTGTCACCATACAGCCTCCTTTTAGGTTCCTGAATATTAAAAAGGATTTACCAAAGTATCCCTCTGCACGAGATTTGTCAGCGTTTTCTTAGATGAAGTTGATCAGCATAAATTGATCTAGAAGTTATTTCTAGAATTGGTGTTCTTTTTTCACTAAGTACCATACTGACAGGTTTCTTTTTTCTTCTGTACATACTCATTTCCTTGGGAGCCTTATCTCAGTCTTGCAACTAAAATAATCTATGTGCTGATGACTCTTAAATACACATGACAAGCTCAGTCCTTTCTCCTGAACTCCAGATGCATATTTAAGTAGGCATATGCACTTGCCTGCTTAATAACCTTTGA
This sequence comes from Papio anubis, assembly GCF_008728515.1. Lineage (NCBI taxonomy): Eukaryota > Metazoa > Chordata > Mammalia > Primates > Cercopithecidae > Papio > Papio anubis. Next base: position 105,697,472 of record NC_044985.1, on the reverse strand, counting down.
ATGTATAGTAGGCATCTCTAATAAAACTGGGTTTCTGATCATTACTGTCTCCCAGATGTTCACATCTCAGTTAATGGCAACTCCATCTTTCTAGTTCACTTCCTCAGGTCAAAAATCTGTGTGTCTTCCCTCTCTCTCTCTCAACTTACTTTGACTCTCTGCAACGTATCTGGAATTGGACCACTTCTTATTACTGTTACTACCATCACCTTTGCCCAACCACCATTATTTTCCACCTGAACCAGTGCAATAGATTCCTACTAAGCATCTTTCCTTCTCCATTTGCCACTCCCTCGTATAGACTATCCAATGGCAGCTGGAGACAGCTGGAATCATCTTGTTAAAATGTGAGGCAGATAGGCCGGGGGTGGTGGCTCACGCCTGTAATCCCAGCACTTTGGGAGGCTGAAGTGGGCAGATCACCTGAGGTCAGGAGTTCGATACCAGCCTGGTCAGCATGGCGAAACCCCATGTCTACTAAAGATACAAAAATTAGCCAGGCATGGTGGCACATGCCTGTAGTCCCAGCTACTCAAGAGGCTGAGGCAGGATAATGGCTTGAACCCAGGAGGTGGAGGTTGCAGTGAGCCAAGTTCACACCACTGCATTCCAGCCTGGGTGATAGAGCGAGACTCCATCTCAAATAAATAAATAAATAAATAAATAAATAAATAAATAAGGCAGATAACCCCACTCTGCTGTTCAAAACTCTCTTAATGGCTCCACCTCCATATTCACCAGGCAGGTCAGCTTCTGCTACAGAACCAAATGTACCCAAATAATCTCATTGGCTTAAGGCAGCAAAGCTTATATTTTTCACTCAGGTGAAATCTGATGTATACCAGATGGTTCTTATCCATTTCCATTTGGGACAGTTGCATTTGAAGGTGATGGGCAGTAGGGCAGAAAGATGTTGAGGAAGCACAAGGTCTCTTTGCTGCCTTGGCCAAGAAGCACTACATATTACTTCTGCTCACGATCCATCGCTGACAGCTAGGTATATGGCATGAACCCAGCTGCAAAGGAGACTGGGGTAAGTAGAAGAGTGCATGGTGATTCTGTGAGTACAAACTCTCCAAGTCACACTGCTTCTCACAGAGGAGAGCAAAAATCTTTTTTATGAACTACAGGGCTTTCCAAGATCTTTCCTCTTTTCGTATCTGCCCCCTCTACCCTGTGAGCTCCCTGACTGCATTCCCACCAGACTCCTCTTCATTCCCACTACTCCACCTCATTGACCTTTTTGCCCATATCAGGGGCACTCCTGCTCCAGAGCCTCTCATCTACTTTTCACTCTACCTGGACGTTTCTTCTTCCAAACATCTGAATGCCTCAGGTGTGCCCAGCATCTGGCCCTGCATTTCCTATTTCTCTTCCTTAATAGTATTGTGTCCCCTTAATTAGCATGGTATTATCCAGCGTATACATTTTTCTTACTTATATTGTTTATTAAGCATCTCTTCCACCAGAATATAAGTTCCATGCGGTCAGACCTTTTTGTTACAATATCTAGAATGAGCCTGGTATGTAAGTGGCATGCAAATATTTGTTCAATGAATAACTAAATCACTCCTCTGTAAAGTATTGTATGATTTTTTAAAATCATCTCTTCCTTTACCCTCAAATGATACAATCCTATATCTCTAAGTTTAACTACCTTCAGGCAAGATGTGAATAAACAACCTGCAACATATGTCTGTGACAAAAACACTATAAGAAAATAAAAAAATCAATTCAGCAGACATGTCTTGTGAATGATGAAGCAATATGTTATATACAGAAGACATCATAGTTAACTCCCGCTGTCTATCTGTCTATCTCTGTTGAAATGTAAAAACTTCCAGCAGGAGTCTTTCATTCGTATATTTAATCCAAATCTAATTTAAATATTTTTCTAGTTTGTTCCAACACAGAACAAAATCCAATCTCTCTCTCTCTCTTTCTCTCTCTCTCTCTCTCCCTTTTCTCTTCTCTCTCCTTTCTCCCCTCTTTCTCTCAACAATGGTCTAAACATTTGAAGGATAAGTCATCTTTCAACCTTGTAGTTCTATGTTATGTTGCACAACTCCTCTGACCTTCCTTATAGGTGCAATTGCACATCCCTAAAATTATTTTTAATCATTTCTACTGCTTGTTATTGGAGAATAAAAGCATACATGTGGACAGAGCCAGTTGGAGGTAGGAAGTGGAATTATGGTCTAGGTTCTTCCACATAAAGGATTATTCTGCTGGGAGCTGCCCTCATTTAGTGAGGGATGGTTAGCACCTACCGTTGGTTTCCTAGCAACACAAAGCTTTCCTGCAGCTAGGACAGAGGGTCATTTTTGCATCTTCTCTTCATTTTCTCTTGGACTCTGTGAGGAGAAATTTGTCTGGAAATTTCCCAGAACAGAAGATGTACTGAAAAACATGCATGTCAGGGGGCAGTGGGGAAACTGGTGGTGGGGTTGGAATGGGGGTGCTTCTGGAGAGGGAGATGAGAAAAACAGGAGAGGAGAGAAAGAGGAATGGCATAAAGGGATTAGAGAAAGGCATCTTAACAAAAATGTCAGCGAGACCAGAAGACTTTTAGAAGTGGCTATTCTCCTTGCAACCCGAACGTTTATTCTAATAGAGGCAAAGACAAATGATGCTTGTTTGCCAACTTACAGCTTATTTTGTTGGCTGCATACATTGCATAAATAAGCACTTTAGACCTTTGCTCTCCTTTCCTTTTATGAGCAGACTCTACAGACATTCCCTGTCTAAATTCTGTAGGACTTTTATAAGATAGCTATGTTTAAATGATGTTTCCTGGTTACCTCTATTCTCCACCCACAGAGGCTGTCTTCTGAAGGTAAAACATACCAGTTTTGAGACCCCAGACAGGACTGGCTTCATTCTCTGATATCCACCTATTAGCTATGTGACATTGACAAATTATTTAACCTCCTGAAGTCTCATTCTCCTCATATGAAAATAGGGATAGTAATATCTGCATGTGCAGGCACTGCTCATCTCCTAAGCAGTATCTCTTCTCCGTCTTTCTTTATTAACAGTACCCCAATTTTGTTTGGTGGAAAAATGTGCCCAGCTTTAAACGAAGAAAAGATTCTCAATTTTCTAGGGTCCCTGGTGGATATGGTTATAGGATAGGTCTGGACAATTAGATACAAACACAAGTCTACTTGGTGAAGCTGCCGGGAAATATGGTGTTTTTCTGATAAAAAAGAACTGATTCAGCTGAAATGAGCCTTTGATCCCTTCTCAGCTCCCGTCTTCAAAACTGGGACTCAGACAAAATACCTAGATTGTGAGACTATGAAGATGAGAGCTGTCCTTTGAGGCTGGTTGAACATAAAGATAGCAAGAGCTCACATCCTTGAATTATTCCAGTGTCTATACCCACTGTCTATCTCCTGGAAGGTTGTAATATGATTGAAATAAACCCCTTATTTTGAAGCCACTGTTTTCTTAAAAACAAAACAAAAAAGCCAACAAAACACACAACTATGATGGTTCTTTTTAGACCGATAGGAATCATTTGTAGCACAAACAATGTATTGATTCAGTAAAATCTGATTTGACTGCATTGGGCTTTCCTTAAAATGTTCAAGACCATCTTTATTCCTTTAAAAAGAACTTTGCTTTCATCGTCATTATTTTTAAAATGGCTTGTGGTAGAAATTATAAATCAGGGATTTTAACTGTTATATTACCAATCTAAATATTTTCTTTCAAAATATTTCAGGACCTTTTTCTACTTATGTACTCCCACTGTCTCATTTAATGTTGTCTGTGTGCTGAATTTTAATTTAATACCTCTGTATTTGAGGTGTTAAATGTTTGAGTTCCTTTCTTCCTTTAGCCCATATTAGACAAATACAAATAATTTATGATGGCTGGAATTTCCGTAAGAGCAAGAGAAACAGGTCTCAGTGGCAGAGTGATCTGTTGTAAAATATCTTGAAAAGATATTTTTGTGGAAAGAGGATGTATTCAGCTCAGTGCATGTTGGCCTGTTGTTAATCCTCAATGCTTTTCTTTTATAGGTTGAGGATTCTGTTAACATTTTTCAAAAGTCATGATATTTTTGTGTTCATGCTTGATAACTTATTTCGAGGATTATTCTTATTTTATCAGAAAATTATTTCTCTACTAATGCTATTTTAAGGACTTTTATCATTCTTATTTGGTTTTATTTCATTTTGTTAATTTTACATGTGTGTCAATATCTCCTATAACTAAAAGAAAGCTAGTAAAAAATTGGACTCATATAAAATAATTCTTTATGTAGGCAATTTGTAGTTTATTCTTTAAAAGAGATAATTCTTATATCCAACTTTATAATTACAAGCATGAAACAGATTAAAATTTAAAGAGTTTTTTAAAATTTAAGAATGCTTTTAATAAAATAAGTCATATTTAATGTTGACCAGTGCTTCTTCAACATTCTATAGTGAAGGAACATGTATGTTTTCTGAGAAAAAAATACAATCCATTACAGACAAACACTTTTGCACAACACAATAAAAATGTATTACCAAAAAAAAGTTGAAAAGATACAGATGTACAAAACACAGGCTCTCATTTTTATTCTTTGAGTTAATAGACAGAAAATTGCTTTGTCAAATTGCTAAAATAACTTTTCTAAATGCTTACTTTTACTCTCTATACTTATCTACTTACAGGCTGGTAACAGTTTGCAGATTATCACAGTCTGTGGAACATACTTTGAGTTGCATTGATACAGACTTTCAAGTATTCTCATGCCAACTTAATCAAAGATATAAAATTCAATTAAATGAGAACTACTAATATAGTGATCATGCAAGAGTTTATTAATTTCTTGTTCAATCTAACTTTTAATATTTTCTTAGCCTTAGGAATTAAGCTTCTGGTGAACTCAACATCCAACATGGTCCCTTACACACTCAATTCACTCAATGGATATTATTTTATGTTCTTATCTCAGCCAGAAGTAATCTTTCTATTGAACAAACTCTCAAAACACTTAATGATTTTGCTTGAACATATTCTGTCTGTTAACATTATTTATGTAGATTCCTCTCATTAACTAAACTGTAAGTTTTCTATTACTTAGGATTATGCTTATTTTTTTATTCAGACGTTACTCAGTCTCTGGTAGACACAAGAGATACCCTGACCAGATCCTCCAGATTCCTAGGAAATGATAGCAGTAGGAGTATAAAGACCAAGACATTTTGGCCCCAAATAGAGCATTTTAATGGACGATACTATTTTCAGAGAGCCCTGTGGGTTGGTTGAGAATCTACTGTGCCTGAGTTGCAGTTCAACAACTCCTTCCACCCAATCTTGCTTCCTCCTTCTATCGAACATGTTGTACCACAAACTGCAGTTCAGCATCTGCTTCGGGTGAAGTCAGCATCCAGCACAGTTTCTTGTATACTTGATAGGTAAGTAAATAAAACTCTCATGCTCAGGTTCATCAGTCTGGTTCAAGAGAATTTCTTGGTGGAGTTGGAATGAAAGAGGAATCACCGTAGGTACGGATCTTAGGGTAAGCGGAAATAAAGATCAGATTGAAGAATTACTTGGTGATGATGATGATAATGATAGCAACTCTCACTATGTGATATATACACTTCTATGGCAACACTATTAGACAGGTACTAATATAGTTTGATTATTTGTCCCTGCTTGAATATTGAATTGTAAGCCCAGTGCTAGAGGTGGGGCCTGGTGGATGATGCTTGCATCATGGCGGCAGATTCCTTATGGCTTGGTGCTGTCTTTGCAGTAGTGAGTGAGATCTTGTGAGATCTGCTTGTTTAAGCGTGTGTGGCACCTTCCACCTACTCTCTTGCTTGCTTCTACTTTCACCACATCATTTATCTGCTCCCCTTTTGCTTTCTGCCATAATCGTAAGCTTCCTGAGGGCTCCCTAGAAGCTGAGCAGATTCTAGCACCATACTGCTTATAAAGCCTGCAGAATCATGAATCAACGAAACCTCTTTTTCTTATAAATTACCCGATCTCAGCTATTTTGTTTTAGCAATTCAAGAATGGCCTAACACAGGTAGTATCATTCTCAGTTTAAAAATGAGAAAACTGAAGAACAGAGAGATTCAGAAATGTGCCCCTCACCTAGTGAGTAGCAGAGCCTAGATTTGCATCAAGTCTTTTAACCACTACTTATTTTACTTCTCTACAGTGAATGTTCGATTATGGCAAAGATTTCTGTCTGTTCTGTTAACTACTGCATCCCCCAGAGCTGAAACACTGCCAAGTATATAGTTAGAGCTCAGTAAATATTTATTGAAAGATCTTCTTGGTATTGATTTCTATTTTTATTATACTGTGATATGCTTGCTTAACTTTCCTTTTTTTTAAAAAATTTATTGAGGCTTGCTTTATGACCAGGCATGTGGTTGATCTTAGAATATGTTTCACGAGAAGAATGTATATTCTGTGGTTGTTGGATGAAGTGTTATATAGATGTCGATTAGGTCCAATTGGTCAAGTGTCAAGTTTAAGTCCAGAGTTTCTTTGTTAGTTTTCTACCTCAATGATCTGTCTAATTCTATCAGTGGGGTGTTGAAGTCTCCCATTATTACTGTGTGGTGGCATAAGTCTTTTTGTGTTCCAAAAAGAACTTATTTTATGAATATGAGTTTCCAATGTTTGGTGCATATATATTTAGGATAGTTAAGGCTTCTTGTTTAATTTTACCCTTTATCATTCTGTAATGCCCTTCATTGTCCTTCTTAATTTTTATTGGTTTAAAGTGTGTTTTATCTCATATAAGAATAGTTATTCTTGCTTTTGTTTGTTTTCTGTTTGTATGGCAAATCTTACTCCATCCTTTTATTTTGAGCCTCTGGGTATGGATACATGTGAGTTGGGTCTCTTGAAGATGGCAGATGGTTGGGTCTTATCTTTTTTTAATCCAGTCTGCCACTCTGTGTCTTTTAAATGGGATTTTTAACCCATTTACATTCAAGATTAGCATTAATATGTGTGACTTTGATCCTTTTATTGTGTTGTTAGCTGGTTGTTAGACTTGATTGCATAATTGCTTCATAGTCTTTGTTGATATGTGCTTAAGTGTGCTTTTTGAAAGCAAGGGCTATTCTTTTTAATTCATATTTGGCACTCCCTTAAGGATTTCTTATGAGCATTTGCTTGTCTAAGAATGATTTCATTTCTAATTTGCTTATGAAGCTTAGTTTGGTATAATATCTCAAAACTATACAAATACATGAAAATTAAACAACCTACTCTGAATAACTCTTGAGTGAACATCAAAATTAAGGCAGAAATAAAAAAATTAAAATTAATAAAAATAGGAACACAATTTACCAACGTCTCTAAGATGCAGCCAAAGCAGTAGTAAGAGGAAAGTTTACAGCAGTAAAATGCCTTTTTCAAGAAGTTGTAAAGATTTTTAATTAACAATGTAACTTTTTACCTAAAGGAATTACAGTAAAAAGAAAAAAGCCAACCTCAAAGCTAGCAGAAGAAAAGAAATAAAATTAGAAAATAACTTAATGAAATTGAGATTAAAAAATCCATATTCAAAAAAGTATATGAAATCAACAGTTCTTCAATAAAAATAAATAAGATTGATAGGCCACTAGCTAGATTAACAAAGAAAAAGAATGATAAAATCCAAATAAGCAAAATCAGAATCAACAAAGATTGTATGACAGCTGATTCCAGAGAAATACAAAAGATCCTCAGAGACTACTATGAATAACTCTATGCACACGAATTAGAAAATTTAGGGAAAATGGAAAAATTCCTGAAAGTATACAATCTCCCAAAATTGCATCAGGAAGAGATTGAAATCCTAAGTAGACCAATACCAAGTTCTGAAATTAAATCATAATAAAGAACCTACCAAAAAAAAAAAAAAAAAAAAAAAAAGCCCTGGATCAGATGAATTCACGGTTGAATTCTACCAGATATGCAAAGAAGAACTGATACTAAGCCTACTGAAACTATTCCAAAAAAATCGAGGAGGGGGGGGCTCCTCTGTAATTCATTCTATCTAGCCAGCATCAGCCTGATACCAGAATCTGGCAAAGACACAACAAAAAAATAAATCTTCAGGCCAATATCCCTTATGAACATAGACACAAAAATCCTCATCAAAATATTAGCAAAACAAATCCAACAGCACAACAAAAAGTTAATACAGTGTGATCAAATAGGTTTATTCCTGGACTGCAAGGCTGGCTGCGTATATGCACATCAATAAGTGTGATTCACCACATAAACAGAATTAAAAGCAAACTATATGATCATCTCAATAGATGCAGAAAAAGCTTCTGATAAAATCCAACATCCTTTCATGATAAAAACTCCAACAGACTAGGCGTCAGGCAATGTACTTCATAATAATAAGAGTCGTTTGTAACAAACCGAAATCCAACATCATAATGAGTGGATAAAAGCTTAAACTATTCCCCTTCAGAACTGGAGCAAGACAAGGATGCTCACTCTCAACACTCCTTTTCAACATAGTGATGGAAGTCCTAGCCAGAGCAATCAGGCTAGAGAAAGAAATAAAAGGCATTTAAATAAGAAAAGAAGAAGTCAAACTATCTTCACTGATGATATAATTCTGTACTTAGAAAATCCTGGTGGCTCAGGCCTGTGATCCCAGCACTTTGGGAGGCTGAGGTGGGCGGATCACTTGAGGTTAGAAGTTCAAGACCAGCCTGGCCAACATGGTAAAACCCCATTTCTACTAAAAATACAAAACTTAGGAGTGGTGCCACATGCCTGTAATCCCAGCTACTTGGGAGGCTGAAGCAGGAGAACTGTTTGAACTTAGGAGGTGGAGGTTGCGAAGAGCTGAGATCATGCCACTGTACTTCAGCCTGGGCAACAGAGCGAGACTTCATCTCCAAAAAAAAAGAAAGAAAGAAAAAAAAAAGAAAATCCTAGAAACTGCCTAGAGCCAATAAATAACTTCAGTAAAGCTTCAGGATACAAAATCAATGTACAAAATACAGTAGTGTTTCTATGTACCAACAACATCCTGGCTAAGAGTGAAATCAAGAACACAATCCCACTTACAACAGCCACAAAGAAAATGAAATATCTAGGAATACAACTAACCAAGAAGGTAAAAGAGCTCTACCAGGAGAACTACAAAGCACTGCTGAAAGAAATCAGAGACCACACTAATAAATGGAAAAACATTCCATGCTCATGGATTGGAAGAATCATTATAGTAAAAATGATCATACTGCCCAAAGCAATTTACAGATTCAACGTTATTCATATCAAAAAACAAGGTCATTCTTCATATAACTAGAAAAAAAACTATTCTAAAATTAATATAGAAAGAAAAGAAACCCAAATAGCCAAAGCAATTCCAAGCAAAAAGAAAACAAAGTCAGAGGCATCACACTACCTGTCTTCAAACTATAGTATGAAGCCACAGTAATCAAAGCAGGTTGGTATTTGTACAACAGTTGACACACAGACCAATGGAACAGAATAAAAATCTCAGAAATAAAGCTGCACCTCTACAACCATCTGATCTTCAACAGCACCAACGAAAACAAGACATGGGGAAAGGACTGTCTATTCCATAAATGGTGCTGTGATAACTGGTTAGCCATATGAAGAAAATTGAAGCTGGAATCCTACCTTTCACCATATAAAAAATTAACTTAAAATGGGTCAAATGTAATATCTCAAGCTATAAAAATCCTGAAAGATAACCTTGGAAATACTCTTCTCAACACCAGCCTTGGAAAATGATTTTTGTCTGAGTTCTCAAAAGCAATTGCAACAAAAACAAAAATTGACAAGTGGGATCTAACTAAACTAAAGAGCTTCTGCGAAGCAAAAGAAATAATCAATAAAGCAAACAAGTGACCTACAGAATGTGAGAAAATATTTGCAAACTATGCATCAGACAAAGGTCTAGTATCTAGGATCTATAGAGAACTTAAATTAAGAAGCAAAAACCCAATAATCCCATTAAAAAATAGGCAAAGGATATGAACAAGCACTTCTCAAAAGAAGACATACAAGCAGCCAACAAACATATGAAAACATGCTCACCATCACTAATCATTAGAGAAATGCAAATCAAAACCGCAATGAGATACCATCTCACACCAGTCAGAATGGCTATTATTAAAAAGTTAATAATAATAATAATAATAATAGATGCTGACAAAAGCTGTGGAGATAAAAGAACACTTATACTTCTAAAATATTACACTTACACTTACAAAAGGGACACTTGTAGTATAAATTAGTTCAGCCACTGTGGAAAGCTGTCTGAAGATTTTTCAAGGAACTTAAAACCTTTCAAGGAACTTAAGACCTGTCATTCAATCCAGCAATCTCATTACTGGGTGTATATCCAGAGGAAAATGAATCAATCTATCAAAAAGACACATGTATTTGTATGTTCACAACACTATTCACAATAGCAAAGACATGGAATCAATTCAGATGCCCATCAGTGGTAAAGTGAATAAAGAAAATGTGGTACATACACACCATAAAATACTATGTAGCCACAAAAAAGAATGAAACTATGACCTTTGCAGCAACATGATGGAGTTGGAAGGCATAATCTTAGGCAAATTAACATGGGTACAGAAAACCAAATAGTGCATGTTCTTACTTATAAGTGGGAGCTAAACATTGAGCACACAAGGACATAAATATGGAACAATAGGCACTGCAGACCACTAGAGGGTGAGGGAGTTGGGTTAAAAAACCACCTAAGGAGTATTATACTCACTACCTGGGTAATGGGATTCGTACCTCAAACCTCAGCATTACACAATATTCCCATGAAACAAACCTGAACATGTACCACTTGTATCGAAAACAATAGACGAAATTAAAAAAAAAAAATATATATATACACACACACACATTTATGTAAAAGTGACCATTAATTAAGACTTCCTTGCCAAATTCAGAAGAAAAACTTGCTTTGAGACAGAGGTCATTTCCTTTTTAATAGACAGACCTGTGCTATGTAACAGTGTTTTGTACATTGTAAATACTCTATGGAAGTTTGCTGAATTAAACTAAGTAGAAATAGAACTTTTATCAATTAATGTTATTAATGAGATCAACATTTACACAGCCCAATTTGCACCTGCTAACTTAGTCTTTGCAAATTCAATGTAGTGTCTCTCCTGGACTGCCCACACTTTGGGAGAGTCTCAGAACTGTGCATTGGCATAGAGCCTGTATCTATTAGACCAGCAGTCTACAACCTTTTTGGCACCAGGGACCTGTTCCATGGAAGACAATTTTTCCACAGATGAGAGTAGGGGAGTAGGAGGGGTGCTGGTCCATAGCCCAGGGGTTGGGGACCCCTGTATTAGACACCTCTTAGGAAAATCCCCTGAGGTACAGCAACTTTCCCTTTTCAGGTTATAATTCACAGGACCCAAGGTTTGACACTTAGTGGCTAGGTGTGTACTGAGGGACTCTGAGCAAGATGATGGAACCCAGGGTAGTCACTTGGCTTAAGCTGCAATAATGGCATATTTTGTCCTGTAAATGTAACAGTAGAACAAAGAGACACCGAATATGAGAGTTTTTGAATCCGAGTTAGCTTAAGTATAGAACAATAATTAGAAGGTCTATAAAATCTTACAACTGGTGTCCCTGGGGCCTCCTTGTTTCCTGCCCTAGCTAAAGCTTCATCGTACCTTCACTGTGACATATACCACAATATTCACAATAAATATCCCCTTTATTTGAATCATTAGCATGGGTTTCTGTAACTGGTAACACACAGACCAATGCAAACACCCTTTGGGTTAGGAGTATCCATGCTCATGTAGCTGTGGGACATAGGATAAAGGACCAGATGTTTGCTAGTCGGGTAAACTGCCAGTGCCTGGGTTTAGCGGAGATGCACATAAGACCTTGGGTGGAGAGAAGAAAAAGGTTTGGTTACTTGGGATCTTATTTATAACTTTAGCTGGTCAATTCCAGTTCCTGTGTGTGAAAAGTCAAGAAGAGCAAAGAGTGATAGACCGAAGCATTGTTACTTGTAATTTTGGATTCAGGGAAGAGCCAAGTTTCTTACATTACTGTAGGCTTATTGGGTTTGCTTGATAGAATTTTTAAAGTCCCACCAATTTTTTTGCCTTTTGTTTTCTACTCTAGAAAGATCATGAGAGTGAGGTCTCTCTCATGCCATGCTCACATTCTCAAGAAATATTCATGATTGGATTACTTTCCTAGGCAATATAAATCAAACCTGATGGCAGGGATATGTTGATGGCTTGAAGTAAGTGAAAAATAAATTAGGAAAGGAGGAGGCCTGGAGTAGCAAAGACATAAATTTAAAATTTAAATCTCAAAAGATGAAAAACTTCAAAAAGCCATTTTGAAAACTTGACTTTAGACTCTTTTAAATGAATCAAAATGGGAAGCAAGGGGAATAATTTAGGTGCATATGAATGAATTGGGTTACATATAAGTGCTTACGACTCTTAAGGGAAAAGTCCACATGTTCTAAACAATACCAAAAGGTCCTTTCAAAAGGTTTGATGGCCTCAAAAGAAGTAACTTAGAATGTTCTAAAATATTTAAATAATAAGAATAGATTACTTGCGGCATTTGAAAAGAAAAACTTATATTGATTGTATTCAGTCATCAAACTAGGCAAATCTACTAAAGATGAATTTATTATGTTCATTGGTCTTACTTTTGTTGTATTTTCTACCTTCCTTTTTCCACAAGGCTAAATGCACATAATTCAGAATTTACATGAGCTATGAAACCAATGGGGAAAAAATATCCTTAAGAAGGGGATAGGCTGGCACGGTGGTTCACGCCTACAATCCCAGCACTTTGGGAGGTCAAAGTGGGCAGATCACAAGATCAGGAGTTCGAGACTAGCCTGGCCAATATGGTGAAACCCTATCTCTACTAAAAATACAAAAATTAGCCGGGCGTGGTGGCGCATGCCTGTAATCCCAGCTACTTGGGAGACTGAAGCAGGAAAATCACTTGAACCCAGGAGGCGGAGGTTGCAGTGAGTTGAGATCATGCCACTGCACTCCAGCCTGGGTGACAGAGTGAGACTCTGTCTAAAAAAAAAAAAGAAGGGAATAAGGGGAAGTGGATGGTGGTCAAGCAAGCCTTGACTTTGAGTCTATCTCTTAACCTGAATGATTCTGGGCAAGTCATTTGGCCCCTGCACCTAGTGTTCCCAAGTCAGAACAGTTGACGGAAATGAAGTGAAATCTGTGCTTAAACCAAATATCACAGTGCCCTAGCTCACAATAGATATCTAATTATCTAATATTAGGTATCTAATAATCAGTAAATAGTTCTTCCCTCTAAAACTTGAAACTTAAAGCAAAATTTTAATTTTTGTAAATTTGTCCTAGTTTAGACAGAAACAGCTCCCTTGTGGCAGAGATAACAAGGATGATCTTAAAGTTCTACCCAATTAATAAAAAGGTACATTTCTAGTCTATAGAGGTTTTATTCTACCAAATCTTATTCGAAGTTTCTACATCCAACTGTTTGTACACTCAGTGTATACCTGCTGCTCCTGCTCACCTCCCTTTTCTAGGGGTTGGGGTATGGTGGGGTCAGGTTGTATACTACTACATCAGAATCAAAGGTGAATTGTATTCAGAATACTTTAGATTATGAAGTTTAAATACAGTTTGAATGAGTGCTTTTAAAAAATACTTTAAATATTTGACTATCCAAACTTTATTTATCGCCCCTTTTCATCTTCTCCTCTTCCTCAAACCAGCATAATATGAAGATAAAAGTATCTCTTTTACAGAACTGTAGATCCACATGTCCGTGTCAAATCTTATAGAAATGCATAACCTAAATTGACAGAGGCAAAATCTGGCTCCCAATGCTTGAGCTTCATATTTGGGGCTGGTGTTGCTAGTCAGTGAGTGGAGACAATTTGAATGGAGGTGGGATGGGGAGGAGGATTTGATGTAGTTTGTGTCTTAGTCTGTTCAGGTTGCTATAACAAAATACCATCTTGTGGGTGGATTATAAACAATAGAAATTAATTTCTCACAGTTCTGGAGGTTGGGAAGTCCAAGATCACAACAGTGGTGGATTCAGTGTTGGGTGAGGTTTGTTTCCTGATTCATAGATGGCATCTTTTTGCTATTCCCTCCTGTGGTGGAAAGAGCAAACAAACTCCCTCAGGTGTTCTTTTACAGCGGCACTATTCCCTTTGATGAGGGCTATGCCCTCATGACCTAATCATGCCCCAAACGGCCCCATGTATTAATATCATCACCTTGGGGGTTAGCATTGCAACATATGAATTTTGGGGAGACACAAACATGCATATTTTATTTACATATAAGTATTTTTTTTTCTTCAAAAATCAAGATGGCTAAATACTTAAAATATTGTTTCTGGAAAGTGCTTGTGCTGATGGTAGTGTATTCTTACATGTTTCTCTCCTGTGCTGGGAATATTCCAGCACTCAAAGAGGGGCTTCTCTGTGGGGTCACAACTTCAATATAATGATAAGCCATTTCAGAAACAACTCTTTTTGGCCAGAAATCTTGGTTCAGGAGTTGCTAGAAGGGTTTTCAGGTCTACCCTACCTTATAGATAAAATAATAAAAAGACTTGGTTTTAAACCAGGGAGAATAAAGTTTAAGTACACTTACTTTTTTTTATAAATAATATACATGTTTGCTATATTAACAAATAGGAAATTGAAAAACTGGAAAGAATACCAATTACCAATCAAAGATAGCCACTGATGAAGTGGTCATAAATTTCCTTCCAGGAAGTTTCCCAGGTGTCCCAGTGACAGTGAAATGAGGAACACTGAGCTGTCGGAAGCTCATCCCCTAATCTGACCAGGTAGGAGTGATAGTCTGGAATGGGTGAGGAGGTCACAGGAGGATACCAGGACTGGTCATGGGTTGCAGGGATGTGGCTCATTTCCTTCCACGTTATCGTGGGTCCTGCAGATCTGCCACCTTGGCTCAGGTTGAGGAGTGAGTGCATCTCTTTCACTCTTACCTTATGGCCCTCATCACTTGAGCAGGTGCATCCTGCTTGTCAGCTGGTTCCTGTTTGTTTTGCGCATGGCTGTGGGAGCTTGGCATTCCCCTACGGCTTGCTAGCTCACACGTGCTCTGTATGAGTTCTTGGACAAGTCTGCAGTGAGATGGTGTGTGATGGAGTAGGAAAGAGCATTAGTAGTGCCAACAGTTCAGAAAATGTTTGTCAATCCCTTTCATATAGACTGGCTGACCTGATGTTTCTTCCAGGATATCAGAGATTTCCCAGGCAGCTAGCCATCATGAGAACTGAAGTTTGACAGGACAAGTACCTTACACTGTATGCCAGGGAAGATACTGAACTGGTTCCTTACAATTAGGAAAAAGATAAACCGCTAGAATTTACTGACAGGGCTGTAACTAATTGTGTAGTCTTTTAAGTCGATTAATCATGCCGGGCTGGGAGCACAGGAAGATCTTGAATGAGTGCTTTTCCCGTTAAACCTTTTGCTATGGAGAAATCTGAATATGGGCAGAGAGAAGACAAACAAGAAAACAAATACATTGTAATAAAATTGTGAATGAAAACCTTAGAGCTCTCATATCCTTCTTCCTTAATTCAGAACCCTCTCAAGCATCAAGCTCAGGAATAAAGTATTTGAAAATAAGAATATGCTATGAATAAACAATCTGTACATCTCTTTTCTTCTCCCTGAATTCACGTGCTCAAGAGTTGAGACTCTTTGAGATCACAAAAGAATATTGTGCAAGAATATTGTGACTACTCTGCAAGAATATTGTGACTGGAAATTTCCTGTGAGCCCTTCTAAATAGGCCACAAAAACAAAGGACAGAGCTGTGGGATTACTGAACAGTAAGGGGAATGACCAGATAGAGAGTAACTGAGCTCAAAGCTCAACTGTAAGCTGCAGAAAGACCTTCACTTCCCCAGATTTCATTATTTTTTTGTTTATTTTAATGTGAAGAAGCTCTTTTAGTTTAATTAGATCCCACTTGTCAATTTTTGCTTTTGTTGCTATATCTTTTGGCATTTTTGTCATGAAACCTTTGCCTGTGCCTATATCCTGAATTGTATTGCTTAGATTTTCTTCTAGGGATTTTAAAGTTTTGGGTTTTACAGTTAAGTCTTTAATCTGTCTTGAGTTAATTTTTGTATAAGGTGTAAGGAAGGGGACTGATTGCAATTTTCTACACATGGCTAGCCAGTTCTCCCAGAACCTTTGATTAAATAAAGAATCCTTTCCCCATTGCTTCTTTTTGTCAGGTTTATTAAGACCAGATGGTTGTAGGTGGGTGGTCTTATTTCTGAGTTCTCTATTGTATTCCATTGGTCTATATGTCTGTTTTTGTACTAGTACTGTGCTGTTTTGCTTATTGTGGCCTTGTAGTATAGTTTGAAGTAAGGTAGTGTGATGCCTCCAGCTTTGTTCTTTTGCTTAGAATTGTCATGGCTATTTGGGTTCTTTTTTGGTTCCACATGAATTTTAAAAGTTTATTCTAATTCTGTGAAGAATGCCAATGGTAGTTTATTGAGAATAGTACTGAATCTGTAAATTACTTTGGGTAATATAGCCATTTTCATGATATTGATTCTTCCTGTGCATGAGAATGAAGTATTTTCCCATTTGTTTTTGTCCTCTCTGATTTCTTTGAGCAGGCGTTTGCAGTTCTCCTTGAAGAGGTCCTTCACTTGCCTTGGAATGCTCCTGTAGGAGGTGTCTAGAGACCCCTGTTGGAAGGTCTCACCCAGTCAGGAGGAATGGGATCAGGGACCCTCTTAAAGAAGCAGTCTGGCTGCCCCTTGGCAGAGCAGGTACACTGTGCTGACCACCTGATCTCTCCAGAGCTAGCAGGCAGGAAAGACTTAAGTCGACTAAAGTGCAGAGATAGTGGCTGCGCCTCCTCCTGGGGACTCCATCCCAGGCAGAGATCGGAGTACTGTCCCTATAACCTTGACTGGAGTTGCTGAAATTCCCACAGGTAGGCCCTGCCCAGTGAAGAGGGATGGATTGGGGTCCTCTTAAAGAAGGAGACTGTCAACGATCAGGCTCAGTCACTGTGCTCTGTTGTGGGGAATTCTTCCTGGTCCCTGCTGCTGGCAGGCTAGAGCGCTGACTCAAATCGTAGATATGGTGGCTGACCTTCCCACCGGGAACTTGGTCCATGTTGGGCTGTCTCCAGCCTGCTGCGGCTGCTCAGCTGGAATTCCAAGCTGGTGCATCTTAACTTGTGAGATTCCATGGGAGTGGGGCCCACAGAATGATGCCACTTGGCTTCCTGGATTCAGCCCTCTTCCTAGGGGAATGCCCAGGATCTCCTGCTTTTCCAGAACTCCCAGGGCTGGAGTATACAAGACTCCTGGGTTTCCCTGCGTGCCCAAGTAAGCAAGTGGCTCTTCTGCTGAGATGCCATACATGTCTGTGCTTTGGACCCAAGGCCTTGGTGGTGTGGGTTCACAAGAGAAAGTCCATATCCACAGGTTGCAAAAATTCATAGAAAAAGTGGGTTTCCCAGGCAGGGTCACCCCATCACTCACTGCCTCCTTTGTCTGGGGGTGGGGGCACCCTGGCTCTGCACCATTCCAAGGTGGGCTATAACCCTGTTTTTCCTTGCTCTCCGTGGGTTGAGCCCTCTGCCTAGTCAGTCCCAGTGTGAGAACCCGAATATTTCCATGCAGAATACACTCATTGTTTTGTGAGAGCCGCAGACCGCAGCTGCTTCTCATAGGCTGTCTTGGCCCCTGCCCCCAACAGAATTTTATTCTTTCATAGTTCTAGAGCCCAGAAGTCCAAAATCAAGGTGGCAGCAGTACCATACGCCCTCTGGTAATGCTAGTGAGGCCATCGTTCCTTGCCTCTTTCAATTTCTGGTGGCCCACAGCATTCCTTGGCTTATGGCATAATAATTCCAGTGTCTGCCTCTGTTGTCATAAGGCCTTCTGCCCAGTGCATCTCTCTGTGTCTTCACATGACCTTCTTATAATGACATGAGTCTTTGATTTTAGAATCTACCCTAATCTAGTATGACCTCATTTTAATTTCTCATTACATCTAAAAGACTATTTTCAAATAATGTCACATACTGGGTGACTTGAATTTGGGGACTACACTATTAAACCCAGTACAATTAATAAACCCCAATTCATTCTAACACCCTGTTTTACCTGTATTGCTTCCACACCCCTTTGCTGATCTTCCTGCCTATGGTCTTATATTCTCTACCATATATTTGTTTTTCATACAGAAACTACAAAGCTTTTTCTGAAATAAAAATCAGATCATGTTGCTCCCTGTTTAAAACACATCAACTGTCTTCCTATAAGATTCAGAATAAAGTCCAAGCTCTTTAACGGAGGCTAAAATTTCTCTAAAATGTGTATTCTCAGATCTTGTTCTGGCCACCCTGGCTCTATGCTTCTGTCATACTGAAATGTTGAGCAATTTGTCCAGTTGCTCAAGTGGTTTACTTTCTTTCTTAACTTTAAGTCTTCCCACATGCTATGTCTTCTATAAGTGATTCTAGACCATTTCACACAGTTCCATTCCACAGAACTGAATCCTAATGAGCTTCCACATCTCAGATTAGATATTTCTTCTGCTGGGAAGCTTTCCCTGATCCTCAGACTCTGCTCTAACTTGGTTAATCCATGGTCTTCAATAGTTCCTGAATTGTAGCACATTTCCCCTTAATATAATGCAATTGCTGTTTTATATATCCTAATTCCCCACTCATCTCTAATGGTTGTGATGCCAGGAACCATGGTGGCTATGTTTTCAATGCATCATCAGCGCCTACTGCAATGCCTGGTGCACAGAAGGCACTGATAAATATTTGTGGAATAAATGAGTTAAGAACATCAAATGCTATTACATCAAAGGAACAGAATGTTAAATTTTCTTCACAGTGATATTCTTAATAAATACTTCAGATATTTCTTCTTCCTAAAAATAACTTTAAATACAAAAATATAATAGTCATAATCTTTTTAAAACAAAGGTGGAGTGAAGATTTAAGTTACATTTTATACTTCTCGTCATAGGTTTATAAATTTAAAGAGCTGCTATAGTTTTTAATTTTCAGGGTGTGTGATAATATTTCAGAACATGAAGAGGATAATCTTGATATTGTTCTTTTCTCCATGTCCAGGGGGGGAATAGTGACCTTATACACTGAAGTTGATATTGCTATCATTTGCTATAACAATATTAATTGGATGAATGTGTATTGAGTAGATATTTGGTTGCAGACCCATGACTAGGCAAAATGTATGATAAATGGTCAAGTGGGAGAGTTGTCATCAAAGGAAATTGGACTTTTCTTGAATGTCTAAATCTTGTCAGCTCCAACTTGGCAAAGAACCTCATGTACTTTTAACTCTTACCTCTTCCTTTTTCTTTCTTTATCTTGAAAACATTTGCCCCCATATTTGTAGCTCCATGTGAGAGGTTTGCTACTACAGCATTTGATTACCCAAGTCAAATCAAATATGCCTGGATATAAAATGGAAATGGGCTGTGTGCACTAAATTAACCTCTGGCTTCCTGCTTTCTCTTTTAAAATTCAGGGGTTTTAACAATAAATATGAAGTCCATAGAACTAGAAAATTTCAAGTTGGGGCAAATCAGTTGATACGCTTTTCTCATGCAAGGCACCCTCTATATAATCTGTAAACTTTACCAACCTATAAATGTTTTACAACCGAGTAAAATGTCAACTTGAAGAAATATGACAAAACACAAAAATTAGATAAGTCATTCACTGTTTTATGAGCTACAATATTTCAAAAATAGTTTCTTTGTGAATTCTTTCCTGTATCTCTGATATTTTTGTGATATAAAGGGAATAATCTAGGTGACATCAATAAAAATGGTGGAGTAGGGAACTTCAAAGCACTGACTCTCCACAAAAAGAGCAAATAATTTGGCAACAACAACAAAAACAACAAAAAAACACACTCTGTCAAAATCAGCTTTATCACAACTCTGGAAGCCAGCTAAAGATTTATAGTAATCAGAAAAACATTTAATCAAGAAAAAGTAATTGAATCTCAGAAGAACTTTGTAGAGTTCTAACTTGCCTTGGCCCTCTCCTCTTTCCCCAGTTTGAGAAGTCTTGAAGACAGCAGCCCACATTTCTGCTGTGGTTTTCTTGTGATGATTGAAGCAGAGCAGACCTGTTACCAAAGAACTGTGGTTGTAGTTGGGCCCCTAAATGTTGGCCTTAAAGGGCTTGCCTTATGTGACCAGGGAGAGATGGCTACATAGGGAACATTTCTAAGAAATATTTAAAAGCAACTGTACTAGCCATTGGCACTTGAGGCAAGGAATAACAATTGGGGTAAATAATAGATACACTGAAAAGCAGGGGAGTGGTAAATTTTGTAAACTTCCAGGAGAGTTTGAAAGTGTGCTTTTCACACACATATGGTTTATATGCAAAGACTAGAGGGGTTGGGGTTGGGGAGGAGGTTCTAGATATATAAAAAAATATAGGTCAAACCACGAACTCAACACCAAGCTAGACAGATAGAGCCACCAGTGCACACATGACAAAGAATACAAACTTGACAAAATTAGCTTAGAAGACAAACAGCAGCCACAACAAGCACCAACAATAAACCCTGGGGTGTGGGAGAATATGATTTCTAGAGTTGTTATGCTATGTACTCAAAGTGTTCAAAAGTTAGGAGGCATTCAAAGAAACAAGAAAGTATGGCCCATACACTAGAAAAATAGAAAGTAAAAACTCTCCCCGAGGAAACTTAAGACACTGTACTTAAAACACAAAGATTTTAAAACAAGTATTTCAAAAAGCTAAAGAAAACCATGTGAAAGGAGTCAAAGGAAAGCATGAGAATGGTATTTCACCCAATAGATAATATAAATAAAGTGATGGAAATTACAAAAAGGAACCAAATGGAAATTCTGGAGGTGAAAAGTACAATAACCAAAATAAAAAAATCCAGTAGAGGATTTCAATAGCAGATTTGAGTAGGTAGAAGAAAGAAACAGCAAACTTGAGCAAAGATTAACAAATCTGAGGAAAGGTAAGAAAAAGAATAAACACAACAAAAAAAGAACAGACTCTAGAAGACCTGTGGGACACTGTCAAGTATAGACTGACATAGGCATAATGTCAGTCCCATAAGAAGATAAGAAGGAAAAAGGGATGGAAATAATATTTTAAAAAGTAATGACCGAGAACTTTCACAATTTTTTGAAAGATTTAAATCTACACATCAAGGAGCTCATATATATATGAGCTTATATATAATAGGAGCTTATATACAATATAAACTCAAAGAGATCCAAACTGATCTCAGTGTGGATCTATTTGATTATGATTATTATAATCAAATAGTCAAATATCAGAGACAAAAAGAGACCATTGAAAGCAGAAAAAGAGCAGTTACTCTGTACAATAAAATTGAGAGCTAATTTTTTAAATCAGAAACCATGGAAGCCAGAAGGCACCTGGAATGACATATTCAAAGGGTTGAAAACAAAACAATACAAAACAAAACTTTCAAGCAACAATACTATATCCAGCAAAATTATCCCTCAAAAATGGAGGAGAAAGTAAGACTTTTATAATGAATAAAAACAGATACTTTGCTTCTAGTAGAGATGCCTTATAAGAAATGCTAAAGGGAATCCTTTAGGTTAAAATGATAGGGCAATAGGGGTGATTTAATATGCATAAAGAAATAAAGGACACCAATAAATGTAATTACAGAAGTAAATGTAAAATCAGTATTCATGTGCTTCTGGTTAGTAACTTCTTTTCCCCCCATATGATTTCTTAAAAACAACTACATAAAGTAATAATTACAAATTTATGTTGTTGGGAATATGTTTATAAAGATGTAATTTGTGATAACAGCAACATAAAAGGTGAGAGATAGAGCTATATAGGAGCAAAAGTTTCATATACATTTGAAATTCGGTTGATATTAATTCAAACTAGATTATTATAAATAAATATGTTAACTGAAATTCCCAGAGCAACTACTAAGAAAACAGCTAAAAATTATAGACAATAAAAATATGGAAAAAATGGTATGCTATGAAACATTTATCTATTACAAAAGAAGGCAGTAATGGAGGAATTCAGGGAAGTAAAATATAAGACATATAAATAACACATGGCAAAACAGAAGTAGTCCTTTTTATCAGTAATTGCATTGCATGTAAATAAACTCTACAATTAAAAGGCAGATAATGGGAGATGAGGTAAAAAATGATCCAACTATATGCTGTTTACAAGAGACTTGCTTTAGGTCCAAAGAAACAAATAAGTTGAAAATGAAAGGATAAAAACAGTTATACTATGCAAACAGAGTTGGAGTGGCCATGATTATATCAGATGAAATTGATTTTTAAAACAAACATTTGTTACAACAGACAAAGAAGAATGTTATGTAGTAATAAGAGGTCAGCCTGGGCATGGTGGCTCATGCCTGTAATCCCAGCACTTTGGGAGGCTGAGGTGAGTGGATCACAAGGTCAGGAGTTCAAGACCAGCCTGGCCAATATGATGAAATCCCATCTCTACTAAAAATACAAAAAAAAATTTAACTGGGTGTGGTGGCAGGCACCTGTATTCCTAGCTACTCAGGAGGCTGAGGCAGGAGAATCACTTGAACCTGGGAAGCAGAAGATGCAGTGAACCAAGATCGTGCCACTGTACTCCAGCCTGGGTAACAGGGCAAGACTCTGTCTCAAAAAAAAAAAAAAAAAAAAAGGAAATCCATAATTATATGAGATAATAATTATTTGTGACTAATAACAGAATTCTTAAAATATCTAAAGCAAAAACTGGCAGGATTCATGCGACAAATAGACAGTACACTCATAATAGATGGAAACTTTAATACCCCACTTTTAAGAATAAATAGAACAACTAGACAAAAGATTAATAGTGAAATAGAAGACTTGAACATTATGAACCCATCTGCCCTGACAGACATATTTAAAGCACTCTACCCAGTAATAGAATACACATTGTTTGCAAATGCAAATGGAATATTCTCCAAGAAAAACTATATTTATGCTACAAGACAATTATAAATAAATTTCAAATGACTGAAATCACACAAAGTATCTTCTATAACCACATGGGATAAAATTAAAAATCAAAAACAGAATGAAATTTGGAAAATTTGCAAATATTTGAGCATTAAACAACATACTCTTTAACAACCAATTGGTCAAAAAAGAACCTGCAGGAAAATTAGAAAATAACCCAAGATAAGTAAAAGCAAAAGCATAACATAGAAAATTGCACAAGCAGTGCTTAGTAAGAAATTTACAGCTGTAAATGCCTAGATTAAGAAAAGAGAAAAGATCTCAAATCAATAAGCTATCTTTTTACTTTAAAAAACTGTAAAAAGAAAAGCAAACTAAACCTAAAGCAAACAGAAGGAAGGAAATAATAAATATTAGAGAAAAGGATAAATAAAATATTGAATATATAAACAATAGAGTCAACAAAAATTAAAAATTGGCTATGTAAAAAGATCAACAAAATTGACAAAATCTTTAGATAGAATGACCAAAAAAAAAAAAGTAAAAGAGAGAGAGAAGATTCAAATAAATTCATAAAAAATGAATCTGGAAGTATTATTACCGAACTTACAGACATACAAAGGACTATAAGATAATGCTTTGAACAGTTCCATGACAATGAATTAGAAACTCTAGAGAAATGAACAAATTCTTAGAAACATGCAAACTACAAAAATTGACTCAGGAAGAAATTTAAAAATCTGCATAGATCTAAAACAAGTAAAGAGATCGAAACACTAATTTAAAAACTTCTAACAAAGAAAAGCCCAGAACCAGATGGTTTCATTGATAAAGTCTATCAAATGTTTAAAGAAGAATTATCAGCAATTCTTCTCAAACTCTTTTTTGAAAACTGAGGAAGAGGTCTGGCGTGGTGGCTCATGCCTGTAATCCCAGCACTTTGGGAGGCCGAGGTGGGCAGATTACAAGGTCAGGAGATGGAGACCATCCTGGCTGACATGGTGAAACCCCGTCTCTACTAAAAATACAAACATTTAGCTGGGTATGGTGGCACACGCTGGTAGTCCCAGCTACTCGGAAGGCTGAGGCAGGAGAATTGCT
Source organism: Papio anubis (assembly GCF_008728515.1). Lineage (NCBI taxonomy): Eukaryota > Metazoa > Chordata > Mammalia > Primates > Cercopithecidae > Papio > Papio anubis. The sequence goes on along the minus strand of NC_044985.1, from coordinate 105,673,345 downwards.
TGAACCCAGGAGGTGGAGCTTGCAGTGAGCTGAGATTGCACCACTGTACTACAGCCTGGGTGACAGAGCAAGACTCTGTTTCAAGAAAAAAACAAAAACAAACAAACAAACAAAAGCCCACACGCAAAAATACAAAAGAAAACAAAAAACAAACCTGAGGAAGAGAGTACACTTCTTAACTAATTCTATGTGGCCAGTGTTACCCTGATGTCAAAGCCAGAAAAAGATTTCATAAGGAAAGAAAATTGTAGGCTAGTATCCCTCATGAACAAGATGCAAAAAATCTTCAACAAAATCTTAGCAAATTGAATTTAGCAACATATTGAAAATATTATACACTATGCCTGTGATTATGTATCTCAGGAATCTAAGAATGGTTTGACATAGAAAAATTAATTAATGTAATAGAAGAAAGGATTTTTAAAAAGCACATTAAAATTTCATTCCAAGCAGAAAAAGCATTTGACAAAATCCAACAACCTTCTATGATAAGATTACTCAACAAACTTGGAATAGAAGAGAATTTCTTTAATCTGATAAAAGACATATCTGAAAAACCCACAGCTAACCTCATACTTAACAGTGAAAGACTGAAATCTTTCCCTTTAAGATCAGAATCAAGATGAGGATGTTCAGTCTCACCAACTCTGTTCCACATTGCATTGAAAGTTATGGCCAGGGCAGTTAGGCAAGAAAAAGAAATAAAATATATCCACATAGAAAAAGAAGTAAAAGTATCTCTATTGGCAACTGACATAATCTAATAGATAGAAAATCCTAAGAATCTATGAAAAAACCTTATTTGATCTAATAAACAAAGTCACTAAATTTGCAGGGTACTGCAAGTCTAACATACAAAAATCAGTTGTATTTCTATGAACTATCAATGAATTATCCTACAAAAAAAATCAGGAAAATAATTTCATTTACAATAGCATCAAAATGAATAAACTACTTGGAATTAAATTTAACCAAGGAAGTGCAAGACTTACGTTCTGAAAATGAAAATAAAAAAGGAAAGAAATAAAAGGAAACCTAAATAAATAAATAAAAAGATATGCTGTGTCCATGGATTGGGAAATTTTGTTAAGATGGCAATATTACCCAAAGATTATGTACAAATTTGATGCAATCTCTGCCAAAACCCCAACTGCCTTTTCTGTATAAATGGAAAAGCTGATTCTAAAATTCATATTACATTTTAAGGAACTCTGAGTAGCCAAACAATCTTGAAAAAGAAGAATAAATTTGGAAGACTTATACTTACTGAATTCAAAACTTATTACAAATGTACAGTAATCAAAACAATGTGGAACTGATATATAAGGGTAGACATATAGACCAATGAAGTGAAATTGAGAGTTCAGGAATAAACCTGTACATCTATGGTAAAATCATTTTGGACAAGAGCATACCAAGACCATTCAGTGTGGAAAGAATGATCTCTTCAACAAACTGTGCTGGGACGACTGAATAACCACATGCAAAAGAGTGACACTAGACCCTTACCTCATACCACATACAAAATTTTTTTCAAAATGAATCAAAGATCTAAATGTCAAAGTATGAAACTCTTAGAAAAAAAGCATAGATGTAAATGTTTATGACTTTGAATTTGGTTATTATTTCTTACATATATAACAAGCAACAAAATAAAAAATAGATAAATAGGACTTCATCAAAATTTAATGCATCAAAGGACATTGTCAAGAAAGTAAAAAGCCAGACCACAGGGCGGGGAGAAAATATTTGCAAACTATAAATCTGTTGAGACTTGTATATAGAACATATAAAGCACTTGAATAACTGAACAATAAAAATACCAAAAAAACTCAATTAAAAAATAGGTAAGGGACTTTAATAGATCGGTCTTCCAAGAGGATATACAAATGGCCAATAATCACATAAAATTATGCTGAACATCACTAGTCACTAGGGAAATGTAAATCAAAACCACAATGAGATACTACTTCATAGCCACTAGGAAGGCTACAATAATAATGATTTTGAACAAGGAAAAATAGCAAATTTTGATAAGGATGCAGTGAAACTGAAGCCTTCATACATGGTTGACAGGAATGTATAATGGAGCTGCCACTGTGGAAAGCAGTTTGGTGGTTCTTCAAATATTAAACGGTAATTCTGCTCTTAGATATACACTAAAGAGAACTGAAAACAGGTGTTCAAACAAAAGCTTGTGCAGAATGTTCATATTCATAGCAACATTATTCATAGTACCTAAAAAGTGGAAACCACCCAAAGATTATCAGATGAAGAATAAACAAACGAGCTACATCCATACAATGGAATATTATTGTCAAAAAATAAAGTATTGATACATGCTACAATATAGATAGATCTTGAAAACAAAAGGAAAGAAGAAAGACACAAAAAGCCACATATTGTGTGATTCTATTTATGAGGAATGACTACTTAATGAGTACAGAGTTTCTTTTTGGGGTGATGAAAATATTCTGAAATTAGGTAGTGGTGATAGTTGTGCAATGTTGTGAATGTACTGGAAGATACTGAATTGTACATTTTAAATGGTTAAAATAGTGAATTTTATGCAATATAAATTTTTACCTCAATTAAAAAAAATCAGGAACCCATTTAAAAGGAAATGTTTCAAAATAACAATAATAAAATAGTGGTTTAAAAATGACCTAAAGTCACCTCGAGTCTTTCTTCTTGAGTAATAGTATTCAACCAAAACTCTTTATTTTTCCTTAGTAATGCAGCCTTTGCAGTAGATGCATGCATCGTGTTACTGTAATTAACACAATTTCCTTGTGAAATTACCATTTGCGAAACTACAGATATGTTTTCAGTTGTCTTGCATTCCTTCCAGATAGCACACCATCATCATGTATCACGCCAGGAACTGCAATAATGTAATCAATATTATAATTAAATGGTCCCCCTGTAAGCATATATTTATATACTGCGGTGTTGACAACTGGCTTTAAAAGAGCCTAGAGTTTAATAGTTTTGCGCATCATTTACAGTTCCCTGTACTACTGACATGATTGATTAGCACTACAATTAGAAATTATGTCCTCTGCAGAATCCATCTTGTATTGGGAGAATTGATTATATTTCCCTGGGGAGGTCGGGTCTCATAATGCAAATGTTAATTAATTTTTTGTATTAAAAGCTAAATACAAAGATTGAATCACTTTTATTAGGAACTTCTTTTAATGAATTCACTGTCCTTTGAACCCAGTTTATCTTTTAGCATATGCATTCTATTAAAGAATAAAAACAATTGATTGGGGAATCATCTACGTGCAGTCTCCCAACTAAATTGCATAGGTATGTGGCAATGGCCTCTCAGTGGCTATTACATTTAATCTCAGGCTGTTAGCATGTTTCCTTCCCTTCATTTTTCTCTTTTCTCTCACGTTTTCCTTGAAAAATAATTCAAAAAATAAGCCTGAAAATTAAATAGCATCATTTTATCTTTCAATGTAAGGATTTAGAGGGGAGTGAGAATATATAAGCTATTCATTTCAAATACATTGTACTAGGAAAGCATCATGTCAGAAATCTTTACGGTGATGTACATGGTAGAACAGCCTGTAAGTAAACTAAAGAACCATTAGGATATATTTCATAGGTTTTCCAGGTAATGAAACTTCATGACTGTAATGGAAACCACCTTGTATGCATTTTCATAGACATGTTGCTGGAAATTTAAATTAAAATGTAAGCGATGATGGTTTGCAGTTGACTAATGTTTGTAATGGCCTGGTCTATCTGCAAGGCTTGTAGAGATTTCAAACTCTATTATGATCTAACATATCTGCATTAAAAACTTTTTCTTGACTAATTTGATGAAGCATACTTTGGTTACCATATCATTTAAGACCAGAATTCTGGGACCAAAGGCATCTTATGCACTTCTCCCCAGCATGGGATCATTGTGATGGTTTGTTTTCTTAATGTTGTTCCTGTCTTCCTTCAAAAAGTTATAGTAAGCCTGCAATTAATTTGAAAAATCTCATTAGGTATCAAGTAAGAAAACTGTTAAATGTGCATCACTGCAGAAAGCATGCCACACTTTGAAATCTACATTACTTGGAGTATTTCACTTCAGAGTCCAGTGCTAACTGGAGTTTGCAACAAGCAGAGCATTAGATATTTCAACAAGGGGCTATCTCTCATTTCTGAAGATATGTGGTCTTTGGCTTGTTTTTGTGCATGGATGGCAATAAACAATTTGGAAACTCAATTTGGGGTTAATTATCTCAAGGCAATTTTCCTGGGCTGTATTATTGATGGCTTACAGAGCTACTTCTCTCATATCTCCATGCCAGGGCCTAGCTGAAGCAAAATGGCAACTTGGGTGGGTTGTCCTTAGTGTTACTCTCTCTATCCACATGCTCCTCTCTTTTGCCATCTGCTCTGACTTCTTGTCTTGGTGCCTAATATCTCCTGTTCATTTCTGACTCTCCAATATAATGCCCTACTCAGACACATTTCATCCAAAGAGCAGGAAATCTGCACCATCTAGCCTCATCCCTAATCTTACAATGCCCAAAGAAGGGGAAAAAAGTCTTAGCTTTCCAAAACGTGATACTATGTGAAATCTGCCTCATAAATTCTGAAATACAAAGCAGGGTTTTATTTACTTTCCATAGTAAAAATTGCATATTTTCAACAACAATGGAAAAAACCAGTAATTTTAAAAGACATTCACTCATGTCTTTAAAAATCACTGAAAACATTTTCAGTTTTCTCTGGTTTTCTTGCTCTAAGGAAATAAAATTTCTGCCTGATGGGTCCACTCCTGGTGTTTGGAGGATCTGGGAATTGGGCAAAAACAGGCAGAGAACTCGGATAATTGACCTAACTCAGAAAAACCGAGGCATACCACCAACCAATGAGTGAATAAGGGAAATGTGGTACATATACACCACAGAATACTATTCAGCCATAAAAAGGAATGAAGCATTGTCTTTTGTGGAAACTTTGATGGAGCTGGAAGCCATTTTCCTAAGTAAAGTAACTCAGGAATGGAAAACCAAATGTTGTTATGTTCTCACTTATAAATGGGAGGTAAGCTATGAGCACACAGAGGCATAAGAATGATATAATGGACTTCAGGGGCTCAAAGGGGAAGGTTAGGAGGGTGATAAGGGATAAAAGACTACATGTTGGGTATAGTGTACACTCCAAAGGGGATGGGTCCAAGAAAATACCAGAAATCACCACTATAGAACTTTAATCAGCAGCCACCAGTAGCCCAGAAACTACTGAAATTAAAAATATGAGAAAAAATTCTGAGGCATAGAGAAGAAAGGTCAGTGATAAGAAAGCCTCCAAGAGCAGGGTTTATAAGAACATCAAGGAGCTTGGAGTTGTGGAGGTGCGGGTTGCAGTTATTGGGGCAGCTGTGGCATGTGAGTAAAATGGAGAGTGAGGAAGATGGGAATGAGGATTTTAGAGTTTTGCTTTACATTACAAATCAACTTTTCCTCTGATGCCTTAAAAAGATATTGAAGTAGGTTGATTTTTTTTAATGATTTTGGATGCTGAACTGCTGTGTCTTTGTGAATGGCACCCATCGTAGAGCTGGGACCACAGATGATTAAGTGTTACACATTCCACAGACAGACCTATGAGCACCCTCTTGTGAGAAGATGGACTGCCTTTCTAGGCATATTTTGTACCACGCTGCCACCTTACCCAAGTATTCTCTCAAGCTTTGATACTTTCAATTAGTTTCTAATGCTTTTTCTTGATCAAAATTACCTCTCTTTTGACCAGTTCTCTTGAGATGCTTTACATTACAAATCAGTTTTCCTTTGATGCCTTAAAAAGATATTGAAGCAGGTTAAATTTTTTTTTATAATGATTTTGGATGCTGAACTGCTGTGTCTTTGTGAATGGCACCCATCGTAGAGCTGGGACCACAGATGATTAAGTGTTACACATTCCACAGACAGACCTATGAGCACCCTCTTGTGAGAAGATGGACTGCCTTTCTAGGCATATTTTGTACCACGCTGCCACCTTACCCAAGTATTCTCTCAAGCTTTGATACTTTCAATTAGTTTCTAATGCTTTTTCTTGATCAAAATTACCTCTTTTGACCAGTTCTCTTGAGAATGTGTTTTCTGTTGGCTACTTGTTGAATTCATGTATACTGATGGTTCTAATTAAGGTGACATATTTTCTGCCATATTTGAGTTTCTAGAAAATGTGGCTCTATTCGAAGGAGGAAATTGTGGAAATTCTAGGTATTATGACATGTCAATGACACTTTTTTCTAACCATTGAAATACTTCAAATAAAAATATACATTATATATTTGCTTCCACAGGTTTTTTCTATTTTGTCTTCAAAGAAATCTGTTCCCTTCTTTACTCAGTAATTAGAGAAGCTATTAAGTTAAAGTCAGAGTAAGAACAGAATCAAGCACGTGGCCAAAGTGTTTGCTAAACATGGAATTTTGCTAAGCACTGGGGTTACATGGAATGCAAAAAGAAAAGGTTCCTAACCTCAAAAAGATTGTGGTCAAATGGAAATGACAAGTAATAAAAATATAACCACACATATAAATGTATATTCATGTCCTATGCTGAGTGCTATGTAGAAAAGAGATAGGGTGCTATGAGAACATATAACAAAGGATATTTCCTAGGATGGGATCAAGGAAAACTTTCTGGAAGAGGTAACAATAAAAGAAAATTATTACTTGTAGGTATTAACTAAGCAAAGAGGATGGGGAAATAGTAGTTAACCACGCATAACAGCATGTGTAAAGGTCCTGAAGCAGGTCAGAGCATGAAACATTTGTTTAAGAAGCAGAAGGTAATCTAAGCATGGTGGCTCATCCCTATGATCTTAGCACTTTGGGAGGCTAAGGCAGGATTGCTTGTGTCTAGGAGTTTGAGGCCATCCTGGTAACATAGTGAGACTCTGTTTCTACAATGAATCAAAAAATAACCAGATGTGGTGGTGTGAACCGCCGTCCCAGCTACTCAGGAGGCTGAGGTGGGAGGATAGCTTGAACCCGGGAGATCGTGGCTATGGTGACCTGTAATTGCACCACTCCATTCAGCCTGGGTGACAAAGTCTCACACACACAAAAAAAAAAAAAAAGAAAAAAAAAGGAAGTCATCATAGCTAGAAGACTTGGAAGGAGGTAGAGAGGATGCAGTTTGAGCTTGAAGAGGCACAGCAGGCAAAATCAGGTTGGGTTGGTGGGCTGTATTAAATTTTTTTTTTCAGAAAGCTATGGAAAGCCATAGAGGTGTTTTAAGCAGGGAAGTAGCGTGATCAAATTTGCCTTAAGAACTTCAAATGGAGAGGAATGCATGCTGGAAGATGAGTTGTAGAATATCTCCATGGTCCAGATAAAGTACAATGGCAGTTTGATCTAATTTTGTAATGTGAGTGACACAATTAAGGGCAGGCTTGACAGATATGTAGGAGATAAAAATTTAGACTGAATAGTGATTGCACATGGAAGTAAAGGAGAAGAAAAAGTCAAGGATAACCCTCAGGTTTTTGTTTTGTTTTTGTTTTGTTTTTGTTTTGGCTTCCGTGGTTGAACAATGAGTGAGGCCATTGATCAAAGTGGAAAACAAAGGGAAAGCCTAGACTGGGGTGGAAATGGGAGTAATGACAGGGCAAGAGCATAATGAGCTCTATTTGTTCATGCTAGAGTTTGAATTGTTTTTGAGATACCCAAGTTGAGATGATAACATCTCTAAAGTGAACCTGATGATAACTGTCTGACAGGGTGGTTATGTGGATTACAGGAGAGCATGTCTATAAAATATAGTTCCTGTCACATAAAAGGCCCTCAACACAGGTGAGGAGACTACTGGAGTGTGACATGTGTGTGCACAGTTACGCTTGTGTGCTTGCCTGTCAATAACCAAAATAATCCTCTTCATTTATGTTTAAGCTCAGCCAATATAAAGCTATTATATGGAGGATGATTCTTGTGTTTCTTATTAACCTCTGAACTCCTAAGTAATTTAATTCCAAACACAAGATAGACGAGATTATATATAGCCAACTTGTGTTACGCTATTTTATCTCTGCATTCGTTTGAGCCTATAAGTTCACAAAGTCAGGAAAAAAAATGGCATCCTGGTTCTAAATAATTACAGCATTTTAACTTTAATTTAATTACAGTGCATTGAACAGTAGACCTTTTAAAACTACGTAGTGACTTGCCTCAGTGAGTTAGACTAATCAGTATACCTCATTATATTCAACACAAAAAAGGTTATATGTCTTCTGCTTTATAACACATTCCTTCAATGAGCTCCCACTGTGCTATCAAAACTGATGTTCAAGTGTTTGCAGAGCTAGATGGTTTTCCTTTAAAATAAAATTCCTCAAGTGTAAGGTTTTTCAGGAAAGAGCTAGGGAGATAGAAAGTTGGTGAACTGAGAAACAAGCTGTGTCCTGGAAGCATCTATACTCTATAGGAGCCACCAAGCACTGACACCTTGTTTTTTTTCCGACGGATGACATAAATATGATCGATGAAGAACATGGATAGAGAAATAATATTAGAAAACTCCAAATGAAAATAACATTTCAGTGAATGTTCAGTTGATGTTCCCTTACTTTTCCACATCAAATATTTCTACACAAAGGGATATTAGGTGTATCTCCTTTTTAAAGACCAGGACCAGCACTTTGGGAGGCTGAGGCGGGCGGATCATGAGGTCAGGAGATCGAGACCATCCTGGCTAACTGGGTGAAACCCCGTCTCTACTAAAAATATAAAAAATTAGCCGGGCGTGGTGGCGGGGGCCTGTAGTCCCAGCTACTCAGGAGCCTGAGGCAGGAGAATGGTGTGAACCTGGGAGGCGAAGCTTGCAGTGAGCCGAGATCATGCCACTGCACTCCAGCCTAGTTGACAGAGTGAGACTCCATCTCAAAAAAAAAAAAAAAAAAAAAAACCACACAAAAAACACAAAAGACCAGGACCAAATTTGTATTATGGGAATGTTGAGAAAACTTTACTCAGCTAAATTAAGGTTTTTAAGATTAAACAGATAGTTTTAAACTGATTGCCAAAACAACAACAACAACAAACACAGTTTTGAGCTGGTCCTCAAATTCTCCATCTATCTAACTGATTAACTGTACAAATATTGAGTGGGGGTTGGGATGGGCAGAGGGTGAGAAGAGCTAGGGTTCAAGTTATTGAGTGAAATTTAAAGAAGATAAATTAGGTTGAGTAATTGGACAGTGAGAATGACTGGTTATACGATTTTCATCTTTATTGACTTAACTGTAGGATAGAATATGAAATATTTTGGGCAGTGAAAATGCAGGCTGTGACTTGAAAGATGGCCAAGACTTCAGACCCAAATGGCTCCAGCCCACCTACAAGATGGTGCAAAATAAACCTATAGTGTTTAAACGGATGACGTACCAGAGCAACTGGGTCATGAGTATCAAATAACAGGCCCATAATCCCCAGAATATTAAACAGCACTGTGGCTTTATTTACCAGTGAATTGCAGGAGATGGTGAGGCATCTGTGGTTTGGATAAAAATACACCACTTCTTTTTCTTATCCTGCTTTTAATATCCCACATCCATTAGACTTGGTTTGAGCTTAGAGTTCCTCAAGGCTTCCAAAAGCTGCCGTAGTGGGAAAAAAATAGATTCTACTTATGGAGCCACAGAGGTGGGATGGTGGTAAAACAGGCCCTGCACACTTCACAAAGAAAGCTCTCTGGCTCACTGCTACTAGATATTTTCCATGGCCACCCCTTGAGGAGTCCTTCAATAACCAGATCTTGGAAACATTTTTTGCAGAATTACAAAAATTTGCAATGAGAATTGACTTCGTCTCTTCTCTTTTACTTTCATCTGGCTTCCTACACCTAGTGGGTTTTCAGAATAACACACATAGTTAAAGAGAGCTTAGTGGGAAAAAAACCCCCATATTTTCCACATAGGGTTTGAGAGCCCATATATTGGTAAGTATATATTTAAGTATGAGTGACATTCATTCATTTGATTCACCTCAATTTTCAATGTTTCACTTCCTGCCTTCTTTTTTCCTAGCTGTGCTCCCAAGCCAGGTAGAGAGATATTTCCAGAATCTCATCTCTTTCTTCCAGTCCTTGTTTTCCCCCAGCTCTCTTGGGTGGGCACTTCATTCTCTGGTGAGAAACAAAATAAATTTCTTTCTTTCTGAGTTCTCCAGCATTTTTTCTTGGTTCTGTATTATACTTTAAGTAGTATTCTGTCTTTCCACTGACCATGTGTAAACATCTCTCTGAATTTCTTGCTGTCTTTGGACATTTTCTGTCAGCCTGGAACATTTTCCTATGTTTAAGCCTTTTCTCCTTGATTCTTGCTGAGTCTAGTGGCCAGTTAATAGATTCCTTCTGGTTGATCTTGCACCCTTTCTAATTAGATCAGATCTTATTTCTGTTTCTGACAACAGTTTTCCTGTTGCTTGTCAGTTTCCATCAACACCCTTCTTTCCTCTTCCATGCACACACACGCGTGCGTCCACACGCGTACACACACAGAGCAGTCAGCATCAGCCAGAGCATGCCCTGCCCTCAACCTGATATTTTTGAATTCCCAGGTTGAAGCTTTCATTCCCTGACCCCATTGCTCTTCATTCTGCCCTGGCATTTCTAAAACTATTTGGCATTTGATAATTTCTTACATGCACAATGAAACAAAAAGAATGTGTGGATGAAGTAGGCAGGGGTCCCACTGCTACCAATCTGGTGTGATTTGCATCTGCCCTGGAAAGCATGACCTGGTAGCTGAGAACGTGTGCTATTTGCACCAGGTGCAGCCAGAGCCATAGAGAACAGAAGTAAGAGATCTCACTCCAAGCAGCAGGGCACCTGTCAGGGATATAAATATTGCAACACCATAGTTCCTTGATTTTTATGATTGTTTTGAATTTTTGTGGCTGTCTTTATCAAGCCAGAGTGGCAATGACTTGTTAACACCATGTGAATATATGACGAGATAAAAAAGCTAAAATGAAATTTGTCATCCTGCACAAATATAACGACACTTCCATACCAAAGTGATGACTGTCTGTGTTTTAAAAAACACCCACACAAATAGAGATAGAAGTCATTTTCTCTTTTATTTTTTCTATTCCTCACCTTAAAAATGTTCTAGTTTATGTGACAGAGAGATACTTGTTCCTATTCCAAATTTATAAATCGAGGCTCAAAGGATAAGTTTATATAACTGAAAAGAAAATTCTCCTTTTTAAGCCTGTGCCAAAGAAATAATGATATTTTTTCTGCCTCTAAAATAAAGATGTTTAAACATTGTGTAGTTGTATTACGTGCTTCAAGTGCTTACCCTGCTAGGAGATTTTCTTATTTTAGGTATAGAATTATTTATTCTATACCTAGTCTATTCTAGGTATAGAATATAAGAATTATTTCTTACTCTATCCATAGAATATAAGATGTAATTTATAAGAAATAATATCCCCTCCTAATGTCTCCAGTATTTATACAGAAACTCTCAATTTCTTTTAAAAAGTGCCTTAAAGGCCCAGGTGAATATTTCTTTGGTAAACATGAGCTCTGAACTGTGAGCCCCGAGACTGAAGAACTGTCCCCATAAAGGCACAGCTTCCTTTGCTCCTGTTTTGGGAACAGAGCACAGGTGCTGCTGAGGCAGGGCCAGGAAACTAGGAGATCAGCTCTCCTCAAGTGGTACTTTATTAAAGATACAGTGCATCTTAATCAATGGAACCCTGCCCTCAATCACTGGGTACCACATGGCACCTTTTGCAGAAAGAACAACCTGTTGTCTGATTGTGAACACAGAATACAAAGGGATATCCAATATTGCTCCTCTCCCATCCCAACTTGGTCTCCCTTTACTCCAAACAGAGTTGGCCTTTATGCAAGGAAAACCTGAAGTCCCCTCTGCCTTGGTCTCACTCCTACTTCCACTTTTATCTCCTACCCCCACCCCAACAAGTACCCTGGATCCAACCTTCCAAGATCCCACAGAGTTAAATCCAGAGACAACATTTTTCTGTATACCCCCATTTTAATGTGGAGCGACCAGCATCAGTGGCTCCTGGACATCTGTAACAATGACAGTCCATCTCTCACCAGCCCTATCTCCTCATGACGTACAACTTGGATGTTAAAAGTTTCCCTTTCCTCCAGGTGTGGGAATAAGAAGCAAATCACCGGGGAAGGGGAAGACAGAAACCATGATGTCACTGAAGGCATTAACGTTCATCCCAATAGCCATGAATGTGAGCTATTACTCTTAAAATTAAAAGTAATAATAAATCAATCTATTTGTGCATTTATGGGATCTTAGTTTCATAGGAAGCCTTTTCTGTGTGTCTGTTCTATTTTCATTTTTGACGGCTGCTTTTTCACCAGAAAGCTACATCCATTCCTTTGCTCATAAAGAAGTGACAGAGTTACAAGAGACTAAATCATTAGTTAAAATCCCTACCATGAGTAATTTGCAGAATTGGGGTTAGAATTTAGAATCCCTGGTGTGTACGAAGTATTAGCCCAGGCAACCCTAATTTCAGACAATTCCCTTCATGGTTAGCTAAATTTTATGCTAATTCTCATGACATCTATTTTGTGAGCAGCCCAAGAATATAAGAAAAAGTCCTTGACCCACTTAATAAGCCCAACTAACTGATGCAAAGAGTGGTGGATGCCTTATAATCTGTCTTGTGTAGAACTGAATAGTTCTAAGGCGAGTAACCAAATTCAACTGAACTTTGAGTCTTAACCACAGCTCAAAAGAATAGGTTGGATCCGCTGCTGGAAAAACTGGTTTTGGGCAAGATGGATACCTGTGCCTTTGCCTGGGGAGCCACACAGAAGCAACAGTAGGCAGAACAAATGTATCTGAATGTGGTTAGTTGGTCTCTGTGGGTCTAGCAACCCTTCACATGGTCTGCAAGCAGTTTGATGGTTTCAGAGGAAATGCAAAGAAACGATTTATTCACACACATTGCTGAATTTGAAAGAAACGATTAACGATTATATTCTGAAAGAATCTACTTATTCTACAAGGACCCCCATGACTCTTCCTGCAGGTTCGTTCAGTGAACAGAATTATCTTGACTAACTCATTATTGCCTCATTTGCATATGGTTATTTACATTTGTTACTTTTCACATTTCATTGTTACTTTTCTAAGGTGTTATATTCTTGATTCACAGAACTTATTCAGTAGCTCAAAAGTTGTTAACTGAAGTATGAAAGTAGTGATGAAAATAGTAAAGCAAATACCACAACTTCGAACAACACTGTAAATATAAACAGTGAACAGGGTTTGGATGTGAATATGGAATGTGATTCTGCGTATGCTGAGATAACTGATTTTCTAACTATGATGAATTTTCACAAGCTGAAAAAGAAAAGTGCAAATAAGAACAATGGGTGTCTAAAAATCTGATTTTGTTGAACCAAGCTTTTGTTTTTTCCTAAGATTTCAGTATTTTATTGGATATGAAACTTTGTCAGATAGTAGCACGGAGCCACCAATTTTCAAATCATTTTAAAGTATACTCACCACACTAGGAAGTTTATCAATTTTTTTTTCAGAACAACAATAAAATGATGCTTTCTAGCATTCAGTGGATACATTTTCTTTTTGAAGGCTGAGAAAAGATCATACAGAATTGCTTTCTTTATAGAAAAAAAAAAAAGCAAAATAAAACAAAAAACAAAAATCCTGTTCCAGTCACAGTATACTGACAAGCATATAAAATTTAATGACAATATTATGCTTGGAGAGAAAGTATTATGTGCTTCTGGAAAAATATTTTTATGAAAAGACACTGTTGGATGTCAACGGCATAGTATCAGATATTTTGCTTTATAGTTACTTGACACTAGTGATGTGCAGAGTGTATGAATCAACTCTTGTCTAATAAGCAAAAGATACACAAGCAAATAGAGCAAACATTTACTGAAACTTTCCACTGTACTCTGTACCTTAGGTGTTCTATCTCATTTAATCAGCCCCCAAATTCTATGCAGTAGGCACTATTCTTATCTCTACTTGACAGCTAAGAAAATCATAGCTTGGAGGAGAAAGTTAGAAGTAGAAGTGAAATGCTTGATCACCAGGGCACCAACTCCAGAACCTATGCAATCAGATTCCACTGCTTATGGGGGAGAAAACTCAATGACTTTTTGTTTGATTTATCACCAAAAAATGTGCTAAGGGGGCAAAAGTATTTAATCTGAATGACTTGCAAAGGTGCATTGGGATCAGTACTGATGAAAACTACAATTATAGAACGCATCTCAATTACTAGGTATACTTTTCCAGCTTGGGTTCCCTCGGAAGCAACCTCTGAGAAGAAAATTAGCATTCAGGCTATTAGTGAATGCTCTTGGGATCGATACCTATGACACAGAAGGGAAGAGATGGGCATGGGGCAGAGGGAGAAGCTGAACAGTGCCATTGAAGGCCTCACTGACTTCTTGGAGAGCCCTAGAGTAAGAATTGTTTTTGAAATTTTCCTATGTTTGAGCAAAGAGGCTCCCTCTTTACAGCCCTATGAGATCATGCATTGGATGTGGAGGACCCTTGGAAAGAGGTGTCACCTTCAGCAAGGCAGAGAACTGAAAGCTGAGGGTTGTTTATCTTCCAACAGTGATCCTGGGCGGTGGATGAAGAAATAATTCCCTGCGAAGGGGCATATCGTTAGACCATCATCCACAGTGCTCTAAGCAGAAAAGGGTGGTGGGGTGAGTTCTTTCCTTTTCTACTCTGGAATGTTCTGATTGTTGGGGAGAAAGTACACAAACTTCTAAGAAAATTTATAATGCTAATGGGCCTGTTAAAATTTTAGTTTCTATAGGTCATGTATATTGTACAGCTCAGCTACATTCAATACCTAGGACAGTGCAGTCTTCAGTGCTGATATACCATCTATTTTAGCTGTATAATAAATATCAGGATTTTTCAAAAGCTACAGTTGAAATAGAAAGGATATAATTACTAACAATTGGTGTCCTTTCTAGTTAAAAATGTTTGGTTTTTACTCAGCGCTAAAACACCCAGTGAGGTGTGATTTGGTGCATTGTGTATGTATCCATAAACTACAACAGAAAATGAAATACGCAACCAAAGATGGAATTTAAAATTCATTTGATGGCCGGGTGCAGTGGCTCATGCCTGTAATCCCAACACTTTGGGAGGCTGAGGCAGGTGAATTACGAGGTCAGGAGATTGAGACCATCCTGGCTAATACGGTGAAACCCTGTCTCTACTAAAAATACAAAAAAATTAGCAGGGCAGGGTGGCGGGAGCCTGTAGTCCCAGCTACTTGGGAGGCTGAGGCAGGAGAATGGTGTGAACCCAGGAGGCAGAGGTTGCAGTGAGCCAAGATCACGCCACTACACTCCAGCCTGGGCAACAGAGTGAGACTCCGTCTTAAATAAATAAATACATAAATAAATAAATTGATATTATTTCGAAGTTGAAATATTCAACCTTCAGTTTTTTAGAGTAATATGCTTTGGGAAAAAGCCTATGGTAAAAATAAATATATAAATAAATAACTCTGTAATTTCTGGATCCATGTTTTACCTGAATTTGTGGAACTATTTGAGTTTAAACAGCCCATATTTGTGAATGCAGATTATCCAGCTTAATAAAAATAAAGTGTAAGGAAGGAAACTTACTGCGAATATAAAAGTGGGCCAATGGCTGAAGATCTCTGTCATTACACGGAAGGCACCAATACTGGAAGAAGAATTCCAACAGTGTTCACTCACTGATGAGAAATGATTATCATCATTATTCTTAATTTTGAAATATTGCATTTAGTCAAATGTCTAATTATAAAAAACATTTTTAAACGTAATTAAAATGAATAGCCTGCCAATGTGTCCAAAGTTAGTTGAAGGAATCTGTAGACACAGAATTGCTGAGAAGTCCAATGTAATGGAAAGAAGACTGGATGTTCGGTTATAGTTCTGATTCTTCTCTTGTAGGGCTCTGCGACTTGGTCTCATCCTTTACTTCTCTGGAAATCGGTATTGCATCTTTAAAATATAAGAGTTTGTTTACTTCAGTTTCTCAACTTCAGCAATATTGACATTTAGGGCCAGGTAATTCTTTCTTGCAGGCAGGAGGCTGTCTTGTGCATTGTAGGATATTTGGCTACATCCTGGCCTTTAACTACTAGTCAGCCACACCCATCCCTCCCTCCCTGCATCATGAAGACCAAAAGTATATTTAGACATTGCCAAATATTCTCCAGGGGCAAAATTACCCCCAGTTGAGAATCACTGGTTTAGATATTTCCAAGGTGAAATCAGCTTTAAATTTCTATGAATTTTATGAACTCTTCCTGACAAGAATGGTTTGTAACTTTAGGAAGCCAGGACTTGATGATTTGGGAAATTCTCAGTTTTTCCAGATGGCAGATGATGCTAAAATGAAGAAATTGCTTCTGAAAGCACAGCATGGAGAAAAAGCCAAGGATGTGACTGCAAAACATTTTACTGAAACCTTTTACTGAAACTCTGAATGATCAAAATGTCAGAGTACTCAGTAACAGGAAGTTCAGGGTCATAGATGGTCTCAATCAAACCAGAGGGCCCTAGGAACTGTAAGGGCAGTGTCTCAGCTGTCTCAGCAGAAGCCAAAAATAGAAAAGAGATTATCCAGGAAAATCTGTGGATGAACCTTTGTCTAAAAGAGTGAACACCCATGAAATTCATGCATATAAGGTTCTTGCGAATTTTATGGCA
This sequence comes from Papio anubis, assembly GCF_008728515.1. Taxonomy (NCBI): domain Eukaryota; kingdom Metazoa; phylum Chordata; class Mammalia; order Primates; family Cercopithecidae; genus Papio; species Papio anubis. Next base: position 105,656,606 of record NC_044985.1, on the reverse strand, counting down.
GCAGAAACACTGCTGGGTTGAACCGAAAGCACAGAGATTACAAAGGCTCTCAGACCCAACGTTCTCTGAACAGGAAACAGGCTGATAAAACTACTCAGCTGAAGTTGCATGCTACCATTTTCATGAAAAAGGAAGAACGAATCTGAGGCCAGAACCAAGAGCACAGAGGATGAAGCCTGGAGCACAGAGGTTGGAGCTGAGAACCACAGAACACTTGACATCAAAAGAAGTTTGCACAGTTGGATTTCAAAACTGCTTTGCATGGTTGACCACTTTTTAATTTCAATTTTACTGATTTCTGAATGTCAATGTGTGAACAGTTATCTTATGCCTATCATACCACTGAATGTTGGTAGCAGATAACTTGTTTCTTATTTTCTTCGCTCCACTGATGGGGAGAAATTGTGGTCAGGGGCCTCCACTGCAATTGGTTTAGGTGACTGAGACAAGGAGACTTTGGACTTTTGAGGTGATGAGATTTAGATGAGATTTGGGACTTTCAATTGATATCACAATGGGATGAGACCTTGGAAACCTTGAGCTAGTGTGAATGTATTTTGCATTTGAGAGTGATGTGAATCTTTTGGCGTGGAAGGGTGGACTGTGACAGGCAGAATTTCCCGAATCCCCCTCAGAACACCAGTGTGTTCCATCCCAATCTCCAGAAGCTGTGACTATGATGAAACATTACTTTCATGACTCTGCTGTGATATATAGCACAGTTAACTTTAGGATATGGGATCATGCAAGTGGGTCTGATTTCATCACACAAGCCCTTAAAACAAAAGAAAAAAGGCAGAATACCCAATGCACAAGGAAGATTCCATGCGTCATTGCTTGTTTGAAGGTGGAGGGAGCCACCTGAGAAAGGATGTTTAGGGATCTGTGAGAGGTTCCAGCCAGCAGAGAAATGAGGATCTCAGCCTTACAACTCACAAAGGAGCTGGATTCTGTCAGCTTCAATGAGCTTGGAAGTGGATTTCTTCCCAGAGCCTACATATGAGAACTCAGTCTGTCTGACACATTGATCTCAGTCTTGTTGAGCCTTTCTGGACTTCTGACTTACAGAGCTGTGAGCTAATATGTGTGTGTTCTTTCACAATAAGTTTGTGGTAATTTGCTGTGCAACAATGGAAAATGAACATATATGGTAAATGTAAAGGAACTGCTGAAGAATACCATTTAAAGAAAATAATATCATATTAGAAGATGACAATGAACAAGAAAAGAAATGATTTTCTGGAACTTAAAACATGAATTTTCAAATAAACAATTTAGGGAAATTGAAATAGACCATGATCAAATATAAAATTGTGGCCTATATTATCAAAAGTGATATCCTCAAGTAAAGATAAATAAATGGAAATAGTGAAAGAAATGCAAACAAAAAGAGCAAGAGTTTGCAATCTATGTGTAAAACTAAATAGAAGTAGGACAAAAGTACTAAATGAGACAAAAAAGGAAACTTATAATGCTAAAGTCAGTAATGCCCAGTAAAATGAACCAATTGCTAATATCCGTACCTGAAATATAGCAGCAACCTTTACAAAGCAGAAACTATATGAGATAAAAGGAGAAATAATAGACACACACCAAAAATTGGAGACTTAAAAATGTGTCTCCAGGAAGGGGAACATCACACACCGGGGCCTATTGTGGGGAGGGGGGAAAGGGGAGGGAAAGCATTAGGAGATATACCTAATGTAAATGATGAGTTAATGGGTGCAGCACACTAACATGGCACATGTATACATATGTAACAAACCTGCACGTTGTGCACATGTACCCTAGAACTTAAAGTATAATAATAAAAAAAATGTGTCTCTCAGTCCTAGATAGATCAAGTAGTCAAAAATTAGTAAGGATCTAAAGAAATAAACTACATAATCAACAGGTGTGTATTCTGGATGTTAAAAAGAAAAAACTACATAATCAATGAAGCTACAAAGAAAAACAAAAATTTCAAAAACTGAAACAATACAAACACAGTTACCTGATCACAATTCAATAAAAGTAAATAACATAAAATCACCCTCCTCCCTTGAAATGTAAACAACTGTATTAAGTAACTCTTGCATCAAAGAGAAAAACAGAATTAAATTACAGAATTTCTAGAAAATAGTATTAATGAAAAGATAATACATAAGAATTTTTGAGCATAGTTAAATAGAGGCAAATTCATAATACTAAATAATTATAACAAGAATGAAAAATAAAAGTAGGCCAGGCGCGGTGACTCACGCCTGTAATCCCAGCACTTCGGGAGGCCGAGGAGAGCGGATCACGAGGTCAGGAGATTGAGACCATCCTGGCTAACATGGTGAAACCCCATCTCTACTAAAAAAAAAAAAAAAAAAAAATACAAACAATTAGCTGGGCTTGGTGGCGGGCGCCTGTAGTCTCAGCTACTTGGGAGGCTGAGGCAGGATTATGGCGTGAACCCGGGAGGTGGAGCTTGCAGTGAGCAGAGACCGTGCGCCACTGCACTCCTGCCTGGGCAACAGAGTGAGACTCCGTCTCAAAAATAAAAAGGAAAAAGAAAAGTAAGTGAATTTAATATCCACTTTAATGAACTAACAAAGAACAACGAAGGAGAGTGAAAGAAAAATCAGTAGAAAGCAACAAATCACCTGGTTCATTTAAAATAATCGAAAAAGTTATAAACTATTAGATGTACTAAAATAAAGGAAAAAGGAAAAACAACGAAGGAAAGTTCGGAAAGTGCAAAATAAAAAATGGCAAGGGAATGAAAGCTATGAAATCACAAGTAGAAAGAAAGAAGGGAAGAGAGAGAAAAACATGAGAAATTGTGTGTATAATTCTATGTGAATACATTTTAAAATTAGATGAATTGAATACTTTAGTAGTAAAATATAATCTACGTCAAACAACTCTAGTATAGACAGAAATTCTGGAAAAATAATTTTCTTAGGGAAAAAATATGTAACATTATAAAAGAACTCAACCATAAAAAACACCAGGCAAAGTGATTTCAGAGAAATAGTTCTACCAAATCTTTATAGAAGAGGTAATACTAGTATTACTAAAAATCTTGTTGAATATACAGAAAAAAGAAAATCCTCCAAACTGTTTTTAAGAGACATGTACCTGTATATTAACACTTGATAAACAATGAGCAAAAAAGAAAACCATACACTAATATTTTAGATGAGGATTAATGCAAAAATCTTTTAAAACCTAAACAGATAGATTCCAATAATACGTTAAAAACTGCATGCATCAGTGTCAAGTGGGGTTGATTTCAAGAATGTGAGAATGCTTCAATATTAGCAAATCAATAAACAATCTATAAGCAAAATGTTAAAAATGTAACCAATTCATATTAACATATCCTGGAAAAAAAAATAAGAATCATTTCCAGAGGTGCCTAAAAGACATTTCAAAAAATTCAACACCCATTCCTGATAAGGTCAATAGATAGACCAGGAATCATAGATACTTTTAGAGTACAATACATATACATATGCATAACTTCCAAATCTGACTCTTATTAATACTTAATGGGAAAACAGCAGCATTCTTGTTAAAGCAAGATAAGAATGCCTAATAAGCAAATGCTATTTAACATAGTTTTAGAAGTATGAGCCAAAGAAGGAAATTAGCTGCACAAGAATTAGGAAGAAAGACTTCTAAAATTTTATATCTAGGCTGGGTGCAGTGGCTCACACCTCTAATCCCAGCACTTTGGGAGGCAGAGGCCGGCACATTACTTGAGGCTAGGAGTTCAAGACCATCCTGGGCAACATAGCAAAACTCCATCACTGCTAAATATACACAAAATAGCCTGTAATCCCAGCTACTCGGGAGACTGAGGTGGGAGGATCACTTGAGCCTGGGAGGCAGAGGCTGCAGTGACCCAAGATTGAGTCACTGCACTCCAGCTTGGGTGACAGAAACTCTATCTCAAAATAATAATAATAATAATTTAAAAATAAAACTGGAAAACTCAAGAGAATACTGGGGAAACTATTTCAAACAAAAGAATGCAGTAAAAAAATCAGGGTATAAAATTAATACAAAGAAATCAATACAGCTTTGTATATCTAAAAGTTAAATGATGCAATGAAAGAAAAGACCCAGTTAAAATTACAACAGACAAAATGAAATACCTGTTCACAAACTTAACAGGAAATGTGAAAAAGCTAAATAAATAATAAAAATATAACTGAAATATCCCTGCAAGGCTCCACGTTAGATCTAAACAAGTGGAAAAATCTATAATGTTCATAGATAAGAAGACTCAATGTCATGAAGACAATTCTTTCTAGAGATTTTATAAATTTAACACAATTCCAATACAAGTACTAAGAAATTTTTTAAACTGGTGCTCCCCAAGTTGATTTTAAATTTCATGTAGAAAAGTAAACACACAAAAAGAGAGAATTATGAAAAAGAAGAGTATTGGTGGTGGGGATGATGACCAGTCCTGTCAGATAGTTAGATAGACAGATACTAGAAATTGTTTACGTGAGTATGCCATGAGTGCATGAATAGATAAGTGAAACATAGCACAAAATTTATTCCAATGCACATAGACATTTGGTATATGATAAAAAAGGTATCTCATATCTGTAGGAAAAGTTGGACTTCTTAATTAATGGTGTTGAGACATTTGAAGAAAGATACAATTAAATCTGCACTTCACTTCATCTACCAGCATAAACTCCAAATTGTTGAAGATCTGTATGTAAAAACTGAAAGCATTCAATCCTGAGAGTAGACATGGATAACTCCTTTATACATTAGAAATAAGACCTTACTAACTATGACTCAAAATTCATAAGCAATTTAAAATAATTAAGTTCAGTTATACAAAAAATCCTTTACTGAAAAAAATCACCATATACAAAATCAAAATATGGATTTAAAATATTAGAAATTTAGATTAGAAAAGATTGTTACCACTAAAATACAAGCAGCTACTAAACTTGAGGAAAACACCACCAATAACCCAACAGAAAAATGAACAAAGCATACAAACAAGTAACTCACAGAAGAAAAATGGTATTTAAACATAAGAAGATCCTCAATCTCACTCATAAGATATATAAAAATTAAATGAAATTATCATTTCTCATGTTAGTTTGATGAAAATCTAAAGATTTGGAAGTAGAGAATTTTGGCAAGTCTGTGGGGGAAATAGTCACATTCATATTTTTGGTAGAAATGCGGTGTTGTACAAACCCAATTGAAGGGCATTTGGCAATATCTTTAAAAATTATATATGCATTTATCCTTTTTATAGCAATCTCACTTCTAAGAATCTAGCCTAAAAATACACTGGAAAAATATGAAATAACTTATGCTCTAGATTATTCACTGTGACATTTTTTTTAGAATTGTAGAAGTTTGAAATCAACCTCAATGTCCATCAATTTGAGACTGGTTGAATAACATATGGTACATTCATATAATATAATATTGTGCAGCTATAAAAAATGAGGAAGGCTTTTATACACTCATGTGGAGAACCAGAATGTATTTCTAAGTGACAAGAGCTAAGTACAGAAAAATATATATGATATTGTACCTTTTGGGGTTAAACATATAAATGTAGATGTAATTAGTATATTTGAAAAAAGGAAACATTAAAGAACAAACTGAAGGCTGGGCGCGGTGGCTCAAGCCTGTAATCTCAGCACTTTGGGAGGCCAAGACGGGCGGATCACGAGGTCAGGAGATCGAGACCATCTTGGCTAACCCGGTGAAATCCCGTCTCTACTAAAATATGCAAAAAACTAGCCAGGCGAGGTGGCGGGCGCCTGTAGTCCCAGCTACTTGGGAGGCTGAGGCAGGAGAATGGCGTAAACCCAGGAGGTGGAGCTTGCAGTGAGCTGTGATCTGGCCACTGCACTCCAGCCTGGGCGACAGAGCGAGACTCCATCTCAAAGAAAAAAAGAAAAAGAACAAACTGAAAATGAATAAAATCGTTACCTAAGTAGGAGGCCAGAGAGGACAGTGACAGAAATGTGGCTTCTCTGAATATTGGTTGGTTATATAGTTTTGACTTTAGAATAATGTAAATGTTTTACATACTTAAAAATTTAAATAGATTCAAAAAAAGAAAGCAATTCTTAAAGATTGTTTAAAAAAAGTATAAACATCTGTTACTGACAGAGATACATAAAGAATATTTTCTTACACATTAGTGGTGTGAATTAAAACATTTTTTAAAGCAACCTGCCTGGCAATAGCTATTAAAATGGAATGTAGTGTGTGTATGTGTGTGTGTGTGTGCCCGCCCGCGTGTGCACGTGCGCATGTGCATGTGCGTGTGCCTGTATATGTGTGTGTGTTTGTGTATGCATGCATGTTGAACAATCCCATTCCTGGGGCTCTATAACAGAGAAATAAAAAAAAAGGATATATGAACATCAGCACTGATTGCAGCAAAAACCTGGAGGTGAAGTTCTGGGATTTTATGGCAATGGTTGACAAATTCACAGGGTGTCCACACTATGAAGTACTACATAGCCATAAAAAGAATGAGTTGGAACTCTACTGGTCGACTTAGAGAAATTTCTGTAAATACTTTTAAATAAGAAAGACAAGATACAGAAAAGTAGGCATAGGATAAATCTTATGTTTTATGTGTATGTATTTATGCATATTTGTGTGTGTGTGTGTGTGTTGTTATATAATCATAAAGAAAATATGGCTGACAATACTGAACGCCGTCAATAGAAATTAACGATGGAGTTGGGACAAATGTGAAGTCATGGGAAGGCCAAGCAAAAAATGGAAGGAACAAAACTGCTTTAAAACAAATGAAAACACACACACACTCTCTCTCTCTCTCACACACACACAGAGTCTGATTGCATTTCACTTTTCTGTATAATTATATATATATGTGTGTGTGTGTATATATAGCCTATATAACAAAACAGGTTAACAGGTAAGAAAAGGAAGACATACAGTTATAATCTTAAATATGGTATGAATAATTAACATGGGCTCAAAGCTGTTTAGAGAAAAGAGTGTGAGAAAAAGAAAAAAGGAGAAAGAATCAGGACTGGAAGACTAGAGGAAGCTGGAAAAAGAAAGATTTGGAAGAGTGTGAATATAGGAGGCTTCAAGAACCAGTGCTCCACAGGAAAAATATAAGCTTCATGTCACAGTGTATGGCCCAGAGACTTGTTAACATCCTCTCTCAGCTGTGGCTTCCTCTATGAAGCCTTTTCTCTTGACCCAAGCAAAAATAATCTCTTTCTTCTTAATATCACCTGTGATCTACTGTGAACTTGCAAACATCCCACTGGCTGTAATCATGTATGTGTGTTTTCTCTCCTTTGATCTCCTTGTCATCTTTGTTGTTATGATTTGGTAAGCTCTGCATGTATCTCAATGTATGCATCTAGAAGTCACTATATAATATTTGCTAAATGAATTGATAAGGTTAGAATCTAAGTCTTCTTTCTTTAAGGCCACTCTGCTGCCGTAAAGGGAATTCACAAATTAAAGAGTGGAGATTATAGTGGAAGGTTCTGAAACACTTATTTGCAATATCCCAAAAGAGTAGAGATACTCTCCTGGGAAGTAAATAATGGAATTATGGCAGCAGGTTGGGAGCTAGGTGAGGGGCAAATAGAATGAGATCAGCTTTCTTTGCAGTTCTTTAGTCTATATAGCTGTGAAGCTCTATATAAATTGACATAGCATTAGCATAATTAAATGTCCATTCTCCTACTTGGGCAACTAAGATTGGGAGAAGGAGCTAGAGTATATTATCTTTGGTTACTGCATTTGTAAGCTTGGAAATTGGAAGTTTAAGAAATTGGGACAAAGTCAGTTTCTTTCACCTTAGAGTCCCAAGAGAAGATCTGTGCTGTAGACCACCTCCACCTGAAGAAAACAAAGACCTGAGCTCTAGGAAGCTTGAAATCTCCCTTTTCTGCTCTCCACCTTTTGACTTTGCTTGTTTTCCCCATCCTTAGTTTAAATCACATGTCTATGTTATACATCCTCTCTCCTTCAGAGTAAGAGCACACACTTAGCACCCAGCCAAAGCTTTTCCATCATCGCTATTTTATTCTCCTCATTCCTTATTGAAGCCACCAGCTTTGGGGCTTAAATTGCTTATGTCTGGTTTTAATTCATTTAAAAAATACTAAATCTATTCACCAGTGTTGAGTTATAGGAACAGAGCAATAAAGTGTGTGCCTTTCTATTTCAGGCATCTAGGTGCATAAATATCTCTAAGCAATAAAATCTTTGAATTTCATCCTTTTTAAATGGTAAATTCCCTATGTGAGGTTGAAAGTCTAAGAAAAATGTTATGTTTTAATAATACAGTATTACTTAACCATTTCAATCACTTCAACCACATATTATTACAATGTATGAATTTCTTTCCTGAGTATTTCTTTGCTTATGCATGTGGTTTTGAAAACAGGAAGAAATCTTCAATCCTAAAAATAGAATAGTAATGAAGGTAGTCCTGTATAAGAGCTATCTTGAAATAAACCATATGAACAAGAGCTCATTCTTTTGAAAAATATCTTTTGCAGGCATGGTTGGAGGATTTAAGGTACTTCCCTTCCCTTAAATAAAGTTCATATAAGATACTGCAAATAAGGGCTGGCAAGCCATTCTTATGGCCTAAGACTGCCATGAGCAGTCAGTTGTGTATTATAGGTAAAATTTATTTCATCTATTGTTTGGATTGGAGCTCAGTATAAATTTTAATTTGGCCCCACTGTGGTATAGTTTCGAGGCCTATTATTAGATAGATCATTCTCTCTTATTTAGAAATGTTTTATGTAACAATTTTCCAAAATAGTTTTTAATAAATTATCTCTCTGACAGGTTTTTCTCACCAAGATAATTAATTTTATATTTTTCCCCATCATTAAATATTTTAAATATGCAAGTCTGCTGGCATTTAATACTGTCTATCACAGTAGTGCCAAAAAACCCTGCAGAATCTTGTTTTTAGAGACTTTGTTCACAGGCTTTCTTAACAAGGTGTAATTTGCATAAAATAAGCTTAAATTGATTACATATTTCTGATAAGACTTTCTATTTCACAAGACTGGGTTTGGGAGAAGGCATCTGTGTGTCACCACTGGCTGGCGTTCCTCCCTCTGGTAAAATGGCTGTCTGCCACCTTGAGCCCAGAACAATGCATTGAAGTCATGAAATAATTTGTCAATGTTCCTTTTAACACTGTAGTCATACATTCCATGATTATTAAACTTGTACATACCTGATTAGCAAACTCCAACCAAAAAAAGATAAGCAAACAAAACAAAACAAACACACAAAAAAGAAAGAAAAACAAAAGAAAAGAAAAAGTTTTTATAATTAATTCTCCATATCCTAGGCTTCACGGTAGTGACACTAGAAGTGTACAAGATATGATCATGAGAAATGTTTGTTTGGCTGTTTGGGGGTGAATTACAATGGAAGTTATTTATTCAGCAACCAAGAGTCAGTTCAAAGTTCTAAAGCTCATAAAAATTTAAATGCATTTCTTCTATCTGCTCAGAAAATCACACACATTCCTTTCCTTCAATAATATTTAAATACTGTGTGTCTACTAGTAACAGGACTAGATGCTTGACCAGAGAGGCAGAAGAGAAACAAAATAAAACCTGTTTCTGGTAAGAACCTATTGTATACCAGAGGAGACACGCACTAACCACATAATCACAGGGTCAATGTAAAATTACAAATTGAGACACAATGCAAAACAAAAAATGTTGCAAACTCACCTAAGACAGTTTGGTAGTTCACAATGATAAGGTGATTTACGGTAGATAAAAGTGGGCTTCAATAATTAAGGTTGGAGAGGTTTGCAGTTCTCTGCACTTACCTTCTCACCGCCAGATGTCAGTTACAGTGACAGTAAGTCTCAGATGGAATTCTGTCACACAAATGATTATCAGCTGACTGGCATCCAAAAAGAAAAAAAAAAGAGCATCCATATAACCTGGTCTGTAAACTTGATGAAGTCCCAGCCTTCAGCTGTTAAATGTAGGCAGTGCGACTCAGATGCCATAGGAATCACTGGGGATCTTGTCAAAATGTGGTCTGTCTGGAATGGGGCCTGAGAGTTGACATTTCTGGCCACCTCCCAGGTATTGCTGATGCTACTGTCTCCACACCACATTTTGAGCAGCAAGGCTTTCAAATTTTACTTATTTATTTATTTTTATTTGAGACAGAGTCTCGCTCTATGCCCCAGGCTAGAGTGCAGTGGCGTGATCTTGGCTCACTGCAACTTCCGTCTCCCAGGTTCCAGTGATTCTCTTGCCTCAGCCTCCCAAATAGCTGAAATCACAGATGTGTACCACCACGCCCGCTAGTTTTTGAATTTTTAGTAGAGACAGGGTTTCACCATGTTAGCCATGCTTGTCTCGAACTCCTGACCTCAGGGGATTTGCCCGGCTTGGCCTCCCAAAGTTCTGGGATTATAGGCAAGAGCCGCTGCGCCTGGCAACAAGGCTTTTAAATGCTCTGACAAAGCACATGATACAAAAGATTCACTTGAAATTAATGTGATAATATTCAGACACCAGGATTCAGGTATCAGCATCCTCTTTAAGCTTCTGCACTGAGAACCAGATGGACTTCTAAACCTAAAGCAGCCTTCTGAAGAGTTCATGCTGCTGGCCTTGCTCAATTCTTTATTTTGTTTCTGTGAAGGCAAGAGAACTTGTACAAGATTTCTAGCCAGTCCACACTGTTCAAAATGCCACTCATTAAGTTAATGAAACATTATTTTAAAAACTATAAAAAGTATGATTAATATTTTAACAATATTTTTAAAGTGCTGATTATTAAACCCTCTGGTGGAATAGAGATAGAGATCATTGAAGACTTTGTGTAGATGCCTCGAGTGTAGATTTTCTATTAGTTTTCAAATGCTCACTAATCATATCTTGAGTGTGTATTTTAGATTAAGGCCCTTCTACTATGAATTAAACATCTCCAAGATGCAGATCAAGACAAACATCACTCTATGTATGTTGAAGTATTTACAAGTATTTACAGACAACATAAATTGTCTATAACCTGCCTTCTGACCATGCCTATAAGGAACATGGCGCAGATGGGAGTCACTTCCCTGGGGAAGAGCTGAAATCTGCAGGATGAGGAATGTGCCTTGGAGATGAGAGTCAAAGGGAACAGCACATGCAAAGCAGGTGCTCTTGTAACAGGGCAGAGCCACTGCCTTACAGTATACCACCGTCACATAATTATGTAGGTCACAGCAAGTCTCCCATGGCGGACAAAATACACAGCCCTCTGTTCTTCTTTCCCTTGGGGCCTAGAGTCTCGGTCCTAGAATATGGTTGGCAGCTGCGGAGTCACAGTTCCCTCTGTGATTAAGCTGCAAAACTGACCTTCCTAATCATTTAGTTTTGTCCTCTGCCTGACTGACTGTGCCCCAGTTCACACCTGGACAGATAGACAGTCATTACCCTGTGGCCATTAAGGAATTGCCTCCAGCTTCTGGGAGAGAAATTCATTGAGTCAGCTAAGCATGTCATCTGTTAGCAATACAAAATTTTGCATTTGGTTCAAGAGGTGCTTTTGTGGCTCATTGAAATTCACATGATTCAAGACAAAACCTGTTGATGGATGACAGTTATTTTGGTGTATCCATAAAAACAGTACTGTTAAGTGACAACAGCATGAACACAGTTTCAAATGAATGAATTTTTAATATGGAGGAACTGCTATTATATAAGATTTGTCCTTAAAGTGAGATGTTATTAGTATTTTTATACCATACTTTTTCTGATTTAATTCAAGTTAGTTCAAAATGTGATCACACGTAATACACAAATGTTTGTTCTTTATATATGTTTCTTAGAACCCATTGTCAATATGGTATGCTCTTTGAATTTTTCTTCTTGGATGCATATTTTGCTGAACTATGCCCATAGTCGATCATTTTTATCTCCTGACAGTCCCCTCTTCCCATCCCGTCTTACTAAAGATGAGTGTTTCATGCATTAGGAAAAGGAGGGGGCAGGAAAAGGGATATAGATCAGCTTCTGTGGTAGTGTTAAAGGTTTAGTTTGTTTGTAAAACTAGCAAGCCTGTTTGAGGATGCAAGTGCATCACCTTCAGAATTATATTTAACCTCAAGAAGCAACAGCAAAAGAAATATATACATACTTATATACACACACACATAATATTCATCTCCACCTTAATGAAGATAAATATCCAGGTTAAGGTTATTGGAGATAAGGGTGGGAAGAGCTCTTACATACATGCACCTTATCTCCACAAGTCAAGTCTAGATGACACTGCGGGTTACAGCATACCTTACAGTAACTTTAGTTTTTCAGAAATTGACTCACCTTTGACTGTGTGAGGATTTATTGGCTTAGGTGATAAGCTCTTTAATAACGAAGAAAAAGTGTGATTGGTTTAACTGCTAACTCTACTGTTGGCTTTGGGGTCTGTTTAAACCAAGAGGTGCCTGGAGGAGTGAAATGCCTGTGTACGTGTGTTCCATTATCTGCCCCATCATCTCGTGAGGCTACTCTGTTATCTCCATGGTGTCTACCAGGCTTATTCAGAACTGGTACTGGCTAGAAATAGAAATAGCTTCAAAAATGTTTAGATAAATTCATGGATGGGCATGTAATTAATTATTAAGGGAGGCTGGCATAGTTTGTGTTACCTTGCTGGTCTTTTTGTGGTTGAGATCAGAGGCAATAAGCAGGCTCTCCTGCCAAATTGCTATCACAGGCAAAAAGGGGGATTGCAAAGACTGACCTGATGAATGAACATTTTTATGACCTTTTATATCACCTTCTATTTTTAAGAAAGGGAGCAAAAACATAATATCTTGAGGAGATTTGCTTAAGCAGTTTAAACTAAGTTGGATGGGAAGGATGGTCTATCATTACTGAGCCAGGAAAGATACAGTCTTAAAAGCCAGGGCTGGCTGGGCGCGGTGGCTCATGCCTGTAATCCCAACACTTTGGGAGACTGAGGCGGGCGGATCACAAGGTCAGAAGATTGAGACCATCCTGGCTAACATGGTGAAACCTTGTCTCTACTGAAAACACAAAAAAATTAGCCGGGCATGGTGGCGGGCGCCTGTAGTCCCAGCTACTCTGGAGGCTGAGGCAGGAGAATGGTGTGAACCCGGGAGGCGGAGCTTGCAGTGAGCCGAGATCTCGCCACTGAACTCCAGCCTGGGTGACAGAGCAAGACTCCATCTCGAAAAAGAAAAAAAAAAGCCAGGGCTGCCAAAATTGCCAAGTTGCAAATACAGCGTTAGTCAAAAATGTAATTCTGAAACATTGAAGAGATTTGCTGGGTATGCAACTATTTTTAGAGTCAAAAACCTAAAAAGTAATTGTGAAGTTGTCTGAGGAGTGGATGCCAGTTCATTACTCCATTCTGCTTTTAGATGTATTTGACATTTTCCATAATAAAAATGTTAAAGTGATTGTTAGTAATAGCATCATGGAATAAGAGGGACTATAAAAAGTGGATGTTGGCGGTACCAATTAGTACCTAAACCTGTTATCATTTATTCATATTTAGCACTCATCCAGTCAATGGGCCAAGAGTCAACATAAACTTGAAAAGTTGGCATCACAGTTTCCAGGGCTATCATGGATTGTCCAAGCAGGGTTGGCAAGAGCAGTTTGCTCAGGCTGCCCAGAATGGGTTACTGCCAAGAACAGGAAAAAGTTGAGAGGCAAGAGAAATCCTCTGGCTGCCTAATATGGGCACAGTCCCTGGTAGGACTCAGGTTAGAGATTGGGAGCCTGGTTGATATCAAAGGAAAAACAAGAGAGAAAGGACTAAGAGTAATGACAGAGGGAAGGGGTTAGATGAAAATAAGCAGAGATTACAAGGCCAATCCCCAGGTTCTCTCTCCCATACTGGAGCTTAGTACTTTGTATTGAAGTGATCTGGTTTGGATGTGTGTCCCCTCCAAATCTCATGTTGAAATGTGATTCCCAATGTTGGAGGTGGGGCCTGGTGGGAGATGATTGGATCATGAGGTAGATCCCTCATGGATGATTTATCACCATCCCTTCGGTGATAAGTGAGTTCTGGCTCAGAGTTGAAAAAGCTTGTTTAAAAGAGTCTGGGTCCTCTCCTCCCTCTTACTCCCTCTCTTGCCATGTAATACATTTGCTCACCCTTTAACTCTCACTATGATTGGAAGCTTCCTGTGGCCTCACCAGAAATACAGGCACCATGCTTCCTGTACAGCCTCCAGAACCATAAGCCAAAATAACCTCTTTCCTTTATCAATTACCCAGCCTCAGGTAGTCCTTTGTAGCAATGCATAAATAGACTAACACATGGAATTTCCTCATTATATGAGAAGCCATAAAGCCTGCATGGAATCAAGAGCTACCTGCCCAGCCACACCAAGTCTAAAAGGAATCTTTTTCCCCCTTTGGAATCATAGATTTTGCATAGACTTTAACTCTCTCCAAGTCTTCCAGTCTGAACATCACTGGAGATTTCAAAGAGATGATGGAGTAAGGGCAAAGTACATTTTTCGAATGAATCCTAGTTCTTCTCAAAGCTCAGCACAAATTCAAGAGGTTAGCTAAAAGGAAGAGTTCCCACCTTTTGTTATCAGTCTCCCTCCAGTTCTCAGTGTTAGCCTCTCTGGTGTAAGAAAGTGAGATTTATTCCAGATCTTGTCTGGCCATAATGACAAGTACTAAAAATGCCTGCTCCTGATCAATGCTGGAGGCTATTTAGAATTTGACTGTTTTGTCACATGTGTGTCTCTCATTCATGTGTCCATTTGTCTACATTCACTGACTATTTCTTGCGTCTACACAGAGTAAAAGGCCTTAAGAATAAAATTCTAAATAAAATATAATTCTTGCCTTCAAGTGCTTAGAGATTTGTTCTGATGATGTTTTGGGTGAAGTTTCATCATGATGAAAACAGTGGATACCTCTTTGCTAAAAGATTGCTCCTGTGGTATACATGGCAGGGCTCCTCATTGCACACCCTTCACTTTTTCCATTACCTTCATAAGGTAACGACACAGGAGCAGATGGTCAGAAACACACAAAAATGCAGAATATTATGCTTTACCTGACTACCCCTATCAATTTTTCTATTTTTATGTGTGTGTGTGTGGCTCAGGTTACTGAGTAAATTTTCAAAACTTAATCCAGTTGAGAGTAGAGATAATACAAACTCATCTGCATGGGATAGCACAATGATTTGCAGCAAGGAAAGAGAGAAATACAGCACAGACCTCTCTAGATCATCTGGATCTGTAACCAGATGTTTTCTGATTCCAGAAGCCTCACAATTTGGCTGTATGAAATTTCTGCATTTTATTGGCTTACATGTCTCTGAGCCATTCTTTATACAACTCTTTTCTACAGTGAGTTATATCTTTCATAACAACAACAACAACAACAAAAATCATGCCTGACAAGCTGCAAGTTGAGGCAGAGACAATTTTATCTAAAGTACTGAATGAATTCTCAGATAAATTCTCAGTAGTGTTTATCCAGAATTGTCGTTCTCTTTTCACTGCCAATCTTTTCCAGCTGTAACAGCAGTAGCATTTGCCTAGACTTCAGCAAATAGAGACACTGTACTGTCACATTGTTAGATGCTAGATTTAGAAGGCTGGAGCCATTCACTGAGACAATTTTCCTCTTTACACCAATTGTATTGGCTTCTCTTTCAAATAAGAACCAGAAATGGGAATGATATCTACCCTAATTTGACAAAACCACTCAAACATTTCACTTTCTAGGTCAGTGAGTTTTTTGTGCTTTTCAATTTTTCTCTTTTTAGTAACCTCATTACCCTCCTCAGTTTAGCTCTTAGTGAATCTCAGGATTGGAGAGAAAGTGTATTCAATTGGTATTGGAAATAATAAAAACCTTTGTATCTTTTGGATCTTTCCTTTTAAGAAATAGTAAAGGCAAGGTGTTTTCATTTCACAGTCACAGCAATTTATCACAGTCAGTGACCCTGGATGTCTTTTTGCTTCTGATAATAATCTCTTTATATTCACTTGGAGCCCTGGTCTGTAGTAATAACAGTAATAATTACAACCGTTTTACTTATTCCCTACTATAAGCTGGGCAGCATGTAAGACACTTTACATACACTTTTTCTGTTAATCCTTGCAGCCCGCCTGGGAAGGTGAATATTATTACTATGACTTTATGTACCAAGAAACTGAGGCAAAGAGTGAAGAAAACTGTTCAAGGTCATTTAGCTTCATATTACCTTGCATGACTAAGGTTCACGGTAATCAAAATCAGTTGTGGTCTGTCTCTTGAAATGTCCTCTTTGCTCAATGTATGCCCACCATCTATAGGCATATCTAGTTTTACTGTATTTCACTTTATCGTGTTTCTTAAGACATTGAAATTGCAAGTTTGTGGCAATTTATTGAACAAGACTATCAGTGCCATTTTGTAACAGCCTGTGCTCACTTTGTGTCTCTGTCTCACATTTTGGTAATTCTCACAATATTTCATACTTTTTCATTATTATTTTATTTGTTATAGTGATCTGTGTATTAGTCTGTTTTCACACTGCTGATAAAGACATAATTGAGACTGGGTAATTTATAAAGAAAAAGAGATTTAATGGACTCTCAGTTCCACGTGGCTGGGGAGGCCTCCCAATCAGGGTGGAAGGCAAAGGGCACATCTCACATGGTGGCAGGCAAGAGAGAACGAGAGCTAAGTGAAAGGAGAAATCCCTTATAAAACCATCAGATCTCATGAGACTTGTTCACTACAATGAGAATGGTACAGGGGAAACCACCTCCATGATTCAATTATCTCCCACCAGGTCCTTCCCACAACACGTGGGAATCATGGGAACTACAATTCAAGATGAGATTCAGGTGGGGACACTCAAAGCATATCAATCCATGATCAGTGATCTTTGATGTTCCTATTGTAATTGTTTTGGGGTACAATGGACCATGCCCATGTAAGATGGCAAAGTCAATGGATAAATATGTGTGTGTTTGACTGCTCCACCCACCTGCTGTTCCTCCGTGTCTCTCAGGTTCCTCAGGCCTTCCTATTCCCTGAGACACAACAATGTTGAAGTTAGGTTAGCTAATAACCCTATAATGTCCTCTAAGTGTTCAAGTGAAAGGAAGAGTAACACATCTCTCACTTTAAATCAGAAGCTAGAATTAACTAAGCTTAGTGAGGAAGGCATGTTAAATGTGAGATAGGCCAAAACTAGGCCCTTTATGCCAAACAGTTAGCTAAACTGCGAATGCAAATAAAAAGCTTTTGAAGGAAATTAAATGTGCTACTCCAGGAAACACATGAATGGTAAGAATGTGAAACAGCCTTATTGCTTATTTGGTTAGAAGACCAAACCAGGCACAACATTTCATTAAGGTAAAGCCTAATCCAGAGCAAGCCCTTAACTCTCTTTAAATCTATCAAAAGTAAGAGAGCTGAGGAAGCCACAAAAACATGCTGGAAGGTAGCAGAAGTTGGCTCATGAGGTTTAAGTAAGGATGCAATCTCCATAACATAAAGGTGCAAGGTAAAGCTGAAAGCACAGATGTAGAAGCTGCAGTAAGTTATCCAGAAGATCTAGCTAAGATCATTAATGTGAAGGTGGTTACACCAAACAATACATTTCCATTGGAGACAAAACAGCTTTATATCATAAGAAGATGTCATCTAGAACTTTCAGAGCTGGAGAGAAGTCAATGCCTGGCTTTGAAATTCAAAGGACAGGCTGACTTTCTTGACCCATGGGCTGTGGAATGGATGTTATATTAGATGTGAAAACAACATTAATCTCTTTGTATATCTCCATCAGAGCTCTTAGGTGACAGGCGCCTTGTCCATGAGCATTAGGGGCTAATGCAGCTGGTGACTTTAAGTTGGGGCTAATGCTTATTTAGCATTCTGAAAATCCTAGGCTCTTAAAAATTACACTTAATGTATTCTGTCTGTGCTCTCTAAATGGAACAACAAAGCCTAGGTAACAGCACATCTATTTACAGTATGGTTTCCTGAATATTTTAAGCTGATTTTTGAGACCTGCTTCTAAGAAAGAAAGAGTCCTTTCAAAATATTACTGCCCATTGACAATGTACCTGGTTACCCAAGAGGTTTGATGAAAATGTACAAGGAGATTAATGTTGTTTTCAAACCTGCTAACACAACATCCATTCAAAAGCCCATGGGTCAAGGAGTCATTTTGAGTTTAACGTCTGAGTTAAAAAATACATCTTGTGAGGCTATAGCTGCCGTAGATGGTCATTCCTCTGATGGATCTGGACAAAGTAAATTGAAAACCTTATAAAAAGGATTCACCATTCTAGATGATATTAAGAACACTCGTGATTCATGGGAGGAAATCAACAATGACAGAAGTTTTGAAAAAGTTGATTCTCCTTTTATTTGTTTCTATTTTTTTTTTTGAAACAGGATCTACTCCCATTGTGCAAGCTGGAGTACAGTGGCACAGTCTCCACTCACTGTGGTCTTGACCTTCCAAGCTCAAGTGATCCATCCACCTCAGACCCCCAAGTATCTGGAACTACAGGTACGTGCCACCATGCCTGGCTAATTTTTGTATTTTTTTTAGAGACAGAGTTTTGCCATTTTGCCGAGACTGGTCTCGATGTCCTGAGCTCAAGCGATCCATTCTCCTCAGCCTCCCAAAGTGCTGAGATTACAGGTGTGAGCCATCACGCCTGGCAGGAAAAAAAAGGTTGATTCTAACTCTCATGGATGACTTCAAGGGGTTCAAGACTTCAGTGCAGAAAGTCACTGAAGCTGTGGTGGAAAAGCAAGATAATTACAATTAGTAGTGAAGCCTGAATATGTGATTGAATTGCTGGAATTTCATGATAAAACTTTAATGGATAAAGAGTTTCTCCTTATGAATGAGCAAAGAAAGTGGTTTTTTGATATGGGATCTACTCCTGTTAAGGATGCTGTGAACATTGCTGACGTAAATGACAATAAACAATTTAGAATATTATCATTCCTGTGTTCCTGGGGCTGTCTTCACCCATTTTCCTCTCAAAGCTGAGTGCTTTTGTTAATCCTTTCCCTTCTTCAATTATCCTACTGTAAGTGAATAAACTATTTTTAACTACCTTTCACTCTTCTCCCGCTTTCTGAGGTTCTCTCACCTAGCCTTCTGTTATTAAGTTCAGGGTATAACTAAAAATATATGATTCTGTGGATTTTCTTCAAAATAATATAATGGTGGGAAAGTGGATGGTTTTAGGGTGGGGATTGGTCCTTGGTTGATGGGTTTGGTGGTGAGTGATGAGTACTTGAAGGTTTATTATACTACTTTGTTTCGTTTTTGTGTGTTCTAAGTTCTTCATAATGTAAAGCTAAAAGTAGCAAACAAACATTAACAACAATAAAAAACAGAGACCTGGCCATGAAAGTGAGCTTCAGGTCTCTCATAAAGATGAACATGACTTAAGAGCAGTTCCTGACAGATGGAAAAGGGAAAACTTTTTTAGGCTTGGAGGTGGAGACTAAAGGAGAGAAGAGAAAGGCAAGAGCTCAGCTGAAGATACCCAGCTCCCTGTATAAAAGAGCTTTCTCTTTTCCATCTGTCTTACTGGCTTGGAATCTGGAAGGGTTGGAGAGGGGCAAGAAAGTGGTGGAGGCCGAAGTGGGGGTTGTTAGAAAACATATCCCAGTGGGATCATAGGGACTTCACTTCCCTGGGCTTCCAAAGAAGCCTTTCTAAGTCGGGAGGTTTTTTTTGTTTGTCTTTTTGTTTTTGTTTTTGTTTGAGACAGAGTTTTGCTCTGTCGCCGAGGCTGAAGTGCAGGGGCGCGATCTCGGCTCATTGCAAGCTCCACGTCCCAGGTTCACGCCATTCTCCTGCCTCAGCCTCCCGAGTAGCTGGGACTACAGGCACCCGCCACCATGCGCGGCTAATTTTTTTTTTTTTTTTGTATATTTAGTAGAGTCTGGGTTTCACCGTGTTAGCCAGGATGGTCTTGATCTCCTGACCTCGGGATCTGGCCCTCTTCGCCTCCCAAAGTGCTGGGATTATAGGCGTGAGCCACCATGCCCTGCCATCAGAAGTTTTTTTGTATGTTTCCATGTCTCTTCACATTCAGCCCTGGAATGGGCTTGGAAGCCATGGAGCAATGTGGTTATGGGAGGCATCTTCTTAGTCACTCATTCATTCATTCATTTGCTCATTCATTCATTTCACTAACTTATCTGATTCAGGAGACAGAAAAGACTTGCTAATGCAATGCCTGGCAAATAAGTGGTGCTCCATAAATATTTGTTGAATTAATGATTGGGTGAAGGGAAATGCTATAAAGAAAAACCTTTAATTATGGAACTCTTTTGACACTATATCAATATTCAATCTGCTACATTTAGAACCTGCCAGAGTCTATGCTGCAAATTCTATTTCGAAGGCCACAGCAACTTGGCCAGGAAAACATTACCTCCGAAATTTTGCATAGACATCCACAGCTTGAAATTTGTTCTAAGTGACAGAGCTTGAAACCCCTAAATCAAGTTTTCTAGCTTTGAGTGACAAGGATGTCAAAAAGATGGAAATTAATCTTTCAAAATATGGTTTTCGCTTGTTGAACTGAAAACTTTCTATTTTTTCTGGGTGGAGAAGTTCTTTCAATATGATGAATTCATAATGTAGAGTTAATTGTCTTAGTAATTTTAATGGCAGTTAATTTTAAAGGATGTATCAAGCATTTGTTATAGTTAACTGATAAAAATCTAAATGGGCTCTTATATGTTTTCTCATATTAGATGTATGGACTGTTCTATGGCCATCAATGCCTCTGTTTATAACATTAATTCAAATCACAGCTATTCACACAGGACCTACTGAATACAGGGTACTATGTGCTACACAAAAGAATGAGAAGGTCTGACTTATACCTACAAGGAATTAATAAGCTAATAGGAGACAGAAACTACATAATTTTTGGCTCCTTTATAGGCAAGTCAATTGCTTTGAAAAGTAAACAAGGAAATCATCATAAATTATATGCAGCCTTTGGCAGGCATCACGCCGCTCCCCTACATTCTTCTCACCAAGCTACATCCCTGCAAGGCAACATACAACAGCAATTCCTCATCCCACTGTTTCTGTTTGTTCTCAAACATGTGAAGGTAAACATAACCAGAGCTAAGAAAAATGGAAAAACCAGTGAAGTTTGTCTAACCCAGGGTTCACAGATGTGTCTTCATGAAAGCACTGTTCCTTTTTTGAAAAAAAAAAAAAATATGTTTGTAGAACAGCTTTGGATTTACAGAAAAATTTCTAAGATGGTATGTTATGTGTGCATAATTACAAAATCAATATTGGCTGGGCACGGTGGCTTATACCTGTAATCCCAGCACTTTGGGAGGCTGAGGTGGGCAGATCACTTGAGGTCAGGAGTTCAAGATTAACCTGGCCAACTGGTGGAACCCGTCTCTATCAAAAAAGTACAAAAATTAGCAGAGTGTGGTGGTGCACTCCTGTAGTCCCAGCTACTTGGGAGGCTGAGGTGGGAGAATCGCTTGAATCTGGGAGTTGGAGGTTGCAGTGAACTGAGATCGCACTACTGCACTCCAGCCTTGGCGACAGAAAGAGACCCTGTCTCAAAAAAAAAAAAAAAAAAGTCAATTCTGATAATTATTGCTAACTAAAGTCCATACTTTATTCAGATTTATTTAGTTCTAGCATTGTTCCTTTCTATTCCAACAGGGATAGTCTGAAATGGAGAGATAATAGAAGGGGATGACATATGAAAATAAATTCATAAAGGTTGCACTGATTACTGTGTGACTGGAATACACAGATGAAAACATTCCATGGGACCATGATGGTGGTGTTTCGTCCTTGGGCCCTACCCCTGCTCCATTTTGAATGGGCCAGTTGATTCCTTTCTCAGCTTTAACTTGAAGTAATCCAAGGAGCCCACTAAGATAGCTTTCCTGAAACAAAAGTACAATTTGTCTTCAAAGGTGAATTCAAGTGAATCTCTCAAGAGAAACAGGAATACTATTTTAAAATGATTCTTCCGACCCCTGCACTCCTGGACAGCATGTTAAAAACAAATACAGATATAGATTACATTTACCTTTGTTATTCTTGGTCTCTTTTTGAGATCTTTTGCCCACTGGCTATTGACTCAGAAATGCCTTCTGATAAACAGTTTGGATATTCCAGGGTCCTGAAGCTGCCCCTCAGTCCCAAAAATATAAGAAATGTACCCAGTACGAATGTAAAGGTAGCATCCGTGGAGCACACACCGCACACCAGTTGTCAGCTCTGCTTTGGTTGGTGATGTTCTGTCGGCCCTCTCAGGAGGTTCTGTTGGCTAGAGGTTGCTTTCTCCACCTATTGAGGAAGAATCATGCAAAGACAAGAGGAGGCCACCAGAGGACAACCGGGTTGGCACCTGGGAAAACTGGCATGGAAATGCCAATTTCAGCCTTCTGTGTCTGCCTTTAGGTGCTCTGTAAGTAACCACATGCCCTTAGATCCCTGATAAGATCTTAGTCTGCCCATTGAATTAATTTTATTAATATGGGGATCCATGGATCCCCAAATGGGAAACCTTATTGTCAGTCCTGACTCTGAACTCAGATGTGGTTTATATTCTACTCTATCTTTTTTTTTTTTTTTTTTTTGTCTTGAGACACCTAAGAACATTTGTGATTTGTTGGGTTATTTGTTCTTGTTTTAGTTAGAATTTTAAAATATGTCGTTTCCTTTCTGACATCTTACTCCTATGCCATGTAGCTTATGTTTAAGTTTGAAAATGAATTTTTAGTTCAGACTGATTTGTATTGATGAACAAGATTCTATTGAATAAAAGGAAAGCCAATATCACTGTAAATAAGGCAAATGACTTGATTAGAAGTGTGCAAAAATGTGAGCACTTATCAAAAAAAAGAATGGCAAATAAGCATATGAAAAAATTCTCAATATCATCAGTCATTAGGAAAATACAAATTAAAACCACAAAGAGATACCACTACACAATCACTAGACCAGCTAAAACCAAAAAACCCAACAATATGAAGCCTAACAAGGATGTGGAACAATTGTTAGACATTTACCCAAGAGAAATGAAAACATGTCTCCATACAAACACTTGCACATGGAAATTCGTCATGGTTTCATTGATAATAGCCAAACATTGAAACAAAATTAATGGATAAACAAATTATGATTCACATCTACAATGAAATACTACTCAGCAATAAAACGGAACACACTGCTGGTATATAAAACAGCATGCCTGAATCTCAAAAGCATCATATTCAGTGAAAGAAACCAAACATGAATAACTACATATTGTATGATTTCCTATATGTGAAATTATAGAAAATGGAAAAATGTAGTGAATGGAAGCAGAGCAGTTCCCAGGGCCCAGGATTAGGGGAGGGGATTGATAGTAAAGAGGACTGAGGGGACTTTTTGGGATGACGAAATGTTCTATGGACTGTGATAATGGTGATAATACAAACTTTTGTCATATGCATACTTTAAATAGGTGAATTTATACTTGTATGCCTTAAAGAATTGTTAGATGTTTTTTCTCTAAATGATAGGGATTCTGTAATACATATTATCTCCATGTTTGCGCTGGCTTTTAGGAAGTTTATAGCAAAATTTAATGTTCAGTTGTAGTAAAAATGAATGCCCTTTGGATTAGCAATGCACTTTCTTTAGGTACAGTTGGCATTCTTTATTTATGTTTAATAAACCAACCTTTTGTGTGTCTTTTATTGTAAGACACTTAAGAGCCTTTTTAAAAACTGGCAAAGCATAAAATGAAACCTAAAACATACATAACAGTCATAAAGATATAGAAGCCTAATTAAGGTTAGCAACTGAAAGGATAGGATAAAATCATGTGCCATTCACACACACACACTGGTCCAAGCTTATTGCTGATTCAATTTTCCTCTCTCTACTGCCAGACAGGTCCAGGGTAGAGCAAGCTGCTGTTAGGATGAAGCTACAGATGGGCAGACCACTCAAGAGCTGGGTTCCCACTAGACACTTGTTTCTAAAGGAAGATTGCTTAACTGCATATAATCTTGACATTATAGCTTGATAAAGAACATCTTAACAGCAATGCTTTATGAGGTAAGGCATTTTAAATGTGTTACAATGTATTTTTACAGAATTGAATGATATTGTTCCTTTCACTGTGCAAAGATGGAGCTCACCCATTCGGAAAGATGCTCCAGCAGAATGCTGTTTACAAGGTTTTGCCCACTCTGTGAACTGGAATCTTTTCCATATATATCAAGGATTCCTATATGCATTGATACCTGGAGGTTCTTTCTTTGGGAACATGTTGAAGATAACTATAGGGTTTATTGCAAAT
Organism: Papio anubis; assembly: GCF_008728515.1. Taxonomy (NCBI): domain Eukaryota; kingdom Metazoa; phylum Chordata; class Mammalia; order Primates; family Cercopithecidae; genus Papio; species Papio anubis. The sequence continues at coordinate 105,632,260 of NC_044985.1, read as the reverse complement.
GACCTGAATCTCCATCAGGGAAGGAGAAAACAATATATATTAATAGTAATGAACAAAAGAAATTACTGCTGGGATTATGAAGGCTATTGAGGAGTCTCTCAAATCAATTTCTACTTCCTTCTCATGGTGAAATGAGTGATAATTTATACAGTACAATTAAGGGAGGGGTGTCTGTTCTGGTCTTTTGCAAAGTTCTCTCCCCTCACGTTTCAAGGGTCTCTTTTTCCATCGAGCTCACCCTTGCCTGATGTAGTTTGGGATGAAATGATAACATCTTATAATTAGAATTCTCATTACAATTATCAGATTATTCTCTATCTCTGGCTACATGATTGTGCAAAGCTTAAATACAGATGCTGTCCAGTGATGCTGGTAGAGCCTTCGCTTTGGGTGATATGCTCTGTAGCACTCAGGCTGCCCTTTTCCTCAGTTACGTGGCTGCTGCACTGCTCTGTCATTGTCTATCCTGAAGACTTCTCTTCTGCCTCTTGACCTGCCTTTTTGCTGAAATAGAAAAAGTTATCATCTCTTTCTGGGCTGGGGAGGGTGTCGGGTTTTGATTAGGGTCCGTCTGGCACATCAATTTCTGCCGTTAGTCATTGCAACATCACCGGCATGTCCCACCATTACACCACAGCAGCAGTAGCTCAGGGGACTGCCCCTTTATCATTTGTTTCCTGATGTCCTGGAGGCAACTTGAGAACAGCCCTCAACCAGATGGTAGCAACTTTTCAGAGTCCCTTAGAAAATAAACCAAAAGGAGTTGGAAGCCAAAGTGGTCTGGAAGGCAGACCATTCCAGCCCTACCTTCAATCTTGGCCTAAATTCATTCTTTAAGAGATTACTGAGCTAGGCAGGGTCAGACATAATACATCTGTGCCTTCTAGGCAAAACTATGACTGCAGGGAGGATACAGAAGAGACTCTTCCATTTACTGTTACACCCACGTCAAATATGACTTGCTTAAAAGCAGTGGTCTTTAAATTTTAGTATGCGTAAGAATTATACAGATAGTTTGTTAAAATATATATATATTCTCCTGTATAATTTTGGATACAGTAAGTTTCAAGTGAAGCCTGGGAATCTGAATTTTTACACTGTCCCATAGGAAATTCTAATGCAACAGTCCTTTGACCAAACTTTGAAAAACACTGATTACTCTAACAGAAGAAGCAGATCTAATATATTTAACAAACTTAAGAATTTTGAAAAACCAAAGATCAAATCAGGGGTTCAGTTCTTGGTGTGGGAGCTTATTGGTATGGAGTAATATTGATATCCTAGATGTTGATTCTTTTTTTTTTAAAAGGAAAAACAGAAATAAAAAACAAAACAAATTAGACTATGGAGCTTCCTCCAGGTCTACTGGGGAAAAGGCCCAGGAATCTGCACTTGTACATTTCTGGTGATTCTTAGGCATGTTGAAATTTTAAGATTATAGAAAGAAGGACCTTGTAGTCAGTCAGTTTTACCCTCATTTACCGGAGTAGCCACAGAAAGCAGGTTGATGAGTAAAGAACCATGGTATGGGAGCTTCTAGCAAAATTTGGTAGCAAGCTGCAACGATTTAATTAAGATTCAAATCTCATCTCTATTCCTAAAATTCAATTCCACTGCAGCAACAAAAAACCACTTCTGTGTACAAGCAACTACTGAGACAAACTTGAGTTTGAGATTTGGCTTGTGTGGTTTTTTTTCCTTCACAGTTTTGAGGAGAGTAAATTATGCCTAGTGTTTTAACCTCAACAGTTGCTCTTTTGGTAGGAGCACAGGGCCAAAAATGCACTGTTTTCTTCTTCCACTTCGATATCTTAATGGAATGAATGTGATATTATTTATCAAGTGTAAGCTTGATGGAATATATCATATAAATCATTTCAAATGTTATTTGCCACCTGCCTGCCTGTTCTGAAATGCATGCAGGCTTAATTAATCTAATTAGTCAATGCACAGATCAGGAGCACATTTACAGCTTCTCTGTCATCATAAATAAACTAGTTTTGTTTTCATAGGCTAAACAATTCATTTTGAAGATGGATACTAGGAAGAATGTGGGAGAGCTGACCTCTATTACAGTAAAACATGGAATAACGATGACAGGGTTTTCTTTTTGTTCTGTGTGCCCTCCATTAACCTTCTATTAAAATACTCCTTTGTGGGGGAGGCAAGGGGGGACTGAAGTGGCACGTGGCAGAAATGTCATGCCCTCCCACCTGGAGAGGCATTCCTGCCATTTCCCTAGAAATAAGCTTACCCATTTTAAACCTCATGATTGAAAGACACATGGATTCTCAAGCACACACATGTGCAATGGAGAGCTGCAGACCAAAGATGCAGTAAACTCAGGAGCCTGCGCTGCTGGCTCTAGACAGACTCAAAAGGGGGAAAGGGTCAGGATCGCAGGTGAGAAATGAGGGTAAGCACAGTGAATGAATCGGCTGTTGTGAATGAATCATTGTTTCTTTTAATAGCTGTAGCTACCTGGTGCAGCCATGCTCTCTGCGCAGTCCCCAACTCTAGAAAGCACATTCGCCTGACAACGATGTGAATGAAGTCGTGCTACATGGTGGTCCTGAAATATACAATGTGAAATAGATCTAGACTTGCATCCTGCCTTCCACCATTATATGCTGTGTCTCCTTAGACTGTCTCCCTAACTTCTTTGCCCTATTGCTTCTCAGTATAATGTAGAAACCTGGCAGTATTTTTTTAAAGGATTGAATCAGATAATTCAAGCACATAGCACATGACCTGCTCCTAATACATTTGTGGGGCTCAAGGGAAGATTACGAACGAGCCACCCTCTCCACTGCTTGTTGCCCTTCTTCTCCCTGCCCCTCATCATCACTTAGCAAACAGCCTCCCCTTGGATACTGTCAGTCTCAGAAGCAGGACCCTAGGGAAGAGGGCCATGCTGGAACTGAAAGTGGCTTAGGGTCATTTGGGGATAGAGTAGCAAGGTCCAGAGGATGCACAAGAAGGCAGGGGTGGTGTTGGAGTTGAGGAGGGCTGGTGCAGGCTCTCAGAGGGCACGGCCACTTGCCCCACACATGCTTTGCCCCACGGGGGTGCCTAGGTCTAAGAGTAGTACTGTCAGCACAGTGTGTGGTACATAACAGGTGTTCACCAAATGTCAGCAGTTACTGTTATCATTACTTCATCAAGTCAGCAGTTTTCTATAATTCAATATCTATTTGGGAGGATTTGAAATCCCAAACCACTAACTCCTCAGGAAGCTTAGATTATTAATTAATTAATTAATTTATTTATTTATTTTTAGAGCTGGGATATCATCTCACTGTTATCCAGGGCTGCAGTGCAGTGGCATAATCTTAGCTAACTGCAGTCTCAAACTCCTGGGCTCCAGGAATCCTCCAACCTGATCCTTTGGAGTAGCTAAGACAACAGGTGTATGCCACCACACTCAGCTAATTTTTTTTTTTTAATTTTGAGTAGAGACAAGGTCTCGCTATGTTGCCCAAGCTTGTCTCAAACTCTTAGCCTCAAACAATCCTCCTACCTTAGCCTCCCAAAGTGCTGAGATTATAGGCATGAGCCATTGCACTCTGCCAAGAAGTTTATATTCTATTTCACCAGATTACTATATTGACAATGTATTAATACATAAGACTACCTGGCTCATTCTAGTAAGAAAATGAATTTCACTTTGTTACTTCTATGCTTAACAACCTTTAATATCTTACCACCAGCTACAGAAAATATCCAGGCTTTTCAGTCTGATGTGCAGGCCTGAAGCCATTGATAATCCCTATGCCCCAAGTAAACTGTGCGGTGCTGTCAGTAAACTCCTTCCCTGTGTCCTTATTCTCCCAAATTATTATGCAGATTCATGTGCCAACTCTTGCTCACAGTGTGCTGTGGCTCAGCATGCCTCTCTACTTCTAGATGAATCCTACACCCGTAGGTATCTCAGAATATGACTTGGGCTCCTCCTCTCGATGACAGGACTCCAAAGCCAGGAACGTGACTCATACCTCTTTGTGTTTCCCAAGGGAACATACCATAGTACCCTACACGAAGTGAGCTTTCTATTTTATTTTATTTTATTTTTTTGAGATGGAGTCTCACTCTGTTGCCAGGCTGCAGTGCAGTGTCACAGTCTAGGCTCACTGCAACCCCCACCTCCCAGGGTCAAGCAATTCTCCTGCCTCAGGCTCCCGAGTAGCTGGGACTACAGGCATGCACAACCACACCCAGCTAATTTTTGTACTTTTTAAAAAAGTAAACATGGGTTTCACCATGCTGGCCAGGATGGTTTCGATCTCCTGACCTTGTGATCTGCCTGCCTTGGACTCCCAAAGTGCTGGGATTACAGGCATGAGCCACAGTGCCCAGCCAAAATGAACTTTCAATAAATACCTGCTGACTAATACAAGCTGAAGGAGAAGGCTTCATGGAGGAGGTGATGTCTGAATAGTCCCTGGAGAGATGAGATGATTCAGGGCCCTTCAGGCAGAGGTCTCAGCTTTTCAGGGACAGGGAGGTATGAAACAGCATAAGTTAAAAAAATGGATGAGACACAGAGCAAGATAACATAGAGGAGTTAAACACACCTGGAGGAGAGAGCTCAACATACACAGCATCTGGAGATGTTTTATGATGTGTCAGTTTATGGAGAGCGACCTCATAGTGGGTTGATAAACACAAAATGGAAATTTGCTCCAGTAACCTTCTATATTAGTCCATTCTCACACTGCTATAAAGACACACCAGAGATTGGGTAATTTATGAAGAAAAGAGGTTTAATCGACTCACAGTTCCACAGGCTGTATAGGCAGCATGACTGGGAAGGCCTCAAGAAACTTACAATCATGGCAGAAAGCAAAGGGGCAGCAGGCATGGTCTTCACATGGCTGGCAGGAGAGAGAAAAAGAGGAGGGGGAAGGTGCTACACACTTTTAAGCAACCAGATCTTGTGAGAATTCTATCACAAGACAGCACTAAGGTGATGGTGCTAAACCATTAGAAACCACTCCCATGATCGAATCACCTCCCACCAGGTCTCTCCTCCAACACTGGGAATTAAAATTTGACATGAAATTTGGGTGGGGACATGGAGCCAAACCATATCATTCTGCCCCAGTCCCTCTCAAATCTCATGTCCTTCTCACATTCAAAATACAGTAATTCCTTCTTAAGAATCCCCCAAAGTCTTAATTCATTCCAGCATTAATTCAAAAGTCCACAGTCTAAGGCCTCATCTGAGACAAGGCAAGTCCCTTTTGCCTATGAACCTGTAAAATGAAAAATATGTTAGTTACTTCCAAGATACAATGGGGGTACAGGCATTGGGTAAATGCTCTTATTCAAAAAGGGATAAATTGACAAAACAAAGGGGTCACAGGCCCCATGCAAGTCCAAAACCTGGCTGTGGAGTCATTTAATCTTAAAGTGCCAAAGTAACCTCCTTTGACTCCGTGTCTCACATTCAGGCCACAGTGATGCAAGGGGCAGGCTCCCAAGGCCTTGGGCAGCTTTACCCCTTTAGCTCTGCAGGGCTCAGCTCCCAAGGCTGCTCTCAAGGGCTGGAATTGAGTGCCTGAAGCTTTTCAAGGCACATGGTGCAAGTCGTAGGTGGATTTACCATTCTGGGCTCTGGCGGATAGCGGCCCTCTTCTCACAGCTCCACTATGCCACAGTGGGGACTGTGTGTGGGGTATCCAACCCCACAATTTCATTCCATACTGCCCTAGTAGAGGTTCTCCATGAGGGCTCCACCCCTGCAGCAGATTCCTGCTGGGGCATACAGGCATTTCCATACATCCTCTGAAATCTAGGTGGAGGCTCCCAAACCTCAGCTCTTGCCCTCTGCACACCTGCAGGCTAAACAGCACATGGAAGCCTTGGTGGTTTCTGGTTTACACACTCTGGAACAGTGGCCTGAGCTGTACCTTGGCCCCTTTTAGCTATGGCTGGAGCTGGAGCAGCTGGAACACAGGCTGCCATGTCTCAAGGCCGCACAGAGCAGCAGGACCCTAGGTCTGGCCTACAAAGCCTTTTTTCCCTTCTAGGCCTCAGCTGCAAATGTATCTGAAATACCCTGGGTGCATTTTTCCTATTGTCTAGGCTATTAACATTCAATTCCCCTTTCCTTATGCAAATTTCTGCAGCTGGCTTGAATTCTTCCCCAGAAAATGGAATTTTTCTTTTTTACCATATGGCCAGTCTACAAATTTTCCAAACTTTTATGTTCCACCTCCCTTTTAAGCGTAAGTTGTAGTTTCAGGTCATTTCTTTGTTTATACAGATGAGCATAGGCTTTTGGAAGCAGCCAGGCTACTCTTGAAAGCTTTGATGCTTAGAAACTTCTTCCACCAGCCAGGCACGATGGCTCATGCCTATAATCTCAGCACTTTAGAAGGCTGAGGTGGGCAGATCACTTGAGGTCAGGAGTTCAAGAGCAGCCCAGCCAACATGGTGAAACCTTGTCTCTACTAAAAAAAAAAAATATATATATATATACACACACACACACACACACACACACACACACACACACAAATTAGTTGGGTGTGGTGGAATGTGCTTGCAGTCCCAGCTACTTGGGAGGCTGATGCAGAAGAATCACTTGAACCTGGGAGGTAGAGGTTGAGATCGTGCCATTGCACTCTAGCTCAGAGCGAGACTCCATCTCAAAATCAATCAATTAATAAATAAGAAATTTCTTCCACCAGATACCCTAAATCAGGGGTGTTCAATCTTTCGGCTTCCCTGGGCCACACTGGAAATAGAAGAATTGTCTTGGGCCAAAATACAGCAATGCTAACAATAACTGATGAGCTAAAAAAGAGTCCATGCATAAGTCTCATAATGTTTATGAAAGTTTACAAATTTGTTTTGGGCAGCATTCCAAGCTGTCCTGGGCCGCATGCTGCCCACGTGCCACAAGTTGGACAAGCTTGCCCTAAATCATCTCTCTCAAGTTCAAGGTTCAACAGATCCCTAGAGCAGGGTCACAAGGCCTCCAGTCTCTTTGCTAAAGCACCGCAAGAGTGACCTTTGCTCCAGTTCCCAACAAGTTTCTCATCTCCATCTGAGACCTCATCAGCCTGGCCTGCACTGTCCATATCTCTATCAGCACTCTGGTCACAACCACTCAACAAGTCTCTAGGAGGTTCCAAACTTTCCTTCATCTTCCTTATTCTGAGCCCTCCAAACTGTTCCAACCTCTGTCCATTACCCAGTACAAAAGTCAATTCCACATTTTTAGGTATCTTTATAGCAATACTCCATTCTCTGTACCAATTTCCTGTATTAGTTCATTCTCAAACCACTATAAAGTCATCCCAAGACTGGGTGATATATGAAGACAAGAGGTTTAATTGACTCACAGTTCCACAGGCTGTACAGGCAGCACTGCTGGGGAGGCCTCAGGAAACTTAAAATCATGACGGAAGACTAAGGGGAAGCAGGCATGGTCTTCACATGGCCGGCAGGAGAGAGAGAAAGAGGAGGCAGGAGGTAATACACACTTTTAAACAACCAGATCTTGTGAGAACTCTGTCACAAGACAGCACTAGGGGGATGGTGCTAAACCATTAGAAATCACTCCTGTGCTCTAATTACCTCACACCAGCCACTTTGTCCAAAACCGCAAATTACAATTTGATATGAGATTTGGATGCAGATACACAGCCAAACCATATCACCTTTATGCTCTGTGCCCCTTCCATTGACATATGATTCTTATACAATGAGTAATTTAATGTACCTTTAGGATTTGACCTAAGCTCCTTACTTTTGTTCGGTATTTTTAACTAATACTCTCTCCTCCCCCTTGAGTGATATGGTCAGTGTGAATGTATATTTTCATGGCACTCCTGGACTGAAGGTTGAGTCATTACAAGTACTCCTTGGTGATAAATGGTAAAGGAAGACCTCCAACAAGGAAGGATTTTCATAAAAACTCACCGCTTTTGCACTGGCTCACTTTAGAAGCCTGGATCTGTTTTGGGGGTTTTTGTTTTTTTTAAATAAAAGAATATCTCAAAGCAAGAGAAATGTGTGTCACAAATTCATGTCACAGAACTTTAATGTTTGAAAACTAAACAACAAGATGCTGTGCAGACAATGACATATGAATCTAATTGTGTCACAGATGTATGAAAAAACTTTACAGAAGAGGTAGGGGGTAAAGAAGCTGACCTAAATAACTCTGGAAAATCATGTTTTGTCTGGGACCTGTAAGGATAAACATTGGACTGTAGCTGGTAAATTTGTTTCTTCTGGAGGTATGGCTTAAACAATTGTGAAACAGCATTATATGTGTACTGGGGCTGAACTCATAAATGCATGATGGATGATGGGAGTCAGGTTTCTCACTGCTGGAGTGGGAAGTGAGAGATAAGCAAGAAGGGATGGTCAGAAAGAACGTGGTACTGGATTCGAGTCTGAGACATCAGTATGAATTCACATTTAACTTACTAAACACAGAGATGGATAGATGTGGGAATAATCACAGAGATGTGCATAGGTAGGCATGTAAAGACATGCATGGCTATAATTGTGTATCTTAGTATACACATATATACTACCTAGCTCTGTTAACTGAGAGGGCCTGGAAACAATGACACCCCAGTAACCATGAGCACATTCAGCAATGAGACTTTGATTTCAAAATACTATCCTCCAGTAAATAGAAACAAAGCTCCTTGGAGAAATGGCTGGCTATAGGACCAGGGAAGGAAAAATATAAGATGAGCCTGAAGCATCTTGTAGTACAAGAAAGTAATGAAGTGCTCAGAAAATTAAAGAATGGGGCCATACCAAAGGGACACAGGAGCCAACTGGGAGAGCTCTTAGTGGTCAAAGCTGGAATTTGAGTGAAAAAATAAATATTATAATATTGCATTGAATTATAACTCATAGTGCAAAATAAATATACAAGAGTCAAAATATACACCAATATATAAAATAAATATGCATGAGTCTACAGAGACATAAATGATTGAATAAATAAATAAACAAGAGAGAAAAGACAAATCTTCCTTACAGAAGAATTTGAAATAATATACATAGATACTTGCCACTCCAAGAGGTATAAGTTTATTCTTGCTCCACCCTCTCCCCTATCAATTTGTGCTGGATTTAAAGACTTCTTTCCAAAGACTAGATATCAGAAAACTGAGAAGTGACACAGACCAAAGGACGTTAAAGAGACATGACCAATAAATGGAATAAAATATCCCAGATGGGAGTCTGGAACAAAAAATGACATTAGTGGAAAACCCAAATAAATTTGGAGTCTAGTTAATAATAACAAACCAGTGTTGGTTTTTTTTTTTTTTTTTTTTTGTTTTGTTTTTGTTTTTTGACAAATGCACCATGGTAATGTAAAATGAACTAGGTGAAAGCTATACAGGATCTCTACTGGTTTTGCAACTTTTCTGTTAAGATGCAGTTTTTCAAAAATAAAAAGTTTCTTGAAAAGAGGATTATACACATGGTATTGCTTGGTGCAGTTTACCTACAACTGTTACATCTCATCCATATCCCAAACAGATTGGAATCTATCTCAAGAATGATTTTAGAAAGCTGAATGGAATTAGAAGGCAGACCCAGGATGGACTGCCTTCTTCTCATTTCTGTCCCAAATCAGGTCTTCGTGGATGGAAAAAAGACTTCCTCAAAGCTTGACAGTCAGTCCAAAATTGCAGCCCAGTGGACTGGGCTGAAACCCTCTCAGCTTACTGTCTTTCTGCATTCACTACACCTGCCACATTTAGATGGTCTGGGGGAAGTTCTTCAGTGTTCTTTTCAATAAGACAATCATCATTGCCTACAGTGTAGAATAAAGACCTCTGAATTCTAAGAGTTCTAAAGAGTTTTCAAGGAGTGTTTTTACAGGGAAGCTATGAATGAGTGTCCCATAAAACTGGCCCACATCATTCCAGTTACGTGACAGGCTTTCATGTTCCTCAGAGCCAAACCCCAAAATCATCAGTAGAAACAACAAGCACTTTGCAAAACAAAGTTTAAATATGATTCTTGACCTTTATAAGATTAAATCACGTCAAGTGGCTACTGAATTTGCTGCTCAGGACGCTGATGGTATTTTACCCCTTGACTAACATCACCTAGTCTTCAGACAAGGAAGTTCCTAATCATCTAATCTTGAACAAAGGGACAATTGTGTTGACTTTCTAGACCTCTCCTTCTTAAGTAGTTCTGTACCAGGTCTTCAGGTTCCTGTGTCTTTTCTTATATACAATGGGCAATAAATTAGAATATTTCAACCATTCATGAATCTGGGACTTGGATATTTCCTTCCAATTGGCATCTTTCATTTGACTTACAGTCAACACAATGGCATATTTACATTTTGTGTTAGGCGAAGAGTAAACTCTGGGGGGTGAAGCTAAGAAACAACTTTTCTCCATCCCAGTATGCAGATTTGCAACAGAGCTGTCTGCCAAATTAAGGTTGAGGCAGAGACAAACTGTTGAATTGGCACTTTGGAGTCTCAGGAGCCATTTATTGTGAATAGCTTCAGAGACAACAGGAGTCCTCTGGTTATGTTCCAAAGATCCCAGCTTTATTTAAACATTTCTCTTGTAGAGTAACACTGATAATTTTGTATGCCACATTTATTTTCAGTTTAACCTGTTTCTTACTCTCAATTATTTATAAAGACCCTCCACAGAATCCTGAAATAAGCCTTCCCCTGCCCCTGCAGCTGTTATTGCCTTTTCTATTTCATCCCCCGAATTTTTTCCGGTGATAATCACAGAGGGACTCCACTCCATTTCCTTGCTTGTGCAGCAATGCTAATGGTGAGGCCAGAGAAGAGGTTAAATTAAAAAAACAGATTTATAGCAACTTGGCAGCAGGCCACTTTCTCGGATGGCCCTGGGCGGGAGATGAAGGCCCTGCATTCTTTGGGAGGCACTTTGATGCAGCAGGAGTTAGGAAGGCAATGCTCCTCTTGTCAGTCTCTGTCAATATCTCTTACAGTGATCCCCTCTGGCAGTTTTGTCTCCTTCCAGGTGATTCTAGCAAACAATTGAGATATCAAACTGCTATAGATTTCTTTCTTTGACTGCCTTGCTAAAATGGTTGGTGCAACTTCCAGATCTTAAGGTACACATGGGTGTTCTTTTATTCATTGATCCTTTATTCATTCACTTCATCAAGAGGCAGTTTTTGTGTTTACTCACAACAGGGGAATACCGCTTGCTCTCAGGTGAGACAGATTGGTTTTCGGGGTTTTGGTCAGGGACTCACCGTGTTCTCACTGGGCTGCTTTGGGCAAGTGACTTAACCTAGAGGAGCCTCAGTCATCCTCTCAGCAGAATGGGGGTTCTACTATTTCTAAGATTATAAAGATTGAATATTCACTCTCAGCAGCTAACACAATGCTAAGCCTTTGTGCCAGGTGTTGAGGATACAAAATTATCATCAGACTCTATTCAAAAGCTGGTAGAATAGGATGTGAAGGTATCTCAGGCAAAGCCTTTTCTTATGCTTGATGGAATTAAAATATTTGAGAAGAAGTAAAAGATGCAGAGGCCGATAAGGCTCTATTGTTATTATCTCTCAATGGGAAAAGTAAAGCACAGTGATGTGAAAATAATTTATTTTGACCATGTAGGTAAAAAGAAAAATAACTGATTGGTTTGTATTGAGAGGCCAGAATGATTATGCTAATGTTCCAATAATAAAAGAAAATCTTTAGCTTATTTAAAATATTATTTTTCTTATTATATCAACTGGAACATCTGGACTCAAGTTCTAAGTAAGCAACAGTGGAACCTCGGACAAATCACTGCTCCCTTCTGCAGGCCACCATCATCCATCTTCCATTTCCTCATCATGAAAGGTGATGGTTGAAACAAGTCACCTCTCCGGTCTTCTCTAGGTTTCTAAACATTTTATATTTTTAGGACTTTGACTCCCCTCATCAATGGAAGCTGTAATTATGATAACAACAACAGCAGCAATGCAACAGCGAATGTACATCTAAATACTTCCTCACATAGTCCTTTTTCCCCTCTTCAAGCGAAATCCTGAATTACAACTATGAGGATGTTAATCTGGAAACCAGTTAAGATAAAGCACCAAGTTTTGGAATAAGCAGCCTTACATTGCCTGAAATCACAAGCTGTTGTAGACATAAGATTTTGGAAAATATAGTTTGATTTTTTGTGAGTCATAATTTTAGCTAAAATGTGCATACTTAATCGAAATATTTAACATTTCAATTCTCTATTTTTATGTAATTAGTAATTAGAGTAATAAGGGATATTTTATATCAAGTAAACAATAACAAGATGTGGGACCACATTGCAAAAGATTAATGAAGAAAGCAAGAAGGATAAATGTCTAGTCAAAACGTTAGAAAATTGCAATTAAAAATTAGCAGTTTTCTTTCTATCCTTCCTTTTGTCCTCCCTCTCTTCCTTCCTTTATTTCTCTTCCTGTCTTCTTTTGTTCTCTCCTTCCCACTTCCCCCCCCATTCCTTTATTTTTTGTTGTCCAGTAGAAAACATGTTCACTGCCCATCGACCTAGTTACGAGGACTGGCTTCCCTACTTACTAATTTTGTCACCTTGGGCAATTCCATTCATTTCCCAGAGTCTTATTTTCTTTATCTATAAAATGACGCAATCAATAAAAATATCTGCCATGAGATATCTGTACAATTCAGATGAGATAAAGTGTGTACCAACATTCTATCAGCCACAAAAGGCTGGACTGTATTAATATCATTCTGCCTATGTCTGCAGAGACAGACACTGCTGTCCCCTTACCCTTCCCTTCATCATCCATATTTAGAAACCCCTTTTCCTTCTCTACTCTACCCACTCCTTCTAAAACATACACCAATCTGGGAAAACTAAAGAATCCTGCCTCATTTCCTATTTTGTGGACTTCATTTTATCATGCAATAATGATAAATATTTCACACACCATATAAAAATCGAGGGTCAAAGGTGTTGATGCTATCATAAGAAAGTGTCTTGCTGGTTTTCAGGGAAGAGAAAGGTGATGATTTTCTGTTTCATTGGTACATTGCATCCCTGGTACCAGTGGTTCCAATCACTTCCAGAGGACCAGCATGGATAGGTCTGCTATTCTGTTCACTTATACCACTTGTCATTGAATGGTTAGTGGGTCAAATACTTGACCAATACTTTTATGCCACCACATTTTTTGGATAGGTGAATAAATGTTAGTGTTTCTCTCTGCTCTTTACAGGCTACAGTTGACTAATTTTCACATCTTCTCTCCACGTGACTGCTGAAATTTATGCCCACCCTAAAATACCTCAGTTTAGTCCTTGATGGTCTAAGGCAGTGCTTCTCAAACCTCAGTGTGTATACATATGAATCATCTTGGTATCTCACCAAATAAAGATTCAGACTCAGTAGATTTGGGTTGGAGCCCAGGATTCTGTATTTCTTGCAACTCCCAAGTAAGAGGTGGTACTCATGATGCTGGTCTGCAGTCCTCCTTTGCAGAGCAGGACTAAGAGTGCTGAGGAAGGGGGATGAGCTAGTCCCAAAAGCCGTGGTTTCTGGTTCAGTTGATAGAAAAGAGTGAATGATGGAGAATGTGACAGGATGTGTGGTATTTCCCAAATCATAGCTGTGCAAATGAAGACTGAACGGTGCCCATACTCCATCGCCCAGTGGGAGTGCCCAACAGACCTGCTGATGAAGATGCACACCCACCACGTCCAACTGGCATGTTTCTAGCTGCACGCCCAAAGAGGCCATGCAACAAGTCAAACGTTTTTTGTGTCTTCTTAAAAATCACTTTCTTTGTTTTTTCTTTCTTCCTTTCTTTTTTTCTTTTTCTTTTCTTTTTTTAATGGAGTTTCGCTCTTGTGCCCAGGCTGGCTGGAGTGCAATGGCGTCATCGCAGCTCACTGCAACCTCCACCTCCTGGGTTCAAGCGATTCTCCTGCCTCAGCCTCCCAAAGTCCTGGGATTACAGGTATGAGCCACTGGACCCAGCAAAAATCACTTTCTTCCAGTTTTTTCCCCTGACCTTCAGAAGTGGAAGATATTAATCTTGTCCTCTAGCTCCAGATTCAACCAAATATTCTCTAGACATAAAGTCTCTTCAGTTCCTTTAGGGCCATAGTTAGGCCTCGTCTCTGTCATGTCAGGTAAGAGCTTTTTGTGGAGGGAAGTAGGAAGTACGCACTGAGGAGTGGCAAACCCCTGAGTCAGGTGATTTAGGGAAGCCTGAGTCTTACCACACTCCTCCCTTGCAACTATTAATACTCCCATACTCCCCAAAGTGACATCTGGACCCCGCCAGTTGGGCTGAGTATTCATTTGAGTGTGTGTGTGAGGGGTGGAGGTGTGATCTGATGGTTTGTTTTCTTTGTGGTGGTTATTTGGGAAGGAGGGAGAGGAAGGGCAAAGAGCCAAGCTGTGAAAGAGAGAAGTAAACGTCTGCCCAAGGTTTATGGCAGCTGCTCCCACCAGAGAGGTGCAGAGTCAGGGGTTGCATTTCATGTTCTCAATCCTTATGCATGGGAAAAAACACAAACAGAGGAAAGGTTTTTCCTTCCTGGTAATGAGGTTTATGGACTGTCTTTACGTAATTCTCATTCTCTTCCAACATAATACACCAAGCATGGGTTTTTAAATAGAAGTGCAACTTTTTCACTTACTGGCATGAGATCTTGGGCATACTTAACTACTCTGAGTCTTTTTCTCTAATCTCTAATATAGGGATAGTATATAACCCATTGGGTCTTTACTTGTATTAAATTAGACTAAGTGATACACTCTATATGAAAAGACCAGTATGTGCATTATATGTTATAGATATTTAACTTTACTATCATTATCCTAGGTAATTTTATATTTTAATCAGAATGGATATTGAAGAACAAAGGGATTTTCCTGATTCCTTGAGAACTTGCTTACGTGTGTGTGTGTGTGTGTGTGTGTGTGTGTGTGTGTGTGTGTTTCTGACTTCTGAGCTGTTTATTTCGGGGGTGATAAGACTCAGAATATGTTTGCCTGCACTGTTCCCATAAGCCTCAGTCTGTTTAATCTGGGTTCATAATCAATCCAGAGCATAAGTCTATTACTTTTGTGTAGTATTTGGTTTTGATTCTAACTGGCTTTGTATTTTTATCCGTTATAATAGTGATGATGATAAAAAGAAGAATATCAATTCTAGTAACAACTAAGACATATATGATCCTCACTACATGCCTAGCACCGTTCCAAGCCCTGTATGTGTATTAATCCATTACCACAAAGGACAGTTCCTATTATCATCCTCATTCTGCAGATGAGGAAGCTGAGGCACAAGTATCATCCAAAGCACTTGACTGTGGGCTTTTTGATTACCTTTAGATCACTTTGGTATTAATAAACACAAATTTCACTTTTGTTTTCTTTAATGTACACACAATAGCTATAGATTCTTCTGGGCCACAGTCATGACCTAATTATCTCCTCTGTTTATGTAGTTTTGTGCAGAAGCAAATCTTTGTTTTTCAAATTTGAAAATAAATGCAAACCCTAAGGTTGGTTCTGTCAACACCCACTCCTGAATGTTTCCTGAATCTGATGACTTCTGCCCAATGAATTTCCTTAAACCTTCATTTAACATGCCACCACCTCTTGCCTGGAGGCTTGCAGCACTGCCCCTATGGTCTCCATGCTTGCACATTTGCCTCTCAATCCATTCTCCACACAGCAGCCTGAGTGAGCCTAATGTAAGCCAGATGTTAACATTACCCTGTGACAAACCCTTCAACACCTACATATTAAAGTACAAACTACCAACCAGGTCCAAAAAGAAAAAAATCCCACCCACCACTGCCTCTGCCTACCTCTCTACCTTTTTTTTAAATTTTTCTCTGTTACTGGGCAGAGTTCTTCAGAAAAACAGAATCAGTAGAACATGTGTGTGTATCTTTCTTTCTTTCTTTCTTTCTTTCTTTCTTTCTTTCTTTCTTTCTATCTATCTATGAATGATGGTTAATATTTGGTGTCAACTTGACTGGGTTGAGGGATGCCTAGATGGCGGGTGAAACATTGTTTCTGGGTGTGTCTGTGAGTACATTGCCAGAGGAGACTGATATTTGAGTCAGTGGACTGCGAGGGGAAAACCCACCCACAATGTGGGTAAGGCAACATCCAATCTACTGCCAGCATGGCTAGAACAAAGCAGGCAGAACAAGGGGGATAAGCAGCTTGCTTACTGAGTCTTCTGGCTTGCTCTCTCTTTTTGCACCATGTGAACAGTTGGCTTCCTCTCCTCCTGCCCTTGGACATCAGACTCGAGGTTCCTCACCCTTTGGACTCAGAGATTTGCACCAGTGGCCTCCCAGGGGCTCTTGGGCCTTTGGCCTCTGACTGAGGGCTTCCCCGTTGGCTTCCCTGGTTTTGAGGCTTTCAAACTTGTACTGTCTCATGCTATGGGCTTCATCTATTTCCCCAGTTTGCAGACAGTCTATCATGGGACTTGGCCTGGGAATTGTATCCTATTCATTCTCCCCTTTGGAGGACCATGACTAATACAATATATAAAGATATTACAAGAAATTGGCTCACAAAATTATGGAGGCTGGTAAATTCAAAATCTGCAAGGCAGCCTTTAGGCTGAAGACCCAGGGAAGAACTGATGTTGCACTTTGAGTCCAAAGACCTTTGCTGCAGAACCAGAAAGCGTCAATGTTGCAGATGAAGTCCAAAGGCAGTCTGTTGGAGAATTTCCTCATGCTCAAGGGAGCTAGACCTTTACTCAGGGCTTCAAGAGATTAGATGAGACCCACCCACTTTATGGAGGGTAATCTGCTTCACCCAAAGACCACCAATCTAAATGATAACCTCACCCAAAAACACTCTCAGAGAAACACCCAGAATAATGTTGGGCGAAAAATCTGGGTACCCTGTGGTCCAGCTAGGTCGACATGTAAAATTAACCTGCTCACTCTCTGTATTCATTAAATCACAGCTAGGTTTGTCTCGGAATCTCTGTCCTGCTCTTTCTCCTAGTTGGAATGGTTTCTACCCTTTCTAAAATGTGAATTCCTTCTGGGAAAAGATTCCGTCCTGTCTTGTTCTCTGATGTAATCTAGTGCCTACAAACAGGCCTGCCACCTGGGCATGCCCCCAAAATGTATATTTACAAAGTAGATGATTAAAGTAATTAATTAATCTGTTCAAAGAAGATAGTACACCTGGACCTAAAAACCCAAGAGATCATTTATGTTGTGTGATATTGGAAACGCAATGAAATTCAGTCTTTCTCAAAGCATCTCTCTCCTGAACCATCAGACAAACATCCTCATCTGTTACCTCAAATCTGTACCCTTCAAGTTGCCCCCGATTAGATAATATAGCCTGAAACATTATGACCCAATGATCTCCACTAAGTGCTTATGTTACCTGAAGCTTTTGCTCCATTTCTTTTACATAATCATATTGATTCAAATTAACTTGTCATGGAACGCTTTTGGCATTACCTCCAAAGACCCTGAGACTCTGACCCTGAAGGAATATTCAGAGATGTTCAGAGGTGAAAGACTAATATTACAATAGCCAACTTTTCTTTTTCATAGATGAAAAAACTGAGGCCTGCTCAAGGAAATTGTCTTGTTCAAGGCCAGACAACCAATTAAGAAAAAAGTTTAGTACAGGACTTAGATCCCCTTAGTCTGGTACTCTGCATAACAGACAAATTTCAGCAAAAGAAATATACTCACAGTACTGAGTGACATGCCTGCACAAAGCAATGTTATAAGGGTTCGAGGGTGGGAGAATGTGCGTATGAGGCTGTATGTGTATTTGAGAAAAGGGAATTACTGTTGGGGTTTGGGAAGGAAAAGCATATTATCCTTTCTTCCTCTCAAGTCCAAAAGCGATCAGCGATCCGTAAGTAAATTATAATGACCAAGAGATGAACATCTTAAAAAAACTGCTTTATTATTATTATTAGGTTGGTGCAAATGTAATTGTGTAATTGCAGTTTTTGCCATTAAAAGTAATGGCATTACAAGTAGCGGCAAAATCCGAAATTACGTTTGCACCAACCTAATATTATTATTAGGACAAGGTCTCATTCTGTAGCCCAGCCTAGAATGTGGTGGTGAGATCATAGCTCACTACAGCCTTGACCTCTTGGCCTCAAGCGATTCCCCCACCTTAACCTTCCAAGTAGCTGGGACCACAAGCATGTGCCATCACACCTGGCTAATTTTTGAAAAATTTGTTTTGTAGAGACAGAGTCTTGCTATGTTGCCCAGGCTGAAATTGCTTTATCATTACCACTAATTGGAAAACACTGTTTTATATGTGCAGCCACACAGCTTGCTAACTCTATTCTTCATCCAATTCTTCACTCTTCTTTGAGTGAAGTTCACGAAAAATTTCACTCAAAGGAGAGTTTTAACCTGAAGAGCAGAAATAAATATCCAAGATCATTGTTTTTACTGATCCAGGGCAGGCGTAGAACAAAGACACTAAATCTCCACTGGCTGCAGGTTTTTTTTTTTTTTTTTTTTTTGTTTTTTTTTTTTTTTTTTAAGAGATCTGTCACCCAAGCTGGAGTGCAATGGCACCATCTCGGCTCACTGCAACCTCTTCCTCCCAGATTCCCAGATTCAAGCAGTTGTCCTGCCTCAGCCTCCTGAGTAGCTGGGATTACAGGCACAACCGCCACGCAGGCTAATTTTTGTATTTTAGTAGAGGCAGGGTTTCACCATGTTGGCCAGACTGGCCTCAAACTCCTGACCTCAGGTGGTCTGCCTGCCTCAGCCTCCTAAAGTATTAGGATTACAGGCATGAGCCACCACACCCAGCCTAGTTGCAGCATTTTGATAAATTCGCTACACAGCCCCAAATGTGGACTGATGTTTGCCACATCCTTAACACAAATCCAATTCAACTCAATCCAATGAGTTGCTTTCTATCTCCAGGAAGAAAAGGGGGGTTAGAGGTCTGACTGGAGTGACACTTATAACTAGCCAAATCTCTCCAAGGAGAGAAAGGTGGGCAGAAGGACTGGCATGAAAACATTCTGCTGTTGCCCAGCTGGGGAGAGCAAGTCTGGGTCATGGGATTAGTATGAAGGACTTTGACCTTCCCTGAAGAGCAGGATTCTTAACAGACCAACTACATTGTTCTGAGTGATTGAGACATCATCATTCTGCTAGATCCTCTTCTCACTGTATTGCATAGGCCTAAAAAGCAGGGGCTAGTATTCTAGTATTCTTATTTTCCTTTGACTCCCTAGAACTTCACAGCGTGTCATATGCTGCATATAGAGTAACTGCTTGCTCAAACTTGGAGTAGAGTGATGGTCTCAGCTGCTGGCATTGTCTCTATGGTCTTTTATATTTTCCCTAATTCCCTATAGGGAGGAGCACTGGCCTAAAGTATGGATTTTGTTTTAGAGGGAGTCTCACTCTGTCACCCAGTCTGGAGTGCAGTAGCACGATCTCAGCTCACTGCAACCTCCACTTCCTGGGTTGAAACGATTCTCCTGCCTCAGCTTCCCAAGCAGCTGGGACTACAGGCACGCACCACCACATCTGGCTAATTTTGTATTTTTAGTAGAGACGAGGTTTCTCCATGTTGGTCAGGCTGGTCTCGAACTCCCAACCTCAGGTGATCCGGCTGCTTCGGCCTCCCGAAGTGCTGGGATTACAGGCGTGAGCCACCATGCCCGGCCAAGTATGGATTCTACTCCTGCAACTCTAAACACCATGTGTGTGACTTTTGAAAATTATGTCTCCCCCATGTCTCAAAATTCTGACAAAGTTAGGGTGAAAATATTGCAGGGAGTATTAAATGGGATCCTGCATGTGAAGCAGTTTGCCCAGTTCCTGGCATACAGGAGGCACTCAACAAATGACAATTAAATGTGGACTGGCTTCATGGGCACACATCCAGTGCACATGGAAGGGACCTGCTGTTGGTTTAGTACCTTGTTGCTGCCATCTTGAAATTCTTAACATTCTTTCAACAAGGGGGCCCATATTTTCATTTTGTGCTGAGCTCTGCAAATTATGTCGTCAGTTTTGATGATATAGTGATCTTGGAGGAATATGGACACAACTTAAAGGGAAAGAAGCAGAAGCAGAGAAAGAAAGATAAGAGAAAAGAAGCAAGAGGGAGTAGGGGAAGCTCTATTTTTATTACTCAATTTTTCCTAGAAAATTAAAATACTAAAAATAAAAAATAAATTTCTTTTTTCTATGGGAATGTTTCTGGGAAAATTGGAATAGGGTTGGAGAAAAAGAGAGGTTAGTGTGTGGGCCAAAAATGGATGAGTTTCCAAATCAAATTTTAGCCTATCTTATCATGATGCCTACAGATTGCCCAGAAAAGGATCAAAAATCAAGAAATCCTTTTGAATAGACAAATCAAAAACACAATACCAAGAAAATTGACATAATACCATAAAAGGTCTCTGACTGAAATACTTATGTAATCTTTTTTTAAATGGTGAATAATATATAACTTGCCCAGGCACATAGAAAAGCGGTCTTCATAACATAGTGCATTCAGTTGCTCAGAACTTTGGAGAATAAAGTACAACCACACCTCACGTAAAATCTTAAGATAATGGGAGATTCATTATAGATGTTTATTGACCAGTAATTATTTGCTTCTCTCTTCAGCTGAAGGGATTCTCTCACAGAGCCCACACCTGCCGGAGAGTAACTTTTTCTATTGTTTCATGTTCTACCTACTGCAGCAACACAGAATAGTTCACACCCTCATGCCAGTCCTCTATCATCAAGGACAGCTGTCCTTAATTCCTAAGACATTCTTCCTCCAATTAAACCTCCCCAGTGCTGCCCTCAGTGGTTCACATCTGTAATCCCAGCACTTTGGGAGGCCAAGGCAAGAGGATTACTTGAGCCTAGGAGTTCAAGACCAGCCTGAGCAACATAGGGAGACCTTGTCTCTACAAAATATTCAAAAATAAATAAATTAGTTGGGTATGGTGGCATGTACCTGTCATCCCAGCTACTTCGAAGGCTGAGGTTGAAGGATTGCTTGAGCTCAGGAGGTTGAAGCTGTAGTTAGCTACGATCACACCACTGCACTCCAGCCTGGGCAATAGAGAAAGACCCTGTCTCAAGAAAAAAAAAAATTAAAAACCACCTCCCGCACCATTGGTTACATGGCATAGTCTTTACATCCCGCATTATCCTAGCCATTCCTTCTAAATAGGTTCTAGTTTTTTAATATGCCTCCTAAAATATGGTGCTTGAAATTCAAACAATCCTCTGGATATATAGTCAGATGAGATTAGAATAAAATGGATGACTCATTTCTACTTCTATGGTCTTAAATCATATTTATTTTATCTGATGGCTAACCTGAAATTCTAGCATATATTAGTCTATCCATTAAGTAAAACTTAGAGATAGGTCATGTATTAGTCTGTTCTCTGTTCTCACACTGGTAAAAACACATACCCAAGACTGGTTAATTTATAAAGGAGAGAGGTTTAATTGACTCACAGTTCCACATGGCTGGGGAGG
This sequence comes from Papio anubis, assembly GCF_008728515.1. Classification (NCBI taxonomy): domain Eukaryota; kingdom Metazoa; phylum Chordata; class Mammalia; order Primates; family Cercopithecidae; genus Papio; species Papio anubis. Next base: position 105,610,764 of record NC_044985.1, on the reverse strand, counting down.
CCTCATGAAACTTACAATCATGGCTGAAGGCAAGAGAGAAACAAAGGCACATCTTACATGGTGGCAGGCCAGAGAGAGCAAATGAGCAAAGGGGGAAGAGCCCCTTATAAAACCATTAGATCTCATAAGAATTCACTCACTATCATGAGAACAGCATGATGGAGACCACTCCCATGATCCAATCACCTCCCACTGGGTCCTGCCCTCAACTTTTGGGATTATGGGGATTAAAATTCTAGAAGAGATTTAGGTGAGGATACAGAGCGAAACCATATCAGGAGGTTTCCATGAACTCAGTCAAAGATGGACTTCCTGGCTTTTGGGAGGTTTGAGTCATGTGTATGTGCACTTTCAGAGAGGAGGGCTTCCACAGGTTTCACTGGATTCCCAGAGGTTTCCGACCCCAACAAGTCCAAAGAGCTTTTAAATAAGAACTACAGTAGAAGTTATCTGGTATAGAAGAATATTTTTAAAAAGGTAAATTAAAGAAGGAAATTATTTTTAAATGACACATAAAGGCTTTAAACATTTTGTTTGACTTAAAACATACACATATGCAAATTTTGCCATTTTTTGAAGGAGTAAAACCTTTTTTCTGTTTGGGTAAGCTAATTAGAATTTTGTGTTTGCATTATAAAAAGCATACTATTAAAAGCATCATATAAGAGTGTCATTTGGAGTATGTTTCAAATGAAGGGAGAATTTTAGGACACGGGAGAAGTAACATGAATGCAGAATTCTAGATTTCTAGATTTTTATAATTTTTTGATGAATGTTTACAGTTACCATGCTCACATTTAATAGCATTTATTAAATTGTTTGCCTTGTCAACTGTTTTAAAAAATATTCAACTTAGTTGAATCAACAACTCTAATTATATTTTATCAATTTAAGTAATGTTGAATTAAATAATGCAATTAATATTGTTAGGGTCTACAAAAGTGTACTCAAGAAATAGAATTCTTTTTCCTATCCAGGTTCTGAACAAGTTGAAAATAAAACACAGAGCAAATATTGAGGTCAGAATATCACTTTTACAATTACAGAGCCCAAACTGAAGGGCTTGACTTTAGTTTTTAGCCAAGATGATAGTGCCATAGGAATTAGGCCAAGACTTAATCACCCAATCCAAAGAAGCAATGGGCTTGAGCCTGCCTTCCCCTACAGGGACAAAGTTCCCTGGAAGCAGAACATGGTATGTTTATCCGAAAGAGAAAAGCAACGCTTAGCCAACCATATCATTTGTCTCACCTTTACCATTGGTAAATCACTGTATCTTCCCAGGGACAGAAGGAGACAAAGAGGTTTGGAGCGTGCTTGGGGAAAATCCCTCATTATGGTATCAAGGAGTAGGGAAAAGGACTTTTCCTCTCAGAGTAATACCAAGTGAAATTGGCTTCACTAGGTTCAGGAGCACACCTGTCTGGCACTGGATAAGCACACAACTCACACATGACAATAGTGCATGGTTCTGCTGAAGAATAGCCTGCTAGCTGGATGTGTTCAGTCAGCATGCTTTTCAGAAGCAATGGCAAGTGTCAGTTAATCCTTCTGTTTGATAGACGTCAGTGAAGCGAATTCAATTATCTACTGAGCCCAAGCCTGCTCCATCCTGTCCATAAGTTTATATGGGAATTAAATGTGTAATTTTTTATATTTCATCTTATTTGTTTCAAGATATGATTTTAGGATGTTACTCAATTCTAAGAAACATCAGGAAAACAACTTTCCTGAGGGCAAAACTGAAAGCTTCTTACTTTCCTAAAAACTTTAGAATTTTCAAGATGCCTTATAACAAAGCAAATATTTTATAATTAATAAAATGATAATGAAAGGAGTACAAAGCTATTAGCACAAAGTTTGTACCCATCAAACTCTATGATCAGATAATGACAAATATTATTTGCAAGGATTAAAAACTAGAACACATTGACCCTAAACACAATCTTTGCCAAAATTTTATCTTAAGTAAACTTAATAAAACATAGATATTTGCTTACAATATTTTTCTCCACATGGAGCATTTGGAAGGTTTTTAATGTGACCTAGGTGTGCAACAGCTTAAAAAAAAGATCTAATTGTCTATGTTTGCAGAATTCTTATTAGGGAGCAAAACAATTATTTTAAAATGTAGTTTTTAGTTTAAATATTTCAAACCTTGAGATAGAAAACATGCATATGCATTACAAAAATGTGTTAAACATGTTCTGATTCTTATCCTAGGTGAGCCAATTTTGGAATATTATCTGAACTCTATTCCTTTCTAAAAAGAAGGAAAATTTCTCATGACCTTCTTTGAAAAGTGAGAATTGTTTTGTTCTTGTTTTTCATTATTTAAAATGAAGTCTTTCAATTTAGACCCACTCCTCCCTCCGCCTCCACAATCCCACAAAATATTTGTGACTGGATAGTGCTTTTGTGCTTTTAAAGACAGATAGTTTCATAAAGCAATTTTACAATTACCAGTAGAATTTTTTTTTTTGAGACAGAGTCTTGCACTGTCACCAGGCTGAAGTGCAGTGGTACGACCTTGGCTCACTGCAACCTTTGCCTCCCAGGTTCAAGTGATTCTGCTGCCTCAGCCTCCCGAGTAGCTGGGATTACAGGCACCTACCACCATGCCCAGCTAATTTTTGTATTTTTAGTAGAGATGGGGTTTCATCATGTTGGCCAGAATGGTCTCGTCCTCTTGACCTTGTGATCCTCCTGCCTCGGCCTCGCAAAGTGTTGGGATTACAGGCGTGAACCACCGCACCCGGCCAAGAATGGTTTTTATTTTTTAGTAGAGACGGGGTTTCACCATGTTAGCCAGGATGGTCTCGATCTCCTGACCTCCTGATCCGCCGGTCTCGACCTCCCAAAGTGCTGGGATTACAGGCTTGAGCCACCGCCCCCAGCCATGAATGGTTTTTAAAACACATTTCTAGAAAACGTCTGAGAGCCTGGAGACTAAACTGAATTGAATTCTTACTTTAACATGTTTAAATACACATACAAAGGTTACAGTTTTGGCTTTGCAAAGCACATGAAATTTATTAAAATAGACACACACAACAGAGAAAAAAGTGCTATCGTTAGTCATGGGAGAACCTGTACTGGTTGCCATATTATTTATCCTAATATAGTTGCATGGTCATCTCATGCAGTAATTTTCAAATTGTTGGTTACCAGCTGTGGCTGGGTGTGAAATCAGTGTAGTAGATCTCATAAATTTAAAAAGTAAGCAAACAGAATAGAATGGAGAAGAAAAAATGACAGAGTATATTGTGCGTGATAACTGTATATATAATTTTGTGAACATTTTGTTAGATTTGTGTGTTATATGCTTGCTGTGTTGCCATGTGAAATGTATTTCTTATTGTAGGATCGCGGTACCCAAAAGGCTGCAAAAAAAAACCCCCAAGAAACCAAGATCACAGACCTCTTAACTACCAGATATTAACTTTACACTGATTACTGTTATATTTGACCAAAGTGGGGCATTTGGCACTGTTGATTACAACTTCAGCTCTGTGTTGAAAGTCAACCCTCCTTTGACTTCTGCAATGTTTCCTTCATATTTTCTGACTCTCCTGGTCACTCTTTATTATCTCTTATCCATCCTGTTTACAACTCCTCCAGCATAAAGGACACGTTTCGTAACAGAGTAGAATATCCTTTGTGGCTCCCCTAACGGCTCCTGGTGCCTCATCTCCCATCTCTTTCTCTCAGACACCCAGTCCTGTAGCCACACCAAATTCCTTGCAGATCACCTGGTTGGGCCATTCCATCTTTCCTGCCTATGTTTAAACTGTTCCTTCTTTTCTGACTGCCAACCTAACATAATCAAAAGGGTTAAAATCTAGTTTAAAGACAGCTTAGTCAAGTGCAAAGGTTGAGGACTCCAGCCAGGGACACACTTCCAAGTTGCCCTGGGGAGTGCTCCAAAGAACAAAAGTTTTTAAATAAAAAAAAGGACAAGTCAGAAGAGGGGACGGTTACAAAAATTTTTGTCAAAAATTCTCTTTGGTTTAGAGAAATAACATCATTTAGTGATTGGCTGTACATTGTTAAACTATAGAGCACATGGCATTTTATGGCCAGGTGTCGTCAGTCTAGAGCCTGTGTGACAAGTGGCTTCAAGAAATAATTATTTAGCTCAAGGAAGAGTTAGATCTGACCATTGTTACGTTTTAAATGTCTTTCTGGGACTGATAATTTAAAGGGGCTTGCATTCTTCAGATAAAAGGCTTTTTTTCTTTCTCATGACCAATCATCAAGTTTCCGTCTAGAGAAATACTGTTCAAAATATTTTGGTTATCACTAACATTGCAACTCATTACATGTATTTAATGCATATATATGTATCTATATACATATATATATAATGTCTATACTTAATATAACATATGCTTATGTAATCAGATATAAATATTTAGAGAAAAAAGACTTACCTTTCTACCTAGGGTACATTCACATTTCCCTCCCTTCCTTTCCATTTTAAAAAATGCTGATTCTGAACCAATAAATTAATTTTACTAATTAGTAGTGGGTTTCAATCCAAAATAGGTCATAACCCTTTCATGGGAAAACACCTTGGAGTGAACTAAAGCCTTCTTTCTTTCCTTTCTTCTTTCCTTCCTTCCTTCCTTCCTTCCTTCCTTCCTTCCTTCCTTCCTTCCTTCCTTCCTTCCTTCCTTCCTTCCTTCCTTTCTCTCTCCTTCCTTCCTTCCTTCCTCTCTCTGTTTCCTTCCTTCCTTCCTTCCTTCCTTCCTTCCTTCCTTCCTTCCTTCCTTCTTTCTCTCTCTTTCTTGCTCTCTTTCTTTTTTTTTTCTTTTTCTTTGGGGACAGAATTTCTCTTCAACACCAGGCTGGAGTGCAGTGGCACAATCTCAGCTCACTGCAACCTCTGCCTCCCGGCTTCAAATGATTCTCCTGCCTTAGCCCCGCCGCCCCCCCCCCCGCTGCACCCCCCCCCCCCCCCAGCTGAGTAGCTGGGACTACAGGAGTGCGCTACCACGCCCAGCTAATTTTTGTATTTTTAGTAGAGATGGGGTTTCACCATGTTGGCCAGAATGGTCTTGATCTCTTGACCCACCTCGGTCTCCTAAAAGCCCCTTCTTTAACCAACTCTCCCTCCTTTGTGTGTCTTCTCCAGGGCAATTCTGATCATGTTACATGCTTCTTTGCTATGCCTCCCAGGATTAAACACAGTGAAATATTCTGAGCACTTCTCACTCATAGGTTCATAGCTTGGGCAGGTTCACTCACGCAACAAATATTTATTAATGTCAACTATGGCAAAAACACTGTGCCGAGCACTGGAGATAGTGAACCTAGATGGAGTAGCTAGACACATTCCATCTCTGGTCTCACACAGCTTGGAATCTTATCAATACTCTGGAATGTAGACCTTCCTGTTTAACCTAGTTAAAGTTAACCTTATTAGGTTTGGCTCATTATTACAACCTGTGGTATCTTTCTGCAGCTTAATTCTACCATCATTTCCAAATGAAAAGTCAAGTCATATTTAGAACTAAATATTCCTAAATATGGGGAGTTTTAGTCTCTACAATTACTTGCAAATGATGAGCATGTGTTCAAGTCATGGTGGGGGTCAAAGGTAAAAATTATTCTCTGGACAAAGCCAGAGTTAAATTTCACAGTTTCCTAAGTACCTCTGATTAAAATTTGCATACTCCCATCCATCATCCCAAGTAGATTATAATCTTCCTAAGGAGATACATGATCAGATTTTATAATTTTTGTGTATTGTCCACAATTTGAGCATTAAAGGTGCTCAATAAGTATTTCACTAATTAATTGTTTGGAGGATAGAATTAACAAAATATGCTCCACATTTTAAAATATGAATGTGGAAACAGGAGAAACAACTTTCAGGCATGCAGAATGCATAGAAAGTTCCCGTAAAGATGGGTTTTTAATTCCCAATTTTAACGTGTATGTAACATGGACAATTATGTCATTGGTTAAAAATATTTCTGATTTCACCATATTCACCTATGTTTAGTTTAAATAATACACTTGAAACTAACAAAACCCATGATTGCCTTTTGAGATTGCCTTTATCAGCATTTAATACTCATCCTGTTTTAAGATAATTACATGAGATAGTCACAGCTAATTAACACTGTTTCCTTAAATAAAGATTAAGTGGAAAGAATTTATCAGTGACTTTAAAATCAGATCGTTTTCTCCACTGGGTGATTCCTGGGCAGATTTTCAGCCTTTTCTTGAGTCAACAAGCATTACCTTCTCTCCCCTTAGCTGCCTTCAGCCAGAGACAGTCGGTGCAGCCAGTATTGACTTGATGTCTCCAACTATATTGTTTGATTTTAAAGCTTTTGGCCACTGAGTGGAATGTAGTGACAGAATAAAACACCCGGCTGGCTTTGTTCTTCCCACAGGTCCTCCCCGTCGCCATGGTTACCCAGCCATGTTGGGTAAAGATAAGGGAAGAACTCCAGGGAGGAGAGCCCCTCCTTCAGTGGCTGGGCCTGAGGTTCACAAAGCAGAGGAAGGTTATAAAGGTTCCAGAAGGCTGTATGAGACTTCAGGCTCCATTCCCCACCAATCCCTCCAGCAGCATTCAGCCAGACAAAGGGGTTCCTCTCAAGGAATTCAACTTGCAAATTTTGCACCTTGCAGAGTTTGCATTGTAATTTAAGTTTCTTGTCACTGGAAGTTAATAGTTTACCATTCCCTGCAGCCTACACTGACAGAAAGCCCAGAGAAGGTGTCTAATGAATAACGTGGCACCACCCAAGGGGAGCATGAGCCTGCGCTTCCACAGAGCACTGAGAAGATTCAGACTTTTTGCTTTTTTAATAATGTCAAAAAAACAAAAAACTCCTTCACTTATTCAGTAAGTGTTGTATTTCCACCAAAAACTGTTTCTACAAAGTGCCTGAAAAGTTTTCAAACACACATGGCAAGTACAACATCTACCCTTTGTGAAGGAGCTGGTAAATCTAATTGTATCCACATAAATAGGTTCCAATGAATCCGCTATGTGTATAAACCCATATTATCGTGTGTGTGTGCGTGTGTATGTTTTCAGAAAAATAACTGGCTGGGGATATGAGATATCCAGTTAGTACTTTCCCCGTTCCACATTTGAATGTATAGATGGAACCACTGTAAGACATTTTAATTTTATTCAAAAAGGAGAAAAGCGAAGAGCTGGCCAAGTGTATTAGTCCATTCTCACTCTGCTGTAAAGAACTACCTGAGACTGGGTAATTTATAAAGAAAAGAGGTTTAATTGACTCCCAGTTCTGTAAGCTTAAAAGGAAGCATGACTGGGAAGCCTCAGGAAACTTACAATCATGGTGGAAGGCGAAAGGGAAGAGGAAGGGGAAGACATCTTCACAATGGCAAAGCAGGAGAGAGAGAGAGAGTGAAGAGGGTAGTGCCACACACCTTCAAACCACCAAATCTTGTGATAACTCACTCACTATCATGAGAAAAGCAAAAATCACCTTCCACCAGGTACCCCCCCCCCAACACAGGGGACTACAATTCAACATGATGGGTACAGACAAAGAGCCAAAACATATCACCAAGTATTGTAGAAGAAACATGCATTGAACACAAGGCATACAAATTAGCCTAGAGTAGGCACTGAATTAATTCTTGTTGAATGAAAACAAAAATGAGTCAGATGGACCTTGATGCCAATCCTGATTCAGACCTTTGTTTCCTTTGCGGCCTGTGTGAGTTTCTTAGCATCCCTGAGCCTCACTTTCTCATCTTCATGTGAGGATGACATCTACTATAATAGAACTGTGATGAAGATTAAATACAGTGAGATAATGTATGTAACATGTCTGGTTCTTATGTAGGACTAAGTTCACTCAATATATGGTTGCTATTATTTTGTTATCCCTTTTTAAAATTGATACATAGTTGGACATATTTATGGGGTACATGTGATATTTTGATTCATGCACACAATGTGGAATGATCAAATCCAGTATTTAGGATATCCATCATTTCAAACATTTCTTTGTATTAGGAATCTTCTCTTCTAGCTATTTTGAAATATGTGATAAATTATTGTTAACTATAGTCACCCTATGGTGCTATTGAACACTAGAACTTATTCCTTCTCTCTAACTGTATGTTTGTACTCATTAACCAACTTCTCTTTACCACCCTGCACCTTTCTCAGCCTTTGGTAATCATCATCCTACTCTCTAGCTCCATGACTTCGACTGTTTTAGCTCGTACATAGGCATGAGAACAGGTGATATTTGTCTTTCTGTGCCTGGCTTATTTCACTTAACATAACGACCACTAGTTCCATCCATGTTGCAGCAAATTACAGATTTTCATTCTTTTTTATGACTGAATAGTATTTCATTAAGTATATATATCTTATTTCCTTTATCCGTGCATCCGTTGATGGACACATAAGTTAGTTCCATATCTTGGTTGTTGTGAATAGTGCTGCAATAAACATGAGTGTGTAGGTATCCCTTTGATATACTGAGTTCTTTTCCTTTTGACCAATACCCAGTAGTGGGATTTCTGGATTGCATGGTGTGTGTGTTTTGAGTTTTTTGAGAAAACCTCTATGCAGTTTTTCATAGTGACTGAACTAATTTACATTCCCACCAACAGCGTATAAAAGTTTCCTTTTCTTCACATCCCGGCCAGCATTTGTTAATTTCTGTCTTTTTGTCATAGCCATTCTAACTGGGGTGAGATGATATCTCATTGTGTTTTGATTTGCCTTTCCCTGATGGTTAGTAATGTTGAGCATCTTTTTCATATACCTGTTGGCATTTGTGTTAGAGTCTTCTCTGTTAGCTGCATGAGGCCAAGGCCCCATCTATTTATCTGTGTACTCAGAGGAGCTCAGAGGCACAGAGAGGTGCCCAGTCTATGCTTTTCCAGGCAACACTTCCCAATTGTTTTGCCTTTCCTTCTCCCAAGGACTCTGACTGAGGTTGATTGCCATGAATTACCTCATGGGCTTAGATCCTCAGTGGTTTATTGAGCTGGCTGGTACTTAAGAGAGATATTCATAGCCAAATGGTACTCTACATTAGAAGAGCTATAGCTCAGAGATTCTGGACTCTGAGCTCAGGTGCTAGAATCTTCTTTCTTGCTGCCTCTGCTATGCACAGTTAAGAGTGAAGATTGCAGGTCTTTCCCAGGTTCCACATATTTTCGCTTAACTATGCAACAATGCCACTTATCATTTGGCAAATATTTGTGTGCCAGGCACCGTGCAAGGCCAGGCATAGAGATATGCATAACACAGTCTGCGTCCTAGAGAATGTTAGGATTTGTTTAGCAGAAAGACTGTGATGCCATCAATAAAAGGTTTCCAATTCTGAGGAAAGAAAACAAGCACACAGGACAGCTTGATTCTAATAGCTTTGGATTCAGGCAGACTGTGATGAACAATTACTTTCTACTGACTAGCCACATGGCACCTTCATCTGTTTATGTGCTGCCTAGTCTACTAACACCTCTGTTATCTACCTTTTCTCCACTTTACGTGGGGATTACTGGATCAGCATCATCTGCACCCCAGGAGCTTACTAGAAATGCAGAATCTTAGGCACACACTCTGACCTACTGAATTGGAATCTGCATTTTAACTAGCGCCTCAGCTGCTTCTTATGCACAGGAGCGTTTGTTACCTTGATCTCTCTCAAGGTTTTAGGTAAGAGAGATGACAGAGGCACAGCAGTGAGCATATAACATTAGTTTTCTTCTTTATGATATATTTCTAATTACTGATACGTTATGTGCCATTAAAGTCATATCAGAGCCTTTAGCACACTAGTAAGAGACATGGCTGTAAGTAAATAATGTCTTACAGCTGCTGCTTTTGGGGTCATCCATAATGATGCTGAGATCAGAAGGAGAAATAGTTTTAGGATAGGCTCCAGTCATACAGCTAGTCCTCATGACAAAGAGGATAAACTCCTCAGCTTTGCTCATGGGCACCAGAGAAAAGGCCCATAGTAATAGGCAGAAAGTGCAAATGCATAGACAAGTAAGAATCTTACCCCTTGGAAAGTATGCCCACTGTAAACGTAAAGAGAAGTGTAGACAGCCATGGTGAGCTGGAGATATCGGAAAGATAATCAGAAATATCAAAAACAGATTCGTAATCCAAAAAGCCTCCCGGTAAGAAGCCAGTGGCCAGTGGGTTAGAAAACCCAGATATCTCCCCAAATAGCCAAGAAATGTAGGAAAAAACATTCAAGTTCAGTAACGATTAGGAATATACAAGTTGGAATAACAATGAGGCATCACTTTACCTTCAAACTAGAAAGAATTAAAAAGTTTATAGTAAACATTTATGAAGTAAAAGAGGCAAAAAGGGTACTCCTCTACTTTGTCAATGTGAAAAGTTAGAGTATTATGGAAAACAATTTGGCAAAACTTATTAGAATAAAAAGTATATACTTAAAAGTACCAGCATACACACATACATACACACACATATATACATACAAACATACATAGACATGCAGGTACATTCCAACATTGTTCAACAGCAAAAAAGTGAATAAATTTTGGAACTTCCCACACCATGAATTTTTATGCTGCCATTAAAAATAATAAATAAGAGCTATGCCAGTTACTTTTTAAGGATATCCACCAGGAATTAAAGAAAAAACAGATGTAGCAAAACTGAATAATATAATCGCATTTTTAGAAAATAGGTAACAACAAAAATATTCATAGCTGATGTCTTTATTGCTCCCCTGCAGATCCACTTTTCACCCTCTCCACCCTGCTCTGTGCCCTGGGATACTGACCTGGATGGCACACCCTTAAGTCTCTGACTTCCCATCAGCTTTAGCCAATCAGAGCCCTGGCAGATGATTGGAGAGAGGCTGGAAAATGAGGTCAGGGTTGGTTGAGTCTCTGAACATTATGACTTCCCTCTAAATAGCCCTTTCTATATGACTTTCCTTCAGGTTCTGGTAACCACTCCCCTGGCCCCTTTTCCTTTTATCCTTAGAAATATTAACAGCACTGGGATATAGCTACACTCCTTCTGGTTTTCAGTAACCTCTCTGCACTTTCATAAACAATCCCATTATTAGGTTCTTTTTGAATGATCTTCATTGGAACTTGCCATCTGTTTCCCGCTGAAACCTTGGCTAACACAACCTCTATTTCTGTATATTTATATATGTACATTCATGTTTGTATGCCATTACATAAACATGGGGAAATATAGAAGGATATATACTATGTTGCTGAAAGAGCTATGCAGAAGCTGGGTGAAGGGAGATAATGTGGCAGAAACAATGGTATGTAGAACAAGGGAGAGGGGAGCTGAGCAAAACAGAAAAAGAACAAGAAATCTGCACACAATCAAAAGCAACAACATAAAAACATGATATCACATTTAACATTTTATATATATATGTAAATTTAATCTAAAAAATTCAATGGGCAATATGAAAAAAGGCACTAAACAATACAGATTTTTTAGCTCACACGGTAGTGGGGGAAGTGGAGTGAGATACCAAACATCTTGATCTATAACCCAGACTGAAATACTCCTAATGTGAAGCAGGATGTCCCAGTGGAAGCTGAGATTCTTAAGCAAATTGATGGGCTTATAGAGAATATGAATTATTCTCTTAGTGATTGAACATGTTCAAAAAGAACAAAGAGCCACACATCTCAAAAAATCACTTTCTTAGAACCTACCTTAGCTGTAGAAAAGTAAAAAGAAACAAAATCATAGTTGAGAAAATGGCCCAGTCTTATGTTGGAAGAGGTTTGTAATTGTAGGACAGAGTAACACACATACACACACACACAAACACACACACACACAAAATTAGTCAAACAGTACTGTGCTTTATTCAGTGACAAAAGGAAAACATGAGGAGATGGGACACCCAGGATTTGAGGGAATGGTTGACTTGGCGCAAGACCAATTTTATTAGCTGAGAATGACAAGACATATTGAACAGAGGTGTCAGAGCTGTGAGAAGTGTATCAAGCACAAGTCTGGAGCCGAGAGGGCAGCCAAACTAATGAAGCCAGTGGCTCCTGGTCTAGAAAAATGCTTTTGCACTTAGTTTCTGTCCCTGGAATCAGACTCGCTGGGAATCAGAAACATTTCCCTAATAAGACAAAGTAATCACATCACAATGACCAAGAGAGAGGCTAGCACGTTATGGAACTATTTTATAAACCATTATAGGTTTTTCTAAAGGTCCCTAGTGATCAGAGGGTCAACTCTGAATCTGAGTTAATCAGAGAACTAAAAGAGAGGATTGAATTCCAGGAGGACAGTAGCCCACTCCAGGAGAAGACTTGGGAAGAGATCCAACAGTGCTCTCTCCCACAAACGTGTGGCGTGTTCCAGGTGAACAAACAGCCACAGACTGGAGAAAGCATGTGAGACTCTGTGTCATGCCTTTAGCTCCACCTTTGGCAGAAGAGTTATCTCGATACCTTCTGCTTGACCAGCAAGCTTTACTGCCAAGTGATGTGGTGTTAGATCCCAGCCAGACATACAGAGAAGTAAGCAATAAGCAATGTGAAACATCCTTTTATTTCTCCCCCATAGAATATTATTACAAAACAAATTAGTCCCCAGATGTCAAATGTATTGCAAATGCTAGCTATTTATAATAGCAACAAGTACTTATTGATCATCTCAGATTCTGGAACTGTAAAGCTATAAGAGAGCATGAAGACAGTTTACCTCAAGACATTTATTTCACAGATGAGGAAGCTGAGCGACTAAAGAAGATATGATATTTGTGCTCTGTAATTTTTGCAAGGAATATAGCATCAGAAATAGACTCACAACTAATAAGCTTAATGGAGTATTTCTAATATTAAAAAGGGAGAGTCCGTATAAATACAATAGCCCAGTTACCAAGTTAAAGAATCTCTTAATTACGGAAATCTGCAGTCTCCTTCAAACACAACACCAATGCATCCACACACACATACAACATGGCATTCATCACCCTAACAACCCATGGAGACATATCCACCCTGCATTTGTAAGTGGGGAAATGGCCTTGTTTCTCAAACTAAAGACACCATCGGGGCATGTGGCAGCACATGATTAAAACAGGAAGGCATTGTTCCCCAAGCTCTCTATTTTCTGTGATCTTAATTCCTGCTTCACATATCTACCCCTAGTGCCAACTGATGTCACAAGTGCAGAAACCCAGAGTCCGTCCCTGCTGCCAGAAGTCCAGCCAATGCAACTTTACTGCTCCCTTCTTACATGCTAACAATTGTGTCACGAGCTTGGACTGACCACTGAAAGACTGATAGGTTGGAGTGACAGCCTTTCAGCTCTGCAGAAACTACAAAACTCATGCAGACAAAGAAATGGGCAAGAGTTCCTAGAGTCAGGATACATGGATCCACTCACTCTCTGACATCCCATCTTAGCCTGATCCTGGTAGAGAGATGCAGAATCATTATTGATGATGCAGGTATGGCACAACAAGATGATTGTTTGGGGACCCTGATGCTTAACCAGGGACACCATAGGGTGGAAGCTGATCTTTCCTGATGTCATAGTATTCCATTTTAAACTAGTTGATTAAGTTAAAAATAATATAAATCTTCTTGTTTAAGTGAGAGTAGTTGGAACTGCTAATTAGACTTTTGGCAAACTCATTGGAGGGCAGTTACCCTTCCATGGGCTACTGTAGATGGATCTGATCAAAGATCCAGACCTCATCTGTTATCACTTGGGTGAATACTTTAACTAGACCGAGTACAGTTGTCTCTCTGTATCCTTGGGGGTCCTCATACATGGGTTCAACAAATCTCAGATCAAAAACAGTTGAAAAAGAAAAGGCATGGTTGCATTTGTGGTGAACATGGATAGCCTTTTACTCTGATTATTTCCTAAACAGTACAGTATAGCAACTACTTTCATAGCATTTACATTAAACTAGGTATTATAGGTAATCTAGAGATTATTTAAATATATGGGCAGATGTGCATAGCTTATATGCAAATACTACACCATTTTATATAAAGGACGTGAGCATCATGGATTTTAGTATCTGCGGGGTTCCTGAAACAAATTCTCCACCGACACTGAGGGGCAATTCTATGTTAATTCAGATAAGAACACAGAGAGTAAATAATATGAATAAATATCCTCATAAAAAGATGACAGTCACCTCATGGATAAAGAATCCTAGAGTCTCAGCCCTCGGAAGCTTCTTGTCTTCCTGGATTCCCCATCCAGTCTTTCTCTCTGCTCTGTCCTTTTCTCTGTTTCTTTGTTTGTTGCTACTTGGGCCCATCACACAATAGAGCACTGTCTCTAGAAGGTAAGCTGCATATAGTTAGAGGCATGGGTAAGTTACATAATCTTCATGAACTTTGGATTCCTCCTCTTTATTTTTTATTTTTTTGTTTTTCGAGACAGAGTCTCGCTCTGTCTCCCAGGCTGGAGTGTGGTGGTGTGATCTCAGTTCACAGCAGCCTCCAAGTCCTAGGTTCAAGCAATTCTCCTGTCTCAGCCTCTTGAGTAGCTGGGACTGCAGGCACATGCCACCATCCCTGGATAATTTTTATATTTTTAGTGGAGGTGAGGTTTTGTCATGTTGGCCAGGCTGGTGTCGAAAGCCTGACCTCAAGAGATCTGCCCACCTCGGCCTCCCAAAGTGCTGGGATTACAGGCATGAGTGAACCACTGTGCCTAGCCAGATTCCTTCTCTCTCTCTCTCTCTTTTTTTTTTTTGTATGAAGTCTCGCTCTGTCGCCAGGCTGGAGTGCAGTGGCATGATCTTGGCTCACTGCAACCTTCACCTCCCGGGTTCAAGCAGTTCTCCTGCCTCAGCCTCCCGAGTAGCTGGGACTACAGGCACATGCCAGCATGCCCGGCTAATTTTGTATTTTAGGAGAGATGAGGTTTCACCATATTGGCCAGGATGGTGTCGATTTCTTGACCTCGTGATCCACCTGCCTTGGCCTCCCAAAGTGCTGGGATTACAGGCATGAGCCACCCTGCCTGAACTGGATTCCTCCTCTTTGAAAGGAGGACAATAGTAGAACCTAGATAATGGATTTTTAAAAGGAACTAAGTTACTAAGGTAACTAACAGATATTGAATAATCTCTGGCACTGGCACATGGAAAACATTATTTAAGTGTTTGCTGTATTTTTCCTTTTTTTGTTTTTAGAGACAGAGTCTTGTTCTGTTGCCCAGGCTGGAGTGCAGTGGTGTGATCATAGCTCACTGCAGCCTCGAACTCCTGAGCTCAAGCAATTCTCCCGCCTCAGCTTCCTGAATAACTGAGATCACAGGTGTGTGTCACCATGCCTGGCTAATTAAAAAATAATAATAATTATATATATAATTATATTTATATATATTTATATATAAGGAGAATATATATATATGTATGGAGAGAGAGAGAGAGAGGAGAGAAAGGTCTTACTGTGTTGCACAGGCTGGTCTCAAACTCCTGACCTCAAGGGATTCTCCTGTCTCAGCCTCCCAAAGTGCCAGATTACAGGCATGAGCCACTGTGCCCAGCTGTGTTCGCTATTATTATTATTATCCTTATTTAGATGAAACTTAAGAGGCCTTAAGTATTCCATGCTCCCACATTTGCCTGTGCCTATTAAGTGTTTTAAGATTTCTCCTAGTTCTTAGGTCACTGATTGATTTAACTATGATTTCTAAAATCTCATTCTCTCTCTATCTCCCCAACCCTGAACACATACACACTCATCAGTTTTCATTGTGCACCATAATATATATTAATTGCTCCTACATTTCACAGTTACATTTGTTACAGAGGCCTCACATGGAGGTCCCTACTGAGATTGTCTATGGACCAGGTACCATGGATGGTGTTAGGGCTATAAAGAAAAGTGGCACACCCTGCCTTCAAAGAACTGATGGTCTACTAGTAAGTGGATATGCTGATAAATAATTGTCAAACATTGTGATGAGTGCTTGATAGAGTCACAAAGGTGCTATAGAGCCCCAGAGGAGGACACGACTGAACAAATGAGGGAGGTGTTGAGGGAAGGAGATCCTCGGAGGAGTTCCTGAAGTATGAATGGGAGTTTAGTGAGCAAAGAAAACAGGAAAGGGCATTGAAGGCAGAAGGACTGGCATGTATAAAGAAGGGAAAGTGGAAAAGCTCATTGCATATATAGTGCTCCATAAATCATTGCTTCTATCCATCAGAGGTATCAAAATATAAGAAATATGAGGAGATGAGGCTGAAAGGGGTCTGGCAGCCACATCATGAGAGACCTTGTGAATGGTGTAAAGATCCTGGTCGTGATTCCTAATATAATTTAAATGTGTGTCCCCACCCAAATCTCAGATTGAAATGTGATCCCCAGTGTCAGAGTTGGGGCCTGGTGGGAAGTGACCGAATCATGAGGGTGGATTTCTTATAAATGGCTTAGCACCATCCCCTTGGTGCTATCCTTGAGATAGTGAGTGACTTCTGGTGACATCTGGCTGTTTAAAAGTGTTGCATCTCGCCCTCG
This sequence comes from Papio anubis, assembly GCF_008728515.1. NCBI lineage: Eukaryota > Metazoa > Chordata > Mammalia > Primates > Cercopithecidae > Papio > Papio anubis. The sequence goes on along the minus strand of NC_044985.1, from coordinate 105,594,270 downwards.
CCCTGTCTTGCTCCTGCTCTGGCCATGCGATGTGTCTGCTCCCCCTTCACCTTCCACCATGATTGTAAGTTTCCTGAGGCCTCCCCAGAAGCTAAGCAGATGCCAGCATCTTACTTCCTGTATAGTTTGCAGGACCATGAGCCAGTTAAACCTTTTTAAAAAATAAATTACCCAGTTCCAGGTATTTATAGCAATGCAAGAATGGAGTAGTATAATCCCACATTGTAGACAATGAAGGTCTCTCAAAGGATTTTAATGAGAAACATAGTATTAGCCTGTTCTCATGCTGCTAATAAAGACATACTCGAGACTGGATAATTCATAAAGGAAAGAGATTTAATTGACTCACAGTTCTGTAGGGCTGGGGAGGGCCTCAGGAAACTTACAATCATGGTGGAAGGGAAAGCAAACACGTCCTTCCTCGCATGGTGGCAGCAAGGAAAAGTGCTGAGCAGAACAGGGAAAGCCCCTTTTAAAACCATCAGATCTCATGAGAACTCATTCATTGTCATGAGAATTTCAGGATGGGAGTAACTGGCTCCATGATTCAATTACCTCCCACCAGGTCCCTCCCATGACACACAGGGATTATGAGAACTACAATTCAAGATGAAATTCGGGTGGGGACACAGCCAAACCATATCAAACATTCATAGTCAGATTTACATCTGAGAAAAATCTTACTGGCCACAGAGTGGAGATGGACTGGGAAGGGGCATGTGGTGTGGGTGGAGTGGGAACTATTGCCAGTAGCTGCTTGTTATTCTCCTATCAGTGACTTCATTGTTTCTCTCTTTTTTCCCTACCCTGTTTGTGGACCCATGGTCAAAAGGTACAGTAACCAGAAGTTCAGCTCACTTGGCCCAGCAGGTGGGCATGTGACCAAAATACCTAGAGTCCTTCTACCCCCTGTTTTTAAAATGGCCTTGGCAGATGTAGTCCATGGGGCAGGTTGCATAGAAATCAAACACTAAATAGATTAAACTGAATCCAGTCAAGTGCAGGAGAAATCTAGATGAGAAGTCACTAAACTCATGAACTCAAAACGGGCAATGATTGGTAAAAGATGTTTCAAATAAATTAGGTAACAGTTTTGCTTTAACTTAGGAGATTCAGTTCAGCTAGATGGGCCCCATTTTTAGGACATGGGGTGAACATTCCCCAACTGTTGATTGTTTTAAAAAGGGCTTTCAGCTGGGCCTGATGGCTCACACATGTAATTCCAGCACTTTGAGAGGCCATGGTGGGAGGATTGCTTGAGACCAGGAGTTAGAGCCTGGCCTGGGCAACATAATGGGAACCTCACCCTCCACCCTGATCTCTACAATTAATTAACTAATTAATTAATACATAAATACATACATACATAAAAGGACTTCATCCTGCCTGTCAGGAAAGTGAAGGCTATCAAGTTGAAGGGCTTTAGTCCCTAGTGTCTCTGTCTAAATTTCTGGTTAATGAGAAAAACCAATCAGTGGGAAGGTAACTCCAGTTATCTGGGAATTATAAAACTCTTTCCTTATCAGGTGTTTTCCAACCTTGGAAGATTTTAGAGTTAACCACAAGGAGGATGAAGTAAACAAAACCCATACTCTTCAACGTTTTTCTGTTGAATTTAAGACAACCACTGTATGTCTGATACTTAAAGTGTTTGTAACGTTGGTAAAGTGTTTTTAATGTTTAAGGATTCTGGCATAGTCATCCTTGTAATTAGCCATGTGATACTAGTTTAAATGTCTAATTTAGTGGTTGATTTTAGACGAAAGCTTTAGAGTAGAAAGTTCCAGGAGAAGTTGGCTAAGTTTGTAAACAGCATTGAAAGATTTAAGAGAACTTAAGGGTCATGATATTTAAAAGTTTAATTTATTAGATTTATAAGAATTGCTTAGGTTCTTGGAAAAGTTTTGCTTGTTAGTCAAGTATTTGAAGTACTTAAAAAGAAGATCATATATATTACATTTATAAATGCGGTTTAGACTGTTTAACTGAACTTAATTGCCAAAATTGTAAAGTACCCCTTAAAAATTTATTAGATTTATAGATAGAATAATAAGATTTGTAGTTTGAACTTAAAAGCTGGAAGAAAAAAACTCCATTACATTAGTATATTGAATATTTATCTTAGAAACCAAGTTGCTGCACAGTCTTTTATGTGTACAAAGCTTGTCCTCAAGGACCTCAGAAAACGCCTAGTGATTATTTTTCTGGGATTTTTTGCATTGAGGTGAGGTGAGAGGAGACTTTTTCTCTCTGGGCTTGAACTGAAAGGCTGGTGACCTGTGGGCTGCAGTGAGAAGCAGCCTGTCTGCAATGAGAGAATGAAGCTGACAGGCAAGATATTTCTGAAGGGATGTCAATTCCCCGTTTCAGTCAACCCTAGGGCCAGCTCTCGTGCTACCTTTATGGTGAGTGGATTATGTGAACCAAAGCATTTTTAAAATTTTCTTTTGCTGGTTGGAGTTGAGTCTCTAGGGAGGAGTGCATATTAATGGCCCCTGTGGGTAGGATGAGACTGTATAATTTGAAAAGCAAAACAATATAAAGAGATTTAATGTTTTGGTTCTCATGTAGCTTCGTTCTGAGCAACATTTTCCTGCTATCTTCTTGTTGTTTGAAAAGTCCTGTCTGTTGAACCCTGCCCTCTCCAGGGGCCCCTTCCCTCACCAAGGCTGGAGAGCTGGGCAGATCCAGGATGAACCAGTTATCAGGGTAAGAATACTACCTTTCTCCTCCCCCCTTCCCTTTTATCCTTATGTCTGAAGATATGGGAGTGGAGGAGGAACAGTGATATAGATAAACCTGAAAGCATTGTGTATTTTTTTTCTTAATTCATTATGTGACCAATCTCCAGGTTAAAAAACAAAAAACAAAAAACAAAAAACAAAAAAACTCTAGTACAGAGAAAGTTGTGGATCTGTCATTAGGACTTTGAAATGGTGCAAGCTCAACAGAGGTCCATTGGGTGGGGCCTATATCCTGACTTCAACATTTAGAGGACTGTGATCCTATCCATTTAAATTAAGAATTCAAATCACAGGAGCAGAATTAGGGGGGGAAAGAGGGGTTCAGTTTAGTAAAAGAGGAGTTTGAGGTACGGTGAGTTATCCCGTTGGGAATACCCTTTAGGCCATAGGACACATGGTTCTAAAATTTAGAAAGCAGACTGGGATTGGAGAAGCAGATTTTAGAATGGTGGCTATTGAGATGGTTATTAAAGCCTGATCTCCTGTGTTTTCCCTCCCTCTTGCTGGTTGAAAGTCATTTTGCTAGGCACTAGGCAGGGCAACGTATCAGTTAGGAATATGTTTGACTCAAGCAACAGCAAATCCATCATAGAGTAGTTCAAATAGATAAATTCCTTTCATTATTAACTAATAAATTCCCTGGAAGGAGGCCGCTGCTGGCTTTCATTCCATGACTCAATGATGCCAGGTCCAAGGGTCCTGCCATTGTCTTGGCATTTCCCTCATGTTCTCTAGATGGTTGCTGTGGTCTCCAGGCACAGAATCTGCATTCAAGGCCGGGCCAAAAGGCAGATGCAAGTTATATTGTTTGTTTTAAATAAGAAAGCCTTTCTTACTCAGCTCAGCAGACTCCTGCTGAAGTTCCATTGCCTAGCACAGTGTCACATGGCTACCTTTAGCTTCAAGGAAAGCTAGGACAGGACGCAAATGAAAAGGGAGTTCAGAGTCATGGTAGAGTCAGCCTATGAATTATGATTCCTCCCACTAGGATTTTACAATGTCATGATTATTATTGCCTGACCCAGGAACCTCGGATCCAGACCTGGTTCATGATGGATGCCTTCATTGGTCTGATCCTGTGATTTATTTTCTTCCTTCCTTGAAACTTTCTCTGTCTTCTGGAACTCAAGCAGTCCCTTTCCAAAGTCTGCAGAAGAAAAAAATTATTTAAGCACCTAAAAGTGTAGAGGAAAAAAAAAAAAAAAGAAAGGAAAGGAAAAAAATGTTGCCATCTGACAATTCTGGATCTTCTCAAATGTGCAAAGTGTGTGGATAGTCGTAACAGTCTCCAAACTATCCTTCTAAAATTTAAAGGAAGAAACAACTTTAATCTGATGGAGAATCTGCGTAAACAGCGGAGAAGCTCTGGCTTTGGAGTAAGATTCTGGCAAATACTGTCTAGCTGCACAGCTCTGAATTTGCCAGAAGCTTCAGGCTCTGTCTTGTCCTCCTCGAACCACTGAGATATCCCCTCCCAAAACGACAGTATTGCAGCAATTAAGTGTCCTATCATGGCCAAAAAGGAATAAAGGAAAAAAAAAACCACACATACACACACAAGAAAAGAAGTAAACTATTCTATGGTTTCTTTGCTCAGGGCTGCTATTTTTAACATAACAGGTCAATGCAGGACACTAAAGTGTAAAAGTTAAATCTATGTTTATCTTTAAGGAGCACATAAAATTGGAACCTGAGAAGAGCTTTGGTTTTATGTTCAAGCCTCTCCATTGTTTTGAGAGGTTCAGTGGGGGACTTGCCACAGAGTTGTGCTCATGGAAAGATACTTGGTTCCACCAAGTTCTGAACTGGAAGCTGAGTGCTAATCTTAGCCCCTACTGCCTATTATACACTGTAGAATAAAAAGCTGCTGTCACTAAATGTTAACTTTACAACTTACTACTTGACTTCCAAAATGATTTTTCTGCTTTGTTCTGCATAACCCAAACACGTTCATTTCCTAGTGGGAAGGTCACATACATCTTCAGTTTCAAATACATCTCCCTTTAAGTAGCAATGAATGGTCTCCCCAGAACTTGCTTTCTATATGAGACATTTAGAAATCAAATATTTTTTCCACTGATTTCTTATTATGCACTTAACAATGCATTGTTGTGATTTCTGATTGATGTTCCATTGGCAAAGGCTCCTAAATGCTCTAAGCATAAGATACTCTCCGCCTACAACTTCTGTGTCACATCGTTAATATTTCATAGGATCTGAACATGCTCTAGGAGCTTATTAACCTATATAATGAGATGGAGAATTTTATTCACTGAAATTCCAAGGCCTGTTCCCTATGAGATTAATAGCAGTCACAGACTTCCCTGGAGGCCCTGCGTGAAGAGGAGGGGCACGAGTTGAGAGGGGAATACTTGAGTGGAGTAATTGTGTGGGAAAGGAGAGGCAAGTGGCACCATGGCATCAGGAAAAGAAGGGGAGAAAGACACAGAGAGAAATACACACAGAGAGAAACACACAAAAAGAGAATGGGTGGGACAGAGTAGGAAGCAGAGCTACTGCAGGGACTCTGGCAGAGAAAGTATTCTAAGGAATTTTAGGATCTTTTGCTCTGTTATGTGCTGTCTATACTTAAAATTGTGCACATTTGTCTTATTTTGTTTTGTATTACTGTAAAGAAATACCTAAGGCAGGTCATTTATTTCTTTTTTTTCTTACAAAAGAGGTTACTTGGTTCATGATTCTGTTGGCTGGAAGATCGGGCATCTGGTGAAAGCTTCAGGCTGCTTTCAGGCATGGTGGAAGTCCAAGGGTAGCTGGCATGAGATCACATGCAGAGATCTCATGGCCAGAGAGGAAGCAAGAGGGAAATGGAGGAGTGCCAGGCTCCTTTTCATAACCAGCTCTCGCGAGAAACAATGGACTAAGAAATTATTACAGCAAGCACAGCACTAAGCTATTCATGAGAGATCCACCCCCATGACCCAAACACCTCCCGTTAGACCTCACCTCCCACTGTGGGGATAAAATGTGAGGCTTGAGGGGGACAAACATCCAAACTATAGCAACACTTTCAAAAAAACTAAATATAAATATTTCCAAAATACAATACAATGTTATGTTATTAACTATCGTCCTCATGCTGTACATTAGAACTTAAGAATTATGCATTCTACATAACTCTAACTTTACACCCTTTGACCTTCCCATTTCTCCCCCTTCCCAGCCTTGGTAACCACCATTCTACTGTTTCTAAGTACTCACCTTCTTTTTTTTTCCTTTTGGAATTCCAAATATAAGTAAGATTGTGCAATATTTTTCTGTGTTTAGCTACTTGGAATTTGCTAAGAAAATAGATTTTATGTGTTCTTACCATAAAAAAGGTTAAAGTTTTTTAGAAATTTAAAATGCAATGTATACTATGCCCATAGTATACATAGTTGGTCAAAGTATAACAAAAAATAGACTAATAATTACTTTGATCTGATCATTTTACATATATGTATCACTATGTGTCCCATAAATGTGTATAATTATGTGTCAATTAAAAAATTAAACATTTTCGGCCGGGCGCGGTGGCTCATGCCTGTAATCCCAGCACTTTGGGAGGCTGAGGCAGGGGGATCACGAGTTCAGGAGATCAAGACGATCCTGGGTAAGATAGTGAAACCCCGTCTCTACTAAAAATGCAAAAAAATAATTAGCCAGGCATGGTGGCGGGTTCCTGTAGTCTCAGCTACTCGGGAGGCTGAGGCAGGAGAATGGTGTGAACCCGGGAGGTGGAGCTTGGCAGGGGCCCAAATCCGTGCACTTGAACCCAGGCCGGGGAATAAAACTCAACCTCAAAAAAAAAAAAAAAAAAAAAAATTGAATATTTTCAATAGAAAAATGAGGAATAATTATTCCAGGAATCATAAAAATGATTAACTTCAATGAAGAGGCAATAAGATGATATCAGGAAGAAAACATGAGGGCTTCACAGTTACTAGCAATGTTCTAATTCTTAAGATAAGTGGTACTTACATAGGTTTATTAAAAATAAATGAATAGGTTAGGCATGATGGCTCTCACATGTAATCCAAGCACTTTGGGAGGGCATGGATGATGGATTCCTTGAGCTCAGGAGTTCAAGAGCAGCCTGCGTAGTATGGCAAGACCTTGTCTCTATTAAAAATTATTATGAAAAACTCAGCGGTGGATGGTGGCATGCACCTGTAGTCCCAGCTACTCTGGAGGCTGAGGTGAGAGGATTGCTTGAGCCTGGGAGATTGAGGCCACAGTGGGCTGTGATCATGCCACTGCACTCCAGTCTGGGTGACACAGTGAGACCCTGTCTCAAAAAATTAAAAAAAAAAAATAATGAATGTAATAAGTTTTTTTTTTTTTTTTTTTTTTTTTAAAGGATTTACACAATTTACTTAGCCACTGAAGTCAGATGTATGTTCTGAGAGATACACCAATGGTCAGGACTGGCCTCAAGCCAGCCGAGATATATTTGAGTTACACTCATAATTTAAACCTCTTCACAATTCAACAATAAGGTTCATAATTTCAACTATAAATAGCACGTTACAGAGTGAAACATCCTAGCATTCCTAAGGATGTGTCCTCTGCCGGAAGACTCCACCATAGCTGTGCTTTCCACTCTGTCCTGCCCATTCCCTCTTTCTTTGTATTTATCTCATTTCTCCCCATGTGTATTTCTCTCTGTGTGTCTGTCTCTCTCCCTTTCTCTTTCTCATCCCACCATACCATTTGCCCCTCCTTCTTTCCCACCCAAGCTCTCCTTTTTGCCTGCCCTCCAGTTGCTGAGAAAATTGTTTCTTTAAAGTGGGCATTTCCCAGTGAATTGTGATGTGTCCTGGACAGTACGTGTAGAGTGGAAAGAGTGTCAGGCATGGAATTGAAAGACCTGACTTCCAATCTTACTGTGCCATTCACTAACGCCTCACCTCAACTTTCTTACCTATAAATGAGGTTCAGCACAAAATTGTGAGAATTAAGTGAAATAATGTCTGTAAAGGCTCCTTCCACAGTGTCTGGCACATAATGATTTTAATGGATTTTGCATCTGGATCAGTGGAGAATACCTAAATTATACCATCAGACTATTTTTACCCTGATATGCCCATATGGGGTAGAAGTAAAGAGGCATTTCTATTACTAATATAATTTTCTAATCAAGAACTACCTCTGGGGTCATCAATAAAAAAATCCAAATTAGTATCAACAGACCCATTATTCTCCCTTTTAAAAAAATACAAAACTAGTTAAGTGTTGCTGATTTCGTACCAACAGGAAAGTTAGGGGAAAAACTAAGGGATAAAATCCTTGTAATTTCAGCTCCACACATACCTTCAGCAGGTTCACTGTGGAATAATTTATTTTTTTTCCATTAATCGGGCCAAAGGCAACATTTGTGCCCTGAACCTCTGGAGCTCTGACAGCAAGGCGCTAGGTGCACATTATCCACCCAGCGTTTGTGCTGGAGAGCTGGTGGCCTCTGGCCCGTGGGATTGAGAATGCAGAGAGGGAGAGAGGAAAGGGGCACACTGCAGCATCTTGGGCTGGATTCACAGAGCGGGGCACGTACCCTGGCTCTCACAGCCAATAGACTTTGTGAAAACACGGCTTTCTGAGGAGCGCTCCCAAGTTGCTGTCCATGAACACTTTAACTCGGCTTCTCTGTCTTGCCTAAGGAACACCAGAGATGGAATCACCTTACAATCTCTGTAAGGTACCCGAAGGGCTGTACCTTGGTCTCCATCCAAAACACAACGTCTCACTGTTAATTAAAGCTGCATAACACTCCAGGGTTTCCACCAGGGAGAAATGCAACTGCAGCATACAATGATGGTGATTCCGAAAATAACCTTGGGCACTCAAAAAGCATTGTTGGGTAAGAACGGTGCAGAAAGGAACTAAAAAGACATTTTCTTCTCACCGCTGCACTGTCAACCTGCGGATCGTAAGCTGGGCACTGTTCCCCTTTGTTCCCCAGAGGGCCCTGCCCAACCCTTGTGCTTCATAAATCAGGAAACTGAGGCCTAAAGACTTGGCTGTGGTCACACTGTCTTATCATAAAACTAATGTCATCTAATTGTTGTTTCTTTTATCCCATTTACCACAAATGTGTGTGTCCTTCTAGTGGCAAAGGCAAACAAAAAGAAAATATTTTTGACCATAACTACCTTAAATATTTTCACAGGGCAAAGGTATTGAAATGGAAATACTTAGCACTATAATTCTAAAAACTAGCAAGTTCAAAAAACTCTATGAGACCAAACTGCATGAATGTATATTTTCAAATGGAGGCTGAAGACTGCATATAGCTACATTTCAAGTTGTGCTTTAAAATAATGTACCTCTGATTGTCCCAAATGGGTAGTGGTGACCCTTGACTTCAAACAAAAATTGCGTTCACTCCGTTGTCTGAATAAAAAGAGTGCCCATTGCCAGCAGTCACCCATTACCACAAAGACTAAGCAGGTCATTTCTGTGTATTTGTCAAATCAGAGGTGCAGGCTAGCAAACATTACACGTTTGCATTTCTCTTTCATGATGTATGCGGCTTGCATTAATATGGAAATAGATGCAGCCCTAAGGCACTTTTGAAGTTGTCAGGGCTGTTCTCATGTGACAAAGTTTTCATGTCTCTGTACATTGTAGAGTGCTCCCTTGATTTTAAAATCTGTGCTTACCTGATGTATTGTAATTATGGGATCAAAAATGACAGGATGATGCTATTCCAAAGTTAAAATGAATGATAATAATACCTTAGGTTTATATAGCATCTTTCTTCTGAAAAAGTAAAAGAGTTCTTGCATATATTACCTCATGTATCCTCTCGACACCCCTGTGAGGTATTGTTAGCCCCATTTTACAGATGGAGGACCAGAAACAGGTAGGTTTTGTGACTGAGCCAAGGTCAGCAATATTAACTCGTCCACCAAACCGCCCCAGTAGAAAATAGTGAAAACCCACATCACTGCCGAACCGCCTTGGCACTCCTCATGCCCAATCTACCCCATGTATTACTTTGTACTTGCAGCTATGGGTAACACTCAACTGCCTAATCTCTGCTACTAGGTCTTTGAGCATCAGATCTATCATTTTGTTCTTCCTTCTTTTCTACCCCACCTTCTCTTCCTTTCCTCTGTAAAATTTCTGAGGGTATACCCAACAGCTTGCCATTTTGTTGCATTCTGCAGAGTCAAAGAGGACTGATTTGTTCTTCTTGTCCCCCAGGTGTTCACAGGCTGGTGAGAGAGTCAGAGAAACAGGCAGGCAATCATCACATGGTGGGATTCATGGGCTCAGGGAGTTTCCCAGGGGAGGAGGCTTGCTGGCAAATGGTACAGAGGACTGAGGACTGGAGCTCTGGTTACCTGGTACATGTTCTGGAAAGGAGGGTAGGCTCTGAGGGGGCACATCCCTTTGGCTTCATGGACCCCTCACCTCATAGGAAAAGGTATAGCTAAAAGAAGACTAGAGCAGCACCTCAGGTAGTAAGTGATGAGAAGCACTGTTCTTACCAGGGTCCAAGAACAGAACTTCTGAATATACACTTCCCAGGGTCTGGGAATGCAATGTAATGTGTCTCAGCACAGACTGGAAATCTCTCTGAAGTCTTTAGCTTCAGTTTAAGAAGCCATGCAAAATGTGTTTCTCCCCAGCCCATCTTAATACATAGCAGATCCAATCTTTCAATGGCTTAGGTCAGAGCCCTGAAAGTCATCCTTGACTCTGTCCTTAATACCCCACATTCCCTGGGAAATCCTGACACACACATCCAAACACAAACCACTTCTCACCACTCCTTACCATAGTCTAAGCGACTGTCATCTCTTGCCTGGAGTTTTACAGGAGCCTCCTAACTTGTCCCCCACCTCTACCCTTGTCCCCACCCTTTATCCTCGCTTTCTAACCACAGCACAACAGCCAGAGTGAGTCTCTTATAATCTAAGTCATCAACTAAAGTTATTCTTCTGCTTCCTCTCCTCTAGTGGCTTCCCAGCCCAGGCAGAGTGAAGGCAAATTCTGTAGCTCCCACCTCCCACATCATCTCCTACAATTTTCCAAACAATCACCCAACTTCTGCCAAATTGACCTCATTATTGATCCTGGAAGCATACCATGAAGCATACTCCCATCTCAGGAACACCTTTTTTCTGTTCCCCTCCCTGTATAATAATCTTCTCAAGACATTTGATCACCTCTTCTCTCATTTTCTCTAGGTTTCTGCTTAAAATCACCTTTCCAGATGATCATATACCCAACTCCCACGTTCATCCAGCTTTGTTTCTTTCACGGCACTTTAACACAGCCAACACAGATTGTAAACACATAATTGTTTTTATATCCATGTCATCGAAATACCCACTCCATGATGGTATGCGCGTGACTCCATCAGAGCCTAGGACCATGAAAGCTTGCAGAAGACACTCAATTAAATATTGCATTTGTTCTGAGTTTCTTAAATTAAAACGGAAGTTTTAGGGAGGTGAGTCTGTGATGTTAGTATTGACTGGCACATTACCTCAAATCTCCAGATTGAAAGCAATGAAAACAGGTGTTCAGTAAAGGTTTACTTTATAGAGGAAATAATTATACTCATATTAGAGAGAATCTTGGCATAATGTCTATAATTCTGACCTAACCACGTTCCATCTCCTATTCTTCTGTGTGATGCATTAAGTCTGCTAAAGTCAATTGACAATTGACCTTCTTACAACTGATTTAGTAGCACATTAAACTTTTTCAAGGTAAGACATGGCTTTTACAATCCCTCTCCAGCCCCAACCCTTGTCTATATTATACTTATATACACTTGTTTGTTACCTTCAAACACTAATTATGCCTTCCTAATAGAACTCATTTACATAAACCACACATACAACTCAAATCATTATTACAGTCAAATCTTGCCTTTGCCAAATTGATTCCTTCAAGGGCAAGAACTATATCTGCTTTTCTTTTTCAATCTCACTGATTAACCCCATGTCAGTCCTTTTCCCAATGTAATACCAAATCAGTCACGGGTATATGAGCAATTATTCAAGAAGTTAAAGTCACATAAAAAGAAAACTATCTTTTATAATTTGAGACTTCGGGATAGGCTTAGCTCTAAGGCAAGTGGTCAAAGATTTCTTCATATGGTCACTGATACCCCTTTAAGCACAGTTCTAAGATCCCATTGTAAGTCCTCATAATTTTTATAATTATTATAAATTGCCAACTTAGGCCATATAAAGCAGAGGAATGCAGACTATCCACCCTTATATTACAAAACTGATGTATATTTGTTGTGGAAAATTGTGTTGTGGAAAATTGTGACAACATAAACAAATGAAAGGAGAAAATAAATGCATTCACGGTCCATTACCTAAGGATAGTCATTGTCAGCATTTTAGTCTGTGTCTTTCCTATTTTTTTCTGATCATAATGTATTTACTGCTTTGTTCCTGACTTTAAATTTTAATTGTTCATTCATGCAAGTAATAAATCATTCTCCTTTTAGAACATATAAATACAGAGAATCAAAAAGAATAGGCCGGAAGTGGTGGCTTATGCCTGTAATCCCAGCACTTTGGGAGGCCAAGGCAGGAAGATTACTTGAGCCCAGCAGGTTGAGGCTGCAATGAGCCAAGATCATGCCATTGCCCTCCAGCGTGAGTGACAGAGACCCCATCTCAAAAAAAAAAAAGAAAGAGGAGATTATTTATAATCTCATCATCTAGAGACTGCCACTGTTAATATTTTGGTAAATACTCCTTCGTAATTGTACCTATGCATACACTCATGCATGGACATTTTATATATAAATATATAAATATGTAATATTATTAATATTATTAATATATTAATATATATTAAATATAATATATATAAATAAATATATATATATAAAATATATATTATATAGAGTTTCCCTTTTGTTGCCCAGGCTGGAGTGCAGTGGCACCATCTCGGCTCACTGCAATCTCTGCCTCCTGGATTCAAGCGATTCTCCTGTCTCAATCTCCCAAATAGCTGGGATTACAGGCATACGACACCACACCCGGCTAATTTTGTATTTTTAGTAGAGATGGGGTTTCACCATATTGGTCAGGCTAGTCTTAAACTCCTGACCTCAGGTGATCCTCCTGCCTCGGCCTCCTGAAGTGCTGGGATTACAGGCGTGAATCACTGCACCCAACCTAGAGTACATATTTTGTTTCTACCAGAATGCTATAATGTGACATGTAACACTCTACAAAACTATTTTGATCACTTAATGTTAAGTCATATCATTAATATTGTTACATCATCATCATGATTTTCATGGCTACATATCATCTCATTATATGGATGTATCCAAACTTATTGTTTCATCCCCTCTGGTTGAGCATGTTTGTTGTTTTCTTTTATTTTCTAGTGAAAGTGAACATCCATGCAGGAAAGCATTTTTCTACATTCATAAAATTTGTGGATGTAAAATAACTGAAGCAAAAGACACACACGTGCGTAATTTTTTTATACCTGCTGATGGCAAAAAGATGCTAATATTATTGTTCACTTGTTTCAAAGTGAAATCTCCTCTGCACATCTCTTTAATTTTTTCATATCTTCTTGGTCATGTTTTCACCTAGAACATGAACATTTTCTATTATATCCTTTTCCTTAGAGAGTTTTCACTGCATACAGGACACTTATTGATCAATCCTTGCTATTTAACATGCAAACACAATGTTACTTTCAACACAGTTTCAACTTGATGGATGCTTTGCTTGTTTAATACACAAGTGCAGTTGAATCAAACGAATTCACCAACTTCCCCTATTCCTGGTACCCTGACATGTACTGGGTTAACTCTTAAACAGTTTGGAAATTAAAAGCTGCCTATTGAATATGTGAAATGTATGGGAAGTCCTTTGTAATGGTCTTATATGCTGCATGTTTTCTTCAATTAATGTTAGTGCAATACCACTGCCATTGTTGCCAGGTACTGTTAACTTACAGTGTAGCTAATCTGCCAAATCTCATACAAGCATAAACAAATATGCTTATTGTAATTTTGATCTTTCATCTCTATTTGCTCCTTGACATAAGCCAACAGGGGTCTTAAGCAAACAAGCCCAAAACAGTGGCATTCCTTTCAAACTCTTTAGGAAAAAGAAGGTGAAAAATCAGCAAGAGTTACATGGCCTTATACCTGAGTGCAGGTGAGATGTTTTTAGATTGATATATATGGTGTCATTTTCTGGACCATTAAAAATCCTGTCACCTCTGGAATGAAATGCTGCAGTGATTTACCAGCTGGTGACATAACATCACGCTATCATTTAGAAAGAGAAATGAGAAGTAAAAGTATTGAACCGAACATATTTTAAAGTTTATCACCTTAAAAAAAAAAGATATTTTGTATAGGAGAAAAATCTGTAAATTTATTTTCACCGATCAAGTTCTTCATCTAAATCATTTTGATTTAAATGACAAACTAAACTTTGAGGGAATAAACAAGTAAATGAAAGAAAAGCTTTTACCGGCTGGTTGCAGTGGCTCATGCCTGTAATCCCAGCAGTTTGAGAGGCTGAGGCGGGAGGCAGGCGGATCACTTGAGGTCAGAAGTTCAAGACCAGCCTGGCCAACATAGTAAAACCCCGTTTCTACTAAAAACACAAAAATTAGCCAGGTGTGGTGTCACACACCTGTAGTCACAGCTCACTCAAGAGGCTGAGGCCGGAGAATTGCTTAAATCTGGGAGATGGAGGTTGCAGTGAACCAAGATCATGACACTGCACTCCAGCCTGGGGGACAGAGCAAGACTCCATCTCAAAAAAAAAAAAAAAAAGAAAAAGAAAAAAGAAAATAAAAGCTTTTCACCAACAGGGCCAAGAGAATGCTTGCAAACTCTTTGAGAGGTTTTCAGGGCCATTTAAAAAATTTAATTATTTTTTCTGGTTTTTTTTTTTTTTGTTGTTGTTGTTACGTAGTCTCACTGTGTCACTCAGGCTGGAGTGTAGTGGTGCGATCTCGGCTCACTGCAAGCTCTGCCTCCCGGGTTCCTGCCATTCTCCTGCCTCAGCCTCCTGAATAGCTGGGACTACAGGCGCCCGCCACCATGCCTGGCTCATTTTTTGTATTTTTAATAGAGACGGATTTCACTGTGTTAGCCAGGATAGTCTTGATCTCCTGACCTCGTGATCTGCTCACCTCTGCCTCCCAAAGTGCTGGAATTACAGGCATGAGCCACCGTGCCTGGCCTTTTTTTCTGTTCTTAAGACTTCATTCACCTCTAGACTGAGCCAGACAACAGAACAATCATTTTTTTTTTTCTATTTCCTAGAAGCTTCTCACATGGTCCAAGAGTCATAAAGCCTCAGAAATAGAAGGCATCTACCTGTGGCCCATTGAACAAGTTAAAGCAAACTGCATGTCATGAATTGTTCTCTTGGGATCTTTAGATGGTAGTACAGGTATGGTCTAAGCAAGAGAGAATAAAACAGACTTTGAAGACTTTTTTAATTATAAAAGTGTTCATTCAATTTTTTTGTCATAATGAATCAGAAAACTTCATTATTTAAAGAATAAAAACAGATGCAAATATTTGTAAAGAACATCTATAAATGTCTACAGATGGAGTCAATATCTACCCAGGAACCATTTGCAGAATCTGAAGCTTTTCATGATCAGAAAGCAGTCAGATATAATTCATCATGACTGCAGATGCTCCATTTAGGGTGAAAACTAGATTTTTAAAGTTGGTATTGGTTCTTTCTGCAGTACTGACAAACTGATTGGAGAGTAACTAGTAGTGACCCTGCTGTGTGAGAGGTATTTGAAGGTCTTAGAACTAAGAGCACCTAGGGGGAATGTGATAGTGGAAGATTTGTTTGTTGAAAAGAGGGAGCAAGTTTATTCTGTGTTGTTCTTGGGGGGGGAAATGAATGTGATAAAGAAAGTAAAGTCCTCAGAAAAATTTTTGGCAGAAAGAGTGAAAATGTAATTTTAGGAAGACAGCCTAACCCCTCCTTTATAAATGTTCCTGCCTCCGCCAACTCCACACCCCATGAGACACACAGACTGAGAGACACACGCCTGCTAAACGATGCCACTTTGGAGGCAATGTCTGCGTTAGGTGACCCTGTTCTCTTGGCTCCAACTAATTATACCAAGGGCCACATGTCTCAGATTCCCTTTCTCAAAAACACAAAGCAAAAAAAATGTCATCAGATGGCTGGGGAAGGTGGAACTGGCTACAAGATCAGAGTTGGCCCAGAGGCAAGTCAGTGTTGCTGGAGCCTGTCAGATGCATCCAGTCTGCAAAAAACAAAAAAGAAGCAGATGTTCAGGGAGAAGAGGAGATAAGAGACTGTGAAAGCCCAGAGAAGTGATGGAGAAAACATATCTGATGACATTCCAGATTTGGAAAGTCCAGAACTAGGTTAGCAGGGATGCTCCTTTATAGTTTTAATGCCTCCTGCTCATCTCCACCTTCTTCCTAAGCTATTTTGAACAGGTTCTCTATTTCTTGAAATAAAAAAACCCTAAAGAAACCCAATGACTCATAGTTTCCTCCTCCCTTCTTCCCAAACTTCAGATGCCAAAAGCAGGACAAATGGGTACAAGTAACAGGAAAGTGTATTTCCTTTGATGATTGAAACTGTCCAGACCTAGCATAACTGTCGTTCAAAGTGTTCAAACAGGCTCTAGAATCTGCCTCTTGCTATCACCGATCACCCCACTGAAGTTACTTATGTTTGTTTTTCTTCATTTTTAATGTTTGGTTACAGTCAGAATACTGTTTAAAGGTTGAGAAGCAAAAATAATTTCTTAATCTTGTCTACATACAATGGTAGTGCCCATCAGTTGCCCCTAAATTCCATAATAACCACTAGATCTAGGTAAAGTGTGCTGAGGAAGTGGCTATACACTTAAAAGCTGTTTGACTTTTCCAGGTTTCTAAACTTCTCAAAGCCTCAGCCTTGTCATCTGTAAATTGGGTGCACAATCCCTTCTCTGAAATCTTTGGGCAGGAATATTTCAGATCTCAGAATTTTAAGACTTCAAATATTTTATGGGGTTTATATACCATATTTTATGTAAAATCCTCACCAAAGTTTGTGCAAGTACCCTTTACTATCATTATGTCTGTGGTGAAACATTTAGATATACACACCAGCTGGGATAAATAAAGGACATAGATAGTCCTTATATTAATTCAGGTCGGATTTTGCTGTCAGATAAGATTGCTAATAAAACCCTCCTGTTTTTCAGAAACGTTTGGATTTCAGGATTGTGGAATGGGCTTGTGGGTTGCAGTATTTCCCTCTTAAAGGTGTTGTAAGGATGAAATGCCACCACGTAGATGAAGCAGTTAGAGCCGGCTCTTGGTCTCTTTTTCTTCCACCCTTGCCAGGGATGCAGATTCCACCATGACCCCAGGACTCAGTCTGTCTCTCTGTTACCACCATTTGTCCTGGTGGCTTCTTCCAATCCCCTCTGCTTCCCTCCAAACCTTGAGCGACAGATATAGTCCAGCGGAGCCCACATAAATGATGTAAGAGGCTTCAAAGACAGCTCTGTCAGCAGGTGAACTTCAGCACGGTGCTTGGCACATAGTCAGTGCTCTGTTTGGTCACCATCACAAGTACTTCTACTACTACTGGTGGCATTACTGTCTTTCTACCCCAGATACCAATACCTGGTCATGGCTCCTTTTTCAAGGAGAAGTTGCATCCTGAGTGACATGTTACTGTCCACTCAAAAAAATAGGAAAGGTCTAGGAACAGTAAACAAAATAGCTGCTTCTTTAGATGGAAGTATACGGAAGTATATCCAAGTTGGCATTCACTGGAAAACAGGCCATTTGGATCACAGTCTTTGATTATTCAATTGAATCCCATACTTACACACCTTCAAAAATGTTAACTGAGCCCTACACCACTTTAAATGTGTTAAGACTGAAGAGCAAGCAAAACTCTTGCAGGAAGGGACTCTCCTTTAATTCTTACCCTAACAGTTTCTTGTACCTTAGAAAATGCTGCATGGAAAAGTCCCAAGCACTCCAAAGGAGGGAAAGAAACTCCCATCAGCACTGAGGGACTGCAGCTTCAGTCCTCCCATCTCACTTGAGCCAACCCAGTGGGCTAGGAGTTTCTAAGTGCTTTCCTTTGAACCTTTGCAAGTTACTGGAATTCTGCTAAGACAAAATTCATTTTTCCTTCTGCCCCCTCTCCCAGAACTAATTGCTCTCTTCTTTGGTGATCACAACTGGACCGAGATCTAAACTTTATGAGCATAAGGCAGACTAGCAGTAGATATTTAGGGAATTAAAATAAAAAGAAAGAAACACAGAGAGAGTTTAAAATGCTTCATAAACACCAACGAGACTTACTGAGAGCACTCAAGATTGGCAGTAAGTTTTAAGAACATGGTTGCTAATAATGATAGTCCACTTAGATGAGGCCAAGTCTTCCTGTGCCAATGAGGCTTAATTTGCTGCATACTAATAAGAAAAGTACCTAAAGGTGCATTGATTTAATCTCATTAATGGTTACCCTCAAAAGCAATGACATGATAAGTTTTCTACAATTTGCTTCTAAATAAAAAGAAAAATAATCAAATTTAGAATTAAGTAAATTGCTTTAGCTTGCCATTTAAAAACAGCACAAGTAATCTAATTTGCTAAATTTATTAGGAGTAAATGTGAATGAACTCAGAAATTGAATTTGGGCACCAATGTTGGGGCAGTCTCTGTATCAACATGTAAGAGAGCAAAGCTAGGTAAAATTTCTTTTTGTTTCTGAAGTCTGAAAATATGTGAAATAAAATGGGGAGGGATGCCTAAATACAAATAGACTGAGTTTATTCCCATGGTATCTTACAATAGAGTCAATAACGTCTATTGGAATAGACAAACCCATCTTTACAATGGCTAAGTGTCTACGTACACCCTGTGCATACTGATGAAGTTCAGCTTCTCAGCCTGGTCAGTAGATCTTATTAGTATTTATGAAGTAATTTGAAATTAAAAATTTTCCAGCCAGGTGCAGTGGTTCATGCCCATAATCCCAGCACTTTAGGAGGCTGAGGCAGGCTGATCACTTGAGGTCAGGAGTTTGAGACCAGCCTGCCCAACATAGGGAAACCCCACCTCTACTAAAAATACACAAAATGGGCTGGGGGCGGTGGCTCACGCCTGTAATCTCAGCACTTTGGGAGGCCGAGGCGGGTGGATCACGAGGTCAGGAGATCAAGACCATCCTGGCTAACATGGTGAAACCACATCTCTGCTAAAAATACAAAGAATTACCAGAGTGTGGTGGCGGGCTCCTGTAGTCCCAGCTACTTAGCAGGCTGAGGCAGGAGAATGGCATGAACCCGGGAGGCGGAGCTTGCAGTGAGCCGAGATCGCACCACCGCACTCCAGCCTGGGTGACAGAGCGAGACAGTGTCTCAAACACACACACACACACACACACACACACACACACAATGTCTGGGCGTAGTGGCAGGTGCCTGTAACCCCAGCTACTTGGGAGGCTGAGGCAGGAGAATGGTTTGATCCAGGGAGGCAGAAGTTGCAATGAGCCCAAATCATGCCACTGCACTCCAGCCAGGGTGACAGAGCAAGACTCCGTCTCAAAGAAAATAAATAAATAAATAAATAGATAAATAAATAAAAGAAAAAACACTGGTTCAGTTGCAATTGTCCACAATGATAAGTTAGCATATCATATAATTTTGGGGTGGGTGCAAGTGGAAAAAGAAAACATTTTAGGGGATGGATGGGAAGAACTGTTGCTGCTCCTCTCATATTTACAAAATACCTGTTCTTCGTATTATTAGCATTGTGCTATGTGCCAACACCAGTGTCACTGAGGTAAGAGGCAAAGGAAACTGACCTTGGGCCAGATGCTTGATACATGTGGTGTCCTTGAATGCCCATAGCCCAATGGGGTTACTAGTATTGCTCTACTTCGCAGATGGGAAAGCTGAGGCTTAGAGAGCGTAGATTACCTATGCAGCATCATTCGGCCAGTAAATGACAGAATTAAGATTCATATTCATATTTCTTTGAGTTCAAAGATTGTCTATGATTAATAGTTACTCAATAAATACTTATTTGAATGGTTACATTTTACTTAAAGAAAATAATTTTCACTTCTAATAGCAGCAACAGCCAATGGCTTTCTACTTTCAAATCCAGTTTTTAGATATTACTTTTACTTTCACAACAATCTTGGCTATTGATGTTGAGGTCAGTGTCATTATTCTCATTTTACAAATGAAGAACCAGTGACCCTAGGAAATATACCTAAAATTACGCGTTTTTGAGTGGACGTGGCTCTTAAATCCAGGTATATGAGCTTGTATAGCAAGCTTTGCTCTGTCCCCCATTGCCTCCTCTGTTCAAGGAAAATGAAAACCAAGACCAGAGGACCAAGGTCCATCTTCTGACCTCTGATGTCTCACCAAGTTTCTAAGATTGTGTTTATCTAGAGAAGAGAAATAACTATATGAGAAATGGTTGATTATTTAATTCAAATTAATAACATGAAATCAACTATTTGGAGGCTTAAGTGTTGATTTAATCAAAGATATATTATAATTTGGGCAACATGGTGAACAGTCTTACAGGGCGTGTGAAAGGACCAGCTCTCCCAGGATCTAACGGTATTGCTATTAGACGTCACTCACTTGGTTTATTCCATAAAATCCCTTGGTTACAATTCAATCCCACCTCTTCTCAGTTCCTCAGGAACACTGGTTCATTTTCCTTATTTACAGGGAAAGTGTTAAGCCTCATTTTTTCTTAAGCTAAAAGACCAAAGCGGTCAGAAGAAGAGACAACAGGGATCTGACAAGGCCACAAGGCAATTACACGTCCCTCTCCTATGTACCTGCCTGAAAGTTTACGTGGGATCAGAAAAGGACAAGATGCCCTTCCTCTTGTGAAGTCTCCACTGATCACAGAAGCACTTTTCAAATAATCTTTTCCATTTTGCTCCTCTGGGCTGCTTGGCTTTGTAAACTGTCAGCAAAGCCGTCAGAGTGGGAAGCTAGATATTGCAATCTCCATGGGCGGATGCTGCCCAAATCATGTCTGAGAGATGGCAGGCGCAGGAGGGCAGAGCAAACCATGTCGTTGCAATATTCCTGAATCTCTTGGGCTAATTAGGTCTTCACATTCTTTTATAACAGTGAAAAAAAAAAATTAGCTTCTTGGAGATTCCATTAGAAACTGCACACTTTCAAGGGACATGAAATAGCCCAGGTATTGCTGCTGGTAAAATGAAACCTTTCTCTCTTGATTTGAGATCATTAGCTTTCTGTTTTACAACAGACCATCTGCTATTCTTATCTCAAACCAGAGATCCAAGGGAAGCCCTTTCATCAGCCCCTGGGACAGGATTATCTGCCACAATTGTTGATTACTCTGTGTCAGGAAAGTGAGAGCTTGCAGAACAGGCAGTAGGAGAGAGAAAAGTGAAATAATTGCTTTGTGGGGAGCCTTCAGTGTGTCCAACACAGGCAGAAAGCACTGGGTACTTGATTTCAATTTATCTTTACAACAGCGCCAGGGAATAGGTCAAATTATTATCCCCATTTCACAGATTGTGGGAATTGGGACTTGCTTGCTATCAGAATGAGTGATGAGAAAATCTTTGGATTGTTTTATAGAGTAAGGTAAAAGGTAAGATGCAGGCATAGAATTTTCTTGTTTAAGGTGAAGGTTCATTTTTTTTTTTTTAAACTGGCAACTCCCCATCAAGAAAACTACATTTTTCCCCTTCACAGTATTAGGTAGAATCATTTTATTGCCTACATTAGGTTTCTTTTATCTTAAAATCCATATTCCATGTAACAAATATAATGTATAAATGAAAAAAGATTTTAAAAATGCCATTGATTATCTTGACTGGTATGAAATCATACATAAATAAATGAAAGTTTACATAGTTGTAAAATATGAAATCTGTATGTATACATTTGAATGTTATTGAGCAAGTATTTGAATGGCTATTAAGTGCCAGACCCATGTTAAATGGCAGAAGTTTTTTTGGTAAAAAGATGTCCTATTTTTTCTCTTTTTTTCATAGAGCTTATGGAGAAAAGATGATAAGAAAATATATCACTATTTATAAATAATGTGGTGGTTCTGAAGTTCAAATGTGAAATGAAGCACAAAACCCTAATGCTCCATTTTTGTCTTACAAACTTTATTTAAAAAATCAAAATGTGAATTACACAAAATAATTGCGTAGGAACAATTTCATTTGGGAATATAATGAGTGTTTACCATGAGAAAAAAGATGTTAAATTATTTAAAAAGAATTAATGAGAAAGTAAAAATGGAAAAGAAAGTAAGCTATAATATGATGTGCAATAATAAATAAGTGACACTGAACAATTCTTTTGACATTCTTCACAAGAATTTGTTATACCCTTCACTCTTGCTGCTTGATAGAATCCAAAACAGTGCTTGGAACGAACAGCAGCATCTTGTACATATGCAGGGTATACACTTAACTTTCTCTGCAGAAAACACCTTTTTGCACAATTTAGGTTCTATAGTTGCTAAACCGAATTCAGTTATTTCCTAATTTTGAGAAAAGGGATTAGAAAAAGAAATACAAGCTAAGCAACTTCCGTTACCAACAGAGATAAACCGAAAGCATAGATACGCTGTCCTTCCATTGCTTGGTGAATTTTGCCTTACCCCGAATCATTCTACAAAGACTTCACTGAGCATACCTCAGTTTAGAAGAATAACCGTAAGACCCCCAATTAGAACTATAATTAAATGTCATTTGGGGACTAATAACCAAGACTCACAGTGTTATCTGAATTGATGACAGTGGAGAAGAGATGAGTTTGCACGGTTCAGCTTCTGGTCAGAAATGCCAGCTTGCTATTATACTCCAGTCAATTTCATGCACTACTATATTTATAGCTACTATAAACTGAAACATAAAAGACAGAAAAAGTGGAGATACAGTGATTGCATGATGGGTCTTCAGTTTGATATCCATGGAATTTATTCCTGATAACAGATACGCCTTTTGGTTTTACCCAACTAAATTTGTTTTCCTCTATTTCCAACCTTTTGTGAAAATTGGCATAAAATAAAAGATTTCATGGAAAAAAAATTGTATCCACCTAGAAAGATACGATGTTTTGCTTTGGCACAGTGGTTAGGCCCTAGACCTCTCTCTTCATGGAGACTGGAACATTGAGATTGGAATCTTGAGAGGTTCGGATATTTTGCTGTCCTGATTTCTCTACTGCTGTGGTCTGAATATTTGTGTTCCTCCTATAACACAAATATTAAGTGATTAAGTCATGAGGGCTCTGCCAGATGGGCCCTCACCAGACATTGAATCTGCTGGTGCCTTGATCTTGGACTTCCCAGCCTCTAGAACTCTGATAAACAAATTTCTGTTGTTGATAAGTCACCTAGTTTATGGTATTTTGTTACAGCAGCATAAACTGGTTAGGACACCTACAAAAGTTGGGAATTCTCAACTAGGTCTTGAGATAACAAATTGTTTAGCTATACTAGATCTAGAAATGCTTCTCTTTAGGGACAAATTTTTGAGGTAGTTTTGCAATTCCTTTCTTTTCCAAGAATCAAAAGGTAAAACAAACACACAAAAAATCAAAACTTGCTTTTAATACGTTTCATTTTAGGTTAAAATTATTATTAGTGCATGTTGGGCTCAACAACTTAAGCCAGAACTGAGACTGCTTCTCTAGTGGCCTATTCAGAAATCAGGAATGAGAATACATGGCAGGAAAATGACTACCAAAATTGGAATAAACTTGAAGTTGTCCAGAAACAAAACCACATACAGCCAGCTGATCTTTGACAGAGTAGACAAGAACATACTGTGGGGAAAAGACACCCTTTCCAATAAATGTTGCCAGTAAAACTGGACTGCCATATGCAAAAAGATGGAATTGGATCCCTATTTCTCACCATATACAAAATCAACTCAAGATGGATTAAAGACTTACATGTAAGACTGGAAACAATAAAAATACTGGAAGAAACCCTAGAGAAAATTCTTCTGGACATTGGTCTAGGCAAAGAACTCGTAACCAAGACATCAAAATTAGGCAACAAAACAAAAAATAGACAAATGGGACTATATTAAACTAAAAAGCTTCTGCACAGCAAAAGAAATGATCAACAGAATGATCAGACAGCTTGCAAAATGGAAAAAAAATATTTGCAAACTATTCATCTGACAGGTGACTAATGTCCAGAATTTATAAGGAACTGCAATACAACTCAGCAGCAACAACAGCAAAAACAAATAATTCCATTAAAAAGTGAGCAAAGCACATAAATGAACATTTTCAAAAGAAGGCATACCAATGGCCAACAAGCACATTTTTAAAAAAGCCTGTCATCACCAATCATCAAAGAAATGCAAATCAAAACTACAATGAGACATCATCTTACACCAGTCAAAATGGCTACTACTAAAAAGTGAAAAAATAACAGATGTTGGTGATGATGTGCAGAAAATGAATGCTTACACACTGTTGGTGGGAATGTAAATGAGTACAACCTCTGTGGAAAACAATATGGATATTTCTCAAAGAACTAAAAATAGAACTGCCTTTTGATTCAGCAATCCCACTGCTGGGTATCTACCCAAAGGAAAAAAATCATTTTGTAAAAAAGATACCTGCACTCATATGTTTATTACAGCACTATTCACAATAGCACAGATATGGAATCAACCTAAGGGTTTGTATTAGTCTGTTTTTGCATTGCTATAAATGCGTAGGGCTGGATAATTTATAAAGCAAAGAGGTTTCATTGGCTCATGATTCTATAGGCTGTATATTCCTTTACATGACTGTAAAGAAAGCAAGTCATTTGCTCAGTTTCTGGTGAAGGCCCCAAGAAACTTGCAATCATGGGAAAAGAGGAAGGGGGAAGCCTACGTATCACATAGTGAGAGGGGGAGCAAGACAGAGAGAGGGAGGAGATGCCATGCACTTTTAAACAGCCGGATCTCACTCATCACCAAGGAAATGGCATTTAGCCATTCATGAGGAATCCACTCCCGTGATCCAAACACCTCCCACCAGGCCACACCTCCAACAGTGGAGATTATATTTCCAGATGAGATTTGGAGGCGACAAACATCCAAACCATATCAGTTCCCATCAGTGGATGACTGGATAAAGAAAACATGGTGTATATGCACTGTGGAATACTATTCAGCCATAAAAAAGATGAAGTCATATCTTTTGTAGCAATGTGTATGAAACTGGGGGCCATTATCTTAGGTGAAACAACTCAGCCACAGAAAGACAAATATTGATTGTTCTCACTTATATGTGTGAGCTAAATAATGTGTGCACATGGACATAGTGTGCAGAATGACAGACAGTGGAGCCTTGAAAGGCTCAGGAGTTGGGATGGCTATAGTAATAAAAACCTGACTTCACCGTTATGTAATCTATACATGTAACAAAGTCATACTTGTACCCCATACATTTATACAAATAAGAAAATAAACCAGAAGCTGTAAAACCATTTGAGAACATCATGTAAAAAAGCAAAAAAAAAAAAAAAAAAAAAAAAAAAAAAAATCACTATGCTTATTTATAAATAAATAAAGCAAGCAGGCAAGCATACATGCATTTAAGCTTTTGTGAGGCCAGAGAAAAAAGTAACTTTTGTATAAATAGGAAGAAGTTGAGGAAGTTAGAACATAAAGGAAGTGGGAGGATCAGAGCAGCCCAGCAGCTGTTTCGTGGCTTTGTAGGGCCTATTTCAGCATATCTGGCATATGTAATCATGCGTCAGGGTGGACTTCGTGGGGAGTCCTATATTTACCAGGTAAGTGACCAAATGTCTTTGCCAATGTATGATAATTTCTGGAAAAAGGATTTAAAAATTCAGGTCATACCACCCAAAATAGGAAACCAGCTCTTCTTGCTTTAAAGGAAATTTATGGATAATTCAAGATAAACCATCTGTGCAATAAGAAATACACATCCTACAGATGGTGAAAATTATAGGATCCATAATACTGTTAATAATAGTATCACTTGTAGATGTATTGTATGAGAAATATATGTATGTGTAACCATGGGGTCTGTTAGGGTAGTCCTTTATATTGATACACCACAGTCAGACTCCATCTCTGCTACAGTGCGGACACATAGTAGGCTTTCAGTAAGTCTACAAAGAGAGAAGGAAAGAAGGGCTTTAGGGTTATCTTGAAGTATCTGCTGTGTGTATTAACTGAAATTAGTTATAATGGACCATGTAATTTAGCAACATTGAGACTAAGTGCAATTGGAGGAGGAAAAAAGGTGGAGTTTGTTTGTTTGTTTGTTTGTTTGATTTTGTAGTCAGGCCCTCTCCATCTTTCCTCTGTTGAATGACTATACAATATTTACCTGCACTCTCAGTACCATGGCAGAGATTAGACTGCAGATCCAGATCTTTCCAGGCTGGGCATGGGCAGGAATCAGGAGCTGTCATGCATTGTAAGATTTCAGTCACCTGAACTTGTTAGAAAAGAGGTGCCAATTATTTCTTCCTATTGTGGCTGCCTTAGTGTGCTAATAGTGATTAATTTTACATTGAATGTTGACTAGTTTTGTTTTAATCCTATGTGGTATGCCAGAGCCCGCTTGTATGGCCACTTACTATTTTTAGAAAATTTATTTGTGAGCCAGTTTTTAAACACAGCTGTTATTAAATATTAAATGATATAAACTTAGAGTTAAATAATTGTATTAAACCAAAGGTAATAAATATTCAAATGCATTACCTCCAGTGACTTTACCATATTTTACTATGATCTATGCCCTTGAGATTCTTTATTCCTTTTGTATTCGAATGGGGGGAAAATATAAAATGGCATGCTAATGTACCTATCTTCTGAACTCTGCATTCAGTGATAGCACATTGGTTGCCTGAAATTGGCCATAGTAGCAGTATTCACTCTACAGAAATTGACAAATGCTACAAATCAGGGCTTTTTGGGGAGTTGAGGGGAAGGGGATGGTGGCTAAACATTTTCCAGCACCTCACCACGTAAACATCTTTTCACTGCATTAGTATCTATTACTCTCTATCTTCTGGAACTATGTCCTGCATCTTTTAGATAATCACTCCTCCCCTCCTTTAGGTAGTTTTAGTGAGGCTTTCAACTATTCTACTCCACTCCTTGGTCACAGATATAGGAACATTATCTAGGTTTGGCCAATCGAAATTACCCTTCCTTCTGACCACAGTTGGAAGGGTAACCCAGGGAGGAGTATGTGACTTAGGCCAAACCAGAGTCCTTCCCTGATGTCTTCTAGATCAATGCCGAGAAAATTAAAGCTTCTTTTTTTTTTTTTTTTAATGTGACAGAGTCTTGCTCTGTCGCCCAGGCTAGAGTGCAGTGGCACGATCTCAGCTCACTGCAAGCTCCGCCTCCCGGGTTCACACCATTCTCCTGCCTCAGCCTCCTGAGTGGCTGGGACTACAGGCGCCGGCCACCATGCCAGGCTCATTTTTTGTATTTTTAGTAGAGACAGGGTTTCACCATGTTAGCCAGGATGGTCTCGATCTCTTGGCCTCATGATCCGCCCTCGGCCTCCCAAAGTGCTGGGATTATAGGCGTTAGCCACCGCGCCCGGCCTAATTAAAGCTTCTCTTATCCCTCTGGGGTTGCTAAGCTGAGATGATGTAAGACTAAAGCTGGCTGTGGCCATTGTTCCCCCAATATCCACATTACACGTAAGCAGCCAGTACCGATTAGAGAACCCGAGGCTGCCGTAGCAAGTAGCAAAGACACGAAACAGAAGACAGTCTGGTACTATCATTTGGGTCCCTGGGTGCAGACATGCTTGTCCATCCATTCTTTTTCAACTGTATAAGTCAATAAACTCTAACTTAAGCTATTTGGAGTTGAGTTTCTGTCACTGAAACGAAAATTCCTAACTAATACAGTTTATTTGGGATGATCCATATCTTCTCTCTTATCCCGTTTCCTTGGTTCATCGATTACATATATACATGTATGACTTTTATGCTGTGACTTTAAAATTGATCTAGAGAAAAATGTCATTCTGGAAAACCAGATGCAGACATTTAGGAAATCCAGTAATCTCTCTTAACCAGGACTTCCATGGTTTTGCTGCCACCATGGGGATCGAGGGTCATAAAATGCAGAGGTTTATCATTTTAAAACCTAAACTCTGCCAGGAACAAACAGGATTCCAACACTGTGACTGATTAGTGTCACTCCAACAGAAGAGTAGTATAATGATGGGAATACCTCTCAAAATTAAATCCTAATGAAAGGATCAGTTGGCTTGCTATCTTGATTAAGTTATAGAAGCTGAAGTCTACTAAATCACTTATCAGCAGAACTATGATTGTGATAAGAATAAGGGAAATAGAATTAAAGAAAGAAACTGAGAGAAAAGAAAAATTAAAAAAAGATCAGAAACTAGTTTTTTAACTCCCTGTGCCTCAGTTTTCTCACGTGTATAATGGGGGTTATAATAGTATCTTGTAGAGTTATTATAAAGATTGACATTTATAAAGCACTTAAACAGATCCTAGCTTATGTTTTGAACCATATAAGTTTTAGCTGTTTTTTCTGTCAATGTTCTGGAGGTAAGCAAATGGCACTCTCAAGTAGTTTAATACAAGAGAGCTTAATAAAAGAACTATTTAAGACTAGGGAAATCCTCAATGGATAATGAAGTATTCCAAAGCTAGTAAGAGTGACAAGGAGTTTGAATTCCTGGAACTGAAGGAGCAGCTACCAGAACCTAGAAGGAGAAAATTATGATGGGATGGTTGCCTGACAGTAGCCATGGATTTTAATGAGGATTCACAGCCAACTTGAGGCAACCTTGTAGGTAAGGAGATGGGAGAACAAATACTCTGATTTTTTTTTTTTTTTCTTTGTTCTACTGCTAGGGCTACCTACTGGCCAAAGTCAACCTGAAGCCAGAATAAGAGTCTGCTAATGTAGCCCATGTAGGTCAGGCTCTGCCCGGGCACAGAGCAGAATGGAAAGGATACGAATACAGTGAACAGTTGATTCCTCAACATCTATTCTTGCCCTTCATGTGGATAAAAATCATATTCTCAATACAGAGAACATAAAATATTCAGTAAACCACCATATCATCACAGGTTGATTTCAAATTGGCCATAGTCTCACCTGAAGCTAGGATGTCATTTACCACTGGTGTTCTTCATATAAAGACATAAGTCATGAAACTTAGCTCCTAGAGTTCTCCTGCTATGGCTGATCACCAAGGTTAGAAATCACCATGTCTTTCTTTCACTTGCCATTCTGTGACCCCCTTACCCTCTCCCAGCACATGGAGTGAACAAAGTTCTTTACTCGTTGGGGTGAAGAAAACTTTCATTCCTATATTTGAATTTTTGATGGTCGTGTCTTTATTGGTTGGTTGTAGGTTTTTATTGACCAGGACTACTGGGAGAGGGAGTATTTAGAGTTGTTGTAGAGAATCCTCTGGATTTCCGACACAGCCCTGCTTTTCCCCATTATATTTCAGCAGGCTGTTTTCCTCCTTGGAAATGGGATCAATCACCTTAGCACAAAATAATGATCTCTTTCTTACCCATTGGTTAGCAGCACAAGGAATAAAAAATGGACACGGAGAATCTCAAGTTCCATGCCTCCAGTGCTAGAAATGTACTTCCTAATGGAATCATTCTTTCTCTGAGCAGTAAGGTCTCTAAACCCACAAAATGGAAAGGCTTGGAAATGGAAAACCAAATTCTTTCAAATGGAGCGGTAGGAGTGAAAATGAAAGGTCACTTCTAACACCACCCTCTTCGTTCTTGGACTTGTGTTTTCTATGTGAAAGTCTGTTCAATGTACTGGCTGATGATTTAAGGCATGATTAGATCCTGTAAGATAACAACCAGTCTCACAGAGTGGGGCCTCCTGGTATGGGCCATACATGAGCCTTAAACAATAGACATTCCTTTGTTCCATCAAGCCAGCCATTTCTAAGTGTTGGGGAAAATGGCGAGACTAGTGAATTTCTAGGCATTAGCCTATTTTTTATGCAGATTTCATAATAACATATGTCTTCCAGTACTTCTATGGAATACTGTGGTGATAGAAAAGGCATTCTGAAAGTTCATGAATGGTTACAATACTAGAAGTTCGATGAGTAGAAAATACATGACACCTGGAATACGTATTAGCTGCCGCCTTCAATGATAGAAGGGGTCCTATATAATCAAACTACCAATGGAAGGCCAACTATCCCTCTTCAAGGAATAGTGCCATACTGGGAAACAGTGTTGGCTTCTTCTGTTGGTGTATTGGGCACTTAGTAGTGAAAGTAGTTAGGTTAGGCTTGGTGAAATCCAATAATTAAGTGTTCAAGATGACCCATCTCATGCTTGTCAGAAGCCTCTTTGCCCCGCCACCCTTGTGCTTCCTGAATAAGTGATGTGGCATGGCTCTGGTGGCAATGATGAAAAATATGCACAGGCTCAACCACATAGACCTCTAGCAGGAGCATCCTGTACCCAGTTCCAGAGGTGTTGCTAGTGCAAGCAGTTGCACCTACAACTTAATGGGAGCAGTAGGGGGGTCTTCACAAGACTACTTCTACACCATCATTTTAGATGTTAGACTTTACTACATATACATTATACATATATTTATCATACACAATCTCTGTTTGCTACATGACCTCAAAAGCTTCAGGCTTCCCAGAGATTCTGTGAACTGGTCAATATGGCTTTAATAATTTTTTCTGCTGAAGTCAGCCAGGGTAATTTCTGCTGCGTATACTTCAGCATCTTGATCAACTCATGAAAACAACACAACACCAAGATCATGATTAGAAAAGCAGTGGTAAGCATCAAGTCCCAAATAAGAGAGGATGTTCAAAATGAAAGTGTAGGTGAATAATCAGAATTCAGGGTGGGATGTGTGTGTGTGTGTGGACTGTCTAGGTACACAGCTCAAGCTGAGGCCATGGGCAGTCTCTAAAATCCTACCTGCCTCAGAAAGTTAGTCCGGTGACTCAATACTTTGAACCATACTAGAAGCAAAGGAGGCCCAGAATTTCACAGACAATAGAGATTAGTGAGTGGGAAGGTTTCACAATGAATATGGTAATTGTTCCCAGAACTGGTATTTTAGCTGGAAATATTTAATTGTGGTAATACATCTGTTGAACTTCAAATGAGGCAGATAATAGCGTATAAAAGGTCATATTATTCATCATATACAATCACTGTTCTAAAAGTCACTACTTGGAGCAAAACTGTTCTAGAAGATATTACTGTATGGCTTTTATCTTAGAAGAAGGTAAAAACATAAATAATGTGTATTCTTGTTAAATAAACATTTCCTTGGAAAATATCTACTCATTATCATCTCTCTTTGGATATCTACATTTGAGTGAATTACCGTCATAAAATAGTTAGGAATCATTTAGCTTATTTTTCTTTTTAATGTTTAGCATTTATCAAGTAATGCTTTCCAGCCATTTATTGTTAATGAATTGTTTCAGCTCACCATACATTTGTAACAGGTTATTTTCCATCTTTGTCACTATGAATTGTATTTTTCCTAATTGATCATCCAGAGGTGCCACTCTTTTCATCCCTGGTTAGAAGATTTTCTGTTACTATTAATGGATTACGGTAATCTTTTTGTGTTTTGTAAAGCAGGAGGTGATGAGGTGATGTGAATGGAACTGAGTCACCCAACTTCAGGTGCCACAGGAGGTAACATGCTCCAACAGAGGCATTTTCTTTTCTTTCTTTTTTTTTTTTTTTTAGATTCCTTTTTTTTCTTTGTTTCTTCTAAAACAAAACAAAAGAAACAAACAAACAAACAAACAAAAACACACAAAAAAACAAGATACATGTGCAGAATCTGCAGGTTTGTTACATAGGTATACATGTGCCATGGTGGTTTGCTGCACTCATTGACCTGTCCTCTAAGTTCCCTCCCCTCACCTGCACCCCTCAACAGGTGTGCTGTTCCCCTCTCTGTGTCCATGTGTTCTCAATGTTCAACTCCCACAACTCCCACTTATGAGTGAAAACATGTGGTGTTTGGTTTTCTGTTCCTGTGTTAGTTTGCTAAGGATGATGGCTTCCAGCTTCACCCATGTCCCTGAAAAGAACATGATCTCATTTCTTTTTATGGCTGCATAATATTCCATGGTGTATATGTACCACATTTTCTTTATCCAGCCTATCATTCATGGGCATTTGGGTTGGTTCCATATCTTGCTATTGTAAATAGTGCTGTAATAAACATACATGTCCATGTGTCTTTATAGTAGAATGATTTATACTCCTTTGGGTGTATACCCAGTAATGGGGTTGCTGAGTCAAATTGCATTTCTGGTTCTAGATCTTTGAGGAATTGCCACACTGTCTTCCACAATGGTTGAACTAATTTACATTCCCACTAACAGTGGAAAAGTGTTCCTATTTCTCCACAGCCTCACCGGCATTTATTGTTTCCTGACTTTTTAATAATTGTCACCTACAGAGGCATTTTCTTTTGGAAAACGAGTGGCAATTTGCCTTAATGACTTCTGTTCTGTTGTGCGATTGAACAAGAGTATATGGGCTGGAAAGATTGTCAAGACTGAGATATGGCATTTTTTGGATGTGTGATTTTCTCTGAGGCTTCCTGACACTGCTCTGTCTACCTAAGGTTTATTTAACTTGAGCCCTGGTCCCTTTTGGCCCTTTCCTGATCACAAATAGTTTAAGAACAACAAAACTTTCACAACTCTAGAGTACCTGCAGGTCAAAATTGAAATGAGACAATGACTCAGGTTGCTGGCACTGAGGGTAAGACCCTGATTACAGAGGAAGCAGGGTATGCTTTGAGAATAATCAGGAAAAGTATTTAGTAAGGTTTATTTAACTTAAGGTAAGCACAGAAATGTTCTCTTTTCTTCTTCGTCTTTTCTTCCTCCTCCTATTTTTCTGTTTTACCTACTCACAGCCAGTTACATGTTTCTTTTTCAAAACTTTACATTAGAAAGGCAAAGTATAACAATAGGCTAGTTATGCCATTGTTCTCCTGATTAAAATGGCAGCCTGTAAGGCCCCACATATCATTCTGTGGGTCATATCAGACCCCCGTATTCATGGTGATGTACTACTTTCAACAATCAACTCAACATAAAACTATAAAACAAGTGTTTGTTGCCTAACACCAGCATTTGAATGAGATTGAACATGATGAAATATTGTTGGATATTTGAGCTCAAGGGTTTTCTTTCCTACTTCTCATATTCCAGGTCTATTAAATTATTGATGTTCACAACTTAAGGCACAAAGGACCCACAGATGTTTATGTGGTTGAACTGAAAGGCTGGGAACAGACCTTCTAAGCTTATGACAATGTATAATTTGGAGCCAGTCAATGTGAACTTAATCCTGGAAAGGCAAGTGAGGTTTTGCCAAGAATGTGAACTTCAAATTTACTGTTGTACTTCTGACTCACAAGCAGAGTGTTGAAATAGCTTTAGATCTCTGCTTTCTCTCACTGCATTTCCAGCACCACTTACTACAGAATCTATTGCAAAGCTGCCCTATCTCCACCTATTCCTAGCTTTAAGACAAGAAATTATACATCATATAGTTAGGGCTATAGTAGGGGTTGAAGCAGTCATTGAAGAAGTTATTTTTTCATTCGTAATGTTACTTGTATCAACATCAGGAAAAAAAAAACTACCCATGCTTTTACTCATTCATTTATTCAAATTACATCACCAGACACTGTCAGGAAAAGTGATACACAGATAAATTACAAATGATCACTCCAGTGACAGATGATAGATGTACTATTATCTCCAGTAGATAGATGATGGGCAGATAGGTAGATAGACAAATAGATAGATGATAAGTGAATATTAAATAATCAAGTAGATGAGATAGACAAGGACAATCATTAACCTCTAAATGGTTGGCATAGCAGGACAAGGAGCTATGTAGCTATGTACAGGCTGTTATAAAGGCAGTATAGTATAAAGATTAAGGATCTGTATTTTGGTTCAAACCCTGGCTCTTCCACTTACTAGCTGTGTTACTTTAGCAGTTTTCCTAACCCCTCTGGACATTAATTTCCTCATCTTTGCAAGGAGAATAATAGTATTTATAGAGTTTTTGTGAGGATAAGTAAAACAGCTATTCTCAAATTGTGATCTTCTTAAAGTGTGGTTTAGGGATTTTGGGATTCTAAGGTCCTTAAAGGGGCTATGGAAGACCAAAACTGTTTTCCTGATAATGTGAAGAAATGTTTTACCTTTCTCACTCCCTTTTTATCTTCATACTAATACTAACATGTTATATGCCTTTCCCTCTTATTCTCTTATGACTGTACAGTGTAGTTTTCCAGAGATCACCTGACTTGTGATATATAAACAGAATGAATGCAGAAGATGGGAGAATCCAGAGGTCTTTCATTAAGCCAAACATTAAAGAGATTTACAAAAATGTAAAACGAAATCACTCTTCTCACAATTTGCTTTGAAAAATGCATTAATTTCATTAAAAATATTTATTTTAACACATTTATAATTGTTTTATTTAAAAATTTAAATCTGACTTATCTGAGCCATTATTTTTAAATAAATTAATAAATATTTTGAAATTTTCTATCTTAATTACATTGTAAATACAGATAGACATAACCCGCATAAACAAAAGCTCTTCAGTGTCCTCAAGGAAGAATATAGAAGGGACCAAAGACCAGAACTTTTGAGAACAGCTAATGAGAACATTGTTGATACATATAGGAAATATCTAAATATTAGCTGTTACTATTATTGCTATTATGAGACCTAAAATCCAGATTGTTTGTAGTGGAAACTGTTGATGACTCAGTGGAGCAAGTGTGGTTAATGGAAACTTGGAGGACTTAATGTCTAAACTGACTTTTAAAAGGGCTGATACACTCTGCATCTTTGGCTTTAAGAGATGGTTAATAAGTTAGCCTAGGCATTAGCCACATTGTATTGCATTGTGTTTGCAATGCATTTATCATGATGGGATTACAAGTAGTGTATGAGATGGTGCTGGCATTGACGTAGCTGATAGTCTACTTGGAAAGCCAAACTTTCATGTAGAAAGATAACTCATGATATAGGATTACAAAACAAGTGCTAGCATTAGCACATGGATGAGAAGTGGCAAATAAAGCCACTAAGTCTTTTAAGATTTATTTTAAAAATTATTATTGAAAGGATACATGGTTATTTTTTAGAGCAATCATTTTATTTTTTATGTTTTAAAATTAAACATTTTCTGCATAAATATTCTAGCAATCATAAGGGTGGTTGGTTGGGGATGGAAAAAAAGTGAAAATTGAACTTTTGGCTCTCTATCCAATCGTGCTCCTCCATCTTGAAGTAATTGTCATGAACAGTTTGGTAAATATCTTTTCAGGCCTTTTGGTATGCATCAAATAGAGTAACAGTATCAAAATTTATAGCACTTACCAAATACCAGACCCTACTCTAAAATATCGACCTAGATCAACTCATACAATCTTTACAAAATTCCATAATATATTTACCATTATGGAATTTACTCTTTTACAATGGTAAATGGGTATTGTTCCTTTTTCACCACTGAGGGAGAGAGGTATACTAGGTCACAGAGAGGCTAAGCAAATTACCCAAGCTCGCAGAGCTAGTAAGTGACATGCTATGCTTTATTTAGATAAATAAGCAGGTCGACAGAAACATAGAAAGGTTTTTAGAAAGAGTATTTTTTAAAAATTATGCAAATGGGATTGTATTGTACATGTTGCTGTATGACTTGCTTTTTTCACTTATTGGTGAAATGGACCCTAACTTTATTTGATTTAACAGTTCCACAATCTTTTTACAGAGGCATATTATTAGTTTAATAAACATTCTGGACTCCTGTGATACAAATATGACAGTGTTTTATTTTTCTCCAGCCATACCCCAGGTCTCAGTCCATTTGGGAGATGAAGGAGAAAACCATAAATGGGGTAGCTTATAAGCAATACAGAATTCTCTCTCACAGTTCTGGAGCTGGGAAGTCCAAGATTAAGGCAGATCTGGTGTCTGGTGAGGACCTGTTTTCTGGCTCATAGACGGGATATTTTTACTGTGTCCTCACATAGCAGAAGGGGCTAGGTAGCTCTCTGGGATCTCTTTTACAAGGGCACTAAATACAATCATGAGGGCTCTACCCTCATGACATAATCACCTCCCAAAGGCCTCACCTCCTAATATCATTAATGTGGAAGTTAAGATTTCAACATATGAATTTAGAGAAGACACAAACATTCAAACCACATTACTCCATCTAATCCTCATTTCAAACCACTTCACGACATCTAGACCTGGTCTCTCAGTAATTTGAACAACAGCAAACTCACCATAGTCCAACTTAAAACTCCTATTTTATCCCCTCCTCTTTGTCCCTCATTGCAGGCCTCATTACAGAACTCAAAGTTGGGGTGTGGGTGTGGTGGTGGCAGTGATGAGTCAAAGAGGCAAACATCACTTCACTTGCCTGGAAAGGTGGCTATCGTGCTGTCTCCGTGGCCTGCACAAAACTGGTTGGTGAAGCCTCCTGTGTGACAGGTGTCCAAATGCTGGATCATTTATGAGATATGTGTGAATTCTGTGCCCCTGGGACTTCCGTGAGAGACAGGCAGAGCTTTATATAGAGCTAGAATCCTTAAAAGACCTTCCAGTATGAAAGTGGAAGAACTTCAATGTCTTCTACAGACTTTTAGTGGAGAGGAAAAGATCTACCAGAAGAAACTGAAACCTCTCTGCTATGCTACTTTATGCGATATTAATTTATACTGCCCATGTGGTATGAGAGTCCCAAACAAGAATTAATTAAGATATGTTTGAGTGCAGAATCCCAGGAAGTTCAGATGAGACACATGCAAAAGCACTCTATGTGTCTGCTTTCATAAACTAGGGCTCAATCCTACCAAAAATGAGCTCACACTAAAAAATTACAAACCACAAGAAGAGAAATCACCATGAGAGAGAAAGAGGATGTCTGTACATACAACACGCAGGAGAAAAAGTCCCCAGAGAACTAAAAATATTAGAATAATATAAGGAGACAATAAGGTAAAGTTTAAATGAAAAAAGCCCTTATGAAATCATAGAAAAAATTAAAATATAAAACATATTTTCTGTACTTTCTAAATCTTTTATAAAATTTTTATAGATTTAACTTTTTTTTTGACAGAGTCGCACTCCGTCGCCCAGGCTAGAGTGCAGTGGCATGATCCCAGATCACCACAACCTCCACCTCCCAGATTCAAGTGATTCTCCTGCCTCAGCCTCCCTAGTAGCTGGAACTACAGGTGCCCACCACCACGCCAGGCTAATTTTTGTATTTTTAGTAGAGATGGGGTTTCACCATGTTGGCCAGGCTGGTGTTGAACTCCTAACCTCAGGCGCTCCATCCGCCTCAGCCTCCCAAAGTGCTGGGATTATACATGTGAGCCACCGTGCCTGGCCTAGATTTAACTCTTTAATCTACCTACAATTTATTTGTGCATGTGGTTCAGGAATCTAGTTAGTTTATCCAAGCGGTTGTGTATTTCCCCAAAATCACTTTTTAAATATTTTGTGTTCACTGATTTTGAAATGCCAAGCTAATAAAAATGAATTCCTAAATATTTTATATATATGTGAACATATTTCAGGATGCTATTCTGCTTCATTGTCTGTTGCTATACCAATGCATTTTTTTATTAATTTAATTTTTAGCATGTTTTGATGTTAGGTTAGGAAAGTGGTCTTTCATATTTCTTCTTGTTCTGTATGTTTTTCAAATTGTTTTCTACCTTTTAAATTTTAGACCATACATTCTCAACGACTTGTGTGATATCATCCCCAAGAGGGTGAAATTAGTTTTCAGTGAGCAAAAAAAAAAAAAAACTTACTGTTTTATGCATACGAAAAACCAGATATAAATGCGGTAGATAAACAGATACATACTGGTGGTATTAATATTTTATAATGGGATGATTAGAAAAAAAATTAAAAGGTCTCTATAGGGTGTGGATAATATTAATATTAATAATAATAATAAGTTGAAAGACATTGTTTTAGATGAATTTTAAAATTAGCTTGTCAATTCCTACCACTGATTTTTGCAAAAGAAGACCCTGGAGACCAGAGAGATGTGATTTGACCTAGGTTGCATTGAAATTTAAAAGCAGATCTGGGATGAACACCCACTCTTGACTTTTAGTTTTAGATTCTTTTCACTGTACTCTGCCTATCCTGATCTCTCCTGGCACCTGGAATATAAAATAACTCTCAGGCCTTTCAGCAGCTTCTGCACATTGGCCAGTCCTGAGCGTAAGTTGTCCATAACCCTCCTGCTCCAGTCCAGGAAGGCTGTTTCTCAATCTGGTTATCAATGTCCATCTTCTGTCCTGTCCCTTCTGTTCCCCATTTTCTTTCTCTTTCTTAGATCTTTGTTAGTCAATACTGGCATCAGTTGGAGCCCTCGAGATGAGAACAGAGAGAAGGATGTTGAGACTCTGAAATTTGGGCTCTAGACTCTACTGAAACTTAACTAGAATTTCAGAAAAACAGAAGCCCTCTGGGCAATGTTGGTCAGAAAAGTCTAAGAGATCATAGAGGATGAGAAAAAAATGAAAACAGAGAAAAAGGAACACAGCCATGAATAAAGGAGCAGGGGACAAAATGTTAACAATTGCTGAAGCTGGGTTCATTATACTGTTCTCTCTGCTCTTGCAAATGAATGAAATTTTTCATAAAAAAAGTAAACAAAATAAAAGCTTCAAATTTTCATCAAATTCAGAGGCTCTACTTTTCTACAACTCACACTTCCTCTGAATTTCCTTTGACGAGCAGTGAAGCAAGTATCATTATCCATCTTTTTTCTCTTTTCTTTGATTTGCTTTCTCTCCGACCAGTCCTGCTGTTTCTGACTCCATTATGAAGGGAGAATGGTGGGAAAAGAAAATAAAGGAGAAGCGGGGAAAGCTATTTGAACTTAGAAGGTGTCATCTGTAGTTCTTATAGTTCTCTCTTGGTTATTGAAGCTCTTTGTCATATTAGGCATCCTATGGCTCTTTCTCTTTTGTGATGCCTTCATGGTGTTTTGGAAGGCCACTCCATGACTACTATAATCCCAGGTTACCTCCAGATGACACAAATCCCTGATGGTTACTATACACTTTCTCTTTATAACTCTGCCTGTGGAAGTCACCAGATGGATCCCAATAATTACCTCTCTCTTGATATTCACTTTTGTGTAGTCCCACATTTTACCACCCTCGGTATTTAATACAGGAGAAATTATGGTATATTCTTCCAAGGTTAGGTTATAAAACATTCTGTAGCAGCTGGGCATGGTGACTTGCACCTCTAATCCCAACACTTTTGGGGGCCAAGGCAGGAGAATTGCTTGAGGCTAGCAGTTCAAGACCAGCCTGAACCACATAGTGACACCCAATCTCTAGAAAATAAATACATAAATAATAATAATAATAAAACATACTGTAGCTTCCCTCTTGGCCTCTCCCCACCCCATCACATGGCTTGCTCCAGAGGAACCCAGCTACTACGTTGTTATTCTTTTACCCTATGAAGAGAACTGAAGCCCCCTTCTAACAGTCATGTGAGTGAACTTGAATATGAATCCTACAGCCCCAGTCAAGCCTTTGGATGATGGTAGCCCCAGATGACAGCTTGTGTGCAGTCTCATAAGAGATCCTGAGCTAGAATCACCAGTTGAGCTGCTCCCAGATTGCTGATCCTTAGAAATGGTGTGATACATTAAATATATGCTGTTTAATGCTGATAAATTTGGGGATTATTCATATATAGAAGTATATAACTAATACACTTCCTCAGCTCTCACCCTAGCAGTCCATCCCTGGGGTTGCTTTATCTCTGAAAGCAGACCTCTTGGGAATGGTCTTTTCATTACAAATCTAACCAAGTTTCCCACAGAGGTGTCTACTTAGTCCAAAGAAAACATGAATCTTTGCTCTGCTCTTTGCGGAAGTGCAGCTTGCTCTACCTGTGGCCTTCTCTCCTCTCCTTGACATTGCAGGGGTCAGACACGAAGCTCTATAACTTTAAACTCAAAACAATAATCTTCCCAAAAATTCTCTTTTGCTCCATTTTTTTGATGGATTTGTATATTAATTTTCCTGGGCTGCTGTAACAAATTATGCCAAACTTGGTAGCTTAAAATGGCAGAATGTTATTCTTTTACAGTTCTGGAGAAAGAAGTTTAAAATCAAGTGCCAGTGAGACAATGTCCCCTCCAAAGACTTGAGGGGAGAATCCTTCCTTTTTTCTTCCAGCTTCTGGTAGCTCCAGGCACTCCTTGGTCCTCAGTCTCTGCCTCTATCTTCATATGGACTTTTCTTCTGTGTCTTTACCTTCGCTTCTTTTGTGTCTTATGAGGACACGTCTCATTGGATTTAGGACCAATTTGAGTAATCCAGGATGATCACTTCTTAAGATTCTTAATTATTTCTGTGAAGATCCTTTTCCCAAAGAAGCATATTTAACAGTTTTGGGGCTTAGGACGTAGACATTATTTTTGGAGGCTACCATTCAACTATAGCTTGTGAGTTACTTTATTTCAACAGTCACCCAGGTGATAAGGAAAAAATATCCCAATTACTCTTGGATCCCCCTTCATTTACCTTGAAAGGGGCTGAAAATCATTCTTTTCTTTGTCTTTTGTTTTGGCTGGAAAGAAATATTGCCTTAAAGTTATCATGTATTCTGGTTTATACCTCTTGACCCTGTGTAATTACTAATAGTGCCCTTTTTTGCTCTCAAAGTGTTGTAGTTAGGATGAGTAACATAAGAGTCCCAATTAAGGTTTTGGCCAACTTTTAGCCAGTCTTACAGGTAGATATTTATAACTTTTCTTTAGAATCTTGGGACCCTTGGTACCCAAACGTCTCAGAGATGACAGAAAATGTTTTGTCTGACATACAATTACAATTTTTACTAATAATTATTTCCCTGAAAGCGAATTCCTCAGAGGTTTGGGGGTTTTATAATCATGTAGCATGTGTCATAAGGAAGAAAAAGGGGACCAAAAGTGAATATTTTAATGACTGCATTTTTAAAAAGAAAGTCTGAAAAGATCTGATCTGAAAATATAAGGCATGAGTAAGGCTTCTCACCCAAGAAGTTCTTTGAAATTTAGGGGTATACAAATAATGTTTTCCTATATCCAATCCTACAAAGAAAAGAAAGTGTATTTGGCATCTGAAAAGTGGGGTCCACTAAGTTTCATTCTTTTATTCTTCCTGCTCAAACTTATGATGGGTTAAGGAGCAGGGCTGCATGTAGAGGCAGGAACAATTCCAACAGGCAAAGAATAAGGCCAAGTCAGCCAAAGCCACAATCTATGGAAAAACTAGCCTCATTGGGTTGATTAATTGCTTCTCCTCATGATGTTGGGATATTGCATTCTCAGTTTCCAACATGGGTGGATAAATCCCAGAGGAGAGGTAAACGAGCTTTCTCAGTGTTCCACAACAGAGGAGTCTTTGTTTTAATTGTTTGTTTACTCATTCATATTCATATGTCAAACTTGTCTTCAGTATATGCTGTATTCAGGTCACTTAAGGAAGATTTTCTGGGTTTTTAGGTCTCAGTTTCTTTCTATGTTAAATGAAATTGCTGTTTATAGTCTGGTTCTGAACTATTTGGAGGGATAACCACCTTTTCAAATGGCCAGTTACTACTCTTCCTCCAGATTTTAATTTAAATGTCACTTCTTTCAATACTTCTTCCTAAAAACACCTGACGCATCCGTCTTAGGCTAAGATAGATACTCGTTTATGAGCTTCCTGAGCCTTTGTGCTTCTTTTGTCACACAGGATAAGTGTGCTTTATGACAGTTGCTTGTTAATTGTGTGCCTCCTCTTCAAGATTTTATGCATCTTGAGGAGAGAGACTCAGGTGTCTATTTTGCTTGTTCTCCAATGTTTACCCATGTAATTTGGCATGGAGCCAGTACTCTATCAATCTTTGTTGAATAACTGAAGAAACTTAATGTATTCGTGGTTCTTACCCATTTTTGGATCATGGACACTTGAATAATAGATGAAATCTATGGAACAATTTCAGTGGGTTTGTAACCACCATCCAGGCTCAGTTATGGATTCTGGGTTAAAAACCCCTAGGCTGGCTGATTTATCAATCATCTACCATCCCTAATATTCTAAGATGCTATGAAATCATTAGTCTCCAAACTTGGAAGACAGATTTCAGTATCCCTCAGTGCAAGAGATAAAACGGAGTTCAACATGACCACAAGGAGATACCACGTGACTGCACATGAGTGATGCCCCCAAATAATAAAAGGCATTTTGGAGAAGAAAAGCCTCCTACATAAAGGTTTTTGCATTGGAAGCACCTTACACTTCCTTCAGTAAGAATTACCAAACCAAGAATTCTCTTTCGCCATTTTCCACAACACTTACCCTCTGCTTGACACAGTGAGAAAAAGGAACTCACATTTTTTTTTAACAAAAGTTGAAAACGATTGGCCCATAGCTTGTATTCAGCCAAAGAGCACCTTTTCCCTGCTAAAATTCAAAGAATTTCACATTTAAATATCTACATTTCTAGGCTTATTTCATAAAACAGAGACTGAAAACGCTGAATCACCTTTCCCGCATAGAAACTGTCTAGAACTGAGGAGACTTCCTTACACAGGGCTCTCCAGTTTGTCATAGTCTAGACCACTCTCTAATTTTAGATACCTGGCCTGTTTCAGTCATGTACATTACCTTTCTACACCCTGTGGCTGTAGTGTGCTGCATGTGAATGGGATGGGGAGCCTTGGTTTGTACCATTTGCCAATTTGCATGACATGAATTCTCCCATTATGGTCAATTTCAGTCTACCAACCTGATGTCAGTCGTTTGCTAGATTTCTTAAAATTTAACAGTCCTCTCTCATGAAGAAGTACAAGCTGGTTTCAGCATACTATTATTATTTGTGATCTTAAAATATTAGAAAACCAGTTTCATTTAAGTTGAACCAAAATTTCACTTCTTGTACTTCTTACATATATTCCTAGATCAACCCTGTTTATCAATTCAGAATACTCTTTGGGTTTGTTTCATAGTCTTGTAATTATTAATAAAATAATTTTTGTTGTGTATATGTAAGGTATACAACATAATGTTATGAGACACATATATAGTAAAATTGTTACTATAGTGAAACAAACATATCCATTACCTCACGTAATTTTTGCCATTTTTCTTACCTGTGGCAAGAGCAGCTATAATCTATCTATTCATTTAGCAAAAATCCTGAATACAATACACTATTATTAACTGTAGTTCTCATGTTGAACATTTGATCTTCAAATGTGTTCACCTGCATATCTGCTACTTTGTATCTTTTGACCTGCATCTCCCAATTTCTCCCCACCACTCAGCCCTTGGTAACCACTGTTTTATTTTCTATCTTTGTATCTTTGACTTTTTTTTTTTTTAGATTCCACATAGAAGTGAGATTCTGCAGTATCTTTCTTAGTGGGTCCAGCTTATTTCACTTAGCATAATGTTCTCCAGCTTCATCCATTTTGTGGTAAGTGCAGGGTCTGCTTTATTAAGACTGAATGATACTCCATTGTATACATACACACCACAGCTTCTTTATTCATTCATCTGTCGACAGACACTTTGGTTGTTTCCATATCTTGGCTATTGTGAATAATGCTACAATGAACGTGGGAGTGCAGATTTTTTTTTTCAAGGTGGTCATTTTATTTCCTTTGAGTATATACCCTTAAGAGGAGTAGCTGGATCATATGGTAATTCTATTTTTAATTTTTTGGGAACCTGCATATAGTTTTCCATAGTGACTGCACCAATATATACTCCCACTAACAGTGTACAAGAGTTCTCTTTTCTCCACACACTTACTAACACTTATCTCTTGTCTTTTTGATAATGATCATCCTAATGGGTACGAAGTGATATTTTATAGTGTTTTTTTTTTTTTCTTTTTTTTGAGATGGAGTTTCACTCTTGTTGCCCAGGCTGGAGTGCAATGGCACAATGTTGGATCACTGCAACCTCTGCTTCCTGGGTTCAAGTGATTCTCCCGCCTCAACCTCCCCAGTAGCTGGGATTACAGGCACCTGCCACCATGCCCGGCTAATTTTTGTGTATTTAGTAGAGACAGGGTTTCACCACGTTGGCCAGGCTGGTCTTGAACTCCTGACCTCAAGTGATCAGCCAGCCTCAGCCTCCCAAAGTGCTGGGATTATAGGAGTGAGCCACCAGGCCCAGTCTCTTATACTGGTTTTGATTTGCATTTCTCTTATAATGATGTTAAGCATCTTTTTATATACCTGTTGGCCATCTTTACATCTTTTTTAGAGAAATGTCTATTCAGGTCCTTTGCCCATTTTAAAAATTATGTTATATGTT
The DNA here is from genome assembly GCF_008728515.1 of Papio anubis. Classification (NCBI taxonomy): domain Eukaryota; kingdom Metazoa; phylum Chordata; class Mammalia; order Primates; family Cercopithecidae; genus Papio; species Papio anubis. Next base: position 105,550,094 of record NC_044985.1, on the reverse strand, counting down.
TTTTTGCTATTGAGTTGTATGAGTTCTTTATAAATTTTGGATATCCACCTCTTTTTTTTTTTAATTATACTTTAAGTTCTAGGGTACATCGTTCAGGTTTGTTACATATGTATAAATGTGCCATGTTGGTGTGTTGCACCCATCAACTCATCAGCACCCATCAACTCGTCATTTACATCAGGTATAATTCCCAATACCATCCCGTCCCCTTCCCCCCTCCCCACAATAGGCCCCGGTGTGTGATGTGCCCCTTCCTGTGTCCAAGTGATCTCATTGTTCAATTCCCACCTATGAGTGAGAACATGCGGTGTTTGGTTTTCTGTTCTTGTGATGGTTTGCTGAGAATGATGGTTTCCAGTTGCATCTATGTCCCTACAAAGGACACGAACTCATCCTTTTTATGGCTGCATAGTATTCCATGGTGTATTTGTGCCATATTTTCTTAATCCAATCTGTCACTGATGGACATTTGGGTTGATTCCAAGTCTTTGCTATTGTGAATAGTGCCGTAATAAACATATGTGTGCGTGGGTCTTTATAGCAGCATGATTTATAATCCTTTGGGTATATACTCAGTAACGAGATGGCTGGGTCATATGGTATTTCTAGTTCTAGATCTTTGAGGAATCGCCATACTGTTTTCCACAATGGTTGAACTAGTTTACAATCCCACCAACAGTGTAAAAGTGTTCCTATTTCTCCACATCCTCTCCAGCACCTGTTGTTTCCTGACTTTTTAATGATTGCCATTCTAACTGGTGTGAGATGGTATCTTATTGTGGTTTTGATTTGCATTTCTCTGATGGCCAGTGATGATGAGCATTTTTTCATGTGTCTATTGGCTGTATGAATGTCTTCTTTTGAGAAATGTCTGTTCATATCCTTTGCCCACTTTTTGATAGGGTTGTTTGTTTTATTCTTGTAAACTTGTTTGAGTTATTTGTAGGTTCTGGATATTAGCCCTTTGTCAGATGAGTAGATTGCAAAAATTTTCTCCCATTCTGTAGGTTGCCTGTTCACTCTGATGGTAGTTTCTTTTGCTGTGCAGAAGCTCTTTAGTTTAATGAGATCCCATTTGTCAATTCTGGCTTTTGTTGCTGTTGCTTTTGGTGTTTTAGACATGAAGTCCTTGCCCATGCCTATATCCTGAAGGGTATTACCTAGGTTTTCTTCTAGGGTTTTTATGGTATTAGGTCTAACATTTAAGTCTCTAATCCATCTTGAATTAATTTTCGTATAAGGAGTAAGGAAAGGATCCAGTTTCAGCTTTCTACTTATGGCTAGCCAATTTTCCCAGCACCATTTATTAAATAGGGAATCCTTTCCCCATTTCTTGTTTTTGTCAGGTTTGTCAAAGATCAGATGGCTGTAGATGTGTGGTATTATTTCTGAGGGCTCTGTTCTGTTCCATTGGTCTATATCTCTGTTTTGGTAGCAGTACCATGCTGTTTTGGTTACTGTAGCCTTGTAGTATAGTTTGAAGTCAGGTAGCGTGATGCCTCCAACTTTGTTCTTTTGACTTAGGATTGTCTTGGCAATGCGGGCTCTTTTTTGGTTCCCACCTCTTATTCAATAGATGCTTTACACTTTTTTTTCCCCAGTCTGTAGGTTGTCTTTTCATTTTGTTGTTTCCTTCCCTGTGCAGAAATATTTTAGTTTAATGTTGTACCATTTTTATTTTTTTTATTTTTTTTTGCTTTTAAAGGAGGAAGTACCAGAGAGTACTATCAAAGTTTTAAAATGTGCCTTTTTCTCACCTAGTTTCAGAAATTAATTAAGGTGGATGATAGAGTTTAGATCTGCATCCCTGCCCAAATCTCATGTTAAATTGTAATCTCCAGTGTTGGAAGTAGAGCCTGCTGGTAGATGACTGGATGATGGGTGCAGTTTCTCATGAATGGTTTAGCACCATCCCCATGGTGCTGTTCTCCTGATAGAATTCTCACAAAATCTGGTTGTTTAAACGTGTGCAGCACCTCTCCCCTCTCTCTTGCTCCTGTTCCAGTCATAGGAGGTGCTCGCTCCTGCTTCATCTTCCACCATGATCGTAAGTTTTCTGAGGCCACCCCAGAAGCAGAAGCCACCATGCTTCCTTTACAGCCTGCAGAACCATGACCCAATCAAACCTCTTTTCTTTGTAAATCACCCAGTCTTGGGTCTGTCTTTATAGCAGTGCGAGAACAAACTAACACAGAGGATCATCAAAAACTGGTGTTACATTACAAAAAGATGCAGAACAAAAACCCCAACATGATAAGAGTAGCAATATTGGAATTGTGTGATTACACATGATTTCTATTTTATTCTGTGTGCTCTTCAGAATTTTCTAATCTTTCTACGATAGATATGCATTGCTTATGGAAATGTCTCCCCATCATACTATAAGGCAAAATTTAATGGTATTGATTCCAGTACATGTTTAGTATAGAGGTAAATAAGCTTCACTTTGTCATATAGAAAACAAAATGATCTTTAGATCTCTGTCATGTATCTAGTTAGGATGGCACATTGGTGGATGATCTGGTATAATCTTATTAGCCAAACGTTCCTATGAAATAAGAAATGTAAATAATTAGAAATGAAGCTAGATGCATGAGAAGAGTATCCTGTATAGGGGCAGAAAGTATTAATGGGGTAGAATTGGGGTAGAGGAGGGTGGTTAGTTGCATTTTGAAGAGCCAATTTTTGTTTACCATATGTTTTTCCTGATAAGTAAATAAATGGTACAGAAAGTTCCTTATACTCTGCATTTTGCCAGGACTTTCCTAGTAGCAGTAAACCAACTTTTGTCACATTGGCAAGGACCACACACAGGAAATTTCAGAGTTCTTTGGCCTTGAGCTCATATATTTCATAAGTGTCTAAAGCTCTTTTGCAAGTCAAGCAGCTCTAGTCGCTGAAATCTTGCACACATGCACACAGTATTTTCTAATCCTCTCCTAGAACTTTCTTTAAAATAATAATGTCCAAATAGGTTTCTAAATAGGAGAAGTGTGTGTGTGTGTGTGTGTGTGTGTGTGTGTGTGTGTGTGTGACAATGCTATGGCATTTATGTTTGAATTACATGGAGCTTAATAAATATATTAAGTCAATTAACTTAACAAATTCCCTGAATAGACCATTTTTTAAAAATATCCCCAAGAGAAGACATTTTTACTCACAATGAATATCCAGAAGACTGACTGACAGCAAAATAATTTTCATTATAAATGGAATGAATATGTTTTATAGCTAAAAACCGTCAGGAGAATAGAATCAGTACACCTGATTACAATATTAAAGATAGGCTTGGTTGAAATAAAAATATACTATATAGAGAGGTGATATAAAAGAAGCAAAACATGATGTTTATAATTTTTTCTTTCAAAAATGCTTGTGTAATTACTCTAATGGGTTTAAATACACAAACTAAGCTGACATCATTGAGTTCATTAATGATTCTCAAAAATACTCAAACTCATTAGTCATATTTGGAAGATTTTTAGAAGCCAATTTACTCCTCTGAAACTAATCAATAAAGGGGGAGAATTAGTTCTAAGCCATCTGTACATTAAGATAGCCAAATAATCATGAAGAGAAAGTCCCTGTTTACAGATAAATTCCAAGTAATAAATGCATAAGGAATTATAGAATTAAAATATCATTATCTGGCAGCTCAGAATAAAATAACCGATCTAGGTGAAGACCCTTTTAATCTGCTAAAACTGTTAGATGAAACACTGTGAGAAGTCTCTAATAGATGAATCAAATTTGCAATGCCTGAATGCCTGTTTAATATTAACATCACAAAGAGAGAAAGATACTAACTAGACATGGCAAGCTCCCCAGCTGATACAAAATGAATTTATAACTAGCTCTGAAGTATCACTGCCTAAAAATGAAACCTAAGCTTATCTGAGTCTTTAGATCAAACCACAAGTTTATGGGAAATTAAAGGGCAGAAGAACATGGCAAACGACACCACAGGTCTGTGAACAACAAAATCCAGAGTTTGGGACTTGATTCAACATAATAGGGATGGAAGTAGTGAGTATATAGGAAACAAGATGAGCCATGTGTTGAATGATGTTGAAAGTGGATGACAGATGCATGAGGGTGTGGTAAAATATTATCTCTATTCTTTTATGTGTATCAACTAGCTATTAGAGTAGTGTTTCATTACAAATAATCACAAAGCTTCAGTGGCATGCCACAGTGAATATTTATTACTCACACCTCTGTGGTTGACTGTTAGTGGCTTAGATGGTTCTGCTGATCTTGGCTGGGCTCAGTCTCATGTCTGGGGTTAGCTGGCTGTCAGCTGCCTGACAATGTCCATGGTTGGAGGACTGAAGTGTCTCAGCTTTGCTTCACAAACCTCTCATTCTTTAACAGCCCAGACAGGCACATGTTTACTGCTGTGACAGGTGCAAGAAGGCAAGTGAAATACATGAAGCCTCTACAGGGCTTGTCTTCAAAGTAGCTTCATTCTCTTGACCTCAACAAGTCACATGGTGGAAGGTTAGAGTGCAACAAAGTTCGGTGGCCAAAGGTATGGATGCAGGTGAGAAATGGAGGCCAATATATGTTTGAAATTTTTCATGATTAAAAGTTTACATAAATAGCTATGTACAATGTGAATGGATATAACAACTAAATAGATATAACAATATTTTAAATGTTCTTCATTAACCTAGAAAAAAATACTTAATAGCACCAAAAAATACTTAATAGCACCAACAACTGAATAGATACAACAATATTTTGATACTAAAATAGTTTACCTGAAGAGTGCGATGCATTCAATTTTTGCTATTTTTTTCATAAATAATTGATGGGATAATAATACCTTCTTCATGAAAGCTTTATAAATATTAAACTAGGCTTTGTAAAGTGCTTTTCATAGTGCTTGGTGCCTAAATGCCCAATAAATAAAAATGAAAACAACAACAATAATAATTGCTGCTACTGTTACTGTTATTATTAGCCAAAAGTTCTGTGCTCTGAAGAGATCATAGCCACAATATGATAACACCCCTAATTTTATCTTTAGATTAAATAAATTATTTGATTATATATGCCAAATCTTATTTGCAAACAATGCAAGTAAACTAATTGCGAACAGACTGAAAGATATAGCTGTCAGTATTTTTGCAGTTTTGTTTATGGAAGCAAAATACAAATGAATAAACAGAAAACCTTGGTATAATCTATATTTCCAAAAACAACAGAATGCTTAAATGAGTTTTGCTATATACTGACAAGAATGCCATGCATTTATTGATGATAAAGTTAGGGAAGAACGTTTAATTTTGTATACTACAACTTTACTTTGTAATATAACTTTATTTTGTATGAAAATTTGGATTCATGGAGATACACATAAATGTTAACAATAATTTTCCTTTAGTGACAAGATTTTCCTTTTTCATAGAATTTATTTTTAGAGCAGTTTTAGGTTCACAGCAATATTGAGCGAAAGGTATAGAGCTTTCCCATATACTCTCTGTCCCATACCTGCATTATCAACATCACATATAAGAGTCGTACGTTTTCTACAATTGTTGAACCTACCTCCATGCATTATTACCACCCAAAATCCATAGTTTACATTAAGGTGCACTCTTGGTGTTTTAGATTCTATGAATTTGGGCAAATGCATAATGACATATATCTATCATTATAGAATCAGATAGAGTAGTTTCACTGCCCTACAAATACTCTCTGCTCTGTCTATTTATCCCTCCCTCCCCACTAGCCCCTGGCAACCACTGATGTTTTTACTGTCTCTATAGTTTTGCCTTGGATTATTCTTTCTACTTTGTTTACAATACATTTTTGAACCAAGGGTAGCACCGTGAAATCTAGAGTGTCTGATATACTGTTTCAGGAGATAGGTGATGGAATCTAAGAATCACTGATGTAGACAAAGCAAATAGCTATATCTACAAGTACATAATTGATTTGTTTAAATTATTACTCCTAATGATGATAACAAGTTACTCAGTTGATAAATGCTTGTGTTAACTCGTTAGAAGCTCCACACAGCTAAAACAGTCTAATCAGTTGCCTCTAGCCTAATCAGTTGCATCACACAATGAGGTATGCTAAAATGATTAAAACCTTGACTTCCTCCAAAAATATGTTCCCCTTAAGGCAAGATGGGATATGGACTTTGACTAGAACTAGAAGCATATGGGCGAAGGAGTATCCATAGTGGAAAAGCATTTTCCAGCATCAAGTTCAACCAGGGAGGCAAAAAGGACAGACTTTAAAAATGGATTCAGGCCAGGAGCGGTGGCTCATGCCTATAATTCCAGCACTTTGGGAGGCAAGGCAGGCAGGTTCACTGGAATCCATGAGTTTGAGACCAGACTGGGCAACATAGTGAGACCCCATCTCTTAAAAAAAAATTACAAAAATTAGCTGTAATCCCAGCTACTCAGGAGGCTGGGGTGGCTGTATTTATTGAGCCCAGGAGGTCAAGTCTGCAGTGAGTCGTGACTGTGCCACTGCACTTCAGCTTGGGTAATAGAACAAGACCCCGTCTCAAACAAAACAAAACAAAACATACACACACACACACACACACACACACAAAAGGATCCAGTGTGTATTATTGGTCTTCCAAAGGTATTAAAACTCTTAAACAGTGATTTTTATTTGACTCTAGTGAAAGCAATGAAAATATCCATTCTTATTTTAGTTTATTGGGTTGGCCATGTAGAAATTATTTGGGATAAATATTCCAGAACCTTCCTGGGATTGTTGGTAGAGTGCTTCCTACTCAAGACCTCCATGATTGCAACACTGTGAGAAACCGGAGAGAAAGTAACAACCTACCATTTAGAATAGGCACCTTGAGTTGATTTTAGTCGTTTGAGAAATAGGTTTTCATTTGACCACTAGGATGGCATGATATAATCATGAGAAATACTATATTTCATATGACTTAGACAAGTGACACATTTGCATATCAAGCCCACTATTAGTGCAATACCTCGATTTACAGCAATTGTGTAAATAATGAACTGCACAGTAACTATAGTTCAATGTAGACAGTTGACTACCTTTCAGTCATGGAACTTCATTTTGGTAATGTAGATTGACAAAAAAATGTTAAAATAGAACTCATTTTAAAAATTTGCATGTATTATAATAAAGGGAAAGAGAGTGTTCACTTTGCTTATAAGAAAGAGAAAAGTAAGAAAAAAATGAATAATTCAAGGCAAATTTACCAATTATTCTTATTACAAAGTCATTGACATATTGTGTGACTAGTTCTTCATTTATCACCTATTTTGTGTAGTTCCAGCCAGAAGAAAATTGTGGGAAGATCAATTTACGATTTATAAATCAGATCGTTGAATACTAACTTTGATTCTGTCTCTGATACTTTCTAACTTGAACAAGTAGATGAGCCATTCTGAATGTTAGTTTTCCCACTGGCAAGAAAAAGACGTTTTGTATGTGCAATATATTTTTTAGCCAATCATAGGAAGGTTGTTACAGTTATACAAACAAACTCACAGTACTTATGATATTGGTGCTATTAAGTATTTTTTTTCTAGGTTAATGAAGAACATTTAAAATACAACTTGTGAAATGAAATTTTCCACACTGGTAGGAATTCCGGCACTGAGATTTACCTAAGTTTCTCTCAATTTTATTCACTTATGTATTCATATTGGCATTAATATGCTGGGCACCTACCATACCTTCAGTTTTGTTCTTGACAGTGACGATCAAAGATGATGGAACGAGATGAAGTCACTGTTCAATGGAATGTACATTCTAATAGGTGAGACAGGCAGTAAATAAACAACTGAGTTAATTTCAGATAGTTGTAAGTACTGTGAAGAAAATCAGCGTAACAGGACAGTATTTGGAGAACCTTGAAAGGAAAGTGATCTGAGAAGATGTCTCTGTAGAAGAGGCACTGTAACAAAATCATAAGAAGACACCAGCCACACAAGAATCTGCAGAAGAGTTTTCAGGCAGAGGCAAGGAGCCAGTGCTAAGATCCTGAGGCCAGAAGTAGCCTTATAGAGCAGCGGAAAATAGGCCACCATGGCTGAAGCTTAATTGGCTAGGAGAGCTGGGGGAGGTGTGGAGTGGGAAGGCTGGAAATTGGGTTTCTAAGCACAACGAAAGGCAACTGAAAGGCTACAAGCAACAATGATCAAATATTGAGTGAGTCCTACAAAACAATTGTGCAGTGAAAAATTTTCCATTTATTTCAGAAAAAAATATATAAAAAAAAGTTTTTCCCCTCATTTGGTAATATCAATCTGCTAGGATAGTATCTATGAACTAATTTATTTTAAAACACATTCAAATGGTCCCGATATATTCCAGAAAATTCCTATCTCTTAAAGGTCTCTCTGCATTCCAGAAAATCATGCTCACATTTGTTAAAATGTGCTTTATGATCTCAAAATGCTGGGTTAAAGAGTTTCCTTAAATGAGTTGCCATAAATTAGACTGCCTGAATGCTGCAGATTGCACCATAATTTGTTTTCTGCCAAATAGATAATGCATTCAGCATATCATATTTATTAGAGCTGCTAAACATCTACCCTTTGCTCTCTAATTAGGCTTTTCTTGTTACTGTGTGTTCCAAAAAATATGACTGCTCCATTCCTTAAGCCTGATGAACAAGATTAGAGTTAATTCAAACAAGAGTAGATTTAACCTTTGTTCAGTTGTGTTTATCCAGATTATTCAGCACCAGGGGCCTGCTGCTGAATGGTAGAGTCCCTTCAAGATAGGCCTGGCTACCTTCATGTCGCATGCCTGCCATTCCCTTAATTCTGCCCTATTCGTCATGGTAGCTGAAGGATGTCTCCATCAGCAACATCTGGAAAGTTACTTGAGAAACTCCTTGTTGATCGGTTACTCATTGTGAGACACATGCAGGTTTGGTTAAGCTTAATTATCGGTGAGGGTTTCTGTTTCTGTTTTTCAGGACATGATTAAAATTTTACTTTGTCTATGTCATTTTTTACTCAGAACAACAAGCTGCCGGGAATACAATTGTTGGGCTCTATTTACAGTTCTTCCTTTGTGCAATACAAGTTCATCAAATGTGCTTCAAGGAAGTTTGGATTGTGAAGAACACATGGGGAGATTTTGGAAATTAGTTATTTTCAGTTTCTTAACCTGAGAGGGAGTTATATTGTATTTGCTTTATAATTCATCATTGGAACATACATATATGTTTTATATACTTCAGGTATATATGTTTATTTCATGTTTTAAGAAAATGTGGTTCATGTATGTGTGTAAATGTATCATATATTTCTTTTAAGACAAAGAGGATGTAACAAAGATGTTACCTTTTCCTTCTGACTTATCAAGTCTCATTTATTCTAAATCTGCTGGTCACTTCATTCCCCAATGATCCCATCATCTCAGGTATTAAAGGTCTGTTCCACATACTTTTTCTTTCCCCATTAATTCTATTTCATCCTCTTCTGCTTGCTCTTATGTTGTGTAGGCTCTTTTTTTTTTTTTTTTTTCCAATTACAGATTATAAATGTCTCAAAGCAGAGATCATATCCCTTCTGCTTTTTATCTTTGCTGAACACATTCTAGATGTTCAAGAAATACTTCTTGATTAAATCTAACAGGTTTTTAAATTTTTTTGTTTGTTTCAGTATCTTTAGGGGTACACGTGGTGTTTGGTTACATGGATGAATTGAATAGTGGTATAGTGAAGTCTGAGATTTCAGTGCACCTGTCACCCGAGTGGTGTACATTGTACCCAATATGTAGGTATTTACCCCTCACTCCCTTCACACCCCCCACAATCGGGTCTCCAAAGTTTCGCTATTGTTACCCAGACTGGAGTTCAATGGTGCTATCTCAGCTCACTGCAAACTCTGTACATTCTTGGGAGAGTGACGATGTAGTTTCTTTTCTTAAAATGAAAGAAGAAACAGTACGTACCTCATGTTTTTAAAAGGATGGAGTAAAGGTACTGCACATAGAGCATTTAGAAAGCTGCCTTACATTTCTTGCATATTGTAAGCACTCAACAATGTAAGCTATTATTATGCTTTTTATTATTTTTACTGCAACCTGAACAACTAAACACATTTTAGCATTAACCTATAGTCAATAGCTTATCTTAACTACATAAACTTTGCTCTAAAAATTGGACAAACACCAGTGCTGTTTTAAGTTTTAATGTCAAATTTTTGGCATATACTGGAAAAATAGAGTCAAATGCATAACTATATATTTATCCATTTAAATTGGCTTTTTAAAAACTGACAGACACCATTAAAATATACTGTATTCACAGATGATTACTTATCACGTGAAATGGCGGAATTCAGTATCATGTGGTCTGAATGGACCTCATCCAAGAGGACTTAGTTACAAATCCACCAGAAGGATCTCATTATAATGCAGCTTCACCTATAACTAAATCTGTGTCACTGATTCCAAGGGCAGTGAAACATCAAGACTTCTGGGCAGTGATTTGTGTTGGCATCTTTTTCTCTTCATACACCATATGAGATTAATTATACCCATCTATTTGCATTATGTATACTGTTTTACCACTTAAACATTGTAAGATAGAGCACTTTCAGTAATAAAAGCTACCACTTACTGAATTGGAAATGGAGGTGATGTAACTCAGCCAAGCCATAAGAATTTTACTCCAGGAAAGTAAAATTCAGTGGTCTGTACTATCTGCCAACATCCACCATGTGAACCCCCTACTGCTCTAATGTTCCAGCAAGAACATTGAGGCTTTCATCTCAATGCTTGATCCCTCTCCAGATACTAAACTCTGGCCATTCAGCCTTTTTCTGCTTCTGATCATTAATATATCTTTCACCTAACCTCTCAATATTCTACTTATTCTGTCTCTGTTATCTAGCCTTGTCTCTTCTTGTATTCCCAACCAGTCTAGGTCTTTACTTTCTCTAATTAGCCTTATCCATGGGACATAGAGGACATATATATACACACACACACACGTATATATATACAAACTCATCCTAAGAATGTGAAAAAGAACTCATCCTGAAGAATAAGAAAGTCAGCACTTAGTCATCTGCAGTCATCACAGGGAAAAATAATTCTAAGTATAAGCACATTATATTCTTTCATTCAGAGGCTGGAGTGACCTTGGGTCACACTCCATCGAATAACCTTGAAAGCACCCTTGATGATCTGTCTTCAGCTGATAATCCCTCCTATTATTTTATTGCAGTCTATCACTCTCATAAGTTTGAATTATATTTACTTTATATATTAGTACCTTGTTGTTTGCTGTTGGATGCATATATGTTTACTGTTGCTAATCTTCTTTCTGAATTTACCTCTTAATCATCATATAGTGATTTTCTTTGTCTCTTTTTACATTTTTGTCTTAAAGTCTATTTTATCTGATGTAAGTATAACTACTCTTGCTCTCTTTTGGTTTCCATTTGCATGGAATATCATTTTCTCTTCCTTCATTTTCAGTCTATGTGTGTCTTTACAGGTGAATTGAGTTTCTTGTAGGAAGCATATACTTAGGTCTTTTTTAAAAAATCTTTTCAGCCTCTCTCTATCTTTTAATTGGGAAATTTAAGCAAGTTATATTTAAGGTTATTTTTGGTAGGTAAGGACTTACTCCTCCCATTTTGTTAACTGTTTTCTGTTTGTTTGTTTTTTTAAATATGTAAAACTCTTTACCTTTCTTCCTCTCTTATTGTTTACCTTTGTGGTTGGTCAGTTTTCTGTAGTGATAAGTTTTTATTCCTTTCTCTTTCTCATGTGTGTATCTGCTACAATTTTTTTTCCATGTGGTTATTATGGGGCTTACATTTAAAAAAACTTATAGTTAGACTGTTTTAAGCTAATAACAGTCTAACTTTGATCACATATAAGTACTGTAAATTTTTGCCCTCCCCCCTCAGTTTATAATTTTATTACCTTAATGTATATCTTTTTATATTGTGTGTCACTTAGAAACTTAATATTGTTATAGTTATCTTTGAGCATTTTGACTTATAATCTTACACTAGAGATTTGAAAGGTTATATGCCACCATTGCAGTAATGGAGTATTTGAAATTTGATAGTAGGTTACCTCTACCAGTGAGAATTATACTTTCTTATGTTTTCATGGTAATATTTGTCATCCTTTCACTTACAGGTGAAACACTCTCTTTAGGATTGTTTTTAAGGTCTATCTACTGGTGATGAATTTTTGCTTATCTGGGAAAGACTATTTCTTCTTTATTTCTGAAGGAAATGACTCCATGTCTCATATCCAAGGTGCGCTGATGTAAGAGGTGGGTTCCCATGGTCTTGGGCAGCTCCACCTCTGTTGCTTTGTAAGGTACAGCCTCCCTCCCGACTGCTTACACCGGCTGGTGTTGAGTGTCTGTGGCTTTTCCAGGCACACGGTATAAGTTGTCGGTAGATCTACCATCCTGGGGTCTGGAGGATGGTGGCTGTCTTCTCACAGCTCCACTAGGTAGTGCCCCAGTGAGGATTCTATGTGGGGGCTTCAACCCCACATTTCCCTTCCACACTGCCCTAGCAGAGGATGAGGGCCTCACCCCTGCAGCAAACTTCTGCCTGGACATGCAGGCACTTCCATACATTCTCTGAAATCTGGGTGAAGGTTCTCAAACTTCAATTCTTGACTTCTGTGCACCTGCAGGCTCAAAACCATGTGGAAGCTGCCAAGGCTTGGGGCTTGCACCCTCTGAAGCCACAGCCTGAGGTATACCTTGGCCCTTTTTAGCCATGGCTAGAGCAGCTGGGAGGCAGGACACCAAGTTCCTAGGCAGCACATACCAGGGGGGCCCTGGGCCTGGCCCATCTAACCATTTTTTCCTCCAGACCTGTGGTGGAAGGGGCTGCTACAAAGTTCTCTGACATGCCCTGGAGTCATTTTCCCCATTGTCTTGGCAATTAACATGTGGCTCCTCATTACTTATGCAAATTTCTGCAGTTGGCTTGAATTTCTCCTCAGAAAATGGGTTTTTCTTTTCTATCACATCATCAGGCTGGAAATTTTCTGAACTTTTATGCTCTGCTTCCCTTTTAAAACTGAATGTTTTTAACAGCACCTAAGTCACCTCTTGAATGCTATGCTGCTTAGAAATTTCTTCTGCCAGATATCCTAAATCATCTCCCTCAATTTCAAAGTTCACAAATCTCTAAGGCAGAGGCAAAATGCCACCAATCTTTTTGCTAAAACATAGCAAGAGTCACCTTATACCAGTTCCCAACAAGTCCTTCATCTCCATCTGAGACCACCTCAGCCTGGATTTTATTGTCTATATCATTATCAGCATTTTGGTTAAAGCCATTCAACAAGTCTCTAGGAAGTTCCAAGTTTTCTCACATTTTTCAGTCTTCTTCTGAGCTTTCCAAACTGTTTCAACCTCTGCCTGATACCCAGTTTCAAAGTCACTTCCACATTTTGGGATATCTTTACAGCAGCGCCACATTCTATGGGTACCTATTTACTGTATTAGTCTGTTCTTATGTTGCTAACAAAGACATACTCGAGACTGGGTAATTTATGAAGAAAAGAGGTTTAATTGACTCACAGTTCCACATGGCTGGAGAGTATTCACAATCATGACAGAAGATAAAGGAAGAGCAAAGGAACATCTTACATGGAGGCAGGCAAAAGGAAAATGAGAACCAAGCAAAATGGATCTCCCCTTAAACAATCAGATCTCATGAGACTTATTTACTACCATGAGAATAGTATGGGGAAAACCACCCCCACGATTCAATTATCTCCCACCAGGTCCCTCCCACAACACATGGAAATTATGGAAACTATAATTCAGGATGAAATTTGGGTGGGAAAGCAGTCAAACCATATCATTATGCATCAAATGAATATACAGCAAAAAAACAAAGGCCATACATAACAAAACCCAGAGATAGCATTATATTGAATTGTGGGGAGGGGGAGCCCTTTCCTGTAAGAATTGGAGCAAGATAGATATGCTCACTTTCACTACTTTTATTCAACATAGTACTGGCAGTTCTAGTCAGAAAAAGTTAGGCAAGAAAAAGAAATAAAAAGCATCCAAATTGGAAAAGAGGAAGTCAAATTATGCCTCTTTCCAGACTACGTGATCTTATATATGGAAAAATGTTAAATATTCCACCAAGAAAAAACCCTTATAATTGATAACTGAATTCAATAAATTTGCAGGTTACAAAATCAACAACACAAATCAGTAACAATTTTATATACTAATAATGAACTAGTTGAAAAAGAAATCAAGATAGCAATTCCATTTATAATAGCTACAAAGAAATACCTAGGAATGAATTTAATAAAAAAGATGAAATACCTCTATAATGAAAACTACAAAACATTAATAAAAGAAATTGAAGATGACACAAACAAATGAAAAGACATCTCATGTTCTTGAATTGGAAAAACTAATACTTTCAAAATGCTGATACTACCCAAAGCAATCTACAGATTCAATGAAATCCCTGTCAAAACACCAATGACATTCTTCGCAGAAATAGAACATTTCTAAATCTTCTAGTATTATTCATGTGAATTTTCTAGAATTCATATGAAACCAGAAAGACTTAAAAGCAATCCTGAGTAAAAAGAACAAAACTGGAGGCATTACATTACCAGATTTCAAAATATACTACAAAGCTATAGTAATCAAAACAACATGCTACTGGCATAAAAACAGACACATAGACCAATAAAACCAAATAGAAACTCAAGAAATAAAACCACATATTTACAGTCATCAGATTTCTGACAAAAGCCCCTCTTCATTGGGAGAAGGTTTCAAATGGTTCTAGGAAGACTAGATATCTATATGCAGAAGAATGGAACTAGGTCTCTAACTGTCACCATTTACAAAAAACAACTTAATATGGATTAAAGACTTAAATGTAAGAACTAAAACTACAAAACTACTAAAAGAAAACAGGGGAAATGCTTTATGACACCGCTCTAGGAAAAGATTTTAGGGCTAGGATTTCAAAAGCATTGGTAACATAAATAAAAATAGGCAAATAGGGCTATATCAAACTAAAAAGCTTCTGCACAGCAAAGGAAACAATCAACAGAGTGAAAAATCAACCTGTAGAATGAGGAAAATAATTGCAAAGTATTAATCTGACAAAGGATGAATATTCTGTATATACAAAGAACTCAAACAGCTCAACAGCAAAATAATAATAATAATAATCCAATTACAAGTGGTCAAAGGATCTGAGTAGACATTTCTCAAAGGAAAGCATACAAATGGCCAATAAGTATATGAAAAAATGGTCAACATCACTAATCATCAGGGAAACACAAATCAAAACCACAGTGAAATATCATCTCATCCCACTAGATGGCTATTGTAAAAAAGACACAAAAATAACAATTGCTTGTAAGAATGCAGAGAAAGGGGAATGCTCATATACTGTTGGTGGGAATGTAAAGTAATACAACCATTATGAAAAATGTCACTATTGGGTATTTACCCAAGGGAAAGAATGAGTATATTAAAGGGATATCTTCACTCCCATGTTTATTGCAGGGCTATTCACAATAGCCAAGATATGGAATCAACTTGTGCCCATCAATATGTGGTTAAAATATGTGGTTATATACATAATGTCATATCATTCTGCCATAAAAAGGGATGATATATTGTTATTTGCAACATGGATGGACCTGTAGGACATTAGTATAAAATAAGCGACATACAGAAAAACAAATACCACATGATCACACTCATATGTGGAGTCTAAAAATATTCCCCATGTAAGTGAGATCCTGGCTGGGTGCTGTGGCTCATATCTGTAATTCTATTAATTTGACAGGCCATGGAGGGAGAATTATTTGAGGCCAGGAGTTTGTGACCAGACTAGTAATATAGCAAGACCCTGTCTCTAAAAAAACCTTTTAAAATTAGCTGGGTATACTGGCATATACCTATAGCCTCAGCTACTTGGGAGTCTGAGGTGGGAGGATTGCTTAAGCCCAGGAGTTTGAGGCTGCAGTGAGTTATGATCTCTCCACTACATTCCAACCTGGGCAACAGAGTGAGACCTCATTCCTAAAAAAGAAAAAATTGATTACTTAGAAATAGAGAATAGGATAGTGATTATCAGAAGATAGCAGGGAGAGGGGATGGGGCAAGACTGGTCAACACATACAAAGTTGCAGTTAGGTAAAAGGGAGAAAAAACTTTTGAGGTTCTATTACACAGTTAGGTGACTATAGTTAACAGTATTTTATTGCATATTTCAAAATAACTAGAAGAGAGGATTTGGAATGTTCTCACCAGAAATAAATGATAAATATTTGAGGTGATGGATATGCTAAATATCCTTATTTTATGATTAACCAATTAGTATGCATCAATTAAAATAAAACTAAAAAATGTCGCAACTAACTCAAGAGTTCACATGGGAGATATTTTCAAAAAGTTGTTTAAATGATTAATTAATTACAGTTGTAATGAATACCGTGAAGGAGAAATTTACAGTGGTATGTGGGTATATAGCAGAAAAATATGTGACATATTTCTTTCTGACCCCTTGCTCCTGCCCTCTGCCTAGAATATCCTTCTCTTATTTCTATTAAAATCCTTAAGCAGCTTCTCACACAGAGGCAAATGTCCCTCCTGCATGTCGTCTTCCTTCCTTACTTCAATAAGAAGCATCCTTTCTTCCCTTTGCATCCATGGACACATCAGTTATCATTTTCCTTATTCAACATTAAATTTTAGTTGAGAAGGATTTTTTAAATTGCCCTCCATGCACCAATCTCTGAAGTCAGGGATCAGTCTCTTGCACACCTTTATAAACTTCCTCATACCTAATGTAACACATTGCAAATAAAAGTTCAACATACGTGTGTATTAAGTTAGAAATCATGTTAAAATCCAACTTAGATGATTCCACCCTTTACGCGTCAAAAATCCGTTTCAGTAATTTTACTGTTGTTTATTGTTGAAACAATGAAATATGTCCAACACAGAATCTTTAAAAAATATGAAAAATATAATTATTTCATATTTCTTTTAAAAAGTAATATTCAATGTGTGTATAACACTGTAACAGAGTTTTTTCTTGTTTTTTCATGTTCTGTATTTTAAAAGTTGTGTATAGCAGTAAAGAATATAAACAGAGCAGCAGGACATACAAAGAAAATAATTCTCTTTCTTTCCCTATTTTCACTCACAGGATCCTATTAAAACCTCAAAAACCCTTTTAAGTGAGCATTACTATTGTCCTAATATTGTGAATATTGTGGAGAAGAGGCCTGCATGGCTTCCAGAACAGTGATCCAAGCACAACTGCACAAACAGTAGAAGAGCTGCACCTTACCCAAGATCTCTTACCTACCTGACCTCTTCTCTCAAGAAAAATCCCTCTTTTGTCACAGTTCCCATTTCCTTCACTAGTGTGCTGAAGCTAACCTGACAGAAAAGGAAAATTTTTATTTATTCATTCTGTTTCTATGAACCAGACATTGTGTTAGGTGCTGGTGTTATAATGGTGAGCCAAGAGCAGATTCAGCCCTTGCTCCCATTACTATAACAGCCTAGCTTTGTGGTTTGAGAGGTGTGTGGAAATAAACGAAGCCTGCCCAAATGAGAACAAGCAAAGATTATCATTCAGAGCTTGCTGTCACAAAGAGAAAACCATCAGGACTTGCATTTGGTACAGACTCACAGGCAGGCGGAAGAATGAGAAAGCATTGCAGTGGAGAAAAGGGAGGGCTTCAGGGGTGCCCTGATTGGAAGCTGTTGGCATGGGGAAGCAGTAGGTGGTCTAACTAGAAGTGGGGCATCTTATGTGATTGGTTGGGAATACGGATTCAGTTTTTTCCAGTTGGTCCTAAATTGGTAACTGGGGCAAAAATTAAAGAAGCTGTCAATTATTATTTAAGTCCTGGCTGTTTGGAGCTGATTGTTACAGGGGTTATTTATTGTTCAGTTTCCCGGGCTGGTTGATGCAGATAGTAGTTTGTTTTCTTGGATTCATTTCTGTAGATAGGTTGCCTTCCTGGTCTGTATCCCTCCGAGTTGTAGGTCAGAGTTCTATTTTTTATGTTATCTGGCCATTGTCTGCTTGTATATGCAGTTTCTCAGATACGGCTATCAGGGTCTTCTGTTCTTCAACCAAAAATGGTCTATTTTCTTTCTTTTCTTTTCAATTATACTTTAAGTTCTAGGGTACATGTGCACGACATGCAGGTTTGTTACATATGTATACTTGTGCAGTGCCATGGGAATTGAACAATGAGAACACTTGGACACAGGGTACAGAATATCACACACTGGGGCCTATCATGGGATGGGGGGATGGGGGAGGGATAGCATTAGGAGAAATACCTAATGTACATGACGAGTTAATGGGAGCAGCAAATGGTCTATTTTCTATGAGTTCATTTCTAGGTTGAAGACTGGGGCTTCCAAGCACATTTTTTCACAAAGAGAAAATGAATAATAGCTATTTTTGAATGATCATCCAATGTATTCCAGACTAAACCTGATAAATGCAGCCCCTCATTCAATATTCACAATGATCCTGTGAGGTAGATGCTATTCGTGTTTCCATTTTACATATGAGAATGCAGAGACACACAGGCATTAAGCAACTTGCCCAAAGTCCCCTAGGCTAGAAATGGAGGAACAGGGATTTTCAGTAAATCAGTCTGACTATAAACATTTGATTTTAACCCATTTACTCTAATCTGTGCACTATAGTCTCCCTAGAAGGCCCTCAGCAAATAACAGTTCCTTTTTTTACAAAGTCCAAGTATGACAATAGCCACCCAGGCTATTGCAGGGGTGAAGGACAGAATCAGCAGGCACTTTGAGAACAGAATAAGTGTGTGAGTCCTTCAGGAGGACAGACATAAAATGCAAACACAAAGAGGCTTTGGTGGAGGGCACCAACATTCTGAGTAACAGACATATCTGTGGTCAGCTGTTCATAGTTAAGGACCTTTTTATCTCTGACATTTCTATGATCCAAAGCAGAGTGTGTATACATCAGTTTTGGGTGCCACATAGATGGCAGCAACACGGCATAGACATTCCATCACTATCTTCCCGTGCCCCCATCCCCTAAAACTAGAGTGGTTTAGTGATGCCCTGTGTACTCCTTCTCACCATGATTGTCATACTTTTCTCATTTATGGTTATTTCTTTGCTTCTAGGCAAGGGAAAAGGCCTTCTGAACACAAGTCTTTGTGCACAGTGTGTGTTCAGTTCATTTGGCCCTTGTACCCAGAAAGGAAATGAAAAACATTGTGATTTTTCTTGCCTGAGAGACAACTCCCTGAGGTTTTAGAACTAAATTATAACTTAAATCAATAGTTTGCCCTTAAAGGGTATTTTTCATGCATTTGAGGCATGAGAAATGGAATAATAAAAACATTCGCTAAATTTATATAGCATTGTTTCCAAATTATTTGCTCTTTTTTTCTTGTAATAAAAATCCTAACACTGTTGAGATTATATAAATGTGTTGGTTATTTTACAGTAATCCTAAACATGTCCAACAATGTTTCTTAGGAATTCCAACTCCTTCCATTTGTCTTAAAGCCGTGCTAATAATGAAGCATAACGATGATCACAGTGATGGCAGTAGGGTTTTGACGTCCTTGCCACATCATCATCTAAACATATCAATCATAAGGAAGGACAGGACACCCTATCACTTCAGTGTAACTAGGTGAGGCACTTGGGAAGCTCCATTAGCTCTTACAAGGCACTGATATCCTGTTTAGTAAATTACTATTCCTACCTGCTAAGTAGTATGATCCCATGTACGTAGTATGATCCCATGCATGTAGTATGATCCTCCATGCTAAGTAGTAAGTTCCCATTGGCACCACATTCTGGAAATACCACTAACTGTTTGGGAAATCCTGACATGGAGTGACTGAAGATTGGCCAGACAGCTGATATTTCTCCAAACACAATGGGTCACCACTATTAATCTACACCTGTGTAGTGGAATCTAGGCTGGAAGTGAAACCACTTTACAGTGAGGGTAAAGAATGCTTTTCTTGTGCACAAATTGAGTGAGTGATGTAATCTCACTCATTATCTGTCCTCTCTTTTCCACTCATTCCTCCTGTGACCAGGAACCAACTTTTTCATGAGAATTTTCATGAAATTTCCTGAAATCTGTCAGGATCAACTGACAGAGATGTCTTCTTTTTGCATTGAAGGCGTCACTTTCAATCCTGGCTAATGTGTCCATCACCAGTGCAAGTACCTGAGCTTATTCTTCATGCTGGATCCTGTGCTAACCGTTAGTTCCAAAACATCCAAGCCAGCTCAGGCTGCCTGCCCACCAGATACCTAATCCATTCTCATATCTATTCAGGTCTAGGTTTCTGGTTCTGATTCCTAACTGATTCTCAATTTCTGGCCCTACACCCAGATTTAGCATTTCCCCAACAGTCTTGGCTGTCCACAGTGTGCTTGAAAATATAATAGAAAACGCATCTTTCATTCTGCAACCATAGAAACCATCCCTAGTTTCTATGACTAACTGGTTCCAGTTAGTCATTTAATAGCTGTGTCAACAGGAGCAGCCCCAGAAATGTGGTGGAGGAAAGCACATAGAGCCTGTGGGTCAGATTGAAGTATAAAGGTCAAAGATAATATAGAATTTCTGTGAAAAGTTCAGTGTGGAAAATTAAGATATAATAAAAAGAGTTTTGTTACTTTTTTTCTTTAACACTCCATTGTCATTGTGAGGTTTTAAAACCTGTAGCTAGCATTTGTACCAATGCGAAAAACGGGATATAACTATTTCCAGACTAGTCTGAAGCTTCTCCAGTTTGAGAAGGGATACTTCTGCAATAAACTTTTTGAAGTTTTTACAAACACTGAAGTCATGGAATTGACCCATAGAATGCCACCTTATACTGATATTTCTATCCAATGACAAGAGAAGTTTCATGTTGATAAAAAATTGAGGAACCTATGTCTGATTGTTGACTCAGCACTTTGGTAATTTAACACTGGTTTAATATACAATTAGCACAATTCAACTCCATATCGCTTAAACCTACTGCCTGTAGAAGCCAGTTGCCTCATTAGAATGACAAAGTGGAGACAAGGGACTTTGAACTGCATTGCACAGTGGAATCCCTTTTTTTTTTTTTTTTGCCTCCCCCAACCCATGCCCTACTTCTTGAGAATTTAATTTTCACCTTAATAGAGGGAGCTAACATCCAAGAAGAATTTCCAAGGAATGGGTAATACTTACTCGAAGATTACACTGGTTCTCTAAACCACAAAACAGCTGTCCATTTAAAGGGTTAAGGATCTCGAAAAGATTAACTGGGGTGATGAATATAAAAGTGCTTTATAAAAGTGTAGGTTGTATATGAAAATAAGAATGAATGCACATGTGTGATTTTGGCATCATTGTTACATAAATCCTGTTGGGACTCCACAGTCCTGTTCAACTCTCCTCTCTGCTAAGAAGCTTACAGTGAGTCCCAGCACTCACTCTCCTCTCTCTCTCCTCCTGTCTTTGGTACCATGATTTTACATTTCACATGCATAAGTTGTCATGAGCCATGGCTATTTTCTCGCCAACCCCTGAGGAGAGATATTTATGTATCCCCAGAAAAATAGACGATTTATTTATTGATGAAGGGATTGTAAGGAGATAAATTTGTCGAGACAAGGAATTCCTAGACAGCCACATCTGACGTGTCTATGTTTCCCCAGCCTGTCTCACTTTTGCCTTGAGACTTGCTGACACCAACATCCCAGGGTAGTTGTGAGCATCATATTACATAATATACGTGTAAATTCATTGTAAACTGCAAACTGACTACAGATGATTAATGCATAGGATTACATTCAAAAGTTTAGAACAGAATATGTATATAAAAATATTAAAGTTAGATTAAGATTACTCATCAAATATCAGTTAGACGAAGTAATATTTCTTCCCTCCAGATTAGAGGCTTGAGGTAGAATATGGGATACTCTTAAATTCAGAAGATCTTCAGACAAATTCAGAATTTGCAATTACTTTTTGTAGTCTGAGCTTCACTTATTTTCTCCTGTGAAATTAGGCAGTTGGCTACGCTGATTTCTAAATTCTCCTCTGCTTCTACAAGTAAATAAAATGTTGTATGATTTAGCTTGCAGTCATTTCATTTGCATAAAAGACTGCTGGGTAAAGAAGAATAGTCTATGGGAAGTCTACCAAATCTTTTACCTCATTTCTCTGACTTAAAATGCAGTCTTTGATTCCAAAATTCTTCTAGTATTAGATTATCTCTATTAACATACATTATTTCTAAATTATTTTTATTGGAGTCTTTAGTAGATGTGTAGCACCAGAGAAGATATTTGGCAATTGAGCAGGCATTAATACTATATTGCAAGGAATCTCAGTTTAATCTACGGAGCTATTCATGAGTAAATTACACAAACATTACTTGGTATAGTAGTCTTGGGGAATAATAACGTTTCAGACTATGATGCCCAGAAAAGGCTTTACAGAAGAATTTGATATGAGTTAGGATGTAGTAAGAGACGTAAACAGGACATCCAGCTGAGGATGCAAAATGTAATAGTGCAAAGGTGGGAACATACAAAGGATGTTTTTCTGATAACCAGTAAAACAACCTGATTGCAGCAGAAGGTCAGACATGGTGGTGGTGGGAGATAAGGCTTGAATAATAGGTTATCCCTAACTGGAGATGACATTGAATGACATTGAAAGAACTTCAAAGAACTATATCCTTCAGGCAATGGGGAGCAGGTTCCAAACTTTTAAGCAAGACAGTAATGGATTGAAGTGTTACATTAAAAATAAATTGTCATCATTCATCAGCATGAGTTGGAAGAATAGATAATTACAACAAACAAAACTATTAACACTTTATTCCCACAGTCCAGGCCTGCATTGATAAAGTCTTGAATCAGGTCACCGGCAACAGGATTTGAAAGAAAAGAAGAAAAGCAAAACACTGGGGAGGGAGAATTGTCTGGGTAGGAGCAACAAGTGAGAGGAACAAGACAGAAATGCCAGTGAGACTTTAGTTTTGGAGAATTGAGCGCATTAGTGGTGCTCTTTGAAGAGAAAGAGGAAGCACAGGAAACCAAGCATATTTTGAAGAGCCTAACAGTGTCTTCAGTTTCTTTAGAAAGTGAATTTGTATGGTGGAAATAGAGTCCAGGAGGGAGGTAAGTATTATCAGAAGTGCCAGGAAGTGATCCTTTCTGATTGAGAGTAGATGACATGGTAAAGGCATTACTGGGGGAGTTGAGAACAGTCACTCAAGTCAAACCTGATCCTAACTTTCTTTGCACTCACTAATTTGTGGACCTGGCTCAGAAGCAGAAAAACGTGATTTTTGGGGTCAGACTCCCTAGCTCTATATTCCAGCTCTACCACTAACTGGCTGTATGATGCAAGTTACTTGACTGCCAGTGCCTCAATTTCCTCTCCTGTAGAAAAAAAAAAAAAAAAGATAATAACAGTGCTCACCTCTTAGGATCAAGTAAACACATCTATATAAAGGGTTTGGGACACATTATGTTATTTTTATTAACTTCTCTAAATTTTTATTTTCTCTTGTGTAGAATTAGGTTTTACTTATAGGTAGACTATAAAAATTTACTTAAGGACAAAATGAGAATTAAATATTTTAAAAAATGCAAAGCTCTCTGCAAAATGACTGGTTTAATGCCAGTACTCACTTTAAATAAGCAATTCAGTCACTCAGTAAATATTTGTCATGTACCTACTATATGCCAGATACTTTCCTAGTAATTGGGGGCGTGTCTGTGAAGGAAACAGATGTGCCACTTGAGACCAAGTGGGGCTGGACAGGCAATGAACAAATGGGTAATCTGATGCCATATGTGAACAATGTAAAGCAGGTCAAGGGAAGAAAGAACAAGGGGAGTGGGCTTAGATAGGGTGGTAAAGGAATGCCTCTCTGACAAGGTGACATTTGAGTGTAGTTTTAGCTGAATGAAATGAGGGAGAAAGCCAAGCAATTATCTATCGGGAAGAGCTTTCAGAGAAAGCCAACCATGGATGCACCATACCTTCTCAAGTGGGCATGAACTCTGTTGCCTGGAGGACCTCAGAGTGGTGTGAGGTTGGGACACTGAGTGAGAAGGGAGAAGTGTGAGGTGAGGTCTGGTTAGGACAGTTCTGGGGAACAGTACTGCTGGGTAGAAGTAAAATGCAAGCTATACATGTGATGTTAAATTTTCCAGTGGCTACATTAAAAGAAAAAAAAAAGAAATAAGCAGTGAACTTAATTTAACTCAATATATTCAAGGCATCATTTCAGCACATAATCACTATAAAAATGTTACCTGGCATGTATATTCTTTTTTGGGGGGGCATTGAGGTAGGAGTCACTAAATCTTTGAAACCTGGTATACATTTTCCACTTATAGCACATCTCGATTCAGACCAGCCACATTTCATGTGCTCAGTTGCCACATGTAGTCAGCAGCTTCTATCCTGGTTGGTGCAAATATAGAGTACAGAGTGTTGTAGCTTGTGGAAAGGAATTTGCGTTTTATTCTAAGTGGATTTGGAAGCCATTGGAAAGTTTTGAGTTGGGGAAGGTGTATGTGTGTGGGTGGGGGGAGGACGAGGATGACATGATTTGATTTCATCTTTAAATCGTCACTGAATAGATGTTTCATCAAGTATGAATCATATTTCACACACTTGGTTAAACAAGAAATAGCACCTTGATTTACTTCTTTAAAATCAGATTAAACCCAGTTCCAAACCTCACTTGCTAGGTTGACATTTATTCCTAAACATTATCATGATTTCCCTTCCCTCTTTTTTCCATTTCTAAATTTTAAATTTATTAATTAAGTGGGTGTTTGTGTGATTGTAGGGGGAAGGAGGGTAGCCATGCGGTGCTAAAGCATTGGAAAAACTTCCACGTATCACTCCACCTTGACTCCTATTATGTTACCCATTTGCCGAGCCCAAATATTCCCAGAAATCTGTGGCTTCCGTGCCATCCATGGCACAGGTACATTGACAGAATGAGAACTTAATAGCTGGTGCCCAGACTGCCTGGTTCTTTAATTTAGAAGATACACTGACTTTCCTCTTTTTCTCAGCCCTGGGGACAATTTTTTTTTCCTATTTCTCTTTCTTTCTCTCCTCCCTTTCCTAAAGAATGCCTAATCTTATCTTTTCAATCACTCAAATTTCAAAAGAGACAAGAAGGAGTCTTCCAGCAGCTCTTGCCCTCCCACCCCATGTCTGGAAGTCTCTGATGCAAAGCATTTGAATGGGCTTGACTACTTGCTCAGAACAAATGCATGAGAAATAAGAGGGAATACATGCAAATTAGCACCTCAGTGAATTACCCTGCCACACTAGCTATTATTGTGTAGAAGACCCTTAATTGGTTATTGAATATTTCTGAAAGTCTCTAAACTGGTTAGATTCACATCAACCAGAAGTGTGACCTAAGCATGGCTCTGCAAAATGTAAAAACCAAAGAAATGACTTCTAAATGATTTATTCATGTCAATTTTCTTCATTTCTAAGGTATTGATTCTTAAAACGGGGTCCCTAAACCAGAATCATTGGCATCACCTGGGATTTGGGCATGCAGAAGCCTGGCACCACTGCAGTTTTAGCAATCAGAAGCTGCATTTTGCCAGAATCCCCAGATGAGTGATACGCACATTCGAGTGTGACAAGCACGATCTAAGACACAGTGGTTCTCATTTGGAGCTTATATTTGTCATCAGCAGTGTCTCCTCCTGATGAATTAATCCATCAGAGGGTGAATACCAGCTGCCTATGATGTGTAAGGTGCTGAGATTAGGCACTGTGGAGGTGCATAACAGTGTAAGGCAGTCTTTGCCTTCAAGTAGTTCACGGTCCAGTTGGAAAGATAAGATACAAACACATAAAAGTGAATAAGGATCTAACAGGGTACAGACAATAGCAGGTCAATGAGAGTTTATAATAGCCAGGTGCTTAGGGAATAGAGAGGTAAGATTTTCAACCAAACCTGAAAGATGAGAAGGATTTATTGTTCCAAATTATATTCCTTTATTCTCTTTGAATCTAAGGTCATAGGAAGAATAACAGGGAGAAAAGGAAAGTTCCCTGTAATGAAGAAGTACAAGCCAAAGGCAGACAGCACTTCTGAGAAAAGCAATACAGTGCCTGTGTCTTTATACACAAATCCAAGCAGAGCATTAGACAGACTCCAGAAGGTGAGAGTTTGCTGCCAGATTTCACTTTTCCTTGCAGCATGTTTGGTGGTGCAGTGCTGAAAAGCAATAGCCAGCAACACATCCTTGCTGAAGCTGTGTGTCCTTGCAAATAGGAGAGACATCTCACACTCCAGATGACCCCCATTGTTTCCAACCAATATGGGCAGGTTGCGGAGGTGTGAAATTGAATATCGTATTCTCTTTAAGCTAAACTCTTCTTCTTACTTCAACAGAAAATTCCCCAGAGGGATCTATAGTGTGTATTTCTCTAATGAGATTGTCTAGGTGTACAAGGGATTATAAGCATTTGGTGGTCACAGTAAGGGACCTGGGGTTGGAGCCACATAGCCAACTAGAAAAAGATGCTATAGTTTGTCCTCATTTGTGCTCCTCGCCCTCTTTCAATATTAATAAAACTTAATGTAGAGCTCCTACCTTTGGTTGAACTCATAATCTTATTTTAGCATTTTAATGATTATTTTTTATGGTTTATAGGGGCCACACTGTCCATAATGCACAATTAGAGGTAAGATGCCCTTTCCAGGGTCAATGGCTCTATACAACTCTTGTAAATATGACTGGTATATTATACTTTTATTATTTGATTAGCTTTAGCAATCAGGAATTTAAGATATAATTGAATCATGTCAAGGACATTATCATTCTACATGAATCTAAGAAAAGAATGTGATGAGTACACCATAGGTTTAATTCAGAGTTATTTAATTGTTTTATCCTAAAATACAGCTCCTCTCATCTCACTGGAACTCATACACTAAATTGGGACTTCTGGCTGCCACAATTCATTTGTGTTCTTGGACTTTCACTTTGAAAACATCCAAGGGAGACCAGGAATCCTGCTGATAGCAGAGTAAGCCTCAGCTATGAAAGTCAAACTGGTGATTAATATAAAGAAAACCTTAATCAGTTTTAATGAATACAAATAGCATAATGCTTGGATCAGGGCAGTCCAGGGAAATGTTTAGTGTGGTTCTGTGGGTGGAATTCAACCATTTGTTTAAAAAAACACACTGTTAAGGTAAGAGGGTTCCTGGTTATGGCAAACAGCAGTGATGGGGAAGGCACACGGAAATATTTATTCATGCATGCATAGTAAGCCTTCTAAGGGTGGGCTCTTCTTAAAGAATACTTTTTCCGTTCAATGCAACATGAACACCCATTGAGCAGCTAGCCTGAGAAGTGGGTAACTGTCAACTGGAAAGAATGGCAAACTAAAGTCTGTACTAGAAGTTAGTCCGTGCAAATGAGAGAAGCTGAGGACACACTGGTTAGGCAGGGTTTTAGATCAGACTTCCTGGGCTTGGGTCCTGATTTTTCCAGTTTGTTCCTATACTGAAGGAAAGACTGGCTGGGTTGAATTTACTGAAAAGCTGGATGTGTGTATTCTCTGTGTCCACCTTGCAAGTTAATTAGTGTCTCTCTATGACTCAGGTTCTTCACTTGTGATATAAGAGTGTAGTAGCAATTCTGTAGATAAAAAGAGCAAATATAGGTGTATAAGTAAGTAAACATGAATATATTTATCATATATAAATTAACGTATCTTAGAAGAATAACTGGCATATACACTGCAAATGTGTTAGTTCTTCTTATATTGTTGTAATTATAGTAATTATTATTGCTGTTGAGTTGTAAATGAACTGGTATTACAGGAAAAGAAATCAATAACATGACTCATGAAACAAAATACTCTACAGTTAGAGAAATGCAAAGGCTTAGCCAGCAGGAAAAGTAGTAGTGCTACAGATATGCAAAGAAGGTCCCAGAGGACTTAATGTTTAATTTGAAGTCTTAAGGATGAGGAGAAGTTAGTCATACAAGGATGATGACTGAGGATATGTGCAAAGGCCTTGAGATATGGGAAGTATTGCCCTTTTAGAGAATGCAAGCAGTTTGATTTCACTGGAAATGGCAGTGGGATGGGTGTAAGTGTGGTGAGAGCAGAGACTTGCAAAGAATAGGGAGAAGATTATGAAGGGCTCCTATGTTATGCCAGAAGCTTTGGACTCATCACAATGAGAAGCGGTTGAAAGATTTTAAAAAGAAAAGGGAGGGAGAAGGATGATCAAATTTGTTTTTGAGCTATCATCCTGCGTTCAGATGGTAAATGGATTGAAGAAGATTAATATTGGGGGATAAGAGTCTTTTTAGAAGACTTTCATTGCAATTCAGACAAGAGATGTTGGTACCTAAAAATAAACAGAATGGAGTCCTATCATATTACTGGCATTCTATTATACATTCTAAGCAACAAAGAGAGGGGAGGGAATTGGATAAAGAAAACAGACACAGAGAAATAGCACTTTAGATAATGCCAACACTTCGTCATTGGGTGAAAGGAGCGTATGCTCCAGAGAAAGCCCAAAATGTGAGATACAAAACTCTTGTTTTTCAATTTCTGTGCATCGCACCGTATAGATATCTCACCATGCTAAATGTCATAACAGAGTTTATATATGTATATATTTTCATCCAATATGGTCCCTAAATACATATTAATGTCTTCATCTAGTGCTCAGCTGAAGAAACAGCAATTTGTTCCAACACTAGAGAGAAAACTGTGTTGGATTTACTGAGAAGGAGTAAGTCTGCCTCCAGTGGGGCACCTTCCCAAGGCATTCCCGATAGTTGTAACAATACATGACTTTCACCTAGTCTCAACTGTTTACAGCCTGATCTTTAAGTAAGGTATGACTTTCCCGCAGTGACATTGGGAATAGCAAAGTGGAGGGGATTGGAGAGATTGAATAGGCAGAATTGACAACACCTGGTGAGGACTTGCATGTGGGATGTAAGAGGTAGGGAGGCATCAAGATTGATAACTAGGATTCTAACTTGACAGAATTTTCTAGCCTTTACCTTCCAGTTCCCCCAACATCATCAAAAAAGTTGGGGAGATTATTCCTTTACACCCTGGGTTCTGGATTTTATAGGGACAAGCTGGGCTCCTCCTTGGAGAGGGATGTTGGGAAAGTCACGCTGCAGACTCATATGCCCTCTCCTTCTGTTTATACAATGATAGGTTCCAATTTAAAGAAATGGGAAAAACATGGCCGGGCGTGGTGGCTCACATCTGTAACCCCAGTACTTGGGGAGGCCAAGGTGGGTGGATCACCTGAGGTCAGGAGTTTGAGACCAGCCTGGCCGACATGGTGAAACCCCCATCTCTGCTAAAAACACAAAAATTAACCAGGCATGGTAGCGGGCACCTGTAATCCCAGCTACCCAGGAGACTGAGGCAGGAGAATCGCTTGAACCTGGGAGGTAGAGGTTACAGTGAATCGAGATGGTGCCATTGCATTCCAGCCTGGGCGACAAGAGCAAAACTCCGTCTCAAAAATAAATAAATAAAAAATATGGGAGAAACAGACACAATTGAAAAACTATAATCAGATTCTCTAACGGTTCAAAGGAGTATGTGGAATTCCCAAAAGTTAAGGTACTCAGACCCTATAATCTACCAAATAGGTTTAAAGCAAGTAGACTCTCCAGAGCTAAAAGAAATATAGTTGCCATCTGACAGGTGAATAAGCAGGGTGGCAATGAAAAGAAAAAAACTAGGGATTAGTCTAAACTCTGGGGAGGTAAATAATTTCCAGGATTGACAGGTAGTCAAAGGCAATCCAAGAAGATAGATGAGCCAAGTTCAGTAAATCTTAGTGTAATCCTCATGCCAGAGGCTGCTCTGACATGAAGGAGTGGTGTATATTCTAGGAATTTATCACATTTCTTCAGCTGAAGCCTCCACTCTGAAATCTGCTTCAATATACCCATACTAGTTTCTGGAGGGGCTGAGTGGGGAGGAAATTGGTAAGGAGATTAGGGGGGCTACAGGCCTTCACCCTTTCATTTCAAATAGAACAGCTATGTTTGGATCTTCCTCTGGGATTTGACTTGAAGAAAGGGCTCTAGCTATACTGAAAAGTTTGCAGGACACTTCAAGAACTCAAGTCATGAAAAGGGTATACGGTATTTTTTGCCCTTGCTTGTTTCAGTAACCCCCTAGACACACCAGTGGTGATCTTGCTGTCCTGTAGAATCCCTACGCCATGCAGCCCATTCAGTTGGGGAGTTTCTGTCTTGAAAATTCCTTTGGATTTCTTGGGTCCTGTAATGCATTGTGCCAGCATCACTTGATGCTTTATAAGACGCCCAGCTTCTCACCCATAAGGTATCAGTTCATCAATTAAGGCAAATTTCTGTGGCTGAATTAACCTTTCAATTTGAAGTGTACTGTGACATTATCACTTCTTCTTTTTTTTTTTTTTTTTTTTTTTTTTTTGAGATGGAGTCTCACTCTGTTGCCCAGGCGGGAGTGCAGTGGCGCGATCTCCGTTCACTGCAAGCTCCGCCTCCCGGGTTCAGGCCATTCTCCTGCCTCAGCCTCTCTAGAAGCTGGGACTAGGCACCCCCCACTACGCCTGGCTACTTTTTTTTTTTGTATTTTTAGTAGAGACGGGGTTTTACCGTGTTTGCCAAGATGGTCTCGATCTCCTGAACTCGTGATCCGCCAGCCTCGGCCTCCCAAAGTGCTGGGATTACAGGCGTGAACCACCGCGCCCGGTCCGACATTATCACTTCTAATGATTACCTGGTAATGAAACAGACCATTGCAACTAGATCAGTTGTGGGAGGCTCAAAGCGCTGCATTGGAAGGAGAAGAATGCCAGTTACTCTAAAGCTTCCTCAAGGGCTCCTGCCAGAGGCAATCAGAGGAAACAGAATAGATTCAAAGTCAAAAGATGTTCAAGGAAATCTTGGCCAGATTCTAGTTTTCCACCTCTTTGATTCTCATTTAGCATTGGGGCAATTCTTGTGAAGTACTCACACAACTATTTAGGCGGCTAATAAAGTACAACAGCTAAACTATGCTCCACTAGGATAGTGTTTCAAACAAATTCAGGTAGCACAGCCACCCAAAGGAATGGTATTTTTGAAAAACACTATGAGGTAATCAAGTTTATATTGCAAAATAAATATGTCACTCTACTAAATTACATATCATTGTAGACTGCTTTCTAACAGAGACTATCGAGACCGGATGCCAAAGGTTTAGGCCAAAGTTATAGAAGAGATACTTAAAATGAAAAAGATGGTATCTATAAACTTAATTTTCCCTGCGATGTGAGAAATGACTGCCATCCATCAATTTTAATGGTAGATTTCTGTGGCTCTTCTGAGCACCATTGAATTAGGTTATCAAGGCTTGCCAGGAAGTGGGAAGTAATTAGAAAAATAGAACTTTCTAATTCCATAAAGGTAGGTGGTCCTGTAATAGTAATAATAATACTAACTCCTCTGACCCATACTAAAAGTTTCATCCAGACAGAATATAGAGCCTAGAATCCACTTTTATTTTTATAGCTGCTGTGGGATTGCTTCCTGTGAATGTCATGTCTTAAACCACTGAATCCCTGTTGGGAAAGGCGGTCTCCTGTGTGTAGTCTTTTGACTCCTTCTTAGTGGCAATGTGCCATGGTCCTAGAACATTTCATTACAGAGAAATCAAGAACCTTTATAGCCTGTGCTATAAAGGTTCTTTACTGGAATCCTTGGGAGTCTTTTTACCTATTTCAGACTTGAAGTGTACTTCTTTGCTTGAGCATGTGCATCAAATGGCACTTGGCCAATCCCACTGCTATATCTGGTCCTTGAGAGGAGAGAGTGGCTCACGAGCGTGAGCAGACCATCTCCCTGCTGCAGGGTAAGTCCTGCTGGCTGTGGGCACTAACATTCATTGTCGACGCTGATCTTGCTTTGTTTCTTCTCTATATGCATTAAGTGTTGGTCCGTTCAGTGCCTGTGTGAATGGTGTATTTCTTGGTGACCCTGGCAACTGCTAACTATGCAGAGGGTTGACATCTTGCGACCGCTGCTTCTAGTAGTAAACAATGTTAGGCTCTTTGCCATCATCCATGCAGTGGGATTCCTCCAGTGGAACTGGAAACAGCTGTCCTTTGCTCAACCATTTCTTACCATTTCTAGCAGCAGTGCAGATCTATTTCCTATGAAATCTAAGTAATAGCCTGAAAACAGTTAAGGGCAATATACTGTGTACTATTGTAGTATTAAGCTTCCCTAATGGACAGCAGAGTTCTCCTGTTGTTCTAGGAGTACTACTAAATTAAAAAAAAAAAAAATGAAAGAAAGAAAAAAAAATCTGTTTTGTTATCCATGTGCTTTAGAACTCTGAGCCTTTATTTGTACTAAAATTCTATCAAATGCTTTGCGTATTATTGCATTTCATTATGATGAAATTAATATATGCATGTCTTAGTCTGCGTGCCCTCAAAGACAAAGCCTGAGATAAGGTTTATGTGCATGCAAAAAGTGTATTTGGGAGGAGGAGGGAGAGACTGGAAGACTGAAACAGGAGAAAGACCAACGCATATATTAATTTGCGCTGGTATTCTGGGCACCATGATTTGGTCACTGCTGTGGACAACCAAGGATACATTGCTGGGACCTGTTGAGGGGCCCTAAAAATGCATTTAACATTACAATAGAGTATTTCTCTGATGACCCTATCCCTGTGGGTTAAAGATTGCCTTGTGGGGTATGAATGCTCTAAATCACCTGCAGTCAAAGAGCAGAAAATCTATGGAGAGGGAGCAAGGTGTGGTGGGGCCCTTCTGCCGGAAGCCAAGTGCCACAGGCGGGGCTTAAGTTAAAGAATTTAAGATAGGTTGCAAGAGGTGGCTGAATGAATACCTAACATAGAAAAACTTGGAAAACCAAAAAAAAAAGGTTTTGCTTGAAGTAGAAATTGCCCATTATCATATCACCCAGAGAACTACCGGCCAATGTTCTAACCTCATTCTAGATAGGAATTTTATTTTTTAATTTCACATTTCACAGCTTTTTAATAATCAACCATTTTTGTATCTTCAATATATTTTCATGTTAATAAATACACTTCTGTGACACTTTTAAATGATTGAACAGTATTTCATTAAGCAGACGTGCTAGTATCTCTCATCTCTTGTGGTTGGTCATTTAGATTGTTCCTAATTTTCTATCATTTAAAAAAAAATGAAGACTAACTTATTGTATACACGTTCAATTATTCCTTTAACATTAACTCCTAGTAGTGAGATTCCTACATCAAAGCTGTGAACATTTTTAAGGCTTTTAGTGCCTAATTAGCCTCCAGAAAAGTTATAACTATCCCCCATCATTGTGTAAAGCTGTCTTCGTTTGATATTATTATTATTATGCTAGCTCCATTTGATATTATTGTTTTCTAACTTCTAGCAATTTAATATGTAGTTATCTTTTATAATTAATTATTAAGTAATTTTTATGTTGTCTTCAATTTTAACTTTTGTTCCTCCACTTCTAGTGAACTTTTAAAATTTTCAAAATTTGTTGACAATTTGTATATTTAATTTTACACCTTTTTTATTTGTGTTATTTGTCCATTTTTCTGTTTAGGTCTTCGTGTTTCTGTTATTAACCAGTAATTAGTCATTTTAATATTAAAAAGACTTTTAAAATATATTATAATTATGCAATTATAATAATATATAATACATATGCAATTGAAGATAAAATATATCTCTAAATACGTTATCATATGCAAACTTTAAATTGTCCTTATTTACTCATTAATGGGCTTTTTGATATTTAAATTTAACATTTTATGTAGTCAAAGATATCACTATGTTTGGTTGTGATTTCTGTCTTTGGAGATAATGCTCATGAAGATTTTCCTCTCCCAAAAGTATAAAAATTCACCTACACTTTAATAGTCCTTTGTGGTTTAATTTTCTACATTTTTTACACTTGGAATTTCTGTTACAATATGGCATAAGGTCAAGATTAAACCTTATTATTTTTCTCCAAATAGCTGATGATTTACCTCAAAAATTTAACATTAAAGGGCCAGGCGCAGTGGCTCATGCCTGTAATCCCAGCACTTTGAAAGTCCAAGGTGGGTGGATCACAAGGTCAGGAGATCGAGACCATCCTGGCTAACATGATGAAACCCCATCTCTACTAAAATACAAAAAACTAGCTGGGTGTGGTGTTACGCGCCTGTAGTCCCAGCTACTTGGGAGGCTGAGGCAGGGGAATTGCTTGAACACAGGAGGCGGAGGTTGCAGTGAGCCAAGATTGGGCCACTGCATGTCAGCTTGGCTACAGAGTGAGACTCTGTCAAAAAAAAAAAAAAAAATTAACATTAAAAATACAGCTTTTCCCACTAACTTAAAATGCTAACATTATATCATATTAAATATACTTGATTGCCACTGTTTTTATATTTCTGCTTTTGTTTTTGGAAGGTTTTTTAAAAAGATTAACAGCAATCTGAAATAAAGGTGCCATGAGGTAAATAAGGGATGACAGAGCATGTCTTGACACAGAGAACTCAGACCAAACAAGAGGGCCTGGATTGTTTTTTTAAAGCTATTGCATTGATGCTTTTGTTGTTACTTCCTTTTTGTGCATGTGTTTTTGGATGCACTATACCTTGCTCAGCATAAAGCATAGCTTCAATGAAAGCTTTCTGGTTGTTTGATAGATTGAGACTGATTTGCCTTTTTATGCAGGTGCTACCTAAAATATCCTTGCTTCAGGACTAAATTTATTTATGAAAATTTATTTCGAGTTGTATGAGGTCATGCAACTAGTAAGTGAGGTAACTCAGATTTGAACTCAGTTCTGACTGATATCTAAGTGCCTTCCACTCTCAAAGTCCCCAAAAGCCTTTTTGAATTATATTTTTGATTTCCTTGACCTAAGATTTATGATTGCACTTTAGTGAAACTTTATTATGATGAGATTATTATATATTTATTTATAGTAAACTGCTCTGTCAAGCTAAGATGTGAACATTGTGCTGGTCTATCCTTTCCATTCAACACCACTCCCCATCCTGTTTTTGTGGCACAAAATACAAAGTAAGAATAGAGTTTAATGCAAATCAAAATAGCTGACATATTGACTTTACATACATTTATGCTGAAATTAATACACTCTGCAGGATGGATCATTTCTTTAAAAAATTCACCTTGCATAGTGTAAATGGAAGTTCTGATAATAACAAAAGAAGGAGGAGATGGGGAAAAATCACAATAACCTGATAAAGTGTTATTTTAGTAAATGGAGCATTTGGCTCTGAGATAAAATATTTTTACAAAGAAGAAAATTTGCCCATAACTGTATAAGAGTGAAGACAAATCAGAAAAATAAGGCATTAATACAAAGAATAGAGATTTTTCAATTACAGGAACAAATATCACAGGAGCTAAAGACATTCACCTTGCGGCTTTAGAGAGATGACAATGACAAATTATTTAGTGGAGCATGCCCATTTTAAGACACTCCGTCACCTGAATCATTCATTCCATAAACCTTCATTGAGCCCAACTAAATTCTGTGAGTTAATGCATGAGAGAGAAACAGAACATTGGGTTTTCCAAAAGGAATTAAAGTCTAGTGAGAGAGACAGGTGGTAAAATAACCACAATACAGAGATGAATGAGGAAAGCAATAGAGAAATACACATGTTGTGGATACGCTATGACGTGCGTGAATGGGTGGGCAAACCAGGGACTAAACAGTTCAATAGGTACTCCTCCATTTCTAGTACAATTTTAAAATTTTCAAATGTTTGTTGACAATTGTTATGTTTAATTTAAAAAATTTTTTACTTGTTTGCCTATTTCTCTATTCAGATATTCATCTATTATCAACTTATAATTAGTCATTTTAATATTAAAAAGACTACTAAATATATTTATGCAATTAAAATAACATATTAGCCATGTGCAGTGGCTCACGCCTTTAATCCTAGCACTTTGGGAGGCCAGGGCGGGCAGATCACTTGAGGTCAGGAGTTCAAAACCAGCCTGGCCAACAAGGTGAAACCCAGTCTCTACTAAAAAAAATGCCAGAAAGTTAGCCAGGTATGGTGGTGGGCACCTATAATCCCAGCTACTCTGGAGGCTGAGGCAGGAGAATCACTTGAACCCGGGAGGCAGAGGTTGCAGTGAGCTGAGATCATTCCACTGCACTCCAGCCTGGGCGACAGAGTGAGACTCCATCTCAAAAAATAATAATAATAATAATAATATATTATATATATGCAATTGAAAGTAAAATATATTATTTCTCTAAATGTGTTATGACATGCAAACTTTACATATTCCTTATTTATTCATTGATGGGCTTTTTGATATTTAAATTTAACATTTTATATAGTCAAATATATCACTATGTTTTGTTGTGGTTTCTGTCTTTAGAGATAATGATTACGAAAATCCTCCCCCTACAACAAGTAGGGATTATGGAAACTACAATTCAAGATGAGATTTGGGTAGGGACACAGCCAAGCCATATCAGTTAAATAGCTCAGAGTGAGTAGAACAGAAGGTGCATAGAGGCGTACAGTCGGAAAAGGAGCCACGTAGATAAAGTTTAGTTATGACTTTTGAATGCATGTAATAGAAACCCAACTTAAACTAGTATAAGCAAAAGGAAATCAATGAAAGGACACTAGATTATTTTATGGTCTACCCAAATAACAGAGATCATGGGGTCATCTGAGCCTCAGAAACAATAAGAAATAGTTCCTTGAACATCTTAGTCACCTTGTTCTCCTCTCTTTTGGCCTAAAATGGCAGCTTTATTCTTCTCCAGTCTGGATGAATATCACAATCCATGTAGTTTGTGGGCTTTATGTACCACAGCCTTGGGCTCATTGATGCTGCTTACATCAGGCAACAAACTCAAACCAGTCAATTTGGTCAGGGGTAGAGAAAGATATTTCCTAGAAGAAGAAAGAGAACCTCCTGAGAAGTCGTTCTACAGATTTCTACTGCAAATAGGAAATGGCCACACTATAGTTAGCAAGTTACAGGAGTCTAATTTACCTTCCAATTATCCTCTTCCTTTTCTTCTTCTCCTCCCCACCCGAACTTGTGTATCTTCATCCTATATCCTTTTCCCTTGATCATCTTCTCATCTCTCATGACCTTTTCCTGTTTAGTGGCTTCTTCTTTCTGGCGTGTCCTTTCCAGGTGTTTTTTAGAGTACAGAGGCACCAGCTGAAATGTCTAGATCAAAAGCAATCATTCCTAAATTTAGAAGCCACTATTTCTTTCATCTCTATTTTCATTTGTCAAATGCTCACTGAACACTTGTCAAACACTGTGGGGATGAAGAGATTAAAAATCAATAGAAATAACAACAGCTTAAATGTGTTGCGAGATCACCATAGGCAAAGGCTGAATTATCTCATTTAATTGCACACAGTAGCTCAATGAAGTAATAATAAATTAAATAATAAAAGGGTGTGGTTGGGATACAAACCTGTGCTGACTCCAAAATCTTTGTGCATTAGTCACTAGACTGTCTGAAATAAAGGATACTGTCTTTGTCCCAAAGATCATTGACTAGTAGATGGGGCAGTACAGAGTGATAAGCACTGTAACATTGTTAAGTACTGACTTACTAATGAGGAGAATTTCTAGGAGAGGCACCTGACCCAGTATGGAAGGGAGTCTTCCCAGATAATCCAATCCAAGGTGAATCCTGAAACTGAGCTATAGTTGTCCAGGTTAGTAAGGACTGCAAAGGCTGCCAAGTGAAAAAAACAACAGGGGAAACACCATGAGTGATAAGGAGGTGATGGTGTGCATTTATTGAATGGCACAAGGTTTAGAAAAGGCAGTGCTTAGGTTGGGATAAAAAACAATGGCAACAGAAGCAACTAGAAAAGCCAATAGGCATCCCACGAAAAGGATGTTATACACTACACTGACTTTAGACATCGTCAGAGGCAATGGATAACTTCTGAGTGATTTTAAACATCATCAAAGTCATGTTTTAGAGAGATCACTCCTGGAGGCAGTGCAGAGGCCAGAGGCTGGGAGACTAATTAAGAAGCAATGTCTCAAATGTAGACTAAGCAATTTGAGGACAGGTACAAGTCTTTCATTCCTATGTCTCCAGAGCCTAACCAATTTTTGTTGAACACATGACTGAATAAAAGGACTGCTGCAGAAATCTAGGCAAGAAATAGGAAGGTCTGAATTAAGGCAGTCACAGTGGGCATGGAAGTTGTTGGATGAATTCTCTAGACAGTAGAACTGGAGAAGACTGCATCTGCCTTTCAACTCATTAGCTATCCTTTTCTCTTTTTCTTTTTAAAATTCTGAACTACATTAAAAATTTAGCAGTATTGGAAATAATATAATGCTTACTACCCAGGATTAATACATCTTAACTACTTGTCATATTCACATCATGTTTTAAATAATTTTCATATTGTCAAAATTTATAATTACTATTTGTAATAGCTCTATGATATACAAGTTGATCAAAGTCATGCACCATAATTTACCTAAGCATTTCTCTATTGTTAGACATACAAACTACTAGTCATTTTTGATATATCTTGCTCTGAGAGAAAAACTGCATTGAACAGCTTCAGACATAGCTGCGTCCTTGAGTAAGATCCCTACATCTTCTTCTTTATTGCTCATTTAGTCTCATATTTGTTGGGATTGGTGTCTGGGAAAAGATTGTTGACTATAATTGATATAAACATATAGATTATTCCTTAGTGGAAGGCTATGAAAGATGTGGTTGTGTCTAAATGGCTTGGGAAGCATCCCAAGAACAGTAGCTCATTTTCCAACAAAATATTTTTGTTGGGATAAAACACTTTTTATCCTATAGATTGAAAAAAAGTTTTAAATCTGCGTCCATATTGTCTACAACTAGAACAATGCTTGACACTTAGAGGTTGCTCAATATATCTTTGTTTCAAAAATGAACAAATAAATGAAGAAACAAAAGGGAACAAATACAAACAAGTCAACTTAAAACTCCAAAGTCCATTCTATGTGTATTTATTCATGTTCAGTATTCTAGAATGCAATTTTCTAAAAAAAAAAAAAAAAAAAAAAAAAAAATTCTGTTTCCACCAGGATCAGAAACATAATGGGAAAGTTTAGAAACAAGTCATATATATTTAGAAAATAACAGGACACTCAATTTAGAAAAGAGATGTTTTATTTCAAAGAGAAGAAAAATCCACTAGAACCCTTTTGTGTAGTAGCGGGAATTAGGCTAATGAATTGGAGGCAGATTATCAAAGAGGGAAGGAGACAGAGACAACTGCCCATTATATACCTCATTCATTACAGGGAGGAACAGGGGAGTGCAGTGGAGTTTGGGAACTGACCAAGGAACTTCCTGATTTGGCAACAACTGTGAAATCTCAAGTAAGTTCATTCTGTGTAATAAGGTCATTTGTCAATATTCTAGTGTCTTAGAGTTTAGGCTCTAGGGGCCAACAGGTTTGCTTTCAAGCTTTGCCAACAAATACTACTGAATAAGGACTATTTACTTAACCTTTTCCAGTCTTTGTTTCCAGTCTTTGTTTCTAGAGATGAAAACAATACCTACTATATTAAGTTGTCATGAAAGCTAAATGAAGTTAAAGTTCTTGGTATATAATAACCCCTCAATAAATTCCATCAGTAACAATTAATATTGTCTGATCTGAAATTCTGTCATCTACAATCCTGTGGCATGCTTGCTTCATATAGTAGTTGTACTGAGAGCAAATTTGGTCTTATGGGAGACACACTATTTGTATCTGTGCCTGGTTCACTGTGACACTGTTTCCTAACCCCCTGCCAGTCAAAATGCAATCCATAGACCAGCATCAGAATCACAGGAGAGCTTTTAAGAAATACAGACCCAGGCCCTATCCCCAAACTACCTAATCAGAAGCTGCATTTTTAACACAGGCCCTAAGGGATTTGTGTGCACATTAATGTTTGAGAAGGGTTCTTTTACCCAATCGTCCTCCTCCTCCACTTTTAACTACTAGTGTTCCTGTGAGCAGCAGTGAATCATAATTGTGCTAGGCCAATCATTACCCTTCTGCTTCCCTGGGAAAGTAAGCGTCAGAATTTCACTTTCCTAGCTACATTCTGAAGCTGGAGTGTGGCCCTGTGACATCATTCTGACCAAGGATGTGGTGGAAGTTACTTGGGAGGCTTCCAGAAACATTTTTTCTCTTCCTCCACTCTCCCATACACCTTTCTTCTTCCCCTTGAATCCTGTGAGAGGATAAAATCCCTGTGATTGGGTTGCTATTTAACATTCACATAACAACAGTGAGGAAAGTCCAGCACAATGAAGAAAATGCCAACACTGTGGAAATGGCAGAGTGTAAGGTTAGGGCCTGAGTCTTTGAGGATATTGTTGAGGTGCTGATCCAGCCCTGATGGTGCCTACATCAAGTGTTCTTATTAAGAGAATGTGTAATAAAGAACTAGCCTTACCCAGAATGAGGTCTGGTCTTTGCCTTCAGCTACTGGGAGGTGATCTCTGCATCCTTGAAACATTACACCTGATAGGCATGTCTTTGGGGACTTCGGCCACCACATAGTCTAACAATGTGATTTACAGTGGGGGCTTTTGGTGGGAGTAGTCATTTCAGTTTTGCCTTTGAATGAACTGGAGCCTAGAGGCATCAGCCTGACCTCTGGAAAGGCTGGAGACTACAGGTCAGCCATGTAGGCTGTATAAAATCTCTGGACACTGAGGCTTGGGTGAACTTTACTTGTAATACTGTGTATGTGTCACACATTGTGGCCAGAAGGAGTTAAAGAGTTAACACTGTCCATGACTCCAAGGAGAGAGGATGACTATAAACTGAACAGTTGGATTCCACCTGGACTCTGTCCTTGATTTTAATCTGTATTTTTTTTCTCTGTAACAAACTGTTTACAGTAAGTTCTTTGGATGCTTCTAGTGAATTATCTAAACTAAGAGTGGTTCTGGGGACCCCTAAGCTTACAATTGATTTCAGAAGTGAAATTAGTCTTACGTAGAGGACTATTTCCTCTAATGCTCATAGTTGGTGAAAACTCCTCACAGAGTAACATATTCTATTCATTAAACCACTCTCCATAGGACATTGTATTGTCAAATGCCTTGTCTACCCTAAAGGGTCTACACTGGTTCTCAAAGTGCAGTTCATAGACCAGATTCCTTTACATTTTTAAAAAACCTTAAAGACTTCAAGGAACTTTTATGTAGGTCACATCTATTCATAGTCACTGTGTTCAAAATTTAAATAGAAAACCTTTGAAAATTGCTTATTAATCCATTTAAAATAACAATAATAAACACATTCCATGTTAGCGTAAGCATTTATAACTATATAGATAAATAAAATCTGTATTTTTCTCCCAAAACTAAAAAGGAACACTGTTTTACATTAAAAAAATTATTTAGTGCTGGCTCGATAGAAGATAGCTGAATTCTTATATCTGCTTCTGTGATATGTTGTAATATGTTATTTTGGTTGAAGTATATGAAGAAAATTTAGCTTCATGCTACTGGGTAGTTGGAAATGAGAGAAATATTTTAATATCTTTTTCATATGATTTTGGCTTTCTTTTTTGATACACTAGTCAAACTAAACAGGTGGTAGTTTTCTAAAGGTTAGTTGCAGTGTAGAACCCGAAATTATTTCAATTAACTTTTCATACTCTTTTTACACTGAAATCCATTGATTTACCGAGCACATTCAATGGATCTTTTACTCATGCATGATTTTGTAACATCATACGTTGATGTTACACTTGGAAAATATTGGTTCACTGAGTTATTTGTATCTTTTAATTGTTGACGTGTTTGAATATGTAATATTTTTAAAGTCACATTTATCAATAGCACCACTAACCCCATCAGGAAAGTCTTATAGTTTTAGGAAACTTTGAAGCTCATGGTGGCCAAGTTTTCCAATATTCTAATTTTTGGTTAGAAGCTCAAGTTTTATGATTAGCACCAAATCTTGTCAGTTGTTTTCCTTGGAATGGAAGGCTCATTTTAGATAACATATTTACCAAAAACCCAAGTTCATCTATAAAAAATGGTATTCCACAAAAAGTGCAGCTAGTTCAACTAGTAACTCAATCTCAAGAGTGCTTTTCCTTGAGGCAGCCATCACTCTTTGATGCTCAGAAGAAGTATTTTAGGCATGCTTCCTATTTTATTACACAGAACATTAAAAAGCACAAGTGCATAGGGTTAAAATTTAATACAATTAATAATATAAAATTTTTACCACTTCACCAAGGTTATTTCTAAGTGAAACTGGCACACTTTTACTGCAAGTGTATGGCAGAGAAGAATTTAACATTTGGTGCCATTGCTTTAATTCATCTTGAGTCGCCAGCCTTTTTACCCAGAGTTTGCTTTTGTATCATCATTGCAAATCAGAAAAGTGAAAATGGCAGGTAGCATATTTTATTATGAAAACAGGTTTGACCTCGATGACCCTCTGTGACTCACTCATGGTGTAAGTGATACATTGGTTTTCAGGAGAATTCAGCGACATCACCAGATCTGCAAAACAGATTACCCCCACTGCTGGTCTCAGGCTGAGATGTGAGTTCTGAAAGAAAGATCCTGATCCTGCAAACTTCCTTTTCTCTCAACCTTTCCAGCCCTCCTTCTCTGTTCCCCCTAATGGATTTGATCAACTCATCCATACTAAAAGAATGGTTGAGACTAAGGGCTTCAAAATCAGGCCACTGTGGCTCTGACGTACATGAATTGGAACCTCTGTCCTTGCTTTGGTTTTTGCATTTGTAAACTGAGAAAATACGCTGTTTTGAGAATGAAATTTGTTAAATAATATAGAGTGCTTAGAACTCTTCTGAGTGTTACAAGCTCCCATTAGGCATTAGTTATTGTTATTACTATTATTTAATACATTTCTTCTTCTAGTGAGATTTATTTTTTAACAAGGAGTATCTTGTACAGTAGGATTGAATGTTCAGTGATGGAATTTCAAGCACAGTCAGCAGGCAGAATATTTGTTTTTAGTTTTTAGGGTCTAGTTTGTGGGAAAATGAAGATTCAGAGTCCCTGAAACCCTCCATGGAGTCCCAACTACTTATATTAAGTGACTACCTTTAATAGGCTTATTCTTAATGACCAGATAAGACTATAAAGCCAGAGAGTTCCATGAGCAGGTGGTTATACCTTTGGTCAGTTTTTACGTTCTACTAATATCCTCACATAGCAATATGCATGTGCTCAAGGCCTGATAAATGCACATAAACTATATATTCTTTTTTCTTTTTTTTTTTTTTTTTTTTGGAGACAGAATCTCGCTCTGTCACCCAGGCTGGAGTGCAGTGGCCGGATCTCAGCTCACTGCAAGCTCCGCCTCCCGGGTTTACGCCATTCTCCTGCCTCAGCCTCCCGAGTAGCTGGGACTACAGGCGCCCGCCACCTCGCCCGGCTAGTTTTTTGTATTTTTTAGTAGAGACGGGTTTCACCTTTTTAGCCAGGATGGTCTCGATCTCCTGACCTTGTGATCCACCCGTCTCGGCCTCCCAAAGTGCTGGAATTACAGGCTTGAGCCACCGCGCCCGGCCTAACTATATATTCTTAAAAGAAAAAAAAAATATTTGCAAGTGAACAGCTCCTTGGAAAAAGAAATTCTCTAGGAACAACATTTTCACAAGTTTCACTAACCAAACCAAACCAAACCAAACATAAAAAATAAATAAAAAATTAAAATTAAAATTTAAAAAACGCAATAACGTGAGTCCTCTGGCTATAGCTCCCAGCAGAGCACAGAGTGAGAATCTTGTCACTCCCTAGCCCCTTTGGAGCCTGAAAAAGCAGCTGCTCCTTGCATAAGAAAAATAAAGGTTTAAAAATAATTTCCCAACAAAAAGAAGTACAGGTTATTGCACGGATTCATATTAGTTTCTGCTCCAGCAGAGAATGCCTTATGTAATTATATTTTGGGAACTCTCTTGTAGAGAGAGATTTATAGTTTTTTGCTTATAAAAACCTATTTCTATTTTGAAATATAGACTCTCAGCAAGTGTCACCCTGAAGAATTGGGCCTACTAGACTATTTTGTTAC
Organism: Papio anubis; assembly: GCF_008728515.1. Lineage (NCBI taxonomy): Eukaryota > Metazoa > Chordata > Mammalia > Primates > Cercopithecidae > Papio > Papio anubis. The sequence goes on along the minus strand of NC_044985.1, from coordinate 105,505,944 downwards.
ATTTTCGGGGATAAAAAAGCATGCGGCAGTTACACTATTAAGCCACAGCAATGGAGCTGCCACTCTCAACCTCATTACTCAAGACTCTCTTTAGTTCAATTATACACCTCTACAGCTAAGGAAGATAGATGGAGGTCATTTGGGAGCTGTAAACCACAATGCCTTGAATGTAGAACTATGTTCTTAAACTGATTTACACCTTGTTCTCCAGTGTTCTACAGCAGGGGCTTGGATTGAAATGCAGGGGCTATGACTGAAAAGGCTTTTTCTTGGTTTTAGCATCACAACCTGTGCTGGCTGGAAATTATTATCTCCATTAAATGGCGAGGGACAATGAATGTTGCCTTCATTACTTCAGTGGTAGTAGCAAAACGAAACGAAACCAAACCAAAAGGGGACATAGAAGTTCTTAGCCAGAATATCCTTTGGGGAAAGAGGAATGACATTTATAACTCGATTGTGTATTGGTTCAGTGTGAAAGGAATTGGGTAATTGAAAGGAGCAATTTGATTTTCCAGCACTGACAAAAATACTGTCATGCGGCTCTGATTCAGCTCACACATATCTCCCAGTGTGAAACATGTAAAGTGTACCAAAGAAAGTTAATTAAACAGGGCAAATCCACGTGAAACTCCTCAAATCTACATGAACTTTTCATAGATGAATGAAAGATTCTTAGAAATTTGAGGTATGTGTATTTTACCACCCCGTAGCTACTACACCCCTTTACTTTAATGTCCTGGGCTCAACTTCTGCAACTTCTTCCCTGGGTGTTTCTTTCGATTTCAGAAGGTTGTCACCACTGGGAATTAAAGAGCGCATTAAAAAAATAATTAACAGAAACAGAAATTGCACCTATAAGAACACAGTGCTCTAATTCCCTTCACCTGTCTCAAGTTAAGTAAACAGGATGTGTCAAGAAATATGGTTTCCACTGCCCCAAAATTTATCTTAATGAGTCCCCAGGAACTAAACAATCTAGGTCTTTAAGTTATATGTCATTCCATTGGACACATATCCATAAAGTCAAAGTGTTTCATAAAAGTTCACTTCTGAATTATAGGCTATAAAGAACTTTATTTCCACTGATATATTTTCATTTGGAAAGAAACAGGTCTTTTAAGAACTTACTTGAGGCCACTACAGAATCAATCCTGCTTCCTTCTCAGAAGAAAACGATGATTGAATTTAAGTAATATACCAGGTCTTCCGTGACATGTTTTTTTCTGTCTAAGTTAATCTTAAAGTTAGAACTTTTTTACGAGATGGCATTTGAGAAGTTTCTTGAACTATAAACACCCTTAAAAACAGTGGACTTAGGAAACATTTCATTAACATTTAAAGTTATCTCAGATATAGTGCTGAGCTATAGAAAGTATTTTTAAGGGCTAAACATTTTGTGGCCATTCTAATGGTGCCTTATAATAGAGCTGAAACATACTAGGATTCTTCCCAGCCTATGGATTTAGTATGTCCTATGAAATGCTACAAGCAGAGACTAAGATGATAAGTGTTTCACATTGTATTTATCGATATTTTACCATTGAAATTCTGCTTGTTGCTGTAAGACAAGGAATTAATTAGTTACATTTTTTGAGCACCTACTGGGCATTCCACATTATCAGAGTCTCCTTTGTTTACAGCATTCTGTATCACACTTCTCTTCAAAGATCACACTTCGGCTGCACTGGCCTTTCTACTCATCAGCTATGGCGAGCTTGCCCATGAGTACTGTCTCTCTAGAACTCTCCTTTCCCGAATATATGTAGATCTGTTTCCTGTTCATCTTTGAGATGATGTCAAAAGTCCCTCTAAGAGAATTCTGCTCTGATCACTTCCAACCCCAGCCACTCTCCATCACGTTACCATGTTTATTTTTATTTTCTTTGCTACACTTATCACCATATAAAATATTTTGGTTTATTATCTGTCAGAACTTGAACATAAACTCATTAAGTGTAGGAACCTTGTCTTCTTGCTTATTGGCAAGTCTCCAGACCCTAGAATGGCAAGCATGCAATAAATACTAGTTGGGATGAATGTATGCTAAGTTTCGGAAACCTTGGGAAACTTATACTTTCGATTATTAAGAAGGCAGATACTAATCAGTTTAAAAAGAGGGAGAATTCTTTAAACACTGACATGAAAACCATCCGTGAGTAATTGTTACATAAAACAACGAGTTGCAGAATAATTCATTTAGGAGAGTATATTCCATTTTCGAAAAAAAGTAATGTATTTACACATGAGCTAGTATATCAACAGAATACAATTTTTTAATGTAAACATTAGTAATTATTTCTGGAAGGAGAAATTACATGGAACTTTACTTTCTAAATTATACTGATACATCTATATTTCAGTTTTTAATGAATATTCATTTTTTCAACTAACAGCATTGATTATTTACTATATCCAAGGACTATTCTTGATGCTAACTAGTGTATTAATGGACAAATCAAAGATCCTACTTTCACAGAACTTCCATTCTAAGTTCTATGAGGAAAATAGATCAAATGAGGCAAAATAAAGCCAAATTGGGGCACAAAGAGTGACAGGGAGAGGGCTGCTATTTTGGATAGGGTGGTCAGAGAAGACTTTTTTGGCGAGGTAATGTTTGAGCCAATACTAAATGAGGTTTTCCATCAGGAGAGTCCTGGCTATGCTAGGGTAATCAACAACCACAAAACCTCAGTGGCTTAAAACAACAAAGATAATTTGTTTCTTGTCCACATCAATGTCCAGCTTAGGCTGATGAGGGCTCTGCAGTCCTCATGCAGTAACCCCTGCCTACTCTGGCTCCACCATCTTGCGGCAGCCATCTGAAACTTGTGACCTTTCTGATACAACAAGGAAGGAGAAGACTGGAGAGTCAAACGGCACGACTAAGCATAGCTAAACCTTTCATTTAGAAGTGACATGCCCTCCTGTTCACGTGGCATCAGCCTATCATCAATGTAAGCCTCTGTGTACTCAGAAGTAAAAGAGAAGCAGATATTAGTGAACATTGTAATGTTTACTATAAAGGATAAGTCATATCAATATCTGGAGGAAGAGTTTTCAAATAAAGGGGACAAAATTTGCAAAGGCCCTGAGGTGTGTGTGAGCTTGTTGTATTCCATGAAGAAAGGTAATGTGGCTAGAGTATAGTAAGAGGAGAAGGGAAGGGGGTGTAGAAGAAGCCAAGGATCAGATTATGTGGGATCTCATAACTCATCGTTATTATTGTAAGTATGATGGGAAATCACGGGCAGAGACTTGAGACTGAGGATGATATTACAATTTGTGAATCATTCCTGTTATCACAAAAGTACAGCAACATAAAGGTAGCTATGATAAACAAAAATGATAGACTATGAAAGTGAATAGATATGTAAGGACAAAAAGAATTACTAATCAGGTAAATAGAAAGTGATCCAAATAGTTTCAAGATGCAGGCAGTTCCAAAGTTTTGATTTCATATGAATAAATCCCTCAGAGGTGTGTGTGCATGTGTGTGTGTGTGTAACACCAGCTGAGGCTCTAAAATGCCAAAAGACACGGAAAGGATATGAGCCCCTTTAATATGGGTAAACAAATTAATTCAGTATGCACAGATGGCTGCTACATGGAACCGGAGATAGGGCAGCTTTCAATTGAAGGTGGCCAGAAGCTGCTGTTACTGCCTCTTGGGGAAAGAAACTTGTAGGTTTTTTGAGAAGCTCTTTGCCATTTTAATGGGATTTTTGTAGTCTTCAGTCCTTTCTCAGTGTTTCTAGAATCTCTGGGTATATGTATGTCTTCCTGCTAGACTCAGGTAACTGGAAACAACCCTGGGACTTTTGGTATATTCCTGAGTGCTTAAGGTGAATCAAAATTCAATTTCCCAGGTTCACATTGCTGGGCATCCTGCCCCACTAGTAGGCTTTCAGGCCGACCTGGGTCTATTCTTGTAATAATTAAGTGAAACTGTAAAGGGCAGAGAGTACAGTATGAATATAAATCACCAAGAGTAGAAAAAAATAGACATCCTCTGGGTCTTGCAGGATATAGGCAGTCTGTGGTTGTTGCTTTTTAAGCAAGAAGTTCAGCATTCCAAACAAAAGGACCCAGAGGCAAGAAAGAATTCAGCCCTGTTTGTGAAACGTGATACCTGGTTCTCTTCCTACTGGTGTTATCATCTATTAATTTCAGCAAATTAGACACTTCTCCCCCTCTTTCTCTACTCCCACAGCTAAGTCATTACTGAATCCTGTAAATTTTACCTCCTAAACATTTCTTACATTAGTCCATTCATGATCATCTCCACCCATTTCCTGCTCCCATCCTGTCCAAAGTCCCATCGTGTCACCCCTGAATTACCAATTTGCTCCCTAACTCATCTCTGACTTCCACTCTTGTCTGATTCGATCCACTGTATAGGCAGCACTCAGGGGCAAGTTTTCCTCTTCCACGTCTAGTCATGTCTGCTTCTTTTCTTAAACCTTTCAATGATTTCCCATTGTTTTCAGACAAAAACCAAAATCTTGGTCGATTAAAAAAAATAATAAAATATAACAAACAAAAAGTCATAATTCAGAAACAGCTACCTACTAACAGAAATAGTCTGCCTTCTGCTTATCTTTTCAGTTTTGTATAACTCTGTCTTCCTCCACTTCATAACTTCCTCCACTAGGGAACTCCAGCCACATTGCCCTTTCAGTGAAATGTACAAGCCCCCTATCCACTTTAAGGAGACCCAGTAATGCTCTTCTCTAGATCTGGAATCGTGTCTCCTTGACCCCACTACCGTCGCCTCATCTTCTTTGCTCTGGTTAACTCCTGTTTAAACAGAACTCCTATTGGGTTCTGTTTCTTAGTTATTTGTTTTGACTTTATTTTATTGAGAACACGGAGTGTAGGCAGTAATTCCTCAATATTTTTGAGATTTCCTTTGTGGTGTGCAGTATGTATTACATTTTTATATATGTTTTAAGTATGCTTAAAAATATGTATTCTCTGTTAGGTGCAGTATTTATAAATGCTAATTAACAGGTTTGTTAATTATGTTATTAAATGATACCAATGTATGGGTTAGGTTGATCAATTGCTAAAAGAAGTATGTCAAAATCTCCCACTGTTAGTGTGGATCTATCAATTTCTCCTTGCAGTTTTCCTGGTTTTTGCCATAGTTTTTCAAATCTGTGTTGTTAGGTACCTGTAAGTTGGACATCTTCTTATGGTAAATTGTTTTTTAGCATTGTGTATTGCTCCTCTATATTTTTTGATAATGCTTTTTAAAATGATACTACTTTTTCTTTAAAGCCATTTTCATTTGAACTTGGCTTCAATGAGTTTGTTCATTTGAAGGCAAGCTCTCATCTTTGAGATTACTTTAAAGATTAATGTTACCTTTGTTATTTTGGGGTTTTACTGTTAAGTATGGGTATGAGCTACTATTTATTTGTCAAGTAAATTGTTTGGCTTTTGTAATCTGAGAATTCATTTCTTTGGTCAGTTCTGGAAATATTTTATTCTTATGTATCAAAATTACTTTTTTATTCTCTCTACTCTCTTTTTTGAGAAATTCTATTAATGGACACTGAACTTGTTTTATTCGGTCCCGCATATATCTTAATATCTTCTTTATAATTTTCATTCCTTTATCTCTATAAACTTCATTATGTATAATTGTCATACTTATTTTCTCATTTACCAGTCTTTTCACTGGTTGTATTTAACCCCATGTTTAAGCTATTTACTGAGTTTCTAATTTTAAAAACCTTTTTTTAATTTCAAGAAATACCATTCGTCTCCCTTTCTACTGTTTCTTTGTTGATAGTGGTCCATCCATTTTTAGATGTGTAATTATTCTTTTATGTCTTTAATTATTTTGAACATACTTATTGATACTCCTTTCTGATTGTTGTTCCATTAACTTGGGTTTATGAAATTCTAGTTCTGCTATTTGTTGAATTGGTTTTGTAATTATTTTTAGTATAGCAGAGGCCCTCCTCATCTCCCAGAGACAGTCTTTGTGACCTGGTTGTGGCATTATATCTTGAAATGAGTTTTATATTGCTTCATTCTGGATCACTGTTTTAGAAACAATTTTTAAATTAAATCCTTAATTTAAGGCTTCCCAGACTATGAGGGTATATAATATCTAGGCAAACATAAGCAAATTTGCTTGTTGTCTACCTAAGCCAGTGGGAAGCTTTTATTTTTTTGGTTTATCCTTTCAGGAAGGATACGTTCTTTTAGGATCTTGGCTTTATGTGGGGGTATTTCAATTCTAACTCTCTGCCTCAAACAGACCTGAGAACTGTGGAAATAAAAATTTATGGCCCAGGCCACAATCCCGTAATTCCCACTAGCATGCCTGTTCCCAATGCAGCTGTAGTGGATCCACGCTTGCTAACCATCCTGGCGTTCCTTTTTCTCCTCCTTTCTGGTACTTTGATATTTCTCTTTACTTATTGTGAATCGAACTATACATACAAAAGAATGTTTATTATCTATGGTGCATCCACATGGTAGTCTGAGCCCTGAAAAGAAAACAGAGAAAGTCATTATGAATTCATATGGAGTGATTTTCAGAATAGGTTGTAAAATAAAAGAACAGAGTACAAAAACATATATATGCTATGTTTTATGACAGAAAGAAGAGAAAATGAAAATTAAAATATGTAAATAAATGTGTATGTGTGCATGTAGGCACTTATTTTTGCAAGGAAGAACGTGGGGAGGATAATTTAGATTCTAATTGAAAATAGTTTTAATTAAGGGGGTGAGTCGTCAGAGGAAAGTAGGGTATAGAGATTAGAGTGAGACATGTTGAGTATATGATTTTACGTAGTTTTGACCTTTGAAATATGCAAATGTTTTACATGTTAAAAAACCATAGTAAATAGAAAAAGAGTCAACTCTAATATTTACACACAGAAACAAATTAACCTAACTGTATATCAAATTGATAACATAATTATACAAATAAAGTAATTAATTTGAATACTTTTTGTACACAGTAATCTAACTGTATACCTTTAATGGGTTAGAGTCTATGGTCAAAGGCACTGTAAAGAAACCTTGAACTTTAGTTAGAAGGTTTGTTTTTTATAATGGTATTGGTGTAGTACAGTCACTAGTAAATAATTTTGCATGTTTTTCACAACAAATGAGTAAATATATTAATGTTAGAAATTGGCATCCTAATAGTGGGAGGAGATGAAAGTAAAATCAATAAGTTAAGAGCCCTATAATGCAGGATGTGAAGGCATAAGTATGAATCCATGATTTATAACTGATAGATCCTAGCTCAGTCCACTAAAAGGGCTAGAGAAGTAATGACACCCCTTAATTGTTAGCAGATTGAATGCCTAGACCTTGTTTTCAAAATGCCTTTTCTCCCACTGTAGTCTGTGTTTGCATAGATATAGAGAAAGTTGGAAAAATATCCACCAAAGAGTTTGCAATGATAATCGAATGGGAAAGTTGGACAGCAAGCAGACTAAAAAGAAAAAGGAGAGAACATCTTTACGTACATTCACTTGTTACAATGACCAACCACTTTTTTTGTAATTTGAAAATTTGAATGAAGTAAATATTATCAGATACTACACTTATTACCTAGGTGAGGAAATAATCTGTTACACCAAACCTTCATGACTTGCAATTTTCCTATATAACAAACCTGCCCATGTACCCCTAAGCCTAATATAAATTTTTTTTAAAAGACTGTTCACACAGAATAAGAATAAAACCATGTATATATGTTTCCAGCAATTATTTACAGACAGAAAGTAATATAAACCTTGTTCTACTTTTCATTTTTAATTTTTTATTAAATGTATTTCAAACTCAAATTTGCAATAGACTTGTATCCACCGTGAGTTATTGTCATGAGTTATTTCATGCTATACAAAGACATACAGAGGCAATCTCCTTTACCTCACCTCCTCTACTTCTGCCTCCTTGGAGTTACAAATTATAAAAGCATGGTGTGTAACCCAATATATTTTTCCTGTCTTACAAATAGCTGGAATTTCTTGTTTTACAGTGTTTGATAGGGGTTCAATTCAATTTTTTTCTATATAAATGATAAATTGGGCTAGCACCATTTATTAATTAATTCTTCTCTAATTACCTTTTTAAGCCAGTTGCAGTGGCTCACATGTGTAATTCCAGCACTTTGGGAGGCCGAGGCAGGCAGATCCCTTGAGCCCAGGAGTTCAAGACCACCTGGGAAACATGCTGAAACCCCATCTCTACAAAAAATACAAAAATTAGCTTGACATGGTGGTGCACACCTGGAGTCCCAGCCACTCAGGAGGCTGAAGTAGGAGGATGGCTTGAATCTGGGGGGCAGAGGTTGCAGTGAGCCAAGATAGTGCCACTGTGCTCCAGCCTGAACAATAGAGCCAGACCTTGTCTCAATGAATAAATAAATACATTTTAAAATAAATCAATGCCTGAACTTTTTCCCTAATGACCAGCCCAGCCCATGGGGTAGGAAACCTTTAACATGTCTCTCTGAAGATATTGTACTACTTGCTTATTTTATTTGTTTATTATTATTGTCATTATTGTTATTTTTGAGACAGAGTCTCAATCTTGTCACACAGGCTGGAGTTTAGTGGCACGATCTCAGCTCACTGCAACCTCTGCCTTCCAGGTTCAAGCAATTCTCCTGCCTCAGCCTCCTGAGTAGCTGAGATTACAGGCACCCACCACACACCCGCCTAATTTTTGTACTTTTAGTAGAGACGGGGTTTTGCCATGTTGGCCAGGCAGGTCTCGAACTCCTGACCTCAAGCGATCCGCCCACCTTGGCCTCCCAAAGTGCTGGGATTACAGGCATGAGCCACCACGCCCGGCCCTAGTTGCTTATTTTGTATGTGGATATTGTTGACACTCAGTACTCATTTATTGGCTGACTATCATGTACTTGGATGTGGCAATTTTGGTCAGTTTTTCATAGTTGCTATTTCACTGTCTTATAGACTCCAACGTGGTCTTCACAAACTGTAATGCCAGTCTAAGTTTTTATCTTTTTAAATAGCTTATCCTTTCTCCAAAATAAGTGTAAGATTATCACTTTATCTTTGAGATTCAGTAATTTTATAAGCACATACCTATGAAAATGTCTTATGAAGCCTATGTAGTAAACCTTTTAAAAATATAGACTCGGTTCTTTAGTTCAAGGAAATTTTCTTTCTTTACTTTTTAAAAAAGAGACAGGGTCGTACTCTGTTGCCCAGGCTGGAGTGCAGTGGTGCGATCATAGCTCACTGCAGCCTCAAATACCTGGGCTTAAGCAATCCTCCCACCTTGGCCTCCCAAAGCACTGTGATTGCAGGCACGAGCCACTGAATTTGGCTGGAAATGTTCTTCTATTGCTAGTTTATGTTTGGCGTCTCCCCCATCTGTTTCTTGTTTGTATCCTTCAATAGTAATCATTATATATACATGAGGCCTCATCCGTCCATCTCTAAGTTTCATCTTTTCTTTCACAATTTGGATCTCTGTGCGCTTTAGTTCTAGGATTTAGGATTTGGAACATTTCTTCTAGTGATATTTTAGGTCAATTGTGACCATCATGTTTTTAAACTCATTTATTATGTATTTTTCAGTTCAAAATAATGTTTTCTATTCCAGAAAGTCTTTTTTGTGTGTTGATCTAAATCCACTCTAATTGTGCAAGTTGACACCTGTCTCCTTAAACAACTACTTTTCTTAGGAGATTCTTCTCTCTATTTTCCCTTTTCTGTCCCTTGATCCCTGCCTACATATATAGCTTTTTAAAACTTATTTCCCCTCCATGGTGCCCCTAAGGTGCCAGCACTCCAGTTGGAATGGGACTTTAAGTGACAGTGGTCCCTGCAGGCTATTGGTGCAGCAGCAGACAGGTGTTCAGAATCCCCGATGTGATCTCTGCTTCCTTGTATCTCCAAGTCTCATGGGTGAAGAGGACTCTTCCCCACCTGTTCACTTCTAAGCCCTTGTGGGCTAGTGTGACCCAGCACATTCCCGTGGACAGAAGGTAAGCTTCACTGAGGAAATCTCCACAGGCTATGTGTTTCTGAAGTGCTCTCTGGCTGGTCCTCAGGACCAGAGCACAAAGGACCACGATGTCTCCTTCACTAATGTTCTCCAAGCTCACCTGACACTGCCCTCAGGAGCTGCTGGTTGAGGAGAAACAGCTGAGTTGGAATGGAGTTGAGAGTAGCAAGAAGGCAGAAACGTCCATCTTCCTAGAATCCCCTGCCTCTTCCTGAAATAAGTTTGATGTTAAGTAATTTCCCTTCTCTGGAATCAGTAATCCAACCAATTAATATTCACATAAAAATGTTGGTCTGGGGACCGTTATCGTGTACAATGGTGATGATAATTAAAAGTATTAGCAGCATTATGAACACAGAGGAAGCAAATAAAATTTGATTGAAAGTCGACTGAACCTCTGTGATATGATTTGGCTGTGTCCCCACCTAAATCTCATCTTGAATTGTAGCTCCCATAATTCCCATGTCTTGTGGGAGGAACTCAGTGGGAGATAATTGAATCATGGGAGGAGTTCCCCCATCCTGTTCTCGTGATAGTGAGTAAGTCTTACGAGATCCAGTGGTTTTATAAACCCCTTTCACTTGGCTCTCATTCTCTCTTGTCTCTCACCATGTAAGATGTGCCTTTCACCTTCTGCCATGATTGTGAGGCCTCCCCAGCCACGTGGAACTGAGTCCATTAAACTTCTTTTTTCTTTATAAATTACCCAGTCTTGGGTATGTCTTTATCAGCAGCATGAAAATGGACGAATACATTCTGTTTTAGAGAACATTTGCCAAGGTAACTGTTTGTTTGTTTGAATGTTTGATTTTGGTGGGAGGGAAGGGAGAAGGAGGAGAAGGAAAGAGATTCTTATGGTCTGTGACTGTTCTTTCTGAAATTCAAGTAACAAAGAGCTTTGTAAATGTTTAAAATTATATAATAACTAACAGGACACTTATGCCACTTTTTCTTATAGAATAACATGCTTTAAAAATGTGTAAAGTGTGGGGAAAAGAAAAATCCCAGATTTAAATGTTATTTTCCTAATTGCATAAATTGATACCTTTTAAAATTTTTTTTTTAAATGAAAAAGTTTGGCTGTCATTGGTGAAAACATAATAGACTGAAACTGAATTCTTTATTTCCGTTTTATTGGTTACAGAGAGAAACTAAAGGGGTATATTTTTAAATGGCTCACCTTTTGGGAGTAAAACAATAGGTAGCTGCCTCCTGTATTTTTATTGCTGTGTAACAAATTACCACAAACTTTAAGCCTTAAAAGAGCACTTATTTCTGATCTCACAGTGTCTGTGGGTCAGAAGTTGGGATGCAGTTTAGGTGGGTTCTCTACGAGGCAGTAATTGAGGTATAGACTGGGACTGGTGTCTTGTTAGAGGCTGGACTGGGAAAGAATGCACTTCCTCACTCACATAACTATTGGCAAGACTTAGGTTTCTATGGTTGCAGGAATGAATGAGTGTCAGTTTCTTACTGGCTGCTGGCTGGCAGTCACTCTCAGCTCCCAGGTGCTGCCCACAGCTCCCTGCCATGTGGACCTTTCCATAGGCGGTTCACAGATTGCTGCTTCAAAGCCATCAGAGGTGAGACTCTGTCAGAGAAAATCTGTTAGCAAAGGTAATCATGAGAGTGATAATCCATCACCGTGACCATATGCTATTCATTAAAAAGAAGTCACAGGTCCTGTTCATACTCAAGCAGAGAGGATGGCACAAACCTATGAATATGAGGAGGCAGGGATCATAGGACTGGGGAGTTTCTTTTGAGTATGTCTAATACGCATCCTATATTGTAATTATCTATTTACTTTGTGCTTATTTATTTTGGATTCAATAACTGTACAAGCATTGCATAGTGAGTAGTTAAGAGGTGGAACTCATACCTGGGTTGTCTCCGTTAAAACATTTTCAACTTTCTGTGATCTTGGGCAATTTCTGTAACTTTGACGTCTCAAGTTTTCTCAGCAGTAAAAACGAGTATGGTAGGCGTATCTACTTCATACAGTTGCAGTAAAGATTAAATAATATTACTAACTTTAAAGCACTTAGAATAGTGCCTAGCACATATTAAATACTTACAAATCATAATGAATATGAAACACAAACATATAATAGGAAGTCTTTAAAGATATTTTAAAATAAATATAAAAAAAGTTCCAACGAGGTCTTTCTACACTATAGGAAATGGCTTTGTATGCCTTCTATGGTATATAGACAACTGTATAAACTATCATGCAGGACAAAAATCCCACTAATGAAGCAAAATAGACATTTATACAAGATTGCAGAATTCTCAAGCTGAATGATGGCTTCCAAGCCATTTTCCCTAACCTCCCTCATTTTACAGATTAGGAATCAGAAACCCAGAGAGCATAAACGTCATGCCGGAGGTTACATGGCTCCAGAACAGTGGAAGAAGTGCAAGTAGGAAACTTCCTTGGAACTCAAAGAAAAGAATCACAAGACAAAAGGTAGTCCTACTTTACCCATCCCGGAGCAAAACAACCTATATTCAATTTAGCACTATCATGATATTCCAGGATATTCTTGAAAATATCTTACCAATTTGGTGATTAGAATTTTACATGTGTTCATGTCTGACTTTCATACTACATAAAAATAAATTCCTTCCTAGAAAATTCAGAAAAGCAGGTGTGCTAAGCTGGTAGGTATGAGACATATTTATTGGGGATAATCCCTATAAAAAAGAATAATTAAATACTACTTAATCATAGTGAGATGATAGATAATGTATTAATATTATGCAAGTCCAATGGGCATTGTCAAATGATTAGAGCCCCCATTTAAGATCCTACATAATTATCCTTCCTATCATGGCAGAGGCTTTGGTGCCTTTTGTTCATCAGTATCACTCTAAACCACTGTGGGACATTCAGCCAATCAGACCGCTCAATTACCATGGTTGAATGGTCTTGACCTCATGAATATGAATAGAGAATGTACACAATAGAGCAGTACTTTTAATGACAATGAAACTGCCATGAGGGATAAAAGAAAGTGTGGATTAAAAAAATAATAATTAAAATTGAAATGAGAAAAATCATAATTAGCTGTGAGGATTACATATATTTGTGAAAATGTTTCTCACTTGCCTTTTGGACAAAGAGCTAAAGCAAGTCATTTTATACTTCATTTCCTCTCGATATGGATGTCCCAATTGCTGATGGCTGGACCTATCTTGCATTTAAATAATATAAAGATCCATGTAAATATTTGGAAAACAGAAGTTGAAAAATAGGAGTTCAGAAACGCTTTTAAACCAAGTGTCATGAGGCTTAACTGGAGACATAAAACTTGAATAGTGCCTGATTCATATGTCATGGTTGAAAGGCAGTGCAATGTGAAGGCTGTCAGTCAAAATCCTCAGACCCTGTAGTACTAAACAGCAGTGTCAAGAAAGAGATTATAAAATATAATTAATATTTACGTACTTAGTCCTTTTATTCTACTTTTATGCATTCCAAACAGTACCAAGCTTTTGCTTAAAGAAAGAAAAGAGAAAGAAAAAGAAAGAAAAGAAAGGCAAAATGACATAAATTAGAATCAATTGAAAAGACAAAACAAAGGGAATATGAGTAGGGTCATAAATAAAGACATGGATGAAGTCCATTCACAAACATGCATAGCATGAAATTTTACACAGAGAGGGTTGTGATAATCTGAATTCATTAACAGAGCCTGAGAAGTTGCAAGGGTTGTGTAAGAAAGCAAAGTCATCACAAAATATTTGCTAATGAATATTAACTTTGAAAATGACCTCCTTGCTTAACTTTAACATCTGTCCTCACCAGTTGAGTCCTCTATCAATCTCTTCCTGGTCATTGCAATTGTACAATGCAAACATAGTACATTGCATGGTGAAATTGCTAACCCTGAAAAAGATGCAAGGCTTCATGAAGGAGATGAAAGTCAGATTGGATAACTGCTTGAATTACAAGCCAGTGGTAAATGAGGATCTGGCAGAGTTAGGGTGGTTAACAACTAAATAAGGGAAAATGGATGAGGAGAACATCACTGGTGTGTGCTTCAAAAGCAAAGGATTTGAATATCAAAGGATCAGAAAGGCCTTTGGGAAAATCAATGAAGCTCTTGAGTATTTCTGTAGAAATGACCTTCTATATCTTACTATGAAAGTCAAATGTGAAAGATGTCTTACTAAGCTATCATATAATTTTATTGGGAAAAAAATAATCAACATAATTTGGGGTTTTTTTTGATAAGTCAGTGCATAGCTTCTAAGAGAAAATAAACTTCTTTTAAATTTTGCTTTTGAGATAAAATTTCTATCAACCTTCTCTATCCCCACCCTCACCTACCCAGTCACTGTGATCATTTACTAGAAAATGTTGGTCTTTAATATGAAAAGGTCTTTTAGTACTAATTGTTGCCAATAATAACATACTTGTTTGCCAGTAGCACACTCCAGGAGTAAAATAGGATTAATTACATGACTCATGGTATCCCTGAGATTTAAAAAAAAAAAGTTAGTTGCTCACTATTAAAAAGTCACATTTATTCCTGATACCAAATGGGAGCCATACAATCAAGACACTGTGAGATGTAAAAAATCACATGTTCTTACAAAAAGCACAATGATTATTTCCATGGGATTATGTTTTCATTGCAGTTCATACTATAACCTAATGACTGTCTATAAGCAAATAAGTTTGGGAAAGGCTGCATATTATTCTTGGAGATGTCCTGTGTACCCATTATGTTGCTAAGAACTTGGGTAAATCACTACAGCATTGTGGTCAAGAGCTCAGACTCGAGCCCAAGTGTCTGGGCTTTATCTTGGTGTATTAGTTCTTATGCTGCTAATAAAGACATACCCAAGACTGGGTAATTTATAAAGGAAAGAGGTTTCATTGACTCACAGTTCAGCATGGCCAGGTAGGCCTCAGAAAACATACAATCATGGCAGAAAGGGAAGCAAGCATGTGCTTCTTCAAATGGCGGCAGGAAGGAGAAGAATTAGCAAAAGGGGGAAACCCCTTATAAAACCATCAGATCTCATAAGAACTCACTATCACAAGAACAGCATGGAGGTAACTGCCCCATGATTCAATTACCTCCCACTGGGTCCTTCCCCCAACACGTGGGCATGATGGGAGCTACAATTCAAGATGAAATCAGGGTGGAGACACAGCCAAACAATATCACTTGGCTTGTTGTTAGGTCTTAGTTGCGCTTAAATCTGGGACATGTTACTAACTTCTCCATACCTCAGTGTCCTCATCTGCAAAATGAGAAGAATAATAATAGTATTTTCTTTATAGGGTTGCTGTTTAGGTTAATTCTTTGTGTACAATACCTGACACCAGCATCTGCTATCACTTATAGATACGTCCTGCATAGAAACCAGCTTAACATTATTGAATTCTGTTTTTCACACCATATTTGATCACAGAAGCCCCCCAACTCCAGCCCCTACCATGTTTTTTCAATAACATCTATTAATGTGCTGGAAATAAGCTACGTGAAAATTATAAAACTGTAGGTTTTAGATTGATGTGCAAATCATAATCACTTGTAACAGTTTTTCAAAAAGAAAATATTCATCTCCCACCCCAAATGAAGATACTGAGTCCATGATGTGCCATAGGCACCATTCCCTGAATTTTAGAAAGTTCCCCAGGTGATTCGGATATGGTTCTTAACTAGTATTCAGAGCAGTAGCTCTTCTAGCAGCATCTGCATCACATAAGACTTGTTAGGAATGCAAATTATTGGTTCTTGCTCCAGACCTAGAGCTCGGAAACTCTGTTGGGGGGCAGGGGAGGACAGCAATCTTTTCCAGATGATTCTGTTTGAGAAGCACTGATATAGGGGAATGAGTAGAATTGGCTGCCCTTCAATAGGCCCTCTATACATTTAACTTCTCTGCTGAGATTTTTAAGAGACTACAGATAGACATGATAAATTTCAAGTAGATTGCAGTGTGTCTGAAGTTATTCCCCTGAAAAGAAGAAAAGCTGCTCTTCTATCTTCCCGTCAAATTCAGAGCCAAAAGGTTTGGAAATCAGCTGAGCTTGGATCAGAATTAGCACAGTGCCCACAAGGACCTGGACCTAAATAGAAGGCCACCTCAGGTGGTTTTGTACAGTGTCAGCTTAGCTAAAATCTAGAACTACATATCCAAGAAGGGAGCCATGTATCCAAGAACTCCCTTCCCAGGATGCTTCTTTGTTAGGGCGGGCTATAAGAGAAATGTGCCTAAAATTCGGAAGATGGAAGTAAATTGACAACTGTCACTCTCTGAAGGTGGATGTAAGTGTCAGGTGCTGTTGAAGAGCTTGCCTGGGTGGTTGCTTTGTGGTCTTGCTTTCTGGCTGAGGCCACCAGCTGAGCTTGCAGCTGCCCTGTCTTCCTAGTTACGCAGCTTCTTCGAGTTTGGGGCCAGATGTGTGTGCAGCTCCCCTGTGAAGGGCTCCAGCCTCTTCTGTCGGTCATGCACGTCACTGAGGTTAAAGATTAGGGTCCCGTTTGTCCTAATTCTCATCCACCTCAAATCTGCTTTTCATCCTTATTGCCTGCCCTGCTGACTTGCAGTGACCTCAGGTGCATCCCCAGTGCAGAGGCAGCTGCTGTTCATACACGGCTCAGCCAGCCTCCCTTGGTGGTTGTTAGTCACTTGTCTTTCATCTCTCCGACAGTCACCTTCCAGGCTTGGACTTCCACCACGAAATTACCGAACTTCTATTCAGAAGTATCTGTTATGTGTGCATATGTGTGTGTGTGTGTGTGTGTGTATTTATACAGAGCAGATTTACAACTCTAAGCAAAGGATATTGTGACCTAAGAAAATAGCAAGGAGATTAGCTATTTCTCAACTGACTCTAAGATAGAAAGTTTTCTAAGCCAAAAGCGGGAAGAATAAACAGACTTTAGCTTAGCCTATTTGGTGGAATGACTAAAATAACTGAGCTATCGTGGATGTTGATTATGTGCCAGGCCATATACTAAATACTTTTCATACAGCATCATTTAATCCTCAAAAACCTATCAGGTGGGTACTTTCACTTTCCTCATTTTACATATGAGACAACTGAGGCTCAAAGAGATTGCATAGCTGACTGGTATCTGAGTATTCTAGAAATGTTTTGTATTACTCAAGATGCCAAGGAAGGAGAATCACTTGAACCTTGAACCTGGGAGGCGGAGGTTGCAGTGAGCCGAGATCGCACCACTCCACTCCAGCCTGGGCAACAGATTGAGACTCTGTCTCAAAAAAAAAAAAAAAAGTTTTGTATTAGGCTTCCCGCCTAACCAGAGGACAAGAGAGGTCTGACTGATATAGTAAACCTCCATTGCTTCAACTCTATGCCATTAAACAAACTTTAATGATTTGTCCACTATTAGACATGTTTCTTATTATGAAAGTAAAATATTCATTGAAGGAAAATTGGACAATTCAGATAAGTGTAAAGAAGTGAATAAAATCACCCAGAATCTCATCAATTAGGCAATTTCTGCAAAAATGAGTTTCTTCTACTACTACTTCCTATAAAAATAAAATCCACTTTTATAGGTTTTCTGCTCCCACCACTTCTCGTTTTAAATACACGTCTGTTTCTATTAAACATAACGTGATTTCAATTTAAGTTTTATGTAAAAATAGACTCGTTGGTGTGAACAGGATTGTCTAATATTTGAAATGCATTCATTGAGTTCATGGTTAACATGCCAAGAAAAAAAGCTTAAGACATAATAAAAAAAAGTGGTGGCTGTGGAATTTCCCTTTAATGGCCTCTGATAAGTTTTCACTTGCATTCTGAAAAAGTCCTTTACACTGTTTCATTGAGATGCCATGAAGTCACTGGGGCCAAGATTTACTGATGTTAATATGCCCTTTAGTAATGCTAAATCCAAGTATGAAAGCTTAGGAGGCTCTCTCGGACATAAAACTCCAGTCAGTTCCTGGACTCACCGTCATAAATGACTCCTTTATGGGAGGAACTAACCAACGGGTCAGAGAATGGCAACAACTGTCATGAAAAGACTTTTTTTCTTTTTTGCAGTTCTTTGTGTTTTCAAGTGATTGAGTGATATAAAGATAAGTGGGTTATAAGAGTATATGTTACCATTCACTGTGAGTTTCCATCCCTTAATATATAATCTTGCAAATGATGAACTCCGCAGTGTCATTGTGGCACCATGCAATTATCTAATAGGAAAGAGAGAGTCGCTCTGCTTTTTGAGCAGCACTCACTGGGTCAATTAATTAAACGAGTGCAAATGCCTTCAAGTGGGAGATTCAGAACCAAGCCAGGCGGTCTCATGAGATCAGACTATAAGAAACCAGAAATCAAAGGAGATCAGGAGAAATAAAAGGGAGGCGATTTTAAAGACATCACAAGGAACTCAAATTCTATCCTCTGCACATGAAGTGAAGATTTATGTTAAATCCACATTGGTTTGGCCCCATGAATTATGGAGGCCCCTTTCCCCACTATTGGTTAGGTACTTACTCTGTTGAATATCTACCTCTTCATTCAGGTTTGTTTGGGTCACAGAGTCTAAAGATGGGGCGTTTTACAATTTATATACTATTACTTTATTGATTTGGATTTATGATGCTAATAGAAAATGCCCAGTTTTTCTAGGCACTTAGTTTTTAATTAGTGTAAGCTTCCTGCTTATGGGAAGTTCAGCTTTGGTTAAGACATTTGATGCTGTAACAGAATTTAGAGAATACAATATATGCACAATCCTCACCAATCATGATTCTTCACTCCCACAAAAAAAAAAAAAAAAAAAAAACTCTTTATTAAAATAATTGAGCAAAACCCTTGAAGATCGTAGTTTAAGACCACAGAAAAGTGTGATTCAAAGGAATGAGAAACGTGAGGTGCAATTAAGCATTCTACATTAACCCACGTCCCTTCTGGCAAACTTCCATGCTATATGAGTTCCACCTGAAATTGCTTAGACCCAGCAATTGCACTGCCCATAAAAGTCCAAAACCCCACACTAGGCTGGGCATGGTGGCTCATGCCTGTTGTCCCAGCACTTTGGAAGGCTGAGACGGGCGAATCACTTTAGGTCAGAAGTTTGAGACCAGCCTGGGCACCATGGCAAAACCCCATCTTCACAAAAAATACAAAAATTAGCCAGGCATGGTGTTGTGCACCTGTAGTCCCAACTACATAGGAGGCTGAGGTGAGAGGGTTGCTTGAAGCTAAGAGGTCGAGACTGTAGTGAGCCATGATCATGCCACTGCATTCCAGCCTGGGTGACAGGGCAAGGCCTTGTCTCAAAAAAAAACAAACAAAAAACATGCACTAATTCTGCACATGCTCTGTTCTGCCCCTAGGATTCTGCTTTCCTCTTCTTCCTCATTACATTTTTCTCTAAGTGAAATCTAGCCTCATCTATGGTTTCTACACCAACAGTAACAGAACCACAGCAACATTTTTTTCTGTTTATCCAATTTTACTAAACATTCTAAGAGGTATTGGGAAGGGATATTTTCAGTCCATAAGTTGTTTGTAAGTCTGGGTTAGAAAGGAAAAGCTGATGTGGATGTTTAACTTTATAAGAAGCTGCCAAATAGATTTGCAAAGTGGTTTGTACCATTTTACATTCATATCAGAACTCTAAGAGATGTCTAATTGTTACATATCCTTGTCAGCACTTGGCACTGTCAATTTCTTTAATGTTAATCTTTCTAGTGGGCGTGTCATGGTGTCTCATTGAGCCTTGAGGAAAAATTTCAATGCTAAAGAGTAAGATACATTTTCTCTACTTTGTTACAAAATCAAATGTTATTAATCACTGCTTAGTATAATCCCATTATTCTCCAGTTTTGTGGGCAAGAAATTCACCCTGAAACTTTCTCTTTCTCTGGAAGAGATCAGTGTTCTTGTTCATGCTTCTGGGATTACTAGTTAGTCTTGAACCAAAACTTCACCTGTAATTTTCCTTCGAACCAGTAATTTTCAACTGCCTGTGTAAGAAATTGTTTTTAGAGAGTCTTTCTAAAGAGGTATGTATTAAAATATTTACAAATTAAATTGTATGATAAATGGGATTTACTTAAAAATAACATGGAGTAGGGAAATGCCATTTAGTGGTCGGGGTATAGATAAAACAAATTGCCTTGAGTTCCTAATTGTTGAATCTGGATTTAGGTACATGAGGATTTTACTTTTACATATGTTTAAAATTTTCCTTCATGAAAAAGTCAAAATATATTTTAAAATCCTGTTTATTTAATATTCATCTTATTTCACCAAACATTTTTGGCGGCACATAAGAATAGTTACTATAAAATGGGAAAGCTCAGGCAGTTAAAAATCATTATTGGGGACAATATAGTTCAAACATTTTCACATCCACCTCTTCTGGGAAGGTGTCATGGGCTGACTGCCACCTGGCCAGTGAGGGTGGGGAACCTTTACTGAGAGCTGTAAGGATCACTAAAACCAAAGAGAAGGGCAAGAAACAGAATTGGGTAGACAATTGTGGCTATAAGTGGCAGGAAGATGCAGCTATGGAAAATGGGTTATGTGAAAAACCAAGAGGACAAACAAATACCCAGAAGTGGTGACAGGTGAATAGCTTTTATGTGCTCTTTACAGCTGGCAAATAGAAGGATGGCCGTGCTGTGTGACTCAGGACAGAGCCACAGAAGAAGGGTGGGGTGGGGAAGGGTGGGAGGACTGTGAGGGTAGAATCAGAATGCACATGTGCAGGGCCTAGGGTGCTACATTATTGAAGTTAGGATGTTGTATTAGTCCGTCCTCATGCTGTTAATAAAGACATACCTGAGACTGGGTAATTTATAAAGGAAAGAGATTTAATTGATTCACAGTTCACCGTGGCTGGGGAGACCTCAGGAAACTTACAATCATGATGGAAGGGAAAGAAAACACATCCTTCTGCACATGGCAGTAGCAAGGAGAAGCATAAAGTGAAGGGGTAGGGGAAAGCTCCTTATAAAGCCATTAGATCTCATAAGCACCCACTCACTATCATAAGAACAGCTTGGAGGTAACCACTCCCATGATTCATTTATCTTTCACTAGGTCCCTCCCACGACATATGGGCATTATGGGAGATACAATTCAAGCTGAGATTTGGGTGGGGACACAGCCAAATCATATCAAATGTAATAATGGCGCCTATCTTCCTGGTGGATAAAGCCTAGAAGAAAGAATAATCAGTTATATAATGTTGCACTGTATATAAGGGGGAAATACATCTGGTCTCCAGGGGAAGCAAAGATTTTCCTAACACATAGGCCTGAAAATGCATATATATATATATATATATATATAAATTTTAAACATAGGCAATTGCCTCAGGGATGCTGAGAGTGGGTTCAGTCACTAGATAAACATTCTGAGCCCTTCAGCAAGAGCGGATGGAGAAAAAATAAACCCAAACCTTTACAGCACATGCACAGTCATGAAATATGATTGGACCTGGACTCCTTCCAGCCCTCTGGCCCAACACTGTGTCCAGCCTCCTTGCTACCCACTTGGGGCCCCGCCTGGCTTTCAGTGATTAAGAGGGATAGCTTTTTCTTTCCATTGCCCCGGTGGCCTCTGCAATCCTCTATTCGTCTGTTCTCTGAATCTGGGAAAACTTGAAAGAAGAAAAATAGTCAAAATGATGGGGTAGCTTGCTAAAAGGAATAACTTCTCCCTCTTTGATTAATCGCTCTGATCGTCCTCTCTCCATCAGAAATATACTTGCCTCATAGTCTTTAATGATTAATTTGAAAGGACACAGAATTTAGATCTATCTGGGACTTTAGAAACTCTCTAGTGCAATTCCTTAGCCTTCACAGATAAGGAAACTCAGGTCCAGCATAACTAACCCCAGCTAGTTATGGCACAGCCATGACTTAGACCCAGTCTCCCAGGTCCCAAGCTTGGGCTAGTTGCACCAAACTACCTTGTCCCTGGGAGAAGGCAGCCAGTTCCTTGTCATTGCTTGCTGCTTTCCTCCAGGTTTTACCCCCTGACACTGCAGCATGCATGCATGCTCTTTTAAACAGGCCATGTTCTTTCTCACGAAACTTAACTTTTGTAAACAGTTTCAAATAAACAGTTTGAAATGTGGATATAAAAACAGTTTTAGGGCTGAGCGCAGTGGCTCACGCCTGTAATCCCAGCACTTTGGGAGGTTGAGATGGGCGGATCGCTTGAGGTCAGGAGTTCGAGATCCACGAGCAACATGGCAAAACCCTGTCTCTACTAAAAAATACAAAAATTTGCCAGGCACAGTGGCACACAACTGTAACCCCAGAGACTACTTGGCAGGTGGAGGTTGCAGTGAGCCAAGATCGCTTACTGCACTCCAGCCTGGGCAATAGGGTGAGACTGTCTCAAAAAAAAAAAAATTAAGCTGGGTGCAGAACAAATGGGGAAATGAGAGCAGTAATTGTTATTGTTTACATCTCTCCTCTGCTATTCCAGGGGTGCTACACATTCCTCAGTAACTCATTTTTTACTCTTTTGAAGATGATGAAATGTTCCACATTTACTGAATGGTAATGCTAAAGTCCATGGTCATTTCATCATGGTCCCATGTGTGGCCCTCATTCTGACATCAGCTGGAGGAAGAGCAAGAGCAACTAACAGGGGAAGTGAGAAGGACAGCCCTATTCTGTGTGTCGTTGGGAGCTGGTGGAGTTCAGAAGCTCACCAGCAGACCAGGGGATCTCAAACTTAAACCTGGGTAGGAGTTATCTGAAGAGTTTGGTGTTCATGCAGACTCCAGGCCCCAGCCCTAGAAATTCTGACAGTGGTAGACTTATGAGGAGTGGGACTTAAATTTGTGTTTTCAGTTGGCATGGGAGAAGGCTATGATACAGATGACTTCATTCTATACTCAGTAAGAATTTGTGGTTCCCCCAAAACCTCAATTTTTGCCCTGTTGAGAATGCAGACCTTAAACTGAGGAACAATTGATAACCGAAAAAGAAAAAAAAAAATGTGAGCTTTGAAGTTGAAAGAACTGGGTGTAGGTCTTCATTGCAATTGTTGTATGTGTAAACATAGCTTCATTATCTGGTCTACAGAAAGAAGGATAATAATACTTTCCTCATATGAAATAGTAGGAGCCTGCATATAGCATTTCTACATCAAGCATCTTCTAGATGCTTTGCATCATTTCATCAACAATCTGATGAGCTCCCTATTAGCTCAACTTTACAGGTAAAGGAACTGAGACACAGAGAGGTTTTAAAAAACATTTGCTCAAGACCATACAGCTAGAAAGTGGGGAGTGGCAGAGCTGGGATTAAATAGTCTGAATCCACAGTCTCTGATTTTAACCACTACTTTAAACTTTAATGCATTAGCAGTTGTGGTTAGGTCTTGCTTTGTAAGCAAGAACATATGCAAAAGAAAACTCACAGGCTCACACAAACATGGTACTGGGTTTATTGACACATTTTTTATGATTTTATGAAAAATCATAAAAAGAAAATATATGCAAAAGAAAACTCACAGACTCACAAAAACATAGGACTGGGTTCTATTGAGTCATTTCTTATGATTTTCTGTAAAAAGTCAATGCAAATATTAATAGCAAAATAACAGTCCATTTTTATTTACTTTAATGGAGAATTATATCAAATATTTATTTCTGAAATACTAGAATTAAACTTTATTAAAGGAAATACATGCAATCGATCCCTTTTAGAGAAATGATTCCTCCCACCCCCAACAAAAAATTCTCACCCAGACACTCAAAATATTTATTTGGAATAACAGATCTTAAGATACAATCACCAGTCAAGTGTTAGGTAACCCTGTGAAGCTAGGTTAGTGGTTAGTACAAAGCTACCCTTTGTACGTATAGACTCAATACTCTTGGTTTTGATAATTTGGGTGAGGGGTCAAAGGCACAAGGAATTTGTCATTTTGCTGTGTCATAAATCACATGAACTTAGTGACAATGTTTGGGAGAGAGGATTTAGCTACTAAGTTGGCATAGCTAACCGCCTAACTCTGCAGCTCAGGAACAATGACAGTAAGTCTAGTTGGCTGTTACTGAGTTCTTGTCCTGAGCCAGATATTATGTTAAGTCCTTTGCATTCTTGATTTCACTTAATCCACAAAATATAACCCTATGGATTAGACACAATATATTTTCTTCTCTTTTACAGATAAAACAGCCAAGGATTAGAAAAGTCAAATAAAGTGTTTGCTATGGCTTGAATGTTTGTATCTCCCCAAAATTCATGTGTCGAAATCCTAACTCCAAGACAGTGTTAAAAGGTGGGACCTCTGGGAGATAAAGAAGTCATGAGGGTGAGGCCTCCATGATTTGCATTAGCACCCTTATAAAAGAGTCCCCAGAGAACTAGCTAGACCTTCCCACATTGTGATGACACAGTGAGCCCCTAGAGAGTTAGCTAAACCCTTTCATTCTGTGACAACATAGTGAGAAGGTGCTGTTTGTGAATCAGAAAATAGGCCTTTGCCAGAAATCAAATCTTCTGGTGCCTTGATTTTGGACTTCCCAGTCTCCAGAACTGTAAGAAGTAGATTTCTGTTGTTAATATACCACTTAGCCTATGGGTTTGTTGTTGTTTGTTTGTTTTGTTGTTGTTGTTGTTATGGCTGCTTGAATGAACCAAGACATTGTCTAAGGGCACACACTAGACAGTTTCAGTGCTAATAAGACTAACTCAGGTATATCTGAAACAGAAGCTTATTCTGGGTTTTACTGTCCTCTCTGCATTATATACTAGCTAATGATGAAAATAATAGATTTATTTAAAATAAAGAATAAAATTAAAATAGGGTTTATTTAGAACAGATTTTCACTAATTTTACACATATTAGTTGACTTACACTGTGTTAGGCCTAGAGAGTACAGCACAGACAAAAACAGACACATTCTCTGCCCCCATTGTATTTATATTTGGGTGCCAGAGATTTGCATTAAGCAAATCATTATAGAAATAACCTTAAAAGTGCAAGTGTTAGGAAAGTAGATAGCGCTATGAGGAGATATATTGCAGGAACTAATTTAAACTGAGACACGATCATAATGATATAGATCAAGCTTTATCGGAAGTTGAAAAGGTGATTATTTTGTAGTGTAAAGATATGTGTAAGATATAGGCGACATCTAATGGAAATGTAACTCAGGAGAAAGTCCCAAACTGATGCAGACACTCTATACTTGCAGGAATTCAATATGGCCTCTTCATCACACCCTCACAAAAATGGCGCGTATCTACCATATCTAATACTCTAGTAAATAGGTCTGTAAAGAATGTCCCATTTACTTCATGAAAGACTAATAAAGGACTGAAATTTAGCTCTTTAGAGCATCTTAGAATCTGTAATAAAAAGTTGACGTAAAAACACTTTGAAACAAATTAAAGTTTGAATTTAGCTGTGTACCAAATCCCTAGAGTTTTAGAATTAAGAAGTCAATATTCATTCAAAACTCTCTTGAGTCACTGTCTTTCAATTATCATAGAAAAATAGCAAAGTGATTTATGGCTGTCATTTAAAATATGCTTCTAGAACTGTCAAGCATGCTCACCTACCCTGTATCTTCTGCCTGTCCTAATAATTACTATTGTTATTATTATTATTATTATTTTGAGGCAGAGTCTCACAATGTCACCCAAGCGGGAGTGTGGTGGGGTGATCTCAGCTCACTGCAACCTCGCCCTCCTGGGTTCACGTTATTCTCCTGCCTCAGCCTCCCAAGTAACTGGGATTATAGGCACACGCCACCATGCCCAGCTAATTTCTGTATTTTTAGTAGAGACTGGGTTTCGTCATGTTGACCAGACTGGTCTTGAATTCCTGATTTCAGGCCATCCACCCGCCTCGGCATCCCAAAGTGCTGGGACTACAGGAGTGAGCCACTGCACCCAGCCAATTACTGCTATTAATGTTTGTGTAGTTTTTCAGAGTTTCTGGATATATTCAAGCAAATATAAATACATAGTTTTATTTTGTTTTTTTTTTTGTACACAAAATATATCTTACTATACCAACTGTTCTGCACCTTGATTTTTTTGCTCTTGTCTTGGCAAGCAATTATATTCTTCACCTCTTTTCATTCTTTTCCACAGCTACATAGTAATCATATGGATCTCCCATATATATATATATTTTTTGAGACAAGGTTTAACTCTATCACCAAGGTGGAGTACAGTAGTACAATCACAGTTCACTGTAGCCTTGACCTCCTAATCTCAAGCTATCCTTTCACCTCAGCATCCTAAGTAGTTGGGACCAGAAGTGTGTGCCCCCATGCCCAGATGATTTTTATTTTTTGTAGAGACAGGGTCTAACTATGTTGCCCAGGCTGATCTTGAACTCCTGTGTTCAAGTGATCCTCTTGCGTTAGTCTCCCAAAGTGCTGGGATTGAAGGTGTGAGCTACTGAGCCTGGTCTGCCATAATTTATTTTTTCAGTACTCTCTTTGTAGACATTAATATTCTTTTAGTTTTTTGGCTGTGACAACCATGATGAAATGAATTACTCTGAAAATCTCTATTGCTCATGTCTGAGTAATAGCTATAGTATCAACTCTATAAGGTATATGCACTTTCCATTTTTAAAAAGATATTGCCAAATATCTCTGTATTCCTGTTTCCCTACAACTTTCCAGCTAAGTATGCTATTAACTGTTTGGATTTTCATTTTCATGATATGTGAAAAAATGACATCTAGTGCATTTTATTTTGCTTTTATTTTATTTTTAATTAATTTGGGCATCTTAGTATGTCTAAAG
Organism: Papio anubis; assembly: GCF_008728515.1. Taxonomy (NCBI): domain Eukaryota; kingdom Metazoa; phylum Chordata; class Mammalia; order Primates; family Cercopithecidae; genus Papio; species Papio anubis. The sequence goes on along the minus strand of NC_044985.1, from coordinate 105,479,179 downwards.
ACCATTTGCAATTTTTTTTCTGCCTTGTATCACATCCCATTTTAAATTAAATTTTCAGGTTTTTCTGATCAATGTTTTATTTTGTAATATTTGTGAAATTAAGAAATCTGTATGTTTTTGTATTTTGTAGCCTGTAATAACTCCACACAACTTACCTAACTTGCCTGAACAAACTTTCTTGAAATAATTCAACTAAAAACAAGAACATTATGGAAATGAAAAAACAATTCTTCCCTTTGAGATAAAATTCTTTCCAAGTTTTTAAATCAATTTGAATCGTGCTTCTTCTTTTGTGGTCATGGATTTTTTTTAAAGCACTGCTATGAAAGAGTTTATGTACTGAAAAGAGAGAAACATCTTAAATGCATTTAAGGATTTTCTTTTAATAGGAAAACTAGAAAATAAAGAAGAGACACTTTTTTACTCAATCTCTATCACATAGCTTAGAGTAACAATTGAGTTTCTGAGTTTAATCACCATATCGTCTCCACATCAGACCAACTCAAAAAAGAATTTGTACAAAGGATATTAACTGTCAATAGTATTAAGTGAATAATGAATCTTTAAGGTGGTGATTATCTTTCAAATAATCTTTCACACACAATTGTGTATTTATCTGAACATCTACTTATTTATTTTTTTGACCTCAATCTAGCCAGGATTACAGATTCTTACAGTAAATGCACAATAAAAGCTGGTGTTAGTCCTCACTTAGGGTGTAGTGAAAGCACAAACAGGTCTGTTCTCCTCTTTATTTGTGATACCAAAGCCTTTGTTAGAGGTTAATATGGTTTGGCTGTGTCTCTGCCCAAATCTCCTCTTGAATTCCCACGTGTTGTGGGAGGGACCCAGTGGGAGGTAATTGAATCATGGGGGCAGGTCTTTCTTGTGCTTTTCTTTTGATAGTGAATAAGTCTCACAAGATCTGATGGTTTGATAAAGGGGAGTTTCCCTGCACAAGCTCTCTCTCTGCCTGCTGCCTTCCATGTAAGACATGACTTGCTCCTCCTTGCCTTCTGCCATGATTGTGAGACCTCTCCAGTCACATAGAACTATAAGTTTCTTTCTTTTGTGAATTGCCCGGTCTTGGGTATGTCTTTATCAGCAGCATGAAAATGGACTAATACAGAGGTCAAGATTCTCCAACCACTGAAGGGCTGGTCTCAGCACTCCTGGAAAACATTCCTATTATCTCAACACAGGCTCCTCATTTGGCTACCTCGACTCTCCCAGGCATTCTATCCAAGTGCTCCCAGTCTAACTTGGAAGTCCCAATAGACAGATGTGTCTATGGGGACATTTGGTTAATTCCAATTCACTGCCATCAACATTGTACCCACCACAGTTCCTCGTATACATGTTAAGTCACAATTATCTTGCTTATTAGATTTATCAAGCGATACTATCTTGAATTTTGATGCTTGCATCTTTTTGGTTGTTTTCTTAGAGCAGTTTCTCAGGCTGTGAAGATTCTAGAGACAGTTATTTTAAAAATTGCTGCTACATCCGCCCTTTACCACTATTTAGGCTTCTCACCAGCTGCCCATGAATTCTCAGTGATAATGAGCTGTGGGTCTGTGAGGGCTGCATTCAATTCCATAAGTGCCCCATGACATATTATCAGGGCTCATAGAGATGATCGCTACATTCAATTTATTTTACGTAATCTTCCTATTTTATGGCGGCTTTTGGTTCTCCAATCACAAGTGCTTCTTATTTTAGATCATTTGTCTAAATGTCATCACTTTACTTTTTTAAAGCCTATTTTTAAAAGGTCCCCTAAAATATTGAGAATGTTATGTCTTTTTAATGTCATTAATTTAGGGACATTTAAAATGGTTAAACCGTGCAGTCATAAATATACTCCTGATATGTTATACAAAAGATACTAGAATCTTCATATCTTTACAAAGCATGAAACTTCACTTTATACAAAGAGAATAGAGGACATTAAAGATTTTAGTTTAAATCAGGCAGCTCATTAGCATGTGTTGATGATAATGCCTATTTCTATGAAGAAATCTCTGATATTAAAAGCATAATGACCGCCAGGAACGAGTTTTGCCCTCTCCCTCCCTGTGTATAATTGTTTACTTTCTATTTTCTTCATTTTACACCCCGCACACAAAGAGAGCCTACTGCTCTTCCATTTTGCAGAGGCCACTATAATTTTTCTTGACATGGCAATTACTTTTTAATCTGGTTAGCAGAGACTGTAATGGAACCAAGTTGTAAAACATCCTTTCTTGTTTACTCTTTTATTTTGCTTTTAATTTATTGCCTTGATTTCAATCCCTTTTATAAACTCATTAAAGCTCAATTACTCACTTTGAAGTCAATCACTAATCAATGCCATTTATTTTTGTATTATGGGGAGTAGGGAGGATAGTTAAATGGTATGTCTGTATTTCACTAAAGTCTGTGATAAAGATGAGATTGTTCTAGTGTTTGCCATTTTAAGGAAAGGGGAATTCCGTGCAAATAAAGGGAAAATTTCTGGGAGAAGAGGCAGAATGCCTTGTCTGGTTGATGTTTCTGCAGGTTTGTCTTGGGAGGAAGGAAATGGATGGTACGTACAGCATTTAAAGCATGCACTAACTGTTCATAGATTTAGATGGATTAGTGAGGATAAAGAACTGTCACTCTCTTATTGACTGGAATCTCCTTTATAAAACTGAATCTAGAAGCTCAGAGGCAGAAAGAACATATTTTGATAGCAATTTAAAAAATGCTTCTGCACACATGGCTTCCCTCATTTACTCTTCAATTAGGTTTTTGAAGTAGGGGAAGGCATTAATTTTTTCAGTGTGAAGGTGGTAACACTAAAGCCTACAAGAGATTCAAGCAATTTGCTTAATGTCTCATAGTTTCCAAATGGAAGATCAAGGAAAATCCTACATCTTGGTGCCTTGGTGTATTCTACTCCATGTCATTCTGGGCAGTGAAGTTCCAGGGCTTTGATTTATATGTAGCTCTTTTACTTGCAAACGGTGTCTTTTAAGATTGCTAAGTGAGTTTTTCGTATTAGATTGGATTCTATGAAGGCACACAGAAATTATATGACTATTTTGGTTACTGGCAGTGCTGTGCTGGTAAATCATTCTCAAAAAAAGAAAAAATTATTTAAAAGAAAAATCCCTGATTTATAGCGTTTGCTGATTTCTGTGGGGTAAATTTTATCACTATGATTGATTTCAGGCTTACTAAAAAGACATCATTGAATTCAGAATTGGGAAGAAATGCACACAGGCAGTTCTTCCGAGCCAGTACAAGCTGGATCCAGCACAACAGCATGGCCCTGCATTGTAACAAATGAGTCTCCTCTGGACCATAACTTTGAGTTCTGCTGTTCTGAGGATAGACAAAATAATTTTAAAATGTGGCACATATATGAATGATAGCAAATTTTATAATTCAGCAAACATTTTAGGAACATCTACAACATATGGAGTAAGTAGAATCTGATCTGCCTTCAAGGACTGTATAATCTAGTGGAGGTGCGAGACATGCACACAAGCAAAAGTAATTCAAGGGAAAGTCTCCTATGTGCTATAATGGCAGTGTTTGCAGAGGGTAGTGGTAGGACATTAGAAGAAGGTATATTGCCTTCTTATTAGGGCAGCTGGTGGAGGAAGAATCCATAGAAGAGTCAGTGGTTGTACTGAGTGATAAAGAATAAGCAGTTTTGAGATCAGGCACAGTGGTTCACACCTGTAATCTCAGTGACCCAGGAGGCTGAGGCAAGAGGATGGCTTGAGCCCAGGAGTTTGAGGCTGCAGTGACCTATGATGGTGCCACTGCACTCCAGCCTGGGTGATAAAGCGAGACCCTGTCTCTAAATTTCTTTTTCAATGTAAGAAAAGAAAGTTTTTCAACAAAATTGTGAGAGTGAAGAGAGTTTTCTAAATTGAAGGGCAAATAAAAACAAAGTTCAAAACATACCCAGTTTATGAAAGTACAGAGGCTAAGTTGAACAAAATGATGACCAAGAAAATTAGCTTGAAGAGATCATCTTCGGATAATGTTTCTCAAAGTGTGGTCTGGGCCTACTAGGGTCAGAACCATCTCCTAAGTTTTTAAAAGTATCCAGGTCTCTGGAACCCATCTCTTGTCTACATTCACAATCTCTCTATCTCATGATATAAGGTAGCATTTGAGGACCAATGTTAATCAAAAACAAATTTCCAAAGAATTTGAGAAAGAAAATGGTACTTTAGGTGAAAAAGATATTGGAAAAGGGGTGGATTCTTGGTAGGAGAAAGAGCATGCTGGAATCAAAGAGACCAAGTTGGATTTAGGCAAGAGATTATAAGGATTTGGAACTAGAATAGATGTCAAAGACATGGAAAGGCTCAGCTAGTTTGAAGAACGATTTTAGAGCTGGGGTTCTCCAACTTTCCTCCCTAAACACCTAGGAGGTACTTATGTGGGCTTTGGAGGGTCTGTTTAGTCTAAAAATAGTGTATAACATTTTGTACACCTGAGTGCATTATTCTATGAAGAATATTTCTTTGCTTCACAATATTCTAAAATTAGTCTATAAACCACAAAAAATTGGAAAACCATTGTTTTCAAGAACAAAACTAGCAGTGATGGAGGATTCGCTAGGTTAGGGGATGAGGGAGTTAAGGGATTTGAAAAATAATCATAATAATAATAAAAAGTCCAGTGGTTTCCAGCCTTTGTTGTTCAGAGGGTAATGACATTTTTAATCAAGAGAAGGACACTGATAAAAGAAGCTTTGTTTGAAACTATTACAAGTTCTATTTTCTACAGAACAAATTTAAGATACTTGTACTTCATCATTATAAAGGTGTCCCTCAGGCTCATAGAGAGGTCATAGCAAATAATATTTTATTTAGTGCTAAATATTTATTAGGTGCTAAATATTTTATCAGGTGCTTGCTGAGCCCTGTCAATACATTCTTATTTAATTCTCACAATAACCAATTAATAATTATTATTTTGACTTTACAGAAAAATCAAGATTCAGAATATTAAGTGACTTCATTAAGGTCTCAAAGCTGGTAAATGGCAGAGGTAGAATTTAAACATCAGTTGTCTTCCCAACTTGCTCCAAAGTTCATACTCTGAAGTTCTCTGCTATGGCTGGCACCTTGGCATTCAGCAGTTGAAGATCGGGTCCATTTGAGCTTAATGACACTTGCACAGGAAAGAAACAAACCATGTCTATAGGCTAGATTTTGTCAACGAATCGAGGGCCAATTTTCTCTGACTAAATCAGAGAAGAGACCATTGTTAATGCCAGAGATGCTGGTGAGAGCATCATCAGTGCAACTCAGAATTATTTTAAGTACTTTCCAGCTTCTCTTATGATTACTTTCTGTGTCAAACCCAAGTCTCTTGCTTTATGCTATTCACTCCTGCTCTTCTTCTTCTCCTATTTGGGAAAGTCATTCATTTGATTTGAAAGACAAAAATTAGAGTCAAGGTATTCCTTTAAAAGGCTTTCTATGAGATTGTTTAAACAACATGATAGACATGCAATTTCAGCATAACATTAAAAATAATAAGTAGAAGCGTGTAAATACTTGAATATGGACTGTCATAGGTGTAAAACTATGTTTATTTCCAAAGTATTTCCCCACTTCTTTACATCGCATGAGAAGCCACAATAGCATGGGTTCCAAGCACTGTGTTCTCACTCCTTTTGTCTCACCAAGATGGCTTCCTTGGTTTAGAGCTAAAAGAATTGGGATAAAGCACAGCAAGACTCTGATTGTATGTCAGCTTCGTTTCTACTTAACTGGTTTGTTCTGATGGGATTGAGTATAGAGGGGAAGAGTTCTTGGTAGAAAAGTGGAGAGCTGAGAGTTATGACTGAAAAAGAAAAGAACATCTGTTTGATTCTCAGTACACTATGTGGAAGAAGTTTTCATATTAGTGGTCAGGAATGATAAGGGTATAAGAGGTGGACCTGGGTAAAAGAAGGCTACGTTAGCACAGACCAAGGCGGAGAGACAGGAGCTTGTATTATGAGAACACAAGGCAACAAAGAAAAAGCTCTAGGATTTTCCTCTCTACGGATTTTATTCTCTCTCTCTCTCTCTCTCTCTCTCTCTCTCTCTCTCTCTCTCCATATATATATGGAGATAGATTTAGTTTTCCATTCACTTTGAGAAAATGATAGCTAGTTTTTGCTTTTGTTTTGTTTTCTTTTTTCATTCCAGATTCTCTTCTGGGAAAGTCTAATGGAATCTCTTCTCCTGGGGGAAAAAAAAACAGGTGCTCCTTCCTAAACCTGTGGAAGGTTTCTTTCTGTAGGTTTTAACAGTCCTGCCTCCAGCCTCGGAGTCACCTTCAGTGATACCCTCTCTTCCATCCCTCATTGGTCATCAAACCTTTTGTACTACAATGCTGATTTCAACATGGGCCTCCGTTTCTAGAACCTACAATGACTATTGCATGTGCCATCAAGTTCGAATTCTTCTGTTAAGTTTTCAAAGACTTTCCATCTGCTACCATGATACTTCTCATATTTTATTGTCTACTCCTCTGCATATAACACCTAGTTTTGTCTGAAAGAGTGCCTATCCACATCACCAATTTTCTGTCCCCAGTCCTACTGTGTCCTGCCAAATTTTTATGTTGGTTTATTTATTTATTTGTTTTTTGAGATGGAGTCTCACTCTGTCATGTAGGCTGGAGTGCACTAGCAAATCTTGGCTCACTGCAACCTCTACCTCCTGGGTTCAAGTGATTCTTCTGCCTCAACCTCCAGAGTAGCTGGAATTACAGGTGCACGCCACCACACCTGGCTAATTTTTGTATTTTTAGTAGACACTGGGTTTCTCCATATTGGCCAGGCTGGTCTTGAACTCCTGACTTCATGCTCTATCTGCCTAGGCCTCCCAAAGTGCTGGGTTACAGGTGTGAGCCACCACACCTGGCCCAAAATTTTTATTTGTGTTGCTCTCCAGGTTTGAAATTCTGTTTCCTTGATGTTGATGTATTTAAATGCTAACTAAGATTTAAAATCCAGTTCAAGGGTTACCTCTTCAAGGAAGTATCCTCTGAGCATGCCAGCTTTCATTTATCTTCTATAAATTCTAAGGGCACACTGAAGGTCTCTTTCAAATGACCCTTCTCCCGTGATCAGAAGCTATTGTTCTTCTCTCTGCCGTTTCTTTGGGTAAATTAGAATTGCCATCCAAATAGATTTTAACTTCCTCAAAGAAGTATAATTGTATGCCACTCTTCAATTGTAACCTTCTTAGGAACCAACATATTGTAGAAACTCTGTAAATTCTTCTTGCTTAGCACTCAATCCACATGTCCATGATTTGAACTAATGCAATTGATGATCCTCAATGTTAGACATATCCTGACAGAAAACTTTCTGAAGGTTTGCATTGAAACAGAAAAACTGTCCTGGAAAGAAGACTTTGTGGACAGAAATTCTGTCCAGTGTTCTAGTATATTCTGACACATCCAAAAAGGTATATCTTGCTTCGGGAAATTTTCTCCCTTTCAGGCCAACATTGAAGGGTAAGAACAATAGGGTTGAGATCTTCTATAACTCAAATCAAAAGGGAAAAACATATGCCTTAAGAAATAACATCTCTTTTATCCAAGGTTGTTTCCAATCCTCTCCTAGTTACCACTGAACCAAAGCACCAATGCATGGGGTAAATGCTTGCCCAATTGTTAAGAGGATTAGGTGGGGAAGACTCCTCATAAAATCATTAAATCTACTGTGCTGTGAATATGGCCAAAAGCCTTAGAAGGTCAAAGTGGTTGTGGCCTGGAGGCAACTCTCTTGGCCATCTCAAAGTAGAAACCTCCTGTAATGAGGCTTTTACAGAATATTTGTGTCTGATAGCTCCCAAAAAATGGTGACCCTAGAGACAAAATTAATATTTGCCTTCAAGCAAGAACCCAAACCTCTGCTTAGCTTTTCCATTTTCTTTTGGAAACTCTTTTTCATTTAAATAAACAAATTAGGCATTCTGAAATTCAAAGGCCTATACAATGAAAGCAGTCAGTGTTCATGATGGATTAGTCTGATGTTTAAAAAGAAGGTTAAAAAAATGCAAAACAAGCTGCCACCACTAGTTACATTAGAAATAGATCACAAGTGATGCTGGATTCTGTTTCATCTGTGGGAGGTTAAGAAGAAATTGCATTCACAGAAGAATAAGCTTCACTCCAGGTATAACTGGTGGGAGGCTTCTGGGCTGTTTGCATATTATTCTTTTGAGAACATGCATACACTCCCTGAAATTCTTCACTCCCTCTAGCTGCTTAGAGATTTTTTTTTTAATCTCAAAGCTCAAATCAGGCTCATATTTTTTTTTTAGAAGAGACTTCATCACATTCTTCATCTATATGTTTACTAAATCCTCATACCCTAAAAGATAGAGGTGGGTTACTTGGTTAATAAAGGCCATTAAAGTACAAGTATTTTAAGTGGAGAAAGAAGTCTTGCAATGTTGCTTTGGAGTCCTGGAAACTAGTTGTTTATTCACCATGTGTCAAGAAAACATAGATCTAAACTATAGGCCTACAGATTATACACATCTAGGTTATTGATCTGAAATAGAAAACTTAAGGATTTGTGTCTTTAGTTCAGTGTGTGGCAGCACAGACACAGAATGTATACAGCGACCTCCAGAGAGTAGTTACTTACGTTCCCCAAAACTTTGACATTATCTGGAGCAAACTATGCAGCTTCTAGTAAGTTTGACTGCTCTAGGGGTTGATGTGTTCCTCTTTCTGTCACCCTCCTTTAATGGTTAGAAGTGGGACTTGAAGAACTGCTGTCACGTCCTGAATGATACTTCCTTCTCCAAGCAGCCCATCCTTCCAAAGAAAAAGTCTAATCATCTATTCTGTGATCTACCCTCAGCCCTCCACTTCTCCTAAGTTCAAATTGCCTAAAAAGTCATTCAGAGGCCTGAACATCTGTCCCCAAACCAATTTCTCTTTCTGTTTTGTACCCTAGGATTTAGTGGCATGTCACTCCTGGCTGGTCTCTCAACATGCCCTGGATCTGTATGCCTTCATGTCTTGACTGACTTTTTTTTTTTTTTTTTTTCTTGATCATGGAGCCAGAAGTCTCAAATTCAAGATCTGCTGCCACCTTCATAGGTCTGAAACCTTCACAGATTATTTCGCTTTCCTCAGTCTCAATTTCCTTAATTGTATAATGGGGATAATAAAGTCTATTTAATAAGCTTCACAAACTGTTATCATTTATAACTCATTAACTAATGTTGAAAAGAGAAGGCATTCTATGCTGGAGACAGTATTGTTTAGGCTGAGACACTGTCCTGGACAGACATGTTAGTCAGATTCATCTCAGAAAAATAGCCTATTCAGGGAGATCCTATAGATTTACCTGGGGATGGTAGTTTGTTCTGTTAACAGGATTTTTCGACCTCAACACTATTGACATTTTGGGTTGGATACTTCTTTGCAGTAGAGTGATATCCTGTGCACTGTAGGACGTTTAGCCCCATCCCTGGCCTCTATCTAGTAAGGGCCTCCTGCCAAGTTTTGACAATCAGAAATATTTCTAGAGGTGACCAAATGCCTACCCTTGCCCTAAGCCATGGGGCAAAATCTCTATTAGATGCTTCAGAGATATATTATGTCCACGTCACTGTCCCGATGTAGTGGTCACAATTTTCTAAGAGGACACTGTCCCTGCCTTACAGACTTTTTTGAATTAAGGAGGCAGACAGATATGAAAGCAAGTTTCTGTAAGATATCTTCAAAGTAAATGAATGCTCCAAAAGAAGCATGAACTTGGGCTCTGGAGGCACAGAAGGAGCCATCAAGATTTGGTGAGCAGAGCTTGTGCTTAATACAAAGCACAAAGATAAATTTGTCTCTGCATCAGTCTGGAGTTCAGAAAGGGAGCCTCTGGTTCCCGGTTTGGCTTACCATTGAAGATGAATTTCAGTACCATTGTCACTAAGGGAAGGCTTTTGCAAGACTGAAGAGGTAAGCGTTTCTTCAGAGGAACTGAACAAAGCAAGTGCCAGGAAGAACAAAAGCAAAGGAAAGGATCCACGAGCAAATGTCAGATATTATAGGACTCTACTTTCTCTAATTTCCTAACCCTGTGCTAAACCATTATCTCTGCTCATTCTAATAGACCCATTTGCTTTCCTTTACTTTTCACTACTTCTTCCTAAGACTTGGTTTTTGTATGTTTACAGTTGAGGTTCTTGGAAGTACTGTTACTCCACCCCAATCTGCATGGACCCAACATGGTGGTATCATAGTGAATCTAAATTACTAGAGCATTTGGATGAGCCATGGTGGTGGCCCCTCCTGTTTTATTCCAGGCATGTAGATAATCAACACTGAGTATGCACAGAGTGAGTGCAGTTGGAAACTCAGCTTTAATATGAGTCCCACATCCTTGTCTATGAGAAATGAGACAGCCAGTTTAGTATTGGGGGCCACATTATGCAAGCAAATGCATACCAATCCTTCTGGTTGTCAGGGAAGGGATTCAAAGAATGAGAAGCTGGGGAGAACATGCCATATTGACAGTGCCCAGTGTGGGGTTTTTGAGGTCATCGCTACATGATACCAGTCTTTTATCCCACCCTGCTCAGAGAATGCTGAGAAAGCCAGGGAGGATAGAGATGGAGTGATGTAAAACATGATCACCGTAAATATCTCAGCACGCCTCTTGCTGACAGTGGGAAGTCCAGCTCTGGAAAAAACACTGTCAGCAGTAGCATCTATTTATGTAAAGGATTAAGCTAGAAAATGCTTATTTTTATTGATATTTTTAGCAGTTCTCCCAGAAATTTTGAAATTGTTTTCAATATGCTTTTTTGCTTACTTGGACTTTATACTAACATCTGATTCTAGTGAATGCAACCTTAAAATGTGGATTGACCACTAGGCATACAATACCTAAATTAAATAGGAATAGAGTAGTTAGAAATATTGAAAAAAGCCCTACCTCAGGTGTTAGGAAACCTGGATTTGAATCTCCCAGGTATAATCTCTCATTTGATTGACCTTGAAAAAGTTGCTAATCTTATTTTTAACACCCAAACATCATTCTAGTGGCCCTACCTAGTTTTTACGATTTCTATGAAGATAAAGTAAACTAATATATGTGTACGTAAACTAATATATGTGAAAGCATTTGGAAATCCTATAGCTAAAACAAAGAGGAGCAGCTGGTGGGAAGAGGGAAAGAAAGGAAGAAAGAAAAAGAAAGAAGGGAGGGAGGGAGGGAAGTAAGAAAAAAGGAAGGAAGGAAAAGAAAGAAAGAAGGAAAGAAGGAAAGAAGGAGAAAGAAAGAGAAAGAAAGGAAGGAAGGAAGGAAAGAAAAGCAAAAAGAAAGAAGAGGGAGGGAAGGGAGGGAGGGAGGAAGGAAGGAAGGAAGGACAGACTATGATATTCAATATTCTATTTTAAAGGTTTTACCAATTCAGAACACTCTTCAGTGATGTGAGAAATATCTCTGACAGAATTATTATATTCTGGTTAATGGCCATTCCAAATTATACACTGTGCTTATGTTTTTGGTGAATGTTTTCCCCCTTATTCTATTGTCTTCACTATATTTGGTAGGGAGAAAAAAAGGGAATGAGCCACTTTCTTTTGATGTACTAAGAGCTTGATTAATAACAAAAGCATCAACACTATCCTAGATCTACAGATTGGCAATGGACCTTCACTGATGGATGAAGGGGTTCTCCCTAAACAAGAGCACCTGGGGAGACTTATTATTAGGAAATGTTAATGTTTCATGTGCTTCCTTGAAAGGGTAAACAACAGCTATGGAGCTAAATTAGCAGCATCATTGAATACAACTGACAGGGTGAGTTTCGATGGACACAAGCTTGTCAAGGTGGTCTGAAAACAATAGCACATCCTTCTTTGAGCCCCCACTGTTTTTTAGAGTAATCATCTAGAAAGCATATTTAAATTTTGAACAAGCAAATCATATAATTATTTCTCAATAGCTTGTATTAGATTAGGGGAGAGGGGCAACAGTGTGATAAAATTAGTTTCCAACACCCCAGCAACTGAGGGGTTTTTTGTTTGTTTGCTTGATTGACTGTTGAGTGTTGTGGTTGTTTATAGTTTCTTGTGATAAGAGAGAGCATATTTTTTAAATTTTAGTTTCTCATCAAAAGGATTTCCTACCATCAAGCCAACAAGATCCACATGTAATTTCACTGATGAGCAAGACGTTTCTGCCAACTGAATTCCTATTGATTAGCATCTGATTTTATTTGTCAGCAAAAAGAAAAACATATTCTTTAATGGCACGTTTGGTACATAACCAGCGGGTTTAAGTGGTGGGAGGGAAGGGTGTGGATGGAGGGGCCTCTTTCAGAAGCTGATGAAATTATATTAATGTGTATGATCATTTCTGCTCTCAACCAAATAAATAACATTCGTCGTCTTAAAGCAGCCAACGTTTTGCCCTGAAGGTGAAAGGACTCGTTGGCTTGCTGTCGTTCTTCATAGTTGGAAGCTGTCATGGCCTGGGATGGGGTATGTGATGTGCTGACTGTGGGTCCAATGTCACTCACTTTCTATCCGGCTTCCTGACTCCTCCTCCCTTGAGGGCTTGTTGGGGGATCAGACACAAGCCAGTTACTCTCCCCAGGTGGGAAGAATGACAACTCCTAATGACTCATTCCAGCTGTTTGTGGAGATAAGGCAGCATGAATGCAGGCCCCACACCAGAATAGAATGAAGGGGATTTCTGGGATCACAAAGCAGACCTAGACTTTTATAAAAAGCCACGCATATTGATAGACTACAGTTACTGAATATATTAGCATTTACCAGGAACTTTTTCACATGTTATTTAATCTGACCATGACTAATCTGATGATGTCATTATTATTTCTTTGTTAAACATGGGAAAATCAAAGTCCAAAGATATTGAGTGACTTATCCAATATTATGTGACCATAAGGTACAGACCTAAGGGTTGAGCCAATGCCTGAGCCCCAGTGTTCTTTCTAATATAATAGACTTTCTATACTTTATTTCACACTGCTGTAAAGACATACCTGAAAATGGGTAATTTATAAAGAGAAGGAAGTTTAATGGACTCACAGTTTCACATGGCTGGGGAGGCTCATAATAATGGTGGAAGTCAAAAGGCACGTCTTACATGGTAGCAGACAAGAGAAAATTTGTGCAGGGAAACTCCCCCTTATAAAGCCATCAGACCTCATGAGACTTATTCACTATCATGAGAACAGCATGAGAAAAACCTGCCCCCATGATTCAATTACCTCCCACCACACGTGGGAATTGTTGGAGCTACAGTTCAAGATGAGATTTGGGTGGGGACACAGCCAAACCTTATCAGCTTTATCAAGAAAATATATGTTCCATGCTTGTCAAGTGAAACGCTGCTTCCTGTTGGTAAGGATATTATTTTCTGATGAAAACCTTTTATTACTAATCACATAAAATTTCAAAAATTTATGAAAGCAAATAACTTATTACTTAGGTGTCATAAGGAAAGAGCATGGGGAATCAGTGTTAATATTCAATCTAACCCATATACTTATCAGTGGGAAAACTTGATTTCTTTAGTAACTGCATATACTTCTGTCACATTAACCTGTGTGTCCTTATATCATGAGAGGGAAGCAAAAGGGTGCACAACATAATTAAGTAATAGAAAAAATTTCCAGGAATGACTTAAATGAAATGGATTTTCTTAAGTGATTGACCAAAGATCTATCAAGAGTTCCCACTCAATTCCTGATGCAGTGAAGAGTCTTTCTGGTCAATTATGGCCCTCAAGGAATTAAGAGGTCAGAATGCCCTCACAGTCTTAGGATAAAGAGTAGCAAGAGATAGATAGAGAAATTTGGCATAAAACTGTGGACTATCTTGTCTGTGTAAGCCCAAGATTTTCTGAGAAGAGCCCACTGGCTCTTAAGTGGTGATAAGGATGTAGTCACCTGAAAATGGGCAAGCTGTCGTCTTCAAGTAAATGAAATGTTCTTTCATAAAGCAAACTCATGAAGCACGACTCAAGGTGGAAAATATTGTGGTATTAGAATTTGTATGTAACTCTCTGTGGGAGAATTCAGGAAACTTCAATCTTTGATTTATCTATATCTTATTCCTATCTAGATTACCTTTTCCAGTAATCCTATTATTCACTGTCCATTAAGCTAGTCTCCTGTTAACAAATTCAGACTTCTCTAAGACATACTCATTCCCTTTAGGTCTTGCTGGACTTTTACAATGGACAGTCAATGGTACTGTGATCCTTCCTTCCACATCCACTATCTCATAGTCACTAACACTCTTCTCCTGCTGTTCACCCCACTAGTCAAATGTTCATTCTTTGACCCCCTTTTCCCATTTTATTATATCTGCAGCTAATGTCTTCTTCCTCTGCCTTGCCCTTGAAGCTGATGCCAAGTTTGCTTTAACATAGCCTAAGCTTGATGGTGAAACACTTTGGGCAGTTTCTAAGGTGTGGCTGAGTAGAATTTTCAAAGTGCTTTCTTGGCTCAAAGAGTCAGCTAAAGTTCTTAATGATAATGTTGATAGTAGAGAAATTCTTTCTAATTAGAAAAGCAAAAAATATATACATATGTACCATATATAATAGATGTATAAATATATTTAAATATAAATATTTAAAATATTTCTATAATAACATACACTATAATAAAAAGAGAGAAATAGCTACATGATGTACCAGAAAAAGTATTAAGAAACAGTTTAAGATAAAGATCTTTCTCTAAAAGATCTCTCAGTTTTACTGATTTGCACTTTAATATTATGTTGAACATTTTTTCATGTGAATTTTTTTTTACATTTCTGTGAAACACTTATTGAGGATGTTATCACACATCTCAATTTTTGTCTCTTAGTAATGTAATGTAAAAAAATTTTCTGCCTTTAATCTTAAGAAAAAAATAAAAATTGTGTTTGAAAAATACCACTTTATGTAATTTGTCACATTTTTATCTTTAATTTGACTGTTAGGATTCATTGAGCCAAATATTGCACTTAATCATAACACATTTAAATTATGGTTAGCATATTTGCTTCCTCCTTTTTACTCAACTGTATTTTCCTCTTTTTAAGGCAGTTTAAAATCATTTTTGAAGGAGACAGATAATAAATAAATAGATAAGTGTGTCTTTTAGAAAAAATATCAAGGCAGACTTTTTATAGTGATGGGATGACTATATGTTCAGAAAATGTAGATGTAGTACAATTTTAAAAATGGGAGAAAAAGACGCATATGCAAAAAAGTTTTTAATATTAGTAATTATATTGTTGGTGATGATATGAGCATTATTCAGAGACTGTGTGTGTAATATGGGATAAACTAGATGAGCAATTATGAAATGTTCCAATTCTATCATCTTCAGTGTCCTAGAGAACTAGCTTATTTGGTGTGGAAGAAAAGAGACACAAGTGTAACAGAGGGAGAGGTTAAAGTAGAAACCCCTGTTTGAATCAGAAGCATCAGAATAAATGTATGAAGCAATTTATCTTCAAAAAATAATAATGTAGATGTGTAAATTCAGTATAGTTCCAGTGAAAAATCTAGCATGTTTGTGTGTTTATGCATGTGTATGTAAAAATCAGCAAGCTGATTCTAAAACATATATAGTAAGACAGAGGAACCGTAGTAGCCAGCATAATTTTGAAAAAGAACAAAGTTGGAGGAATCACACTACCTAATTTCAAGACTTCCTATGAAGGTACAGTAATCAAGCCAGTGTGGTAATGGCAAAAGAATAGACAATATAAATCAATGAAACAGACTAGAAAGTCCAGAAATAGATACACACATACATGGGTTAATTGATTCTTTTCAAAGTTAAAAAAGCAATTTAGTGAAGAAAAGATAGTCTTTTCAGCAAATGGTGCTGGAACAATTGGTTATCCATATTCAAATTCAAATCTTGATCCATATCTTGCATCGTATAAAAAATTAAAGGGGATCATACACAATGTGAAACCTAAAACTATAAAAGTTCTAGAAGAAAGCACAGGAGAAAATCTTTGCCCTGTCTGTCTCCGCTTTTGCCTCCAGAAGCAAAGACAATTTCAGTCTATTAACATTGTGCTTCCTGGAATCTGCTGGATGTCTGATCCATAGGCAGTGGAAAATGATGTCTCTGGGGGGTACCTTCTGACAGCGGGAACCATGTGGTCCAAGTGGTCGCAAGCACGCTCCCTCCTTTATGATTCGGCTGCAGGAGGTGTACGTAGCCATTGCATCTTGACACAGTGGAGAAAATCATGTTATCTTCTCTCTTTCCCATTCTTGCAAAGGGCCCTGCTGGGTTTAAATGGCCATTTGGAGCCAGCCTTCGTTTTATCCTATGAATTAGAGGAGAGAGCGCTTCTTGTCCAGTGATGGAAGAAATTCATGGTGTTCCTCATTCTCTTTGCCACTGATGATTTGTTTTGCAGTCTCTCCCTTGGTAGTGCTCTGTAGCAGCTGCTCTTTTCTCTTTGCTGTGTGTGTCTCATTTTTATCTTGGCAGACAGGGCAATTTCTTTGAAATAAGGCCCCCTTTCTCTGTTGCAAGCGACCTTGAGACATTCCACGCTATCATTCCCCAGCTGTATTAGTGACTCCAAATTCAATTTCAGGGTTCTTGAAAGCTTTCCCTTGTCCACCTTGTGATCGGTTGCCTTTAAGTGTCTTACAAGGCAATTGCTATGGGATCCTTGTATCCATTTTAGTATGTGCCTAACTTAGCCAAAGAGAATTGCAGCAAGCAAGACTTCAATGCCTGGGGCCTGGCAGTGATCCAGCACCTCTGTTGTCTTTGGATGCTGTGAATGGCTAGTAATAGGAAAAGAGGGAAATGTGATGCTAGGACTGTGGGGTCCAGATCATGCAAATCATTTACCAATATATAGTAGAGACTCAATTACTCACAATATATATGACCAAGAGTGCTTTTTCAATAGGAAACTTGAATAATAAGCAATTATAGGCATATATTAAAATGCAGATGCATGCTTCTGATTGATGGGTGGAACAGTATACATGGTGATGCCATTGAAACATGCTATTTGTGGTTGTCATCAATTATTTGGTGTTTGTCAAGGAACAGCCTTCTGAAACTCAGCTTCCTCATTTGCAAAATTTATGTCTAAGGTGTTTTTCAGGTCAGGCTCTTTAGGCCTTCTAGCCTGGTGAGTATCCAGAGATTTTTTTCTTTTTTTAATTCGGTTGACCGCGATTCCTTGCCTTTCTATCTCACAAATCCTATCCAAAAATAAGAAATAGGTTTCATCTCTAGTGCCCAGGATAATTGAGTGTTCCTGGCTGCCTGGGTTTCCAAAGATTCTAAGGCTGTGCTGAGGATCACCTGGGAACAAGCTGGAGGAGCAGTAGCAGGGATGTTCCAGGTGTGCCATTTGGAACCTGTGGATTTATTCCCATTACATTCTTACCCCAAGTATCTCAGCCGTTTCCTCTCCTCCACATATCTCCCCCTCAGTGGAATTCATCCTGTCTGAATAATATCAACTGTACCTACCGACGGAATTTCAAAGAAGTTTACAACCTCCTGTCTCTTTGAAAAGTTAACAGATTGTAATTACAGGGGAAACTGACAGGGATTAACAATAGAGTTAGGGGTTCAAAATTAAACAAAACTCCAAAAGATGAGTTATACCTAGTCTTTATTACAAAATAAATGGGTTAGTCCAGTATTGTGGCATTTCTCAGAATCCCTTCTTAGATATTCATGAAAGAGCAGATCTTTTTTCCCCCCTCTTATACTCTCATTCCCCTGAAGAGAAACACCCACACTGGCTACTACTATTTCCTGGACATGATAAAGCACATTAGTAAATGCCACTTAGGACGACTTTCAAGGATCTCAACATTCAAAGGAGATTCATTTATATCGCAAGTGAAACTAAGCCCTAATAATTTTTCTACCATCTTAACCACCAATCTCCTGTCTTTAAACAGAAAAGATCAGCTTCAGTCATTACCTGAAAACGTGCTCAACACTGAATAACATTTTAAATTCCAGGATTGTCCAATCAGCCAAAGTATCAACCAAAATAATCCTGTAAAGATTCACTATCATTGACTGGGAATAATTGTTACTATTTTTAATACTAAGTGCACCATGCTTTCTCTGTCTATTAAGGCTGTTGGTGTCTGAAATTTCAAATGTTTACCCATTATATTTAGTGCAATCCAGTCTTTTGAATTCAGAAAAGTGATGCCCTCTCTTTAGTGTTGCATGGATTTAGCTCTCTTTAGCATGCTGCATAGATTTAGCTAGCCATTTTGAGGAGCTCAGGCCCATGTGTGTATATGTATGTTGAGCGTGTATGTGTGTTTGTGTGTGGGGGTGGGTATGTGTGTGTGCACGCTTCTGTATGTTTGGTGGGGTAAATGTCAGTATTCCCCAGATGCACAGAATAAGCAATGGGAGAAGAGGGGAGAAGATGAGGAAGTAAATGCTGGAGCATCCTAGACCAGTACATGCTGTATCCCTTTACCTGTCCAGACTTCATTCTCCCTCATTCTAGTGGCTCTGCTTTTAAGGGTGGGGAGGAGATCTATTTCCATTTTTCAAGATGCCTAAAAGTTATGGATAGGTTTCTAAACTTTCCTTTAAATATGGGCTTCTTAACACATTATGCTGACACAATTATGAAGTCTTTTAAACTTTGATATTTGTCATGAGAATATGTATTTTTCTTGTCTAAATTAGCAATCCCCTTTAGTGATGGCCTGTATTTGTCTGTTCTCCCCCTGCTAATAAAGACATACCTGAGACTGAGTAATTTATGAAGAAAAAGAAGTTTAATGGACTCACAGTTTCACATGGCTGGGGAGGCCTCATAATCGTAGTGGGTAAGTTGAAGGAGGAGCAAAGGCATATCTTATATGGTGGCAGGCAAGAGAGCTTCTGTAGCGGAACTCTCTGTTATAAAACCATCAGATCTCATAAGACCTATTCCCTACCGCAAGAACAGTACGGGAGAAACTGCCCTCATGGTTCAATTATCTCCACCTGGCCCCACCCTTGACACATGGGGGTTTTTACCATTCAAGGTGAACCAAACCATATCACAGCCCCAGTGCCTGGAATGGAGCTTAGTGCAGAGTATGCTATCAACAAATGTTAAATAAATAAAGTTGTTCAATATTAGTAATAATATCATTTATCTTGCCCTTTATTTTAATATTAGGAAACTCAGAGAACGAATCTCATTTCTTAACCTTAATGTAACAAAAGGAAAATGACATAAAAGATCATCTCACAAAGTAGACCTGGTTCTAGAACTCAGGTATACTGACCCCTGTTGAGTTTCTGATTCTTCCCTCCTCTCTAATTCACCATCCTATTAAAAACAAGAGCTGTATTCCCATTTGTCTTGGTGCTGTGTCTATGTTTTGAAAAGTAGGAAGGCTCAAAGGCCATCTTTCATGAAAATGGCCCATGCCCTAGAAAATGTGAGACCTACTGTTATAAAAATGCATTATTTTCCTTTCTATTCTGCTAAAATAATTTTTTTAAAAGTCAGTCCAAAATTTCACTACGATTTGTGCCCCAGATATCTGACACCTTTGTGGAAAATGTTCCATAGAAAATGTTTCCCTGTGAGGTCATTACATTTAGACCACCGCAATCTGCCATAAAATTTAGATAGTGAAAATAGAATGCTACTTCTTTAAAAATGACTATTTGACATATATCCAAAGTATAACAATCGTATCAGTGAATGGCTCAATATATTTGGTATATAAAATTCAGAAGTACTGGATAAGGGCCTTAGTGAGTTATTTTTGTTTAAACTCTGCATTTTCCCTAGAGATTCTGCCGTCTGTCAAGATTAAGCTGTTTGGGACTTAATATTTGTTGTGAAATAAATGACTTTGATCTCGCAGATGCCATGGAGACACCGGGTGGAAAAGCCCCATTACTCAGAGAGAAAACAAATTTCATGGGCTGCAGGCATACATTCTGAATGTCAAGCCTGGATACAGTAGCCATTCTCCAAACAGAAATTGAAAGATCTGTAGAAAAATGTCTGTTTCCGTAAGAGGCAGTTTGTCATGGAAGGATCAACAGATCTATCTCCACATGGTCAAACAGGATTTTTGTGAGTCAAGGCCACTGCTGGGGAACAATTAGGGTTTATGTGTAGTACCAAGTATCTCCTTTGATGCATCTCTGTGAGTCCACTAGATGCAAGCTCTTTAAGATCAAAACTAGATCTTTTTTACATTTCCTGATATGGTGTGGTTGTGTCCCCACCCAAATCTCATCTTGAATTGTAGCTCCCATAATTCCCATGTGTCATGGGAGGTACCCGGTGGTAGCTAATTGAATCATGGGGACGGGTCTTTCCCATGCTGTTCTCATGATAGTGAATAAGCCTCACAAGATCTGATGATTTTATAAAGGGGAATTTCCCTACACAAGTTCACTTGCCTGCCGCCATGTAAGACATTCTTTTTCTCTTTCTTCATCTTCCATCATGATTGTGAGGCCTCCCCAGCCATGTGGAACTCTGAGTCCATTAAAGCTCTTTCTTTTATCAATTACCCAGTCTCTGGTGTGTCTTTATTAGCAGCATGAGAATGAACTAATACATTTCCCCACCAGCCTGGCACATAGTTAAATGCTCAACAGAATTGTTCTGAATGAACCAATTTACAGCAAAAAGAACTGGAGTCTAGGCCAGTGGTTTTCAACCTAGGAAAATTTTACCCCTACCCACAGAGGGACATTTGGCAATGTCTGGAAACATTTTCAGTTGTCATGACTTGGGGGCGTGTGCTATTAATGTCTAGTAGGGAGAGGCTAAGGAGGCTACTACATGTGGTACAATGCTCAGGATGGCCCCCACAGCAAAGAACTCTGGTTCAAATTGTGAATACTGCTGAGCTTGATAGACCCTGCCATAAGCTATTAGAGAGAACACATGTCCTTCATTTCCTAGGTTTTCTTTCCACTGGAGATAACCCCATCACACCTAAGGCATATGATAAACCTCTTGCATGGTTCAGAATTCGGGTGGAGAAAATAAGTGCCATTAATGGACACCCAGGCCCCCAAATAGGCCATTCTTGACATTCACTGAGGCCTGCAAATTTGTTTCATTAGGAACATCCTCTGCTCTCACCCCAGAGAGTTCTGGATTTCTTCTGAGCAGATAGTCACTTCCAGGAGCAGGTCCTGCCTGGATGGATATGCAAGCATGTACTAATGCTACCAGGAAAATGCCTCTACATTATTAGGATTTATGGGACCTAAAGATATCCCTGAAGTCACCAGCCACCACTAATGTGACAGTGGATTCATAGACATAAGACACTTTGAAAACGAAGACTTCTGATTTAAGACTGACCTAGGTGTGATAATATGGACAGTGTAGCACCCAATCACAGGCTATGGAGAATGTGATGTTGTCAGGCTGAACAAATACAGAGAATGGCAAAAAAAAAAAAAAAAAGAAAAGAAAAAAAAAATCCCTTTTTAGGTTGTGACACCCAGACCTCCTTCCTGAACAGAGAATGGAAGATTATACATTTTCATTAGATGCTCTAGGTCTGAGAGAAGATCTTTTCATATTATCACTCTTCCATAATGATAAGTCTTGTAAAAAGCATCTTCCTAAAATGCTTTTACCAAATTTGACAGAGAAAAATGATGCTAGAGGCTTTCATTTCTCAAAGCTATGTTTAAAGCCTTTCTCCAAGATGTATTTGTTTTACTTTTAGTGTTTTCTCTATAACATCATCGATTATATCTGATTCCTCATTAACTTAGAAAATATGAGTAAGACTTGGGATTTTCATGTAATGCTTAGATCCAGGGAAGAGAATACTGATGATTTTGTTTGTTTATGTTATGATGTCTTAGTAGACTTAGAATAGACATCAGTTTTATCTTCTTTACTAGCTGGAGTAAAATTGATATTTGATGTTGAGCAAAAAAAAAAAAATATTTATTTTTGAAAAAGTCTTTCCTCGTTTATTTGTTAATTTATTTTATAGTTCTTTCATAATTTAGTTATTAAGATTAAGTTAATATCATCAACATCCCAGCATCATCATCAGTGTCCATTAGTCCATTCTTACACTGCTATAAATACCTGAGAATAGGTAATTTATAAAGAAAATATGTTTAATTGGCTCATGATTCTGCAGGTTGTACAGGAATCATGATGCTGGCATCTGCTTGGCTTCTAAGGAGGCCTCAGGAAACTTTTACTCATGGCAGAAGGCGAAGTGGGAGCAGGAGTCCTCACATGGCTAGAGCAGAAGGAAGAGAGGGTGTGGAGGTGCCACTTGTTAGCAATCAGATCTCACAATAACTCACTCACTCTCACAATATTGCGAGAACATCATCAAAGGGGAAATTCACCCCCATGATCTAATCACCTCCCACCAGGCCCCACATCCAACACAGGGATTACAATTTGACCTGAGATTTGGGTAGGGACACAGACCCAAACCATATCACTGTAGTAACAACTCTCGTTTCTTGAGTACCTACTTTGTATCATAAGTTGTGATGAATACTTTGCACAATATTTCCTTTAAGTCTTAAAATAACCTCACGTAATGGGTATTCTGGATTTTGCAGACAAGGAAACTCAGAGACATTCAGTAGTTTGCGCAAGGTCACATGACTATGTAGGTCAAAGTCTAGACTCAATCTGAGGTTTCTCTACCCTCTTAACAGAGTTATAGATAGAGGATCATCTATATCCCTAATAGGCAAGGCACAAAGCCATTCAAGCCACGTCAGATGAATGCTTCTCCTGTGGTGTGCCTTGTGCTTGTGCCAGGAATAACAAAGTGGCAACTGCCAAGTCCCTGGCCTTAAGGAATACCCTGAATAAGGAGGTGGAAAATAGCAGATGAAAAGCTAACTAGAAGTGTTTCTCAAAGTTTGTATCAAAGTACCTCTTAGGACAGTAAAGATGATTCCATAATTTGAAGGATCTGAAAGTGTAGCCGCAAATGACTGCAATGTGCAGGGCACATCTTTGAAGTCTTGTTTTCGATAAAAAGAAATATTGCATTCTACTCCATAATACACTCGTGCTGGGTTTTTTGTTTATCTGTTTGTTTTTACTCTTGAGACAGGGTCTCACTCTGTCACCTAGGCTGGGGTGCAGTGGCGCAGTCTTGACTCACTGCAGCCTTCAACCTCCTGGGCCCAAGTGATCCTTACACCTCAGTCTCCAGAGTAACTGGGACTACAGGTGAGGGCCACTATGCCTGGCTAATTTTTATTTTAATGTTTGGTAGAGATGGGGTCTCATTATGTTGCCATGCTTGTCTCAACTCCTGGGCTCAATCCATCCTCCTGCCTTGGTCTTTCAAAGTGCTGGGATTACAGGCATGAGTCACTGCGCCTGACTTACCCATGCCATTTTCATGTAAAAGTAAATTTTAAAATCACTTACCCACAGGGCGTGGTAGCTCATGTCTGTAATGCCAGCACTTTGGGAGGCCAAGGTGGGTGGATCATGAGGTCAAGAGATCGAGACCATCCTGGCCAACATGGTGAAACCCCATCTCTATTAAAAATACAAAAAAATTAGCCAGGCCTGGTGGCGGGCACCTGTAGTCCCAGCTACTCGGGAGGCTGAGACAGGAGAATCACTTGAATCCAGGAGGTAGAGGTTGCAGTGAGCCAAGATTGCGCCACTGCATTCCAGCCTGGATGACAGAGTGAGATTCTGTTAAAAAAAAAAAAAAAAAATCACTTACCATTGACTGGAATAGCTGCTCACACAGTAAATACTGCACTTTCTCCTTGTGATTTCACATGCCCTTGGTACGTCACATTGAGGTTAACTTCACCGTACACATTACCTGATTTGAGAAGAAAGGAAGTTTTCAGTGATAAATTCCACAATATTAAAGGTGGAATAGGGAGCGGGGGATGGGACTTAAGTAGCTAACCACAAAACTCATTTCTCTTTTAAGCACTATTCATCCATTCAAAAGTACATCTCTGATCTTTCTGGTAATGAAACTCTTCTGTATCTTGTCTGTGGTGGTAGAGACTCAAACTTGTACATTGCATAGAACTAAACATGTGCAGACACACACAGAAGTGAGTGCAAGAAAAATGGGGAAAATCTGAATGAGATCAATGGATTGTGTTAACGTCAATATCCTGGTTGGGATGATGTATGGGTTGGGTAAGGCTTTTAAGACCTCACCACTACAGGAAATGGAGTAGAGGTATGCTATGGTGGTGTCTCCTCCAAAAGTTATTTCAAAACTTAATCTCTGATGCAACAGTATTAAGACATGTGGTCTTTGGCGGTGAGTAAGTCATGAGGTCTCCTCCTCATAAATACGATTAGCACTCTAACAGGGCTTGAGGTTGAAGAGAGTGCTTTCATGCCCTTCCATTCCTCCCACCATGTGAGGACACAGAGTTCATCCCCACTGGAGGATGCAGCAACTAGCACCATCTTGGAAGCAAAGACCAGGACCCTTATCAGACAGTGCCTTGATCCAGGACTTCCCAGTCTCCATGACAATGAGAAATGAATTTCTACCGATTATGACTGACTTAGTCTGTGGAATTTTGTGACATCAGCACAAATAGACTAAAACAAGGTGCATGGGATCTATCTGTACTAATACTTACAACTGTATCACAGAATATCTCTGTATTAGAGTTCTCCAGAGAAACAGAATGAAGTACCCTCAAAGAAACACCCAACATAAGGTTTGAAAAAATATGTGGGCATTCCATGGCCCAGGCAGATTGACAAATAAGATTAACTGTCATAACCTCAAAACTAAATAAATAAATACATAGATAATGAAATACATCAAAATATCTTTTTAAAAAAGATGTAGTTTTTTGAAAGTGAAAAAAAATACATCTCTAGATTGAGAGAACCCAAATCTAGGTTTACATCTGGATTTTCTATTGTTTCATTGGTCTATGTGTCTGTTTTTATGTCAGTATTGTGCAGATTTGGTTACTATTGTAGCATATTTTTTCTCACCCCAGTTAAAATGGCTTTTACAAAAAAAAAAAAAAACAGGCAATAACGAATGCTAGTGAGGATATGGAGAAAGGGGAACCCTGGTACGCTGCTCCTGGAAATCTAAATTAGTACAATCACTATGGAGAACAGTATGGAGGTTCCTCAAAAAACTAAAACTAGAACTACCATATGATCCAGCAGTTCCACTACTGGGTATATACACAAAAGAAAGCAAATCAATAGATTCAAAAGACACCTGCACTTCCATTTTTATTTCAGCACTGTTCAGAAAAGCCAAGATATGGAATCAGCCTAAGTGTCCATCAGTGGACAAATGGATAAATAAAATGTGGTATATATACACAATGGAATATTATTCAGCCATAAAAATGAATGAAATCCTATCATTTGTAGGAACATGGATGGACCTAGAGATCATTATGTTAGGTGAAATAAGCCAAGCACAGAAAGACAATATCACACATTCTCACTCACAAGTGGGAACTACAAAATGGACCTAATGAAGAATGAGTAGACTGGTGGTTACAAGAGGCTGGGAAGGATAGGCAGTAGAAGGGGATGAAGAGAAGTTGGTTAATGGGCACAAATATATGGTTTGGTAGAAAAAATAAGACCTAGTGCTAGATAAATTAGCAGGGTGACTATAGTTTATAATAGTTATATTTCAAAATAGCTAGAATAGAAAAATTCTGATGGTTATTGCAGAAAGAAAAGACAAATATTTAAGGTGACAGATATCCTAAGAACTAGAATATCCCAAGAACTCATCTGATTTTTACAAATTATGTGAATTTATTAAATTATCTTATGTACCTCCAAAACTATGTACATCTATTATAGTCTGCATCAATAAAAATTAATTAAATTTAAAACATTTTTTACAAAGATAAACCAAATCTAGACTGCTTTAGATATTGAGATCCTGGGCTTCAAATTTGATACCATGATTAGATAAGACTTCGGAGATTTTAGGATGGGGGTAAGTTTATTTTTCATATAGGAGGGAGATAAATAGTTGTTCCTGAGAGTGTGGACAGTAGTATATTAAATAATTGTCCCTAGCTCTTCACTATTCTCTACAATCACATCCTTTGCCATGTGACCTAGTAGCTCTTTCCACTACAGTCAAATGTTTCCTCTTGCCCCTTGTCTTTAGCCTCTACCATATGGCTTACTTTAGCCAATGGGATATTAGCAAATATAATACAGAGGCCTGAAATATGTTTACAGCAATCTCCTGAATGTTGGCCATGGCCTGGAGCCAACCCCAGTTTTGGAGCCTTAATCAACGGACTCCACTGACCTACAGGAACATGAGCAAGAATAAATGATTGTTAAGCTCTTGAATTTGGGGCCAGCTTGTTTCACAGAAAGATCCTCCCAACCTAAAATATTATTCTTTTATTTCATAAAAACATGAGTACCTACTCCATACCAGGAACTGTGTTATCTGCTGGAGGTATGATCATAAATCGAATGGACGTGCCACTTGATCTAACAGAGCTTACAGTCATGAGTCTGTCATTATGTTAAAAAGAGAAAGGATTCTTTTATACAGCCAGCCATTACACCACCCAACTTCTACTGATTTGAAAATTTAAATTCTGAAAAAACATTCCTGGTCACATGAATGTTTAATTCTATGCAATATTTGAAGAACAAAGCTGTGGTGTAGAAACTAGACAATGCGTTGAGTTTTTGCTTTTTGTTTGTTGTGTGTGTGTTTATTTCAAGGCAGAACAGTATAAATAGAAAATATGGTGGCCGACTATTGTAAATAGCACAGTGGCTTTTGAAGCAAATGAACATGTGCATGTGTGTGTCTGTGTCTGGGTACACACGTATACATATAGGAAATATCAATAAATTGCATCATCAACTCAGTTACCCAACTGAGAAAAATGTGGTTATCTTTGACTCATCTTTTACCAAATTTTCCTATATATGTATCTTGAATACATAAACTTCTCTCCTTCTCTGTCATACTGTCATCCTACCCAAGTCATCACCATTTGCTCCCTGGAATATGAGGCAATAGCATCTTAACAGATCTTTCTGTCTTCTCTGCATCTTCTCTTTCTCTCTCTGTTCATTCTACATCACAAAGATTTATCCAAAATATAAAACTGATCCTTAATTCTTCATGCGTGATGCCCTTTGATGTTTTCCTATTTCTGTAGAATAAAAGTCCAAGCTTCTTAGTACACAAAGCAAGACCTTCCATTATCTCACCCTTGCTACCTCATCTCCTGCAAGTCTCAGCTTCAAACCCATTCACCAGTAAGTAGTCACTTCATCAGGGCAGGGATTAGAGCAAAGCAAGCAAGGTGTATAGGGTGCAAATTTTAAAGCGGTACTCACTCTTTAGTTTATACAGAGCGCACCTGAGAATGTGTGCCTACTTAAATTGCATGCCTTATGCACCCCGCTTGTCTCACTCTGGTCCCCAGTGCTTCATGCTCTTTTATATCTTCCACTAGTTTGCTCATACTGTTGCCCTTGCTGAAACACCTTTTTTACCCCCCTTTTTCTGCTGATTCTAATTCACATGGTGTAGATTTGGCTTAACTGGCATTTCCTAGGAAACAATTCGTGACCGCCAGGCTGGTAAGTTCACTCACATGTTTCATGCTTCAGTAGAAGCTCTGGGCTTACTTTTACCTTAGTACTCATCATATTTGGTGGAAACTGCTTATCTTCTTGACTATAACATCTATTAAAATGCGGTCTTTTGTTTTTTGTCTTTGTAGCATAAAAAGCTAGGCCAGGCATCCTTTAAGCCCTCTCTGGTCCCCCATATCTAACTCTTCACTAAGTCATGTGGCTGTTACCCTCTAAATGCTTGTCAAAGCCATCCACCTCTCTCCACGTCCACTCAAGCCACAGAGGCTCATGATCTCCTACCTGCAATATTACAATAGCCTCTTACCAGGCCTTCCAAAGTCCATTCCCCGACCCAACCCACCATCTCCATTTGCCTACTTCATTGTAGCCACGGTAATCTTTGCAAAATGAAGATATTATCATGTCACCGCCAACCCATAAGCACTTCTTATTGTACTTGGGACAAGAAATCAAACTTCAAGGATGGTCTAAAGCCCCTCTTCAAGGTCTGACTGTGTCTGACCTCTACAGCTAATCTCACTAAATGTGCGCCATTGTTTATATTCCGGCCATTCTTTCATTCTAGAAGACTCCATGCAAGTTCCTCACCTAAGGGTCTGGACACAGACAGATGAACGCTTCAGCCCCTCCATCATTTCACTGGATTAACATCTCTTCCTCTTCATGTCAGTCCAAAAACTGCTAGGTGGAACCTCCATGATTTCTCAATCTAGGTCAAGTCCCCTGCTATTCATCTTCCTAGTTCTACATTCCTATGAGTGTCTTCCTTCAAAATACTCATCTCAGTTCATAGTGTTTCATGTTTCTGGGAAATGATTTTTATTCAACAGTATCTAGTTGTGTGTTCAAAAAATAAATTATTTACTACAGAAATCTCCAAACATGCACAAAGTACAGAGACTATAACAAAGTCCCATTTCTTCTTGTTGTTTTAGTAATCAACAACATATGGATATTTTATCTTTTGTATCTTTATACTATCTCACTTCCTCCCAAATATTATATTTTACCCTTAAATACTTTAGCCTATATCTCTAAACAATAAGGACTCTTTCTTAAAAAAAAATTCCCAAAATATTTTCACATGATCACACTTCCAAAAACTAATGAGCATTTTAAAATTATCGAATGTCTTGTCAGTGTTCAAATACTGTGTAAAATTTTAATTCTGACTTCCCACAACACTGAGAACAGGGTCAATCAGCCTGATACGGTACATGCCACATAGTTGATAATAAATACAGCTGAGTAAGTGGCTGACTAAATAAACTGTTGTTTAATAAATATTTATGAGCTGAACTGGACACAGGAGTGCAAGTATACCTGGGGAACACGTTGCAGAGAAAACCAGTTAAATAAGCTGCCACTCCTTTCTTCACCCCACATGAACCGAACCTTCTCTTCAGGTGGCATTCTTGGCCCTTGGAGTAAGTTGGTGCATTGGAACAAACTCAGAGCAAGGAGAGGTGTCAAAGCTTTGTCTTTCCAACCCCACTACACCCTGCTGTCACCCTAAGTGAGACAAAGGGATGACAGTGTGCTTTTCGTCTCTAGGGACTTGACTTTCTTTCCACCCATCATCCTCTCTTTTCCATTCCCAGAGAGTACTGGGCACATACAGGTAAAATAGCGCCCACCAGTCAAAAGTGGCTGAACTGGGCATTGCAGGATTGGTGTTTGCCAAGAGGCTCTGAGTCTCTGTACAGACACTTGAACAAGTGCTGGTTCTGTTAGTAAGTAACCCAAGGTTTATCTAATTGTCGCACAGAAGAGAACATTTATAGTCAAATCTCATCAAGGCAGGGGAGGAAAAGCTTTGTTTCCACTTGGTTGTATTTTTACCTTTTTAAATATGTAGTTTATATAATTTATATAATTTTTCATTATAAAAAGCATACTTTTCCCTAGTTGTGATTTTTTACTCACTCATCAGCAATTTTCTGTGTTATTACAAATCCTGGGTATACATTATCTTTTACTCCTTAATGTTCCATTAATGTTCCATTAAATGGCATTTCTAAACTTTCTTTAGTGACTATTGCCTCCAATTCTTAATTATCATAAGTGATGCTTCGCTTAATAACTCTGTACATAAAGCTTTTTCTGTATCAAAGATAATTTTTAGGGTAGATTCCCAGAAGTACAATGACCAGGTCAAAGAATAGGAATAATGTGGCCAGGAATGGTGACTCATGCCTGTTGTCCCAGCACTTTGGAAGGCTGAGGTAGGCAGAACACAAGGTCAGGATTTCTTTTTTTTTTTTTTTTTCTTTTTTTTGAGATGGAGTCTCGCTCTGTCGCCCAGGCTGGAGTGCAGTGGTCGGATCTCAGCTCACTGCAAGCTCCGCCTCCCGGGTCTACGCCATTCTCCTGCCTCAGCCTCCCGAGTAGCTGGGACTACAGGCACCCGCCACCTCGCCGGCTAGTTTTTTTTGTTATTTTTTCAGTAGAGACGGGGTTTCACCGTGTTAGCCAGGCTGGTCTCGATCTCCTGACCTCGTGATCCACCCGTCTCAGACTCCCAAAGTGCTGGGATTACTTTTCAAGACCAGTTTGTCCAACATGGTGAAACCCCGACTCTACTAAAAATACAAAAAAAAAACCAAAAAGCACAAAAAACAAAAGACACAATTAGCAGGACATGGTGGCAGGTGCCTGTAATCTCAGCTACTCGGGAGGCTGAGGCAGGAGAATTGCTTGAGCCCAGGAAGCGGAGGTTGCAGTGAGCTGAGATCGCACCATTGCTCTCCAACCTGGGCAACAGAGCAAGACTCCCTCTTGGGAAAAAATAAAAGAAAAGAATATGAATAATGTGAAAGCTTCTAGTATATGCACACTACCCCACTGCTTAGAAAGCATTGCTGTTCATCTGTAAAATTAATTTGCCTTTAAATTAAATTTAACTTTAAAGTACCATTTATTGTTTTTCTATTGTATAAATAGTGCATATTCATTACAGAAAAATTAAACAATACAGATATGTAACAAGAATGGAATAAAAAGCATGTGAAATTCCACCACTCAGAGTTATACATACATATATATCAAGTTCTATAAGGTCTCAAAGAAGAAACATCACAGACTACTATCAATAATGAAGATTTATATCAGGAGTGCATAGGAGCATGGAATAATAAGGGAAGCTGTTCTATTAACTGTATAGTCACTCCAGAACCAAACACTTCAAAGACAGGGATTTCATTAGGCCAAATGCAGAAGCAGATTGAAATCGTCTCTTTTTACATCTAACCCTAGTTCATCGCGTGCTTTTAGCATTTTTACTTCCCTAAGAAGAGATTGGATTGGATTTGTTTGCTACAATATAGAATCTTCTACAATATAGAATATAGAATCTACAATATAGAATCTACATGGAACATTCCATATCACTTTTAGGTAGAGTTATCACAAGCCACCTCCAAGGCTGTTGTCCTTCTTTATACTCAGACGTTATATATTTACCTTAGGCTCTTGTTCAAACACCGTCAATCCGCTGTTTTCATTCCTACCAGGCAATTTACAAAGCAAAGATATACTTCAAGCTACTTCAAGATTCTTGAAGTGTAAGATCTAAGGAGGATCTATATTTTCAGAATGTCATTCACATTGTGCTATATGATCTCTTCAGTATAACATTGTTTTATAATCCACTTTATTCCCTTAACACTGAATCTTCAACCCTAACTCTTAACATTCCACCTTGTGAATGTGCCATAAAGTAGCCAGTCTCCTGTAGCTGGATACCAGGTTGCTTTTGATTTAGGGCTATAGATTATTTTAAATGATAAAGAGAACCATTGCAGACAAATTCTTTTTGGTTTCTTTCTGTCCTAACATGTATTTGCCCACCTGTTTTATTTGCTTTTATTTTATTTTATTTTACTTTATTTTATTTTATTTTATTTGAGACGGAGTCTCACTCCGTCTCCCAGGCTGGAGTGCAGTGGTGCAATCTCAGTTCATTGCAACGTCCGCCTCCTGGGTTTAAGCGATTCTTGTGCCTTAACCTCTTGAGTACCTGGGATTACAGGCATGCACCACCACACCCGGCTAAGTTTTGTATTTTTGGTAGAGACAGGGTTTCACCATGTTGGCCAAGCTGCTCTTGAACTCCTGGCCCCAAGTGATCCACCCGCCTCGGCCTCCCAAAATGTTGGGATTACATGTGTGAGCCATTGCAACTGGCCTATTTTATTTTAACATTTGTAATTAATTTTATTTTAGGTGTGTATCTTAGAACAACCTGAAATCTTTGTTTTGTTTTTTTTTTAAATAGAAAAGCTTTATGTATTCACATTAACTTTGATAACCAAATATTCATTGTCAATTTCCTGCCTGCTTTTTTTTTCTTTTTTTTTTAAATTATACTTTAAGTTCTAGCGTACATGTGCACAACGTACATGTTTGTTACATATGTATACATGTGTCACATTGGTGTGCTGCACCCATTAACTTGTCATTTACCTTAGGTATATCTCCTAATGCTATCCCTCCCCCCTTCCTCCACCCCACGACAGGCCCTGGTGTGTGATGTTCCCCTTCCTGTGTCCAAGTGTTCTCATTGTTCAATTCCCACCTATGAGTGAGAACATGCGGTGTTTGGTTTTTTGTCATTGCGATAGTTTGCTGAGAATGATGGTTTCCAGCTGCATCCATGTCCCTACAAAGGATATGAATTCATCATTTTTTATGACTGCATAGTATTCCATTGTATATATGTGCCACATTTTCTTAATCCAATCTATCATTGATGGACATTTTGGTTGGTTCCAAGTCTTTGCTATTGTGAATAGTGCCACAATAAACATATGTATGCATGTGTCTTTATAGCAGCATGATTTATAATCCTCTGGGTATATACCCAGTAATGGGATGCCTGGGTCAAATGGTATTTCTAGGTTTAGATCCTTGAGGAATCACCACACTGTCTTCCACAATGGTTGAACTAGTTTACAGTCCCATCAACAGTATAAAAGTGTTCCTATTTCTCCACATCCTATTCAGCACCTGTTGTTTCCTGACTTTTTAATGATTGCCATTCTAACTGGTGTGAAATGGTATCTCATTGTGATTTTGATTTGCATTTCTCTGATGGACTGTGATGAGCATTTTTTCATGTGTCTGTTGGCTGCAAAAATGTCTTCTTTTGAGAATTGTCTGCTCATATCCTTTGCCCACTTTTTGATGGGGTTGTTTGTTTTTTTCTTGTAAATTTGTTTGGGCTCTTTATAGACTCTGCATATTAGCCCTTAGTCAGATGAGTAGATTGCAAAAATGTTCTCCCATTCTGTAGGTTGCCTGTTCACTCTGATGGTAGTTTCTTTTGCTGTGCAGAAGCTCTTTAGTTTAATTAGATCCCATTTGTCAATTTTGGCTTTTGTTGTCATTGCTTTTGGTGTTTTACACATGAAGTCCTTGCCCATGCCTATGTCCTGAAAGGTATTGCCTAGGTTTTCTTCTAGGGTTTTTATGGTTTTAGGTCTAACATTTAAGTCTTTAGTCCATCTTGAATTAATTTTTGTATAAGGTGTAAGGAAGGGATCCATTTTCAGATTTTCTACATATGGCTAGCCAGTTTTCCCAGCACCATTTATTAAATAGGGAATCCTTTCCCCATTTCTTGTTTTTGTCAGAATTGTCAAAGATCAGATGGTTGTAGATGGGTGGTATTATTTCTGAGGTTCTGTTCCGTTCCATTGGTCTATATCTCTGTTTTGGTCCCAGTACCATGCTGTTTTGGTTACTGTAGTCTTGTAGTATAGTTTGAAATCAGGTAGCGTGATGCCTCCAGCTTTGTTCTTTTGACTTAGGATTGTGTTGGCAATGCGGGCTCTTTTTTGGTTCCATATGAACTTTAAAGTAGTTTTCTCTAATCCTGTGAAGAAAGTCATTGGTAGCTTGGTGGGCATGACATTGAAACTATAAATTACCTTGGGCAGTATGACCATTTTCCTGATATAGATTCTTCCTAACCATGAGCGTGGAATGTTCTTCCCTTTGTTTGTGTCCTCTTCTATTTCATTGAGCAGTGGTTTTTAGTTCTCCTTGAAAAGGTCCTTCACTTCCCTTGTAAGTCGGATTCCTAGGTATTTTATTTTCTTTGAAGCAATTGTGAATGGGAGTTCACTCATGATTTGGCTCTCTATCTGTCTGTTATTAGTGTTCAGGAAGGCTTGTGATTTTTGTACATTGATTTTGTATCCTGAGACTGTGCTGAAGTTGCTTATCAGCTTAAGGAGATTTTGGGCTGAGATGATGGGGTTTTCTAAATATACAATCATGTCATTTGCAAACAGGGACAATCTGACTTCCTCTTTTCCTAATTGAATACCCTTTATTTCTTTCTCCTGCCTGATTGCCCTGGTCAGAACTTCCAACAGTATGTTGAATAGGAGTGGTGAGAGAGGGCATCCCTATCTTGTGCCAGTTTTCAAAGAGAATGCTTCCTGTTTTTGCCCATTCAGTATGATATTGGCTGTGGGTTTGTCATAAATAGCTCTTATTATTTTGAGATATGTCCCATCAATACCTACTTTATTGAAGGTTTTTAGCATGAAGGGCTGTTGAATTTTGTCAAAGGCGTTCTCTGCATCTATTGAGATAATCATGTGTTTTTTGTCTTTGTTTCTGTTTATGTGATGGATTACATTTATAGATTTGCATATGTTAAACCAGCCTTGCATCCCGGGGATGAAGCCTACTTCATCATGGTGGATAAGCTTTTTGATGTGCTGCTGGATTCAGTTTGCCAGTATTTTATTGAGGATTTTTGCATTGATGTTCGTCATGGATATTGGTCTAAAATTCTCTTTTTTTGTTGTTTCTCTGCCATGCTTTGGTATCAGGATGATGCTGGCCTCATAAAATGAGTTAGGGAGGATTCCCTCTTTTTCTATTGATTGGAATAGTTTCAGAAGGAATGGTACCAGCTCCTCCTTGTACCTCTGGTAGAATTTGGGTGTGAATCCATCTGGTCCTGGACTTTTTTTAGTTGGTGGGCTATTAATTATTGCCTCAATTTCAGAGCCTGCTATTGGTCTATTCAGGGATTCAACTTCTTCCTAGTTTAGTCTTGGGAGAATGTATGTGTCCAGGAATTTATCCATTTCTATTAGATTTTCTAGTTTATTTGCATAGAGATGTTTATAGTACTCTCTGATGGTAGTTTGTATTTCTGTGGGATTGGCAGTGATATCTCCTTTATCATTTTTTACTGCATCTATTTGATTCTTGTATCTTTTCTTCTTTATTAGTCTCACTAGTGGTCTATCAATTTTGTTGATCTTTTCAAAAAACCAGCTCCTGGATTCATTGATTTTTTGAAGGGTTTTTTGTGTCTCTATCTCTTTCAGTTCTGCTCTGATCTTAGTTATTTCTTGCCTTATTCTAGTTTTTGAATGTGTTTGCTCTTGCTTCTCTAGTTCTTTTAATTGTGATGTTAGGGTGTCGATTTTAGATCTTTCCTGCTTTCTCCTTTATGGCATTTAGTGCTATAAATTTCCCTCTACACACTGCTTTAAATGTGTCCCAGAGGTTCTGATATGTTGTGTCTTTGTTGTCATTGGTTTCAAAGAACATCTTTATTTCTGCCTTCGTTTCATTATGTACCTAGTAGTCATTGAGGAGCAGGTTGTTCAGTTTCCATGTAGTTGAGTGATTTTGAGTGAGTTTCTTAGTCCTGAGTTCTAGTTTCATTGTACTGTGGTCTGAGAGACAGTTTGTTATAATTTCTGTTCTTGTACATTTGCTGAAGAGTGCTTTACTTCCAACTATGTGGTCAATTTTGGAATAAGTGTGATGTGGTGCTGAGAAGAATGTATATTCTGTTGATTTGAGGTGGAGAGTTCTGTAGGTGTCTATTAGTCTGCTTGGTGCAGAGCTGAGTTCAATTTCTGGATATCCTTGTTAACTTTCTGTCTCGTCGATCTGTCTAATGTTGACAGTGGGGTGTTAAAGTCTCCCATTATTATTGTGTGGGAGTCTAAGTTTCTTTGTAGGTCTCTAAGGATTTGCTTTATGAATCTGAGTGCTCCTGTATTGGGTGCATATGTATTTAGGATAGTTAGCTCTTCTTGTTGAATTGATCCCTTTACCATTATGTAATGACCTTCTTTGTCTCTTTTGAACTTTGTTGGTTTAAAGTCTGTTTTATCAGAGACTAGCATTGCAACCCCTGCCTTTTTTTGTTTTCCTTTTGCTTGGTAGATCTTTGTCCATCCCTTTATTTTGAGCCTATGTGTTTCTTTGCACATGAGATGGGTCTCCTGAGTACAGCACACCTATGGGTCTTGACTCTTTATCCAATTTGCTGGTCTGTGTCTTTTAATTGGAGCATTTAGCCCATTTACATTTAAGGTTAATATTGTTATGTGTGAATTTGATCCTGTCATTATGATGTTAGCTGGTTATTTTGCTCATTAGTTGATGCAGTTTCTTCCTAGCATTGATGGTCTTTACAATTTGGCATGTTTTTGCAGTGGCTGGTACCAGTTGTTCCTTTCCATGTTTAGTGCTTCCTTCAGGAGCTCTTGTAGGGTGGGCCCGGTGGTGACAAAATCTCTCAGCATTTGCTTTTCTGTAAAGGATTTTATTTCTCCTTCACTTATGAAACTTAGTTTGGCTGGATATGAAATTCTGGGTTGAAAATTCTTTTCTTTAAGAACGTTGAATATTGACCCCCACTCTCTTCTGGCTTGTAGAGTTTCTGCTGAGAGATCTGCTGTTAGTCTGATGGGCTTCCCTTTGTGGGTAACCTGACCTTTCTCTCTGGCTGCCCTTAACATTTTTTCCTTCATTTCAACTTTGGTGAATCTGACTATTATATACCTTAGAGTTGCACTTCTCGAGGAGTATCTTTGTGGTGTTCTCTGTATTTCCTGAATTTGAATCTTGGCCTGCCTTGCTAGGTTGGGGAAGTTCTCCTGGATAATATCCTGCAGAGTGTTTTCCAACTTGGTTCCATTCTCCCCATTACTTTCAGGTACACCAATCAGATGTAGATTTGGTATTTTCACATAGTCCCATGTTTCTTGGAGGCTGTGTTCATTACTTTTTCCTCTTTTTTCTCTAAACTTCTCTTCTTGCTTCATTTCATTCACTTGATCTTCAATCACTGATTCCCTTTCTTTCAGTTGATCGAATCAGCTATTGAAGTTTGTGCATTTGTCATGTAGTTCTTCTGCCATGGTTTTCAGCTCCATCAGGTCATTTAAGGACTTCTCTACCCTGGTTATTTTAGTTAGCCATTCATCTAATCTTTTTTTCAAGGTAGCTTCTTTGCAATGGGTTCAAACTTCTTCCTTTAGCTTGGAGAAATTTGATCGTCTGAAGCCTTCTTCTCTCAACTTGTCAAAGTCATTCCCTGTCCAGCTTTGTTCCATTGCTGGCAAGGAGCTGCATTCCTTTGGAGGGGGAGAGACGCTCTGATTTTTAGAATTTTCAGATTTCGTGCTCTGTTTTTTCCCCATCTTCATGGTTTTATCTACCTTTGGTCTTTGATGATGGTGATGTACAGAAGGGGTTTTGGTGTGGATGTCCTTTCTGTTTGTTAGTTTTCCTTCCAACAGTCAGGACCCTCAGTTGCAGGTCTGTTGGAGTTTGCTGGAGGTCCACTCCAGAACCTGTTTGCCTGGGTATCAGCAGTGGAGGCTGCAGAACAGTAAACATTGCTGAACAGCAAATGTTGCTGCCTGATCATTCCTCTGGAAGCTTCATCTCCGAGGGGTACCCGGCTGGTGGGGTGTCAGTCTGTC
The DNA here is from genome assembly GCF_008728515.1 of Papio anubis. NCBI lineage: Eukaryota > Metazoa > Chordata > Mammalia > Primates > Cercopithecidae > Papio > Papio anubis. Next base: position 105,441,809 of record NC_044985.1, on the reverse strand, counting down.
CCTACTGGGGGTTGCCTCCAAGTTAGGCTACTCAAGGGGTCAGGGACCCACTTGAGGAGGCAGTCTGTCCGTTCTCAGATCTCGAACTCCATGCTGGGAAAACCATTACTCTCTTCAAAGCTGTCAGACAGGAACATTTAAGTCCACAGAGGTTTCTGCTGCCTTTTGTTTAGCTATGCCCTGCCCCCAGAGGTGGATTCTGCAGAGGCAGGCAGGCCTTCTTGAGCTGCGGTGGGCTCCACCCAGTTCGAGCTTCCCAGACGCTTTGTTTACCTACTGAAGCCTCAGCAATGGTGGGTGCCCCTCCCCCAGCCTCACTGCCACCTGGCAGTTCAATCTCAGACTGCTGTGCTAGCAATGAGCAAGTCTCTGTGGGCGTGGGACCCTCTGATGTGCCATTTGCTAAGACCATTGGAAAAGTGCAGTAAGTATTAGGATAGGAGTGACTCGATTTTCCAGGTGCCATCTGTCACAGCTTCCCTTGGCTAGGAAAGGGAATTCCTTGACCCCTTGTGCTTCCCAGGTGAGGCGATGCCTTGCCCTTCTTTGGCTCATGCTCGGTGGGCTGCACCTACTGTCCTGCACCCACTGTCTGACAAGTCCCAGTGAGATAAACCCAGTTGCTCAGTTGGAAATGCAGGAATCACCCATCTTCTGCCTCACTCATGCTGGGAGCTGTAGACTGGAGCTGTTCCTATTCGGCCATCTTGGAGAAACTGCCCTGCCTACTTTTTTGCTGCTTTCTCTGCTTCCTTGGTTATCATTTTCCCTTTAAGCTTATTTGTTTTATCATTCAAGTTTTATTTTGAAGTAATACAATCTCTGATTTGGAAATAATACATTCCAATTTTTTGCTAATTACCTTTAAAAGAAAAACATTACGTTTTTCTAACAAATAAAAGTACCATCTTTTGGTGTCCTTCATATGGGCTAATAAATTTAAACCAAAAATTAGTTCTGCTACCCCTGAAACTACCATATTTTATAGAAATAAACTGTTTAAATACAGATCATTATGGATAGGCACATTCTATTTTTCCTTGCTTGAGAATTCCAAGAAAATGTAAAATTGTAAGAATTTTAACATTCCATTAAGTTTTATAACCACGTTTCCAAATGCTATTTATATACAATTATGATTTACTGATTTTATTTGACATTTTAGATATCTTCCTTATTTTTAGTGCATTTTTTATTGACTTAGCTTTAGTAGCTAAGTCAATTAAGTAGTAATTATCATATAATTTAATTAGAAAAATATGCAAGTGCTATATTTTCTGAGTGATTTCTTGTTTCAGAATAAAAGAATTTCTTAATTTGATCTTCAAATACCCAAATTGGTTTTCTGCACTAGCCAATCAGTTATTCACTATCTCCACTTGATTTTAAAATTCAGTAATCATAGTTTTACGGAAACCCAGCCTTCTCTGATTTTACTTCTTTCCCCCTTTATTACTCATTGTCCTAAAAATTATATTGATAATATACATTTAATAATTTATAAATATTTTCTTTCGTGTTTTTACAGATTATTTTCACACAAAAGTAAACCATCTCACTTCTCAGATTGGTCTTTTTATTTTGACCTTAAGTCTTTTCAGATGACTCTTGATTTGTTTCTATATTCTTAATTTATGGATGGAAGAGTGTGTATGAGTATATACATGTGAGTATGTGGGGCGAGGGTATCTATATATGCAGTTCTAGGAGTTTAGATTATTGCTTTCATTGATTTTGTAAGACCCTATAGAAACCCTGTTTATGCTCAGTTAAGAAGAAAAGGAAACTACATTTGTATTATGTGCTGTCATTTGGTTTTGCATTTTTTGTTTACTTGTTTGTTTTTGTATACAATTACTTCCGCATATCAGAGTTCAAGTTGTATGTGGGGATTAAATTGTGCTATAGACATAGACAGACATCCTAAGACTTGTACAAAAAAAGTTTTTTATTCTTGGTTTTTTTTGGTTTTTTTTTTTTTTTTTTTTTTTGCATTCTGAAGTCAACTGGGGCCCTCTTCTGAATATTTTATTACATTCTCTCTCATTGTGCTTTATTTATACATTACCTTTATTATTATGGATTCATGTCTATCAATTTTTTTAATGAAAAAATAATAAATTTCTTGTCTGGCTAAGTAAGGGCTCCCTCTACCTCAAAGTGTAACAAGTACTTGCCTGTATATTCCTCTGTTATTTTAAATTTACATGGATATTCAATCTTTCTGCAAGTTATTGTTGTATATATTATGAGATAGTAGTTCTTTATTAGTTTCTCTCAGAGAGCTAGTCAGTTGTTCTGATGTTATAATGAATAATCCATCAATTTTCCATTGGCTTCTAGTGCCACCTTTATCATGTAGGTCTCCATATAAACTTGGCTTTATTTCTGTAGTGTAGATTTCTATGCTATCTAATGGTATCTAGACTTCAGTGTTATATTTTGCTAATCTTCTACCAGCATCAACTCTTCTAATTATAGTTGCTTTTAATCCAGGGCTTTCTCTAATTTTTTTCTTAAAGTATAGCTATTCTTTTACAAAAATTTGCTTTTAACAAATGTATTAGCACATATTTTCCCACATATTATAGCACATATTATAATTTATCACCGTTTAAATGCCACTCTACATTTTGTAAGTCATTATTCATCACTGTTTCTTATATTGTCTTTCCCCATCTTGAGTTCTTGATCCAACTTCATTTTCTTTAGGCTGAAGTAATTCCTTAGGGTTTACGAGTGTTTTTGGTGATACACTTTCTGAATTTCTCCATATCTGAACATGTTCTCCTTTTCTCCCACAGGTGAAAGATACCTTCATTGGTTATAGAAATTTGGGATTTACTAGTATGTGCATATTGTTCCACTGCCTTGCTAGCTTTCAGGTTTACAAAAAGAAAAGAAAACTGACACTTTTCTGATGTCCTTTTTTATGTAAATAACCATTTTGTTGTTTTGCTTTTTCTGTCTTCAAACTACTCCACAGGTCTAATATAGCTGGCTGCTTCTTTCTGTAAATAAAGTTTTATTGGGCCACAGCCATGGCAATCATTTACATATTGTCTATGACTGCTTCCACCTGCTACCCTGCAGAGTTGTATAGTTACAACAGGGACTGTATGACCTGCAATATGTACTACCTGGTCCTTTATAGAAAAGGTTTTTGAACCGCGTTCCTAACCTAACCCACAAGAACAAGGCTCCAGTGAGAGCACTTCAAACCTGAAAGAAGAGCAGAGGAGAAGACATTTGGAGCTTGGTAACCTTTGGATGGTGCTAATACCATGCCATTAATGTGCCTCTGACAAATATGGGAGACCAACTTCATAAACACTGCTTTAAAACGATGAACATGCCAAACATCTGACGCCCAGATAGGTCTGCTACCAAATCTAATTTGAAACAACCTGTTGGTACCAATTTTGTTTTCTCCAAGGAAGGCAGGAGCCAAGAAGACAGAGGAGGACGACCTTTTGGAATGGCTTTGTAAGTTCTGCAGCAGATCCAGATGACACGTTATTGAAGCTATATATTGCCTGAGAGCAACACTTCTTTTAAGGCAGAACAATCTTGCTAGTGGAAGAGGTTTAATTTATAAGCAGTCTGATTTAATTTTCTGTTTGGACAGACTGTAATTTGGTGCTAGAAGAAAACCCTTAGAATAGCTTTGTTGTCTTAGCTGACAATTACACAACTTAAGCTGCTCTACCTCTGAACTTCGTTACTCACACATACATGGCAGATTTATATTCTTTTTCTCTTTAGGTGCTATTTCAAATCAGTGCTTAGGTGATAACAACTTAGGCAGACAAAGTAGCTCGTCTAATTCTACTTATGCCAAATTATGTTCAGTACAGGAGAGCAGAACATTTTAAATCACAGAATAAAAAAGTTAAAAAAAACCTCAACTTCTTTTAGAGCTCCTAATTGGAAAAGGTAACATATTCAGCAATACCCTAGGACTCTGAAAGATCTAATTCATCTCTTCAGAAGGAGCAATTATTCTCAAAGGCTGGCATTCTTAGCTCTTACCACACAGGACCAGACACAGAGCAGAGTCGAGCTTTTTAGAATAGTGCATTTAATTGAAACTTGCTTTCTGTTCCATCTAGAAGAATTTAACTTGCAATAAACCACTGAGCAAGCAATATGACTTTCAAGACCATTCTGTAGTTCACTGTTTTTATATAGGTCTAGAAATAGTCCAACAATCTTAGCAGGGGAAAAAATTAAGCCCATCTGTTTTGGAGACTTGAAAAAGCTTCCTTTACCCTCAAAACACTCAGAGTTTTGCATAGAGTTCCAAAAAAAACAGGTTCATTTGGTCTCAGATCTTTGTTTTATTTAACAAACACTAGCACAGTGCTTACTAGATGCCAGGCACAGCTCTAAGCACTTGGCAAACATTAACATATTTAATCTTCACAATAGTTCTATGTGGGCAGGTGTTATTACTAAAATCCATTTTACAGATGAGAAAACTGAGACACAGAGGATTAAGTAATTTGCCCAAGATCCCAGAAATAGGAAAAGTCAGGATGGGGATTTGCATTCCAGAAGCCTGAATCAGAGCCCAAACTCTTAACGAAGCTCTTCTGCCCGTGTGCCACCTCCACCAGCATCCCTCGCCACAAAAGGGAAATACGGAAGTCTCATAGCCCCTGTAAAGCAACCTTGGCTCACCCTGAGAAAGCACCATGAGCTCTTCTAACCTGAAACTTCTATAGCATTTATCCAGTTCCCCTGACTTGCACTGAGGATTCTTGCATTGTTAAATAGCATTTCAGATGTATGCTATAATCTACTTACTCTCTACATTTTGTGGGGAGGGCACACACCCAGCACTGTGGTAAGTACCTAGGTACTGACTTCTACATTGATCCTTATCGTTCTTGGAGTTCAACTCTGAATATTTTATTTACTAAAAATAAAAGTGTCTTCTTGAGATGTGTTTTGCCTGGGGCAATTTGCTGGTCCAGCATCACAGGCATCTCCTGGAAAGGTGAACAGACCACAGGCCAAGGTATTTTGAGGGTTTTGGGACCTCTACTTTTAGGATGCCCTGCTGTATTCAAGTGGGCATTTGTGGTTCTGATTATCTATTGATGAACCATATTCCACAGATTATAATTTATTTTCCCTTAGCATGAACTAGAGTCCTATGTGTTCCAAGGCTGATATATGAGTGAAAGTCAGTTAACTAGAGAAAGACATGCTCATCAGCCAACTTTCCTCTTGATGCAACTTCATTGGTCTCTTTATTCTCAACATCCGGTCTCATGTAACACCCCCAGCACCCTATGATATAAACATTATTATGACCACTTTGCAGATGAGAAAGCTAAGAAAACTAACTGTGTAGTGGTTATTTGCAAATGCTACTTTGGGGAACTGTGAAAGTCTCAGAATATAATCCTGGAGAATATCAAGGTTTTATGATAGTTGACAACTTATAGATTGATATTATGATAGATCATGAATGTTGAAATACATTATAGCAGTGGAATTTCTCTACAATTAAATGTTAGAGGAAGCCCCAAAATATAAAGCAAATAAAGGCTCCTTGATCTGGCCTCTATAGAACTTACAGAGCAGTCAGAAATCCACTTCTATAGGTCAGGAAGGGCTACCTGTTTTCAGTGTTGTCAGGCAGGGGCCAGGCAGGAGCTGGAGGTGGGTATGTGCTTCGTATTTCATGGCTTCATGAGCATGTACTTTTTATTTTCATGGAATATTTCCATATGCAAAGATGCCAAAAGCAGAATTTGTTTGAATTTGCTTAGAATGCAACTTAGATTGCCACTTAGGGATTTTATTTTATTTTTAGTTTTAGTTTTTGAAACAGGGTCGCCCTCCAGTCACCAGGCTGGAGTGCAGTGGCACCATCTCAGCTCACTGCAACCTCCGCCTCCCAGGTTCAAGTGATTCTCCTGCCTCAGCCTCCTGAATAGCTGGGATTACAGGCGCATGCCACCACACCCAACTAATTTTTTTGTATTTTTAGTAGATACAGGGTTTTGCCATGTTGGCCAGGCTGGCCCTGAACTCCTGGCCCAAGTGATCGGCCCACCTCGGCCTCTGAAAGAGCTGGGATTACAGTCGTGAGCCCCTGTGCCCGGCCTACCACTTAGGCATTTATTTTGTTCCTACTCAAATTAGAGATTTTTTATAACACAGGCATAAATTCGTGCTCTCTCATTTCATTGGAAGTATATTTCAAATGTAATTCATTGTAACCCAAGGGACATAGACTCAAGATGGCTCCATAAATTTATGATCTGTAATGCTCCCCAACCTCCTGCTCCAAACACTTTTGAAAAGACTGATGAAAAGCAGACAGAGGGCTGGAGAAACAGAATAGAGCTGAAACCTCTGGTCTGCTGCACTGTTGCCGAAAACCAATAGTGATGGCTGAGAGTACAATTTCTGAAGGATAATGGGAACTAAAATTTCAAAATTTCAAAATGGAGTGCCTGAAGATCGGAGCTGAATAAAGCTTGCTTGCTTGTAAAGAAAGAATAACTGAGTTGTGGAATTGGAACTTTCAAAGAAGCTATGCTCTGACATTCTTATGACCAGAAATCAAGGAGCTCCCTGCCCTGGATCTATGATATTCTCAACATTGCTGCAGAACAGGTATTCTAAAATTGCATTTTAGAACCCGGTTCTAAATTGAAAGCGAAAGGCCATGGTGGGGGAAACTCAAAATTACAAAACTGCTAGAGACAAAGAAAGAGAAAACAAAACATAATCAGAAACTTCTCTCAAAAGGAATGTGCAAAGCAAAGTTTCGAACAAGAAAAAAACCAAAGCTAAGAAAGGCAGACAATAAAATTAACTTAAGTCTATTCTGTTCTGAGTTTCTCAGTCTGTACTTTTACTGATAGCATACTCACTTAATTATATGCTTTGCCATATACATTTTACCACATAGAACAAGCTCTCACTCCCTTACTAGTTTTCTTCAGAATTGTCTTATTTTTGGCCTTCGGTGATTTCATCATGAATCGAAGATAAGCATGCCACATTCTGTCAAAAACCTAAGAAGAGGTTGCCACATCTGTTAAAAATGTTGGAATATTTATTAGAATTGAATGGAATTTACAAAGAATGTTTATTATTATTATACACACCCGAAGACATGTATGGTTCTACATATCCATGAACATGGACCATCTGTGAGGTTATACAGGTCTTCCTGTAAATGTTTTGTAATTTTCTCTACAAAGGTCTTACACATCTTTGTATTTTACAGTTCATAACTTATAGTTTTTGTTACCATTGTGAATGAGACATTTAAAGTAACATTTTAAATTAATTACAACTATTGTGTACTTTACCTTAAATGAATGGCAATTATATTGGCAAAGGACTTCTCATAAGCCATAATAGAGGCCAGGAGACAATGAATTTATACCTGTAGAGTGCTGAAGGGAAAAAAATCACCAACTTAGAATTTAATATTCTGCTAGACTGCAATTCAAGAGAGAAAGAGAAAGGAAAATAGAAAGAGAGTAAGAATTTTTAATATACAAAGACTAAGAGAGTTTACCACCTATAGATTATTAAGTTAATTCTTTGAGGAAAAATATAAAGCCCGGGTAAGACGTAGGAAGCAAAAACCAATAAGAGATTTGTAGATTGGGGTTTTGTTCTTATTCTTCAGTTTTACTACCATGTTTGTAGATGTGGCTTTATCTTTATTTTTCCTACTTAAATATTCAAAGTATACTTTTGTGCTGAGATTCATTTCTTTTAAAAATTCTGGAAAATTCTCATTTCTTATATTTCTACATTTTCTTCTTTTGGAACTTTTATTAGAGGCATACTAGAAATTTTTAATTTGAAAGGTCTTTATTCTGAACTTTTGGTGGATGTCATTTTTCTCTCTTTGAGTATCTTAAATATACTTTAAAGTCTTTATCAGATAGTTCCTTAAAATTAATTTTATTTAGACTGAATCAAAGATAAAGACAAATGACCGATAGTGAAATGGGCAAAAGTTGCATGCAAGGAATCACGGAAGAAATCTAAAAGCCAAATAAACATAAAAATGTTCACTCCTGTTAGTAAAACAAAAACAAACATTTGTATAGTATTTACTATATGCCAGACACCACTCTAAGCACTGTATTGCATCTGAACTCATTAAATCATTTTGAGGGGAAAAAATAAAAAATAAAATTAAAAAAAAAAAAAGTAGTTTACAGGAAATGGAACAGAGTAATGAAGAGATTAAGTAACTTGCCCCAGGTCAAATATCAAATAGCAGAGTTGGGATTTGAATGACTAGCCTAGAGCTGTGCTGCCCAATATGGTAGCCATGAGCAGCATGTGACTATTTAAGTTTACATTTACATTAATTAAAATTAAATAAAAACGTTTAGTTCCTCAGTCACATTGGTCACTGTTCAAGTGTTCAACAACCGTGCGTGGCTTATGCTTTACCACAGTGGAAAGCACAGATAGAGACCATTTCCATTATGTAGAAAGTTCTGTGTGGCAATGCTGCCCACAGAGCCCCTACTCTTGTCAGCAATGCCACAGCCTTATCAAGGTGCTGTTCTTAGACGAACTTCTGTTTTTCCTTGCCCTCTTAAAACTCCACTCAAAATTCAGGGTTCTGAGAGAGAATCCTATTGGCTTAGTTAGACAAATAGATTAAGAAAATTTAAATTGAATAAGTAATACAATTTTTTTATTTGTCAAGTTAGTAAAAATAAAGAAGTATGACATTTTAAGTTACAGTAGGAATGTAGGGAAATAGAAATATTCACAAGCTGCTCTAGAAATGTAAATTAGTACAGCCACTTTGAAGAGAAATTTGGCAAAATCTTGTTAAATTGAAAATGTGGCCAAGCATGGTGGCTCACGCTTGTAATCCCAATACTTTGGGAGGCTGAGGCAGGAGGATCACCTGAGGTAAGGAGTTCAAGACCAGCATGGCCAACATGGTTAAACCCCATATCTACTAAAAATACAAAAATTAGCTGGGCATGGTGGTGCGTGCCTATAATCCCAGCTACTCAGGAGGCTGAAACAGAAGGAACACTTCAACCCAGGAGGCAGAGGTTGCAGTGAGCTGAGATCACAGCACTGCACTCCAGCCTGGGCAACAGAACAAGACTCTGTCTCCAATTAAAAAAAAAAAATGTATATATATGCATGTATCCCCCAACCCAGAAACTTTTTTTTTTTCTTTTATAGCAGCAGCACTTTATGTTTTCTTACACAATGACTTGTTGCTTGGGCCTAACGTTCTCATATAACAGTAGAAAACCGAAATCTGTTGTCACCTCTTAAAGAATCAAGAATTGCATACAAAAAAAAAAAAAAAAAAAAAAAAAAACCTTACTTAAATTAAAAGGATGAATAAATTTACAGGTGTAAATGCAAACTGTTTCCAACTCGAGGCAAGTAACAGCCCAGGGTGTTCTGGCAGGAAAACACAGTAAGAAACAAAGCTGGGTCTTATGGTTTGGACTGACAAGACAGGAGCTACAACTCGTTTGGAGCCCTTGCCAGTCTCTAGAGAATTCCCAGAGCACTCAGTTCTGACACATTAATACCCTGCATAGATCAGAGACTGCTGGCCACACAGGCTCACCTAGCCACAGACTTGTCTTCCACAGGCATGTTCTCACTTCAGCCAAGAAGTGACTAAGCCACATGTACTAAGGGTTTAAATCAAAGATATGTACAGAGTATTAAACAAATACCAAGGGAACAGTTAACTTGAATACAAGATCAAAAACAGCAATAAGTTCGACAATCCAGTCCAGCAAATCTTCTAGATATGTCATTCTTAGAAAAACTCTTAAACAGGTAGATGATTTGAATATTTTTAAAGGGAGAATTGTTTTCAAGGGTGAAAAATTAAAAACTCTATACATATTCAAATTTAGGTTAATGTATAGTGTAAATAAATGTGATGCATGCATAAAATTAAATGCTAAAAAGAATAACATGTATATATTACATGTCATATATAACATGTATAAAGTACAACAGAAACATAAATTGTTAAAGAGAAAAAGTTGCAGAATATGTCTATGTTAATAGCTAAAGTGTTGTGTGTGTGTGAGTGTGTGTGTGTGTTTGTTTTTTTTGTTTTTTGTTGTTTTTTTTTTTTTTGAGGAAATCTCACTCTGTTACCCAGGCTGGAGTGCAGTGGCGTGATCTTGGCTCACTGCAACATCCACCTCCCTGGTTCAAGCGATTCTCCTGCCTCAGCCTCCTGAGCAGCTGGGACTGACTGCAGGCAGATGCCACCACGCTTGGCTAAGTTTTTGTATTTTTAGTAGAGATGGGGTTTCACCATGTTAGCCAGGCTGACCTCTAATTCCTGACCTCAGGTCATCCACCCACCTCTGCCTCCCGAAGTGCTGGGATTACAGGCGTGAGCCACCACGGCCAGCAGTGCGTGTACTTTAACCACAAAAAGCAATACTACATGCTGTTCACGATTCTATATATTTGTATGGAAAAATACAAAGGATAGGCTGGGAGAACACCCACGATCTCAGGGAGAGAAAAGGAATCATGGATGGTGGTTAAGGAGAGCTTCAGTTTCTCTGTAATTAATAATGTCCTTTTTAAATATAAGAAGTCAGAGAATTCTGGGAATATAACGGAGTACAGAGTACCAGAAATCCTTTTCTCCACCCAGACAGCAACACTGGGAAAGGCTGAGAAGTTAAGTTGCACTTAATTTGGGTCACTTCCAGCCAAAGGCAAAATCTGGAAAGCAATTATAAAAGTTAGTATTATTGTAATTCAGGTTTGTAATTCTACATTTTGTTTTCTATGTAAGTGACTAATACATTAACAAATTATTAGTTGCCTGGGTACGGTAGCTCATGCTTGTAATTTCAGCACTTTGAAAGGCCAAGGTGGGAGGATTACTTGAGGCCAGGAGTTAGAGGCCAGAGACCCCCATCTCTACATAATGTTTTTTTTAAAGTTAGCCAGGTGTAGTAGTGTGCACCTGTAGTTCCAAATGCTTTGGAGGCTGAGGTGGGAGGACTGATTGAGCCTAGGAGGTTGAGGCTGCAGTGAGCCATGATCATGCCACTATACTCCAGCCTGAGGGTCTCAGAAAGAAAAATTGTTAGTTTATGTTGTTGGACATAAACTTTAATATCTTTAATATATTAATGTATCTTAATTTTATGCATGCATCATACTTATTTACACTATACATTAACCTAAATTTGGATGTTTACATTAATGTATATAAACTTTAATGTATAAAGATATAATTTTGTGACATCAACAACTAAAAACAGTGTGGACGGGGCTCTAAAGGAGCAGTTTTGTGTGTTGTTAAAGTTAATACGTTGTGCACATGTACCCTAGAACTTAAAGTATAATAATAAGAAAAAATAAAGTTAATATGGTAAAAATTCAACTTGGAGTGCTATAATTCTAGGATGTTAAATATAATCCCCATGGTAACCACAAAGAAAATAGGTATAGAATATACACAAAAGGAAATACAAAGATAATTAAAATGTTTCACTCTAAAAATTAACTAGACAGCCGGGTGCTGTGGCTCACGCCTGTCATCCCAGTGCTTTGGGAGGCCGAGGTGGGCGGATCACGAGGTCAGGAGATCGAGACCATCCTGCTAACACGGTGAAACCCCATCTCTACTAAAAACACAAAAAAATTAGCCGGGCATGGTGGTGAGCACCTGTAGTCCCAGCTACTCTAGAGGCTGAGGCAGAATGCTGTGAACCCAGGAGGCAGAGCTTGCCATGAGCTGAGATTGCGCCACTGCACTCCAGCCTGGGTGACAGACCGAGACTCTGTCTCAAAAAAAAAAAAAATTTTTTTAACTAAACACAAAAGCAGACAGTAATGCAGGAAATGAGAGACAAAATTTCTCAGGCATAAGGAAAACAAAAACATGATCCAGCTATATGCTGTTTACAAGAGACTTGCTTTAGATCTAAAGACACAAATACATTGAAAGTGAAAGAATGTAAGGAAATTAAAAATAGAACTACCATATAACCTGGCAATTCCTCTTTTGAACATATTATATATAAAGGAAATAAAATGACCTCATAAAGATACCTGCACTACCATGTTCATTGCAGCATTATTCGAAGTGACCAAGATATGGAAACAACCAAAGCCCCAAAGTGTCAGTTGACAAATAAATGGATAAAGAAACTATAGCATATGTGTATATGTGTGTGTATAGCTATAGATATATACACACAATGTATATATTATTCAGCTTTATAAAAAGAGGGAGCTCTTGTTTGTCACAACATGGATGAATCTGGAGGACATTATGTTAAATGAAATAAGCCAGACACAGAAAGAAAACTTCTGCATGATCTTGCTTATATGAGGAATCTAAAAGAAAAAAAAAATATCAAATACACAGAGATAGAGAATAAAACAGCAGTTACCCCAGGTGAGGTGCGGGAATTATGGGAAGAATGGAGAGATAGGTCAAAGGATACAAATTATCAAATATGTAGAATGAACACATTTAGAGATCTAATGTATAACATTAGGAGTATACGTAACAGTATTTTATTGTACTTGGGAGTTTTGCTAAAAGATTAAATTTTAGGGCCTCCTGCTGCACACACACAAAATGTGTAGCTATGTGAGATGATGGACATGTTAATTTGCTTGACTACAGTAACCATTTCACTATGTATATGTATATCAAACATCATTGTATTCAACTTAAAAACATAACAATTTTTTAAAAAAAAAAGTGAAAGGATGAAAAAAGGAATTCCATGAAAACACTTACTAAAAGAGAATAGGTTGATTATATTAATATTGGACAATGTATGCTTTGAATTAAAAGAAGGATGTTAAATATAAAGAATTTAATACAGCAAGAAAATACAATAGTTATAAACATTGCACATTTAATAACAAACCATCAAAATATATGAAACAAAAATTGACAGAACTGAAGAGAGAAATTGAAAGTTCTACAATAATGATTGGCAATCTCAATATCTTTCTTAATAATAAATAGAACAACCAGCCAGGCACAGTGGTTCACGCCTGTAAACCCAGCACTTTGGGAGGCCAAGGTGGTCAGATCACCTGAGGTCAGGAGTTTGGGACCAGCCTGGCCCATGTGGTGAAATCTCATCTCTGTTAGAAAGACAAAAATTAGCCGAGCATGGTGGCAGGCACCTGCAATCCTAGCTATTTGGGAGGCTGAGGCAGGGAAATTGCCTGAACCCAGGAGGTAAAGGTTGCAGTGAGCTGAGATCACACCACTGCACACCAGCCTGGATGAGAGAGCAAAACTCTGTCTCAAAAAATAATAATAACTAATAAAACAAACAGAAGATAAGTTAGGAAGTAGATGACTGAAACAACACAATAAACAAATTAGACCTAGTAGAACTCTACCCAATAACAATAGCATATGCATTCATCTCAAGAATACTTGGGACATTTTCCAGGATAGACCATATGTTAAGTCTCAATCAACTTTAAAAAATAGGTATAATACAAAATATCTTCTCTGACCACAACAAGATAAAATTGGAAATCAAAATGGAAAATTCACAAATTTACGGATATTAAACAACAACTTGTAAATAACCAATGATCAAAGAAGAAATCACAGGAAATTAGAAAATACTTAGAGATGAATGGAAACAAAACACAATATACCAAAACGTATGGGATGTAGTGAAATTAGTACTAAGGGAGAAGTTTGTAGCTACAAATGCATATATTAAAAACCAGGATATATCTCCAATGAAAAACTTAACTTTACAACTTAAGGAACTACAAAAATTAGAATAAGCACAAAGCTAGCAGAAGGAAGGAAATAATAAAGATTGGAGCTGAGACAAACAAGACAGAGAATAGGGAGGAACTCCTGACACATGCCACGACATAGATGAGCCTTAACGTCATTTTATTAAATGAAATAAGCTAGTCACAAAAACACCAATACTGTATGATTCCATTTATATGAAGTACTTAGAGTAGCACAAATTGTAGAGAGAAAGTAAAGTGGTGTTTGCTAGGTGCTGGTGGGAGGCGGAAATGGGGAGTTATTGTTTAATGGGTACAGCGTTTTAGTTTTGCAAGATGAAAAGCATTCTAGAGATGGATGGTAGTGATGGGTGTACAACAATACTAACATACTTAATACCACTGACCTGTACAAGGAAGATGGTAAGTTTTATGTTATGTGTATTTTACCACAAATAAATGGGGAAAATGATTTACAGTTAACCATTTTGCTAATACATTAAATGTTACCTTTTGAAGGTACTGTATAAAGGAAGAAAAGGGGAAATCATGTTCTACCTAGTCTAGGTGCCATGCGCTGGTGATACTGGCCAGTCTTTATTTTGTGAAGGGGCGTTGTTACTATTAGAATCAGCTTGTCCTTTGTCCTCACACTGTGGCTAATTTATAGGAATAGGTAATAGCCAATGCGAGCTAATATTCTATAGGCAGACAGAGATTTTTTTAAAAATACACAATAAAAAAGCTAAAAAGTGGTCAGTGTTATGGGGACAAGAATAAAATCAGGAAAGGGGGGCATGAGTTATTAAAGTATTAAATAATACATCATCAATGAGAAGGTTAAATCTGAACTTCAGTTAATACTCCCCTTGCCCTGCAAAAGACTGGATACAGGTAGGCTTTTCTTTTCTAAAATTCGGTGCTGTACAGCAAACGTTTATATGCTCCTCTAGACCCCATACTTCTTTCTATGCATCACCATATAGACTAATGAAATTAACTAGGCAACATCTGCATGATTTGATTACAAAGGCCATTTCTCCATGAAGAGACCTGAGCCTGGGGACCCAGAGGGGTTGTGCGGTAGCTAAACTTATCACTTCCTGTGTTTTAGGATAAAGTATCAGCACCTGATAACCTGAGATATTTCTTGCTTTCAACCTGAAAGCACCTAATATACCAACAATTGCTTTTCTCCGGTTTTATAGCTGTTGTTTACACACACGACTCATTAGGTTTGAAAAAAAATGTTAACAAACACTATTAGAAACAAATATTATAAAATATAAACTTCTGTAAATTCTGGATATTGAGAACTTGGATGTCTTAGTATTATTCTGTAATTTTTTAATTTCCCCCCACAAAAGAGACAAATACATGTTGCATTCCCCATTTTATAGATAAAACTCATCAGGCTCCAGAGAGGTCAAATAACCTAGCCAAAGTCAGAAAGCAAATTACCGATGGGAGAAATGGGCTCGCCTTCCATCCTCATTCAAATAGAACTATCTGGCAACTTCAAGGTAGAAATCTCTTACAGGCAGCAATTTACTTCTTCCTGGTGTTTTGTTTTATTTTCTTTTGTTTTGTTTTGTTTTGTGACAGTCTCACTCTGTTGCCCAGGCTGGAGTGCAGTGGCGCGATCTCGGCTCACTGTGACCTCCGCCTCTTGTGTTCAAGAGATTCTTCTGCCTCAGCCTTCTGAGTAGGTGGGACTGCAGGTGTGCACCACCACACCCGGCTAATTTTTTGCATTTTCACTAGAGACGGGGTTTTGCCATGTTGACCAGACTGGTCTTGAACTCCTGACCTCAGATGATGCACCTGCCTTGGCCGCCCAGTGTTATAGGATTACAAGCATGAGCCACCATGCTGCCAAGTAGTTTGGCTTGACTGCCTTTAGACAGCCTGAATAAAAGTAAATATACAGTTCCCTCTGGGACTGGAAGGTGATGGGCTTCTCTAAGGACTGGTGCCTTACGATACATCGACAGACCAGTGCTTTGCAATTGCACAATAAAGGTTGGGTGAATTGCAAACCAAATTCAACAAAGTTGAACTGAGTTGCTGGTAACGAAGAGAGAGAGTGCAGCGACTGTCTTTTCTGAACATCACAGAGGAAACAGGAACTGTTCTCCAGGGCTGGTAGAACCCAGGCATCAACAACCCCAATGTAGCTATAGTCTTTTCAGCTGTGATGAGTTATGCCTGCTGAATAAAACAGTCATCTTTCTATTTTAATGTGGAACAATGAACTCAGAAAAATAAAAGCAGACCATTGTCACTTGAATATGTATTTTACTCCATCTTCCATAAGTTTTTTCTCTATCTAGGAGCAAACATGTCAAAACATTTATTATTATGATTTCTTCCCCATAACAATAATGTTTGTCGTTCCAAACAAATTGAAGAAATATTTTCCTTCTAGAAACAACATCTTAGGTAAGTTTTGAATGAGCATTAGTAAATCCTTACTTTTATCAGAATCTTCCAGTATTTTCTGGTTTGCCCTTCACTCCCTATGTACATATTTCCTTTAACATGTCACTTTTCCAGGTGACAACTGCCCTAAAGAGGCCAGTTTCCCACAGCAATATGTCAGAAACGATAAGCTTTCTTCGGTTACACACAGCTAAACTTGGGCTTTTAAACACTGGTCCTTCCAGTCTATTACATGCTTACAAACCTTTGTTTTGCTGTCACTTGGGGGAAAAAAGTGTACAAATCAATTGGACTAGGATTTTTTTTCCTTTGAATTAACTAGTGAAACCTTTCTCTTCTCTATTCCTTTTACTTACACAACTCAAAAAGTCCATCTTAATTCCTCCTAATGGTACCAGACAACTGTATTGCATGGTCCTTCAAGTTGCAGTAGGCAAAGTGCTCTGGGCCCAGATCAGTCATGGCTGTACAAACGGGAACAAGCTACACAACCCATACTAAAACAGCCAAGCAAATGGTCCCTACTTTTAATAATGCAGCTTTGTACACAGAGCACATAATGGCCTTTAAATTAAGAAATTAGTTACATTTCCTTGATAGCTCACATTCTTATTAGCACAATTGGCATACTTACTCGGCCTCCTTATAATTATTCATAAAATATCATCTTACATGAGATACCTCATTTTCCACTACTTTTTACATTTTAAAAAATATTATTATTATCATCATTATTATTAAATGGCATATGCCCAGTTATTTATGTAAAAGGAAGAAAAAAGATCTTTGCTATGGGATGGAAGCGGGTAATTATGCTCTGCTAAGCACATCACGGACGTCCAGCTGGCACAATTAAAGAAATAGCTGATCAGTTCCAGTTATTGATTCTGCTAACATGTTTGTTCACGGTTGCTTCTTGTCTAATTAGTTTTTTCTGCTTTCTTAGTCTAAAAGCATACCTTTCCAGACGAGGCTATTTTCAGACAGTAGTGAGCAAGGCTTCCTTTAGTTGCCCTCTAGATTTTTTTCTTTTTTTATGCAATAGTTTGCCTATTCATTTATTCATTTAGCTAGGAGATGGCCTGAAAGCTAGACTTGTCTTTGGATTCCTTATTGAATTTCAAATCTGGATTTTACACGCTTCTCTTTTTAAATGGATGTCTTGGTAGCCCTGGTACAGCCACATTTGAAGCTGTTGTCATCAGAGAATGACGTGGTGGTTGCCGTCCCCACAAATTGAAACAAGCTTGAAAATGCCTAAAAGATGCATGCTGCCAGTCTTACTTGGTGAGGCTTGTTAGAAGCCTTCTTTCTCCCTCCTCACAAAAAAGAAAATCTAACTCAACATTATTTCCATTTTCTAAATGTAGATTGCACAAAAAAAGTGAAAATCTTTTTGCTACTAACAAAATCAGGGGCAAAATGCAGCGTTAATTTCCGGACATAAAAGCTTAGGTTGTGGTCCTAGAAAACCGACCTGCTGTATTGAAGAAGCAAATGCATATGGTATGGAATCTTTGCCTTCGTCAAAGTTTGTGGAATGAAGATTTAAAATACGGCAACAGATGCTAGTGTGAAATGGAGGCACAGTGTCTGTGGCCCAGCAGAGCAGTTGACCAATAAAGCCTGCCCTGGCTCTACGGCTGGGTGCCATAGCAATGGCAGCTGTCGCAAAGCTCGAGAATATGCCAGTATGCCGTCAACATTTTAATCACTCCTATACAGGCAAAGAGTAAATGTTGCTCTTTTTTAATACTGCTACTTTTTTTTTTTTTTTCCCCTAATGCAAGATTTGGAAGCCAGGGCATCTGTTTGCCTAAGCATTAAAAATGAGACAGAAAAGGAACCTTTGCGTATTCTGATAGGAAATTTCTATTCTCTCAGTAAAAGAAGATGGGATCGATCCAGTTTTATCTGGTGTTTTCACTGTTAATTGCTGATTTAGTTGGTCCTGTTGCTATAAACCTTTCATACCATGGAATATGAGCCAATTTTCCTTCCTCAACAAAAGAGCATCTTGCAGATTATAATATTCCATTAACTTTACAGTTTTACTTTAGCACCATATCGAGGCACTGGGACATTTTGATTCAAATGATAGAAAATTAATTTTTACTTTTTTATTACATTTGCAATAGAAAACTACTGATGACATCGCTGGTGTAGAATTAAAATGACACAAGAAATTATAAATGTTATTTCCTCCAGTGAAAAGAAAGTGGACAATTAAAAGCTTTAACACTGCTTGGATCCATTCTAAATGTCCACAAAAGACTGAAACTTGGGGGGAAAAAAGTTAAAATGTGGAAAGTTTTAGCCTTTTAAAACTGCCGCTATTAAAACCACAAGATTTTGGTGTAAAATGTGATATACAATAGGAATGATAATAAACTACATCAACTCAACAAAACATAGTCACAAGTAAAATAATCTTCAACAAAGGCATATTTTGAAGATGATAATGTAATGGTGAAATTGGCCAACTCTGGCTCAAGGTCCAAATCTGGCCCACTGCCTGTTTTTACAAATAAAGTTTCACTGGAACACAGACACATTCATTCCTTTACACACTATCTATGGCTGTTTTCATGCTATAGCAGCAGACCTGAGTAGATGCAGCAGGGAATGTATCGCCTGCAAAGCCTAAAATGTTTATTTTAGAGCTGTTTACAGAAAATGTTTGCAAATCCATGGTATAAAGCACAAAATACTTAGGTATTTTCTCCCTTTAAAAAAAGCAGAAATAAGATGCAATTTACTTTGATCTTTTTTTTGAAGGGGAGGGGACACCAAAACTAGTCAAATGTTCAAGAAAGTAATACTGACTTAAGATAACGGACTGTTCCGAAAAGAGCATTCCAAAGAGAATCAAAACCTACAGGAGGCTGGGCATGGTGGCTCACACCTGTAATCCTAGCACTTTGGGAGGCTGAGGCAAGAGGATCAAGGGTGACTTGAGGCCAGGAGTTTGAGACCAGCCTGGCAACATAGCAAAATCTTGTCTCTACAAAAAGTTAAATAATTAGCTGAGTGGCGGTGGTATGCTCTGTAGTCCCAGCTACTCAGGAGGCTGAGGCAGGAGGATCAACTGAGTCCGTGAGTTTGCGGTTGTACTGGGCCATGATCATGCCACTGCATATCAGCCTGGGTGACAGAGCAAAACCTTGCCTCAAGAGAAACAAAAAAAAGAAGAAGAAGTGGAAAAAAGAAAAGAAAAATAAAACCTAAAGAAAAACTGAGACTTTGGAGCATCCCTGAAGAAATAAACTTGCTGATGTGTTCAGTTATTCAGATACTCAGAAAACACTATAACAGACTGGGTATGGTGGCTCACACCTGTAATCCCAGCACTTTGGGAGGCTGAGGAGGGTAGATCACAAGGTCAGGAGCTGGAGACCAGCCTGGCCAATATAGTGAAAGCCCATCTCTACTAAAAATACAAAAATTAGCCAGACAAGGTGGCAGGCACCTGTAGTCCCAGCTACTTGGGAGGCTGAGGCAGGAGAATAGCTTGAACCCGAGAAAAAGCAGTTGCAGTGAGCCAAGATCGTGTCACTGCACTCCAGCCTGGGCGACAGAGAGAGACTCCATCTCGAAAAAAGAAAAAGAAAAAGAAAAGAAAAGACTATAACAAATAAGAGACCCTGTCTTCACATTTTTAATTCAGTTTATTACCAATCAGTAATGCTTTCACTTCTACATATTGCCTAGATTCCCTCGTTTCTCTGCCAATTATGTCCATAGCTTTTTGTCACTACCTGGCTGACCTCCTTTACATCCGTTTAACTCGATGAGCTCCACTTGTTCACATAGTCCATGTCCTGCCGTGCTGTCCCTCAGGCTGGGTTTACCTTTGGTGTCACCAACCCTGTGATTCTCAGGCACTTCCTCCACCTTTTCCCTCCCCCCATTCCCACCTCAAACATTTAGTCATTTCAGGAGCTCCTCCTTTTTCCCCCTCAAAACATACTGGCAGGAGAGGCTTCGGACTCCTTTCCCGCGGTGTGGTGACTGATAAGACTGAGGCCACACTCCTCTCCAAAAGCATTAGGGTTTTTTTTATTATTATCATTTTAATTTTTTGAGATGGAGTCTCTCTCTTTTTGTCCCAGGCTGGAGTGCAATGGCACAATCTCGGCTCACTGCAACCTCCACCTCCCAGGTTCAAGCGATTCTCCTGTCTCAGCCTCCCGAGTAGCTGGGATTACAGGTGCCTGCCACTATGCCCAGCTAATTTTTGTATTTTTAGTAGAGATGGGGTTTCATCATCTTGGCCAGGCTGGTCTCAAACCCCTGACTCCAGGTGATCCGCCCTCCTTGGCCTCCCAAAGTTCAGTGATTACAGGCATCAGCCACCGCGCCCGGCCAGGCATTTAATTTTATTTCAGGAGATAGGCACATCAAATGCACCTGTCCACACTTCAGACTTCCGAGAGTGGAAAATCCACCCTGGGGAATGCCGTTGTCCAGAGGTGAGGCTGTAGAGTTGGGGTGGGTCACTGAGGATGAGTCTTAGGTTGCCTTCCTGGTGCCAGTCAAAGCATTTGACCAAGCACTGCTCACATCTTAGACCTAATGGCCAATTGTGTCCTTTCTCTGCTATGTCTGCTCCCAATCTGACACATCCCTTCCTTAGATGGTCCAGTAAAATAAATCCTCCAGTAAAATAAATTCCTTGAGGGCAAAGGCTGCTTTCACAGTCACCACTATATCCTCAGTACTCAGTACAACATCAGGTCTGAAACACAGGCTCGTGAAATATTGAAATACCTGAGTGTATTCCACTTTGCGTGATGCCCGAGTGGCTGCTGTTTTGTTTTGTTTTCTGAGATGAAGTCTTGCTCTTGTCACCCAGGCTGGAGTGCAATGGCACAATCTCGGCTCACTGCAACCTCTGCTTTCCATGTTCAAGTAATTCTCCTGCCTCAGCCTCCTGAGTAGCTGGGATTACAGGTGCTTGCTACCATGCCTGGCTAATTTTTGTATTTTTAGTAGAGACGGGGAGTTTCACCACATTGGCCAGGCTGGTCTTGAACTCCTGACCTCAGGCAATCCACCTGCCTCGGCCTCCCAAAGTGCTGGGATTACAGGAGTGAGCCACCATGCCCCGCCTGCTCTCTTTACTAAGAGTAAAAGCCAAAGCCCTCACTAGGGCCCCAAAGGCCCAACACGGTCTGGCTCCCATTACCTCTCTGCCCTTCTCTCCTCTGCGTCTCCAGTCTCCTCGCTGTGCTCCAGGCCTGCTGGCCTCCTCTCTCACTGTCCTCCTTCTGCCACCCCAGAGCCTTCGCACTTCCTGTTTCTTCTGCCTCACGATACCCACAGCCTATGGTGCTTGTTTCTTTCAACCTCTGCTCAAATGTCTATTTCAAATGTCGCACTTCCTCACAACCCTTCATCCTCTTAAACCTACTTTATTCTGTTCCCATAGCACATCACCTTCTAAGATAATATATGCCATACCCATTTATTTTTCTTGCATTATAGCTCTCCCTATTAGCATAGAAACTGCACAAAAGCTGGAAATCTGTTTTCTTCATTGTTGTCTTCCTGGGATGTCAGTCCCTGGCTGATACACATCAAGCACTCCTGGAGTATTTCCAGAATGAATGACTTCCAAAACCTATGAGCAAGAAACAGACTCACCGTCACTCACTTGCTTTTCCTCATGACTCCACATTGTAAATATGCACAAACAATGGCTAATTTACAAAAGGGTGCTTCTTCCCCACCTACCCCTATTGTGCCTCCTGTTCCACCTGCTTCATCTCACCCTCCCTCTGATGTCATTTCTAATTAAATAGAAAGTCTCCTCCCATCTCAAACTTCATCTGCATTAAGACCCTTATTACAATGGACTCCTGAAGCCCGTGCGGCTTTGCTGCCCAGCTGCCTGAAAAACCGCAGGAGCTAAACTACGGGTGGTCCTCTTGGCCCGTCTCCACCAGGTCCCAGATGGCACAGATCTTCCAGACAGCAAATCTAATACACGTAGAGTCTGAACAAGTCACAGTGCTCTGTGATTACCGAGGAGAGAACCTCTTCAGAGTGATCATCATTATATAGCCATATGACAGTCCTCTCTCCTGACATATGGGCTGGGAGTTAGGATGACTGTCACCCCACTTAGTTCCTAAATTGCTGAAGGGCAAAAGAGCATTTCTTCCGACCTGGTAAAACCTCACAGTAGCTGGCATGATGGTTTTCTCCCAGTAAGCGTTCAGTGCAGAGATGTTGGCACACAGTGGAAATGAGGAAACAGAAGAGAAATATGGGCACGGCTTAGTTATTTTTCTAGAACTATGTCATTACCAAACACAGGTGATGGCTCTAGTAGGGGTGTGGCCCAGGTGCACAGGACCTGTTTTGGCAACATGTGCAATAAATATACAGAGAGATGCCAATTCGAAGAAAGGTGTGTGCACAGAAGGAACTCAAAGACTTTTATATCTCTGTGATTTCACGGTCTTTTTTTGTAACATCTAGTACGCACCAAATATTCACAGGAAAACTTATCATCCAATTTTGTAACTTTTTATTTTTATACCAAATGAATGTACTTTTCCAGATTTAAACATAAGATGTAGAATTTCCAGAAACAGCTTCTTATCTCATAATTTCTAAATAAATTTAAATGTAATTCAACTAATTCACCTGTTATTTATGATTCAGGTATTTATTTTTCAATTGGAGAAAAAATAACCATATTACCATGGTTCCTGGTGAAAAAAAAAATAAACAACACAAAAGTATAAACAATTAAGAAATTCTGTGAGTGTACTACAGCCAGGGTGGCACTAAAACATCCACTCAGATACGGCTGGGGTGGCAGCCCCTGCCGCATGGCTACAGAAACTCAACAGTTTTCCCTGCTACAATAGCAGCTCCTTTTCTGCCAGCTGCTGCAGATCTCACAGTTCTCTTTCCTTCTTTCTTTCCCGGTTCTTATATCCCCTCCACTGCCCCCAATACCCTTCTTATCAACTTGTCAGTGATGGTTGGAGAGGTGAGTCCAAATGACAAAGGCCAGGGTGGGGCACAGCCTGTCCTGTTTCCATGAACCCCTCCCTCCATCCCAGCCCTCCCTCCCCGGTACTGCAGCTCCTCCTCACCCCAGTGCCTGCTCCCTTGCAGTTTCCCTGCTCTGGTCCCAGGGCCTCGACGCACCCTCATAGGACACTCCTCACTCCAGAGTATCCTGGTTTCTATATTCACAACATACAAAGCCCTAATTCCAAGCCCAAGATCTTCTTTGTCTAGCTGTAGGAAATCCCACCAGTAGCTTCAAGCTGACAACCAACACGGAGCCGGCTGACTGGCATCTCAAAAAAAAAAAAAAAAAAAAAAAAGCCTCTGCTCTCACTCATGGACCTGCAGCGAAGGGCGTGCATTTTCCTGGTATTGACCTTGGCATTGGCGGTGCGCCTCCCCATAGGAACGTGTTGTGCTTGGAGAGTGGAACATGCAGTAACATACACAGAAACACACTCCAGGAATAGGTGGGAGGTGGGGAAGGGAGAATAATCCCTACACAAGGAAAGGAAAAACCTCCACAACTGTGGGAAACCCTCCAAGTTGTCAGGAATAAATGTCCCAGGTAAAAACTGCTAGGCTGAAATTTCTCACCAAACTTCCTTTTTCTTCAAGGCTCATTCTTGGAGAAACGTACACCAGTACAGTCAACTCATCTGCCTTCTACATCTGAATTATGTCCTCCTCCCTTGCCCTAAATTCATAGGCTGAAATCCCAATCCCCAGTACCTCATAATATGACTGTATTTGAAGATAGGGTCGTTAAAGTGGCAATTAAGTTAAAAGGAGGTCACTAGAGTGGGCCATAATCCAATATGTCCTGTGTCCTTATAAGAAGGGGAGATTATGACACAGACGCACAGAGGGAAGACCATGTGAAGTTCACAAGGGGTAGGCAACCACTTAGAAATCAGGGAGAGAGACCGCTGAAGGAGCAAACCTCCCTGACACCTGCAGAATTGTGAAAATATAAATTTCTGTTGTCTAGGCCACATAGTCTGTGATATTTGTTACAGAAGCTCTAGAAAGCTAACACAATATCCCTAAACACTGTCACTGGTGTATAAATAAGATGACCCTCATTGGCAGTTTAAATATGCCTGCCTTTGTTTTCATGTGAAAATCTTATGCAAGCTCTTAATTCATTAGACAAAAAGAAACTTTTGAAATGCCATCCCTGTTGGACACTGATACCTAGAAGGGGTTTCAAATATTTTTCAGACACCAGTTCTGTAATCTAACAGAAATACACGGGAGGTACCTACCTGAGAAATCTTTCTGATCTGTAAATTCAGAGTTTAGTCAGGTGTGGCTGTGCATGTCTGTAATCCCAGCTGCTTGGAAGACTGAAATGAGGGGTTACTTGAGCCCAGGAGTTTGAGGTTACAGTTGCTGCACACCAGGCCTGGGTGACAGAGTGAGACCCTTATCTCAAAAAATAAATAAATAAATAAATATATATATAAATAAGTGGGGGGAAATAAATTCAGGGTGTAGAAATCTGACAGGGTGTGGAGTGTAATCCATTGGCAATTTTTTCTTCCATTCTTCCACTGTAGCAGAAGACTTAGCTAAGCAAAATGGGCACCAAATCAACAGTATATTTCCCAGCCTCCCTTTTCATCCTAGTCCTTGCTCCCCTTGCTGTTTCCCTGAACCTCACTAGTAGAGCTCAGCAATAAGACTAGGATTTAGCTACTGGGAAGTGAGCAGAAGTGTACAACTTTCAAGTCGTATCCATGAACAAACAAAAGCATGCCCCTCTCTTCTTTCCTTTTACCCCTGAGTCTGAATGTAGAAATGGTGATGACCTACCTTTAGGACAAGAGTATTGCCTTCAGAATTTCAGATATTGAGAAGGAAGGAGCCTCAGTCCCAGCATAGCTGAGCTTCTTGATATTCAGGGCTCCTTAGATTGTTCCATGAGAATGATATGAATTTCTTCCTTATTTAAGTCATTGCATTGTGGGTTTCTTATTATAGCAGACTAGATTGTTTCTTAACTAATACTCGAGTGCTGTGAAATTTAAAAAAAAAAAATAGATAAGAATCTGGACAGGATAAAAAAAAGCATGAAACATTTCCTATATATGTCATTTATCAATGCACTGATTTATCACTTAAAATCAACGCTTTTTTACAAATCAAGGGAAAGCCAAATGATCAAAAAATGGGCAAGATACTTAAAAAGGCCCTTCACACAAACAAAACATCTACATGAAACTGAAACATAGGAAAAGGTACACAA
Organism: Papio anubis; assembly: GCF_008728515.1. Classification (NCBI taxonomy): domain Eukaryota; kingdom Metazoa; phylum Chordata; class Mammalia; order Primates; family Cercopithecidae; genus Papio; species Papio anubis. The sequence continues at coordinate 105,416,329 of NC_044985.1, read as the reverse complement.
TCTCATTGGTTATCACATGACCACAATACAACCCCAAAACCCCTAGGGTGTTGTCACCCATGTGAAGTGAGTGGAGTTTTCCTATGCTCTTTGCTGGTGGGAAGGTGAATGGTATAATCATGTTTGAAAGCTCTTTGGCACTGTCTACTGCCAAGAGCTGATTATATGCAGATAGTCTGCCCTACCAGTTGTGACACCTAAACAAATGTGTGCCTATATTTCCCGAAAGGCATACGCTAGAATGTTTTAAACAGCATTATTCATACTAACCCTAAATGAAAACATCCAAATGTCCACCAGTAATAGAGTAGATGAATAGATTGTGCAATGTTTATACGGTGCAATACTATATAGAAACGACACAGTCACACAAAACAACACAAATGAATCTCACAAATGGAGTGCTGAGCAACAGAAACCAGACACCAAAGAGAAGAGAAACTTCCTGACTCATTGTGCCAGGCAGCTCTTTCAGCCCAGGGAACTTCTGGGTTCTAGTAAATCCTGGCCAGTGGCTCCCTTGGTTGCCTGATCCTTTCATGATAGCAACACGCACGTATGCTTCGTGAATGAGGACATTCAAGACTCAAAGACGAATTCTCCTTCCTAATCTGTTATAGCCAAATAAAATAGAAGGAAAGGTAGGCTGGGCGTGGCGGCTCAGGCCTGTAATCCCAACACTTGGGGAGGCCCAGGCGGGTGGATCTTCTGAGCTCAGGAGTTTGAGACCAGTCTGGCCAACATGGGGAAACCCCGTCTCTACTAAAAATACAAAATTAGCCAGGCATGGTAGCAGGCGCCTGTAATCCCAGCTACTTGGGAGGCTGAGGCAGGAGAATTGCTTGAAACCAGGAGGCTGAGGTTGCGGTGAGCCAAGATCGTGCCACTACACTCCAGCCTGGGTCTCAAAAAAAAAAAAAAAAAAAGAAGGAAAGGCTCAATGGCACATTATCATAAGGAAAGAAAACTTTACATAGCGTATTTATAAGAGGCAAGGTAATGAGTTTTAGCTCAAGTAAGTTTCCAGTGTCTGTGTGTGGCTGGAAGCTGAGACTTAGCAAGAAAAGGCTGCAACTGATTGATAAGAGATGACTTGGGCAGACAAAAGTGTTGGTCATACAAGCAGAGAAGAAAAGTCTTATTTAAAAAGTTCTCTGAGTACACAAAGCCAGAAAAAAACATGCTTATAAAAACAAAACTTTGGAGCCAGATGGCTCTAGGTTCTAATCAGGGCTGTGTAATTTACTATCTGTGTAACCTTGGGCAAATTACTTGACCTCTCTGATCCTCTATCTGCCAAATAGGGAGAATGATTATTTCTATCTTGCAGCAATTTTGTGCGGATAAAAAGGAATAGACATGGTACTCAGTAAATTTAGGCTATAATCATTTCTATAGTTACTACTAATTTTATTCTTCTTCTTATTATCATCTGCATAATTTAGCAGGGATATTGCCATTAAGCTACATGATTCATTGTAATTCTACTCAACATGATATATAAAGTACTTGCATGATCAACAGTACTGAATCTTAGGAAGAGATTTAATGTTTAGAAGATTTATTAGCTGAGGCATCGTTGTTCTTATGGCATTTTAAATAAGTTATATTCTAGTTGTTCTTATTCATTCACATGAAGTGAGTTATCCTCAGAGGTCCCCTGTCCTGCTATGCAAATATAAAACAAAAAGGCCATTTAGCCTTTGTCCATCAGCTTATAGAGTCGTTTGAGCTCCCTTCTGTATGCAATACAAACCAATTGAAAAAGAAACCAAGGACAATTATTCAGATAAGGAGCAAAAAACAAAGAAACAAACAAACAAAAAAGAAGAAAAGAAAAACTTTATTGAATTATATTTTCTATGATGAGGCTCACCATGGAACTGTTCAACTACCAATTTCTTATAGTTTTTTCTTCTCATTTTGGTTTTCTTGCTATTACAAAATGATATGCAGTGGTTGCCTAAATAGGCTTCTAAAATATAAAAATCTTGTTTACAGACATGGCTTAATACAGAAACACCTGAAATAATGCTCACAGTCTAAGATCATTAGAACAGAGAACCCTCTAGCTTGCTACACACTGGAATTCCTAATTGCACCTTCAAAGGAAGGTGTATGTTAGTGATTGCAGTCTGGATTTATAGACTGTTTTGGATTCTCACATCTCTATAGTCATTTGCATAGTACAAAAAACATATTACATAAGAAGTCAGTCGAGCTAAATTATAGGCAGTTCTTTTCAATCAGGCCACTGCGGCTCTGTGTTGCTCAGTTCAGCTCCTTGTCTCCAACTGCTCAAATGTTGCCATGGTGACCAGTTTTTGTCATGTACATTCCTAGGTCCCATGCAGCCCCCGTCTTCAGAGCACTTTGCCATCACGACAGCGACCGCTAGCTGTTTAATCTTATTATTTAATCTCCCCTTAGTAATACAGGTCACCTTTAAGGTGAATCCTTGAATCCCGAGTATAAATGATATGTTAGACAAACAAACAAAAAAATGTATACTAAATAAAATGGTAATAGGAATGACAAAAAATCAGACTACTTAACCTTCCATGAGGAGGAGCTCTATGAACTTACTCCCTTACTATTTTATAGCTATATCACTATCCAGTTCATTGGAAGACCGGTTTGATTCTTTTAAGACAAATGTAATAACGCGATTTAAAAACGATTGCACTGAGTTTGATCGACCATGCTGTAATCCATCTGATTGTTGAATTTTCCACTGTTATGACAGCTAAAAACAAATTCTCAGTATACTGGAAGAAGGAACTGAGGAGTATAAAGACAGTCTGATTTATCCATATGCCTAAAAAGACAATGTCATATGGATAAACTAAATGTCACCTTTTTTTTCCTTTTTAAATATTGTAGGCTGAACGTCTTTCGAATAAAAACACAACCTTAAGAAAAATCACAAGAAACCAGATCAAAGACATAAATAGAACAAAATATGCACAAGAGATCTCATCCAAGATCAAAGATGTGAAAGTAATTGCCATGAATAAGAAGTGCAGAACTCACCAGAACAGAATGTCTTCAGTGCACAGAGAATTATACCCAAAAAAAAAAGAATAAAAGGAGGGGGGAAAAAAGTCTTGGGGAAATCAAACCCTCCACAGACCAAGTAAAATGTCTTTATTTTCCCCTTAGCAGTAAGCAAAATGTCTATGCCATCCCACTAAAATGACCAAATATGGGAGAATGCTTACCATATCCAAAAGAGAGAAGCATATCAGAATGCTGCCATTTTGTGGGCTAAGTATCTTTTTATGTTTTTTTTTCCTGCCAAAAATCCATCCCCCAATTTTTTTATTTTTCTAAATGTTTCTCTGTAAATCAACCTGGTACAGAGACAGTTTTCAAGTATGTGAAATGTTGAGGTGGCATTTGAGAGAGCAGCTTTGCTTGTTAAAATGAAGTAATTAATTTAATGCTTATGGGAGAAAAAAAAAAAAAGTAGAGGGAGTTTCCTTTATTAAATATTTATCACTGGAGCCTTGGGTGGATGCCACTCAGAGAAGCAGTCGTTAGAGATGGGACATTGATTGAAGTGAATATTAAGTAGTGCTTTACACTAAATAACGATTGCTGATTTCTTGGGAAAAAATGTTCTTGAGATTCTTAGACCCTGTTCTTTCATAGTGCCTTACTGCATGTACTTAATTTTAAGTAATTCAGTCTTTTAAAAATGTGCCTCTGTCTCTGACCTTATAGAACTTTCATCACATTCAAGTCAATGAACCTAACTCTCTTCTACCCACTCAACAGCAGCAGGATGCAGGAAGGAGGAGAGGGAGAGGGAGAGCGAGCAGGAAACAGAAACAGAGAGACAACATAGGAGAGCAGGTGCTGATCAGGAATGCAAGCTCATTTCTGCAGAAAGAGGAGGAATAGTAAATTAATACTCTACGATTTCACGTAGCCATCTAGGGGAAGACAAACTTATAACTCCGGTAAAGTTTGATCAGATGTCAACTCTGAAAGTAAATTTTCTGAATTTTGTTTTTAAAGCAAAAAACATTTAGGGAATCTAAATAATGCACTTCCTAGTAGTATTTAGCCTTAAATAGCTACATTAACATACACATATTTTTTTACTCTTCAAATATAGGTATTATCATTGCAAATGGGGTTTTAAAACAAATACACATTTGGGGCAATCTATCCCTATGAGGGTAATGTCTCCAACCAATGTACTTACATTCATTTTGAGACTATTTCTTATATTGTAGTATTATTATGGAAAGTGGTATTTTTATGTCATTTTAGGTCCTGAGTCTTATCTGACTTTTATTTTGGCCCAAGGTATTTACATGTTTAATGAGCTAATTTCCTAGACTCACTTCACCTGAAAGCAGAATTCAGCCTTCACTTGCATGAAACAAAGCACTAATCAAGGACACAGGATTCCTGACCACAGCAATTTCCATTGCAGTGTGAAAGCAGAAGAAAACTATTGCTACATCTCACATATTGCAAGAGACAATATAAGGTGGAAGGAGAATAGAAAACATTATAAATAAACCCAGGATGTGGTAAGCAAGCCCTGAGAGACACTGGGGCTTGTGCCTCCTTAGCCCTAAGCATTTTGAGACAAACACATTTGCCCAGAGGAAGGAAGCCATCTCCCACTGGCAATATCCTTGTAATTTTGATTGGAAGAATAAGCGTGGACGATGGATGAAGTGATTCCACCTCCTTCAGCTTCTAGAGTTTCTAAGGGAAACACTCTTTTCCCTAATCCATCTGTTCATGTTAACATTACAATGAGCAGGCTGCTTTGTATTTTCTGGAAGTTTAGAAATGTCAGTATAAGAAAAAAAATGAACACTTCTCCACAGCCAAAAAAGACAGTGTTTTACTAACATTGAACACTAACACCTTGGGACCATTTCCTTGACAAACCAGTAAAATAGGTCTGGTAAAATGGAATTGCATTCCTGTGAGCGATGCTCACATTGGAGTTCTGTTTTTCAACCCGAGGTGAACCTCCCCTCCACGCCCCACCACAGGACTTGTGACAGTGTCTGAAGACATTTTTCATAGACACAACTGGGTAGGGAGTGCTGCTGGCACTCCCTAGGTAGAGATGAGAGACGCTGCTCAACATCCTGCAACACACAGGACAGAGCCTGCTACCTCCAAGAAAGAATTATTGTACCCAAACGTTAGCAGTGTTGAAATTGAGAATCCCTTCTATTTTCCCACTACTCACTCTTTCATTTCATGGAAGAATGTTTTTTGTTTTTTTTTTTTTAGCAAGAGATAAAGTTTTTTTGTTGATTTGGTCAAGCACAGTGGCTCATGTCTGTAATCCTAAGCACTTTGTGAGGCTGAAGCAGGAGGACTACTTGAGCCCAAGAGATCGAGACCAGCCTAGGCAACATGGTGAAACCCCATCTCTACAAAAAATGCAAAAACGAGCCAGGCGTGGTGGTGTGTGGCTGTAGTTGCAGCTCCTTGGGGGGCCGAGGTGGGAGAATTGCTTGAGCCTGGGAGGTCGAGGCTGCACTGGGCCAGGATCACACAACTGCACTCCAGCCTGAGAGACGGAGAGAGACCCCGTCTAAAAAGAACCAAAAACAAAAAACAATTTGTGTTTTCGCAACTTTGCTGAGGTGTCTACCACATATTCATAATCCATTCACAGCAATGATGCTTATGGTGCCTCTAATTCATGTGTTGAAAAATTCAAAGTTTTATAAATATTCAGCTGATTTTTGGACTTATGATTTAGTGACTGGACCTAAGCCGAAACCTTTTGTTGTGATGAGGTAGTTCTCCACACCACTTCACTTCTGCGTTCCTATCGTGAATTGGGGTCTGGTGCCCAGAAAGGGCTTGGCAGCTCTGCAGCCCAGACTCCCACATTTTCCTTTGTGTGGGGACGTTTTGTAAAGCCAGCCTTACTACAGATAGCATTTTTACTTTGGAAATTATTTGATTTTCACAAATTATGGCTTTTACAAAAAAAAAAAAAAAAGGAATAATTTCTACCACTTTTGTAGCCTATTTTCTGCTATAACACAAAAGCAGACTGACGATTTTCTCAGAAAGCTCAAATATCTTTTTTGAATAAGACACTTGCTATGGTAGGAATTTCCAAAAAAGAATGTCCTCTTTTGGAGTCTTTTTGACTCATAGAGTTGTGCTAACTGAGGTCAGAATTCTGCATGATTAGGAACGGACAGAGAAGGAGGCTGTTGAGTTTTGCCTGTGCAGTTTCACAGGGCATCCCATTAGGATGCGATATCCTCTTTCAGATGTTTATAGTCCAATGAAAGAAATGCAGCAGACAGTATCATGGCCACAGAGTCCATTCGTGGTCCTCACACTTCGACAAAATTTATTGTGCAGTAAGTTACAAATAATTTAGTAACATGCGATGTACTAATTGTAAGTTATTTACTTCTAAGAATTCTAATTAAGACAAATTAGGCACTACTTTTACTTGATAATTTCTTTTATCTATTGTCAGACTACTCTGGAACTTCAGGCTCTGTTTCTTTAATAATATTCTATAATCCAAAGCTGTCATGCTGTCATTCAAAATATATATTGAGTGTACCCTGCCTAATATATATATAACATATATATTTTTTTCCTCTGCTTACTTCTGAATATGGCTATATGCTCTATAAAGCCAAAATTCTTGGAAGCCTTTTGTTTTTTCTTGAGTCGGTGTTTGCCAAAATGTCCTGAGCATAAAGAATTATCTGGATGGCTTATTAAAAGAAAAGGGTCTGTAGCCCTAGACCTCTGTGGGAGGGTCTTGGGAATCTGTATTTTTTATTTTATTTTATTTTATTTTATTTTACTTAAAGTTCTGGGATACATGTGCTGAACGTGCAGGTTTGTTACATAGGTATCCATGTGCCATGGTGGTTTGGGGCACAGGACCCAGGGATTCGTGTGGCTTGCTAGGTTGAGAATGACCGGAGGGAATGTATGTATATAGAAGACTTGAACAGACACCATTTTAAACTATCAGTGGATTCGGCATCTGTTCTTTGAAAAGTTGTTGGATACATACAGAGCACTTAGAAAAGTGTCTGGCACATAGTAAGCTCTTAATAAGTGTTGGATATTATTGTTTTCCCTTGTCATGCCTCAGTGTAGATTAGGGTTGTCACTTCCCTAAGTCAACCTTCAAAAACCACTAGCTCTTCTCAGTCAATGGCCGAAAGGCCTGTATTTATTGGGTCCATAACTCCTTTTGTCCTTTTCCCCAGGTGCTTTTTCTAATTCCTGTCTCTTTTTCACTAACTCCCCTGGTTTTAGTTGCTTTCTTATCTCTCTTGTTAACTGAGTGTTCCTCCTGATACTGAGTTTTCCACAAGTCTTTTCATTCTTCTAATTCCAAGAGTCTTTTAATTCTTTACCTGCACACAAGGAGTCCTTCCTGGGAATTCCAACATTCCGCTGATAATCATCAAGGTATGCGCCTTGATCCTACCTTCTAAGCCCAATTTTTCTGTAACCTGGAGTGTGAGATTGATTATTTACAATTAACCCGAGACTTCTAAGGATTTGTCTGACTTTTACCCTCTATAACTAGTGTTGCTTCAATGCATAAATGTTTAAACATTAGCTTGGAGTGTTTCATTTGAGTAGTCTAAATCACCTACATGCCGCAAATATCATGGAGCATATGTTGAACCGGGGAGTACCTGAATGGCATATTGCATTTTCCTGTAATTCAGAAGAAAATCCCTGTGCCCATTCACTGGCTTATCTGTAACTGCAGCTTATGTTCTCTTTGAGCATAATGTTTGGAACAATCATTAGAAAGGAGCAGGAAAGGCTGTGTATAACCAATCTGCTCTTTTCCACATTACTCATCATTGCAGTTCTACCGAAGAGAAAAACATTTACTTCATAAATCAGACATGTAAAATCTTTGCCATTGAGCTAAAGGGAGAAAATAAAGGAGAAGCTGTGACTTTGGCTATCAATTCACATATATTTAACCTCTACACCTAGTAGGAATTCTTATATTGTCAGGCTGCATTTTGCAACTGAGACATCACTTCACGTTTTGTTAGGAATTCTTGTGTGTATACAAATGGCTTTATTCACAAAGAGAATATTTTTTCTTTTTTTAAAAAAAAATTTAATTCCGAAGCAGGTAAAAGAAAACAATTGCCTTTATCTTATTTACTGATTCTATCCTTTCCGATCTTAATGAAATATATCAGGGGCACCTCAGGAAATTCCTAAATGTCCAGACCAACTACCATTACTCTGTGTTAAAAGAGGTTAAACTGCCCAAAGCCATAATTTCAAGTCTTAATTGAATGCTAGCAATTCAACCATGAGCAGGATCCCAGAAGAATGGAGAGGTTCTCTGTAAGCTTCACACAATGGGAATGCGTGGGCAGATGCCATCTGCAGCTCAGGGGTGGGGAAACAAAAAGACATTTGAGGAAGAGGGAATTTCTTACAGATATGATATAATGGGAAAGATCTGAAAGTCATCCATCATGTCTGTGACATTCATCACACCCAACAACAGCCAGAAGCCACGACATGTCACGTACCGCCTGCGGCATGTCAGGCCTTCTGCATCAGCACTTCTGTGCATCCTGCCACCTCCTCTTTGTTGCCCACTCCACTGCACTGCATGGGGGTCTCAAGAATGCCCCCGCCTGACCCTGCCCCCAACATTTGCTAATGCAGGCTTTATTATCACACACCCCAACAGGCACTTAGTACACATTCATCCGGTGACACAGATTGACAATTGGCGCTGAACAAGGATGCCAACGCCGCCAGATGTTGCTGCATCTCATAAATTGGGTTAGCACAACTACACTGGTTTGAGAGGGTCAGAACAATGTAGCCCAGCAAAGGCGATGACAAATGGTTGGACGCTGTCATGCGGGCAGCTGCTGAGAGACGAAGAGAATGGGCCAAGCCGTCCATCCACTTCCTTTCAGTTTTCCTCAGAAGCCTCCCTTTTAAGTAATTATCTCAAAAAAATGGAATACAGATTGGGTTAAGAGAAGCAAGAACAAAAATATAAGCTGTTTTCACATCACTATGCATTAACAACCTGTAACTTATATCCAAGTGTTATTCCTTTGATTTCAAAGAACCCCAAGGCACATATACACACACATACACACACATACACAGGCACTCACCCATTTAACATTAGGATGTGTTATAGTTAAATTTGGATTCTATTTGCCTGCTTTAACCTCTGCATACTATTTGTCTTTATCTCATCTTCTCAACGAAATGACAATCTCCAAATGCAGGTACCATGGGCAGTGGTTCCCCTTTGGCCCTCACGACGCCTAATACAATACTAAACACATACTGGTTGCTTGATGACTGATCAGTTTATTTTTGTTTAGCTGGTTGGTTCTTGTGTTTAAAAATATTTTCAAAGGCCATATAAGAAAACTGAAGACAACTTACAGAGTGAGAAAACCAAGGGTGGAAATGGCTGGCCTGGACCATACTAAAAATTGTATAAGACCAAGCAGTTAGATGTGATCCCTCGAATTGAGGATATCAGGAGTCTGAAATTCCTGTGCATGTTCAGAATGAGTTTTCAAGTTAATATCCTAAAAATTGTGCCAACATTTCATGATCCAGTCTTGTTTAGAACCACAGTATAAAGAGTCACTTGCAGGTGCATCTAGTGGTATTGGTTACTAACTCATAGAAATCCATAAAATCTGCAAATAAAAGACACTCTGCCAGAGCAGTAGCTTCATTGAGTGTAAAATAATTGGAATTCTTGCTGAATGAATAAACTGTTGTGTTTAGATACAACCCTAGAAAAATGCCAGCCATGTCCTGAAGCTGGCACTTCAAGACGATCTGGAAAAATCCATGTTATCTAGGTATAGTGAACTGTTTTAATGTCTACTCTGATGTCCTTTGTATTTGTGCATATTAATTACTTTTTACATCTTATTATTATTGTTTTTTCTAGCATTTTATGAATCTTAATCACACCCATAAAAAGAGTTAAACTATATTGTGGTCAAGTTATTATATCCATTCCTGAATATATCCTCATGTTTGAGTTCTATACATTACTACAATTTTAATATCATATTGCATTTGAAACATTTATTGGGGACATGTATGCAATAAAAATATTTCATATTTACTATGTATACAAATGGTAGATGTCATGATGGATGTAACAGATTCTTACTCTTTTTGATGGAAAGTTTACATTTAGTTTGTATATATAAATTGTGGACCAAAGCGTGGGTGGTGAAAGGGAACAAAAACAAAGTCAAGTATATGATTGTTAGTGATTATTAAGAACAAATTTGAAGCTATTTAAGACATGGTAAATATAGTATATCCAAACCTGGTTCTTAAACTCTAAGTCAAACAAAAAATATGAACCTAAGGACAATAAGAATTTATTGAATGTGTGTTTCCAATAAACAAAGTTTACATGTTAGAATTAAACTATGATTTAAATAACTAGATTAAATGCAGGCAATAAATTATGTTAAAACAAATTAATTTGTGTTGTTGTTTTTGTTCTTTGAGACAGAGTCTCGCTCTGTCACCCAGGCTGGAGTGCAGTAGCGTGATCTCGGCTCACTGTAACCTCTGCCTCCTGGGGTCAAGCAATTCTCCTACCTCAGCCTCCCGAGTAGCTGGGATTACAGGTGCGCACCACCATGCTCGGCTAATTGTTGCATTTTCAGTAGAGACGGGGTTTCACCATGCTGGCAAGGCAGGTGTTGAACTCCTGACTTCATGATCTGCCTGCCTTGGCTTCCCAAAGTGCTGGGATTATAGGCATGAGCCACTGCTCCTGGCCTTAATTTGTGTTTTGAATATCTGCTCCTTTTTAATTGGGCACTTAGAAACTGACATTCTAATGTTAAAGAGTCAAGTTTTGTTTGAACTCAGGATAAAAATATACATGGCAATGTAATGTATATATTACATATGTAAACACCAAGGGCGCACCACAGAGCACGTGATATATATGATATACCACCTCATCCTCAAGTGGCCTTGTCTGACACCCTATTCTTGTAACAGAAACCACCCATCTTATTTATTACATTATGTGGTTTGTTCATTTGTGTTTTCCTTCCTCTCTCACTCAGAAGTTTACCTCTAAGGAGACAGAGACTTTGTTGCTCTGGTCCTTACAACATTGTGTTAAGTGCTTTGGTCCTTACAGCATTCCTAGCATATAACACAATGCATGGCACTCAAAAGCTACATATGAATGTTTGAATATATATGGAATGCACATGCTCTTTTCTGAAAAGATAAAAGAAAAAGAACACCAAGAAGACTTTGCATATGTGTACCTGCGATCTTATAATGTCAGTAACAATGTAAAATATTTCATTCAAATGAAATGCTTTTCAGGAGACATTTTAGTATGCATTGCACAAATAATCTTTTTTCAGTGAATCCTTTTCAATAAGTACTTTTCCATAGAGCAACTGAAAAGGCAACGTGAAAGGAGGTTTAGATAAACCACAATAAAGCTTTACCATTAAAATTTCTGAAATCCTCAAGGTATTATTCCATGACTCACAAAATAAAGGTCTATAAAATCAATTAAATGAAACCAAGTTCAGCACGTTGTATTCAACACTTAGATTTTCTGAATTTTATATAAAGTTCGTTTGCCAAAATGGATGTATTATTTATGCCTGCATTAAATTTGCTTATGGTAAGCAACTACAATAATGAAAGGGGAGATTTTCTTGATTACAGACAGTAGCATATATACCGTTTTAAAATTTTCAGTGAATGGGTGTAATTTTAGAATAAAATAATTTTAAAAGATTTTAGAATACTTTAGAATAGAATTATATTTTATTCTAAAATTACACACATTCACTGAAACTTTTAAAATAGTATATAACCAGGCATGATGGCTCACACCTGTAATCCCAGCACTTTGGGAGGCCGAGGTGGGCAGATCACCTGAGGTCAGGAATTTGAGACCAACCTGACAAATATGGAGAAACCCCATCTCTACTAAAAATACAAAATTAGCTGGGCATGGCACTGCATGCCTGTAATCCCAGCTACTTGGGAGGCTGAGGCAGGAGAATCGCTTGAACCTGGGAGGTGGAGGTTGTGGTGAACCGAGATCCCGCCATTGTCCTCCAGCCTGGGCAACAAGAGCGAGGCTCCATCTCAAAAACAAACAAACAAAAAACAGGATATATGCTCCTCTCTGTGATCAAGAGAGTAGCATGTAAAACTTTTAGAATAAAAGTTGCAATGAATGTGTGTAATTTTAGAATACAAATTCAAAAAATAAAATTTTATAATCAAATTTAGAATAAATTAACAATCTGAAATTTTTGTACCTGGTAACTATCTCTGATTCTAGTAAACCCTAAATGCATAGACAGATGGACATGTTGATAAAAATGGAAAGTAAATTTAAAAATGAAGGATTTTAGTTGTTGAAAAGTCTTTCCTCTAAGGGACTCAAGATTATACATCAAACAAATTTTAAAAAGTGGATGATTCCATAGACTTTTAGTGTATTAAAATACACTTTTCATACAAATTGTCTAAGATATTCCCCCTCAGCTGCACTTACTTAAGACTACTACAGTCCTCTGGCTTCAATAACCTAACAACTGACTCAGGCAATTGGCAAAAGGCCAATGTTATACAGTCCCACACCCATGAGTGATGCGTTTTAAAAATTCTGCACTATGTAATTCTGGAATTCTTTTTTTGAGAGAAGACCAAAACAGTGTGACATTTTATTTTCCAGATCTTGCCTTTCCTTGGACAAAATTTATGAATTGTTTTGCAAAAAGTAATACACATTTATATGATTCAAACATCAAAAAATACTAAAGGCATATCATGACCCCCTTCCCTTACAAAGTTTGTTTTGTTTTGTTTTGAGACGGGATTTTGCTCCTGTTGCCCAGGCTGGAGGGCAATGGTGCGATCTCAGTTCACAGCAACCTCCACCTCCCGGGTCCAAACAATTGTCCTACCTTAGCCTCCCGAGTAGCTGGGATTACAGGCATGCGCCACCACACCCAGCTAATTTTGTATTTTTAGTAGAGACAGAGTTTTACCATGTTGGCCAGGCTTGTCTCAAACTCCTGACCTAGGTGATCCGACTGCCTTGGCCTCCCAAAGTGCTGGGATTACAGGCATGAGCCACCATGCCCCACCCAAAGTTTTTTTTTAAGTTGGCTTTCCTGTTTCACCAAGAAGTAAATTGGCATCTTTATTTTCTATTCCATGTTTTGCTCTTGAGATTTCTAAGAAGAAGTGCTTACAGCACTATGTTCATCCCAAAAGTTTGCCTTCTTGTTTGAAGATCAAACCAGGGCCTTTAGCCTGATGCAGTGGCTCATGCCTGTCATCCCAGCACTTTGGGAGGCTGGAGCAGGCAGATTGTTTGAGCTCAGGAGTTTAAGACCAGCCTGGCAGCATGGTGAAAACCCGTCATTACAAAAAATACAAAAATTAGCCAGGCATGATGGCATGTGCCTTTAGTCCCAGCTGCTAGGGAGGCTGAGGCTGGAAGATCGCTTGAGCCTGGGAGGTGGGAGGATCACTTGAGCCTAGGAGGCAGAGGTTGCAGTGAGCCGAGATGGCGCCACTGCACTCCAGCCTGGGTGACAGAGTGAGACCCTGTCTCAAAAAACAAAAACAAACAAACAAACAAACAGGGCCGTTGAATTTTCTTTAAGACCCTGGTCTATCAGAGATTTCTCCCTGACTGCTTTTCATAAAACTCCCCATGTCATTCTCTCTCTTTAAAAGGCAAATTCTTCCTGTTTAATTGACCTTACCATTTTCTAACTGTCAGTGCCAAAGGTCCCTCAAAGAATAATCCAGCCACCCTCTCTTCTTCACCATCCACTCACTCTTTACATTTTTGAAATCTAGTTTCAACATCATCACCCTACCACCACCCACAGAGACCTCAATGTAATTTATCTTTCCTGGGGACCTGCTCATCATCCTAACTAACAGTTTTGGTTTTGTTGTTGTTGTCGTTTGTTTTGTTTTTGTTTTTGTTTTGAGATGGGGTCTCGCTCTGTTGCCCAGGCTGGAGTGCAGTGGTGCAATCTGGACTCACTGCAACCTCTCCATCCCTGGTTCAGGCGATTCTCATGCCTCAGTCCTGGGTAGGTAGGATTATAGGCATGTACCACCAAGCCAAGGTAATTTTCTTATTTTTGGTAGAAGCAGAGTTTCACCATGTTGGCTAGGCTATTCTTGAACTCTTGACCTCAAGTGATCCACCTGCCTTGGCCTCCCAAAGTGCTGGGATTACAGGCATGAGGCACCATGCCTGGCTCTAACCAACAGTGTCTATCCAATGGCTTCTCTGTCACTCCTGGAGAACTGCAGGTTTCCCTCCTTCGCACAGCTCTCACCTTTGGGATTGATCACATTGCCAAGCCTTGGCTTCTTCTCTCCTCGGGACACTGCCTCTGTTTCCTTCATGGGTAGTTTTTCTTCCTTTGAGTTTGTTTATTCCAGAGTTCTATGCTCTTTTGTTGGTGTTGTTCTAAATCCCCACTTCCGATATATTATCCACTATGGCTCCTTTGTGAGATAATACAAAACCTTCAAATCTTCCTATTCAGCTCTGGTCTCTCTCTCTCTCTCTCTCTCTCTGTCTCTCTCTCATCTCTGGAATTTCAGTTTTGCCCTTCCCAGGCCTCCTGATGCTCTCACCTGTTTGTCCCACCTACTGCCTCAAACTCCTCTACTAAACTCACACCCTAATTCCCTAAACCAGTGTTTCTCAATCAAGGGTGATTTTATTGCTTTCTCTCCACAGCCCACCCCCATCCCAGGACACACGTGGCAATGTCTGGAGACAAAGTCACACTGGGAAGGGTGCTGCTGGCATCTAGTGAGTAGAGGCCAAGAGTGTTGCTAAGCATCCTGCAATGCACAGGGAAGTGCCCACAACAAAGAATACTCTGGCCCCAAGTGTCATAGATGTCCAGGCTGAAATCGTGTCTGAATCTATTTGCCACTGAAACTTCCCCTTATCTTGGCTGGGTGCATTGACTCACACCTGTAATCCCAGCACTTTGGGAGGCTGAGATAGGTGGATCACTTGAGGTCAGGAGTTCAAGACCAGCCTGGTCAACATAGTGAAATGCCCTCTACTGAAAAATACAAAAAAAAAAAAAAAAAAATTAGCCAGATGTGGTGGCACCCACACGGAATCCCAGCTACTCGGGAGGCTGAGACAGGAGAATCACTTGAACCCAAGGCAGAGGTTGCAGTGAGCTGAGATCGCGCCACTACACCACTCCAGCCTGGGTGACAGAGCAAGACTCTATCTCAGGGAAACAAAGGAAAAGAAAAGAAAGAAAGAAACTTCCCCTTATCTGTCACCTCATCACTTTGGCAGAAAGTCTGAGATTTAATCTTAAATTGTTATTTTCCATTTTCCTCAATTATCTCACTCTAGCCAATAGCCAGAGTTTCATTTGGGTTTTTGCCTTGAAAGTTTCTGTTCATTGATTATTTTCATCCCTACTACTATCATTACTACATGCATGCACTTGGGTAAAAAATATAGCTTACCTGATCCAAATAGCTCATCTCTTTTCCCTCCTATATTTGCACCCTACTGTTAAATTACATTTCCTCAAATACTGTTTTCCTCACATCAAAAACTTTCAGTGGCATCCTCTAGAGCCTTTCTTATTTAGGATTCCTTGACAGTTAGGCCCTTATCAACACCTTCCTCTTATGTCCTAAGTGAACCTTCCATTCCAGGCAAACTGGCCTACTTGTTCCATTTTTTATTCTAAATGTAATAGTCATAATAAATAATTTTTACAATACTGTATTAGCAGTTCTACTAGATAGTGAAACCGTTGATTAGTGAACCATTAACAAAGATTGGTTTCTCTTTTTGAAGGATCTATCCTTGATATCTCATGATACACATCTGTGGATTCTGGAGCCAAGCTAACTGGATTAAGTTCTTAGATCTGCCACTTAGGAACTTGGGCAAGTTGCCTCGTTTCCCTATCTGTAAAATGGGCTGACAATAATGCTTATCTCACAGGGTTGCTGTGCAACTTACAATAGTCCCTGGAATATAGTAAACTAAAAACTATGTAATTAGGCTATTATCATTTCCTTAATGAACGCACATTTAAAGGCTGTATACTTTTGGGGGGTTTTTTGTTTTGTTTTGGGAACAAATACTTTTTAATTGGCTTAAAGTTTATTTTTATTTTTATTAATAAAACAAAACAAAAAAGCAAAAACAAATATCCTGGAGAATCATGCAATGCTTCTAGCATTGAACACAATCCGGGATCTCAAGTCTCCATGTTTCTTTGCTACTGGTCCTGTAATGGCAGAACCTTTCAT
Source organism: Papio anubis (assembly GCF_008728515.1). Classification (NCBI taxonomy): domain Eukaryota; kingdom Metazoa; phylum Chordata; class Mammalia; order Primates; family Cercopithecidae; genus Papio; species Papio anubis. The sequence continues at coordinate 105,399,964 of NC_044985.1, read as the reverse complement.
CTCACCATTATTGTTTACTATGACCCCTGCATTATCTTTAAAATAAAGAAACATGCCATCTTTTCTCCGGTATGACTTCTGTTGTCAAATGACCACTGCTGGAGGTACCTTTTTTCTGAGCTCTGGTTTGCCTTTTCTTGACTGTGGTCATCACCATGTAACCCACATCAGCAGCGGGAAGTCTGTTCAGCCGTCCGTTGATCCCCTTCCTGGAGATGATATACAGACTTTTGTCTCCTGTGCTGTCAGCATAGTTGATCACAGCTCCTGCTGGAAGACCCAGAGAAATTCAGAACTTCACACCAGAGGACCCACCACATCCTCGCTTCAACATCTATCTTTTTTTTTTTGAGATGGATTTTCACTCTTGTTGCCCAGGCTGGAATATAATGGCATGATCTCGGCTTACTGCAACCTCCACCTCCCCTGTTCAAACAATTCTCCTGCCTCAGCCTCCCAAAGCTAGGATTATAGGTGCCTGCTACCACGTCCAGCTTTTTTTCTTTCTTTCTTTCTTTTTTTTTTTTTGTATTTTTAGTAGAGACGGGGTTTCACCATGTAGGCCAGGCTGGTCCCGAACTCCTGACCTTAGGTGGTCCACCCACCTCAGCCTCCCAAAATGCAGGCTTGAGCCATTGCGCCTGGCCCACTTCAACATCTTGAATGATGGAAAGTAAAGACCATATATTGATATATAGTGTAAATAATGTTATTAGGTCTATTGGTATGCTAGCCAAAGTGACGTACCCCCAATGCATGTCTAATTGTTTGATCTGAATATTTTCTGAGCATATCATTAATGATTTTTTTTAATGTATTATATATATGTGTGTATATGTGTGTACACACACACACACACACACACATATTTAATGAGAGACCTAGCATGATTCTAGAAACCTAAAAAATCCTACAAGATGCAAAACTTCAGTATACACAGTATTCCCACATCAGTAAAGGTCTCCATGTGGCCAGGATTATCAAGTTTCTGAAGTTCAGTATTCAACTTGTCCATCATTAATTACAACGTGGCTCTGATCAACTTGGGGAAAACTACAAAAAGCAATTAAGGAAAAATCAGAACCAAGAATAAAAGACAAGCTTTCTTTCTACTTTTTATCTTTTTCGAGAGTTTTGATGTTTTCCATGTAGCTCCACATGGATGAGTTAGAAGGTAGAGCAAACCATAAGTAATTTCTTCTGAAATGGGAGGACCAACGAGGGGAGGAAGACGGCATTTCTCCCAAAACCTGTGCCTTTCCTATAGAGTTTTTGTTTCTCTGTTCTTTCCCCTTTTCCTCCTGGGTGGTCTCTCTCCCATGAGTAATGGTAAGAGCAAGAAAAGCCATGGATGTAACAATGTGAATATGTAACCACATGACTTTATTGCCTGTTATATAGGTTCCAGATAACCGTTTTATTTTGTAACTCAAATTCTTGCCTTTCCCAATCTCCCCTGTGTAGTATCAAACTCTCCCCAACTCCTCTCTCAACCACTACCCTCTTAAGCCGAGCTAGTAGAACAAGTGAGGATCTGTCTGTAATTACTGCTTAATTCATTTGCATGTGGATGTTCTCATTATAATGTCATTAGCATGGGGAGGGAGTCTGGTTGCCAGAGCAACCAGGAGTGGGGCAGGTGCAGTTCAGCCTCAATTGGATTCTCGGCTCGGTTTGGTCAAACTCCACCTGTATTCCTGGCTCTTATCACTCTTGCGGCTGCCAAAATGAAAACATTCCGCAGTTACCCTCTTTATGTTGGCCGTGTCTCCAGAATTTCTTGGTAACCTGTACAGTTCAGCTTGATTTTGCCAATAACCCTTTATTTTAACTAGCCATGCTCAGAGACTTTTTTCCTAATCTTTGCTGTCCAATATGGTAGCAACTTACCACATGTGGTTACTGAGCACTCAAAATAGGATTAGTTTGAATTCAGATGTCCTAGAAGTGTAATATAAGCAAAGGTCCTCAAAGACTTAATGTAAAAAATGTAAAATATATCATTAATACGTTCATTAATTTTAAGTCTTTGTTAAAATGGGAATATTTCAGATATATGGGGTAAAATAAAATGTATTATTAAAGTTAATTTCTCCTATTTTTGCTATTTAAATATAGGTGCTAAAATGTTTAAGCTTATAAATGTGGCTTACATCTATGTTACACATAATATTTTTACAGGCAACACTGTCCTAGATCATTAATTCCTCTTCCGAATCTCTCCTCTGATCAGTACTCCCATCTTAATCCACATGGACGTTTTCAATAGCTGTCATCCTCTGCAGAGCCTGCAGAGCTCATTCTTTCCGGATTGCCTTGCAATTTGCTTGTTTCAGCCATCATTTCATAAAGACTCTTCGAGGTTACGAAATTCAATTTTCCTATCAACATAGAAATTCCCTCGTACAACGGTGCTGATAGATGGTTAACCAGACTTGGGGGCCACTACTTAACAGAATAGCAGATACAGAAAACCTCAAATTCTAAGACAGTTTTTCCTTATATTGATAAGAAATCTGCTGTTTCTATAAAGTTACTTGCTGGCTGGGTGTGGTGGCACATGCCTATAGTCTCAGCTACTCCGGAAATAAGAGGATCACTTGAGCCCAGGAGTTCAAGACCACCTTGGACAACAGAGTGAGACCCTGTCTCAAAACATGAATACATAAACAATTTTTTTTTTAAAAAGCCACCTGCTGTTTTTAGTTCTGCCCTTGGAACAAAATCGAGTGAGGGTGCTCCTCTTCCGGACGACTACTCTCCCTTTACTGGGGGACTGCCGTCATGGTCTGCCGAGCTTTGCTTCTCTCTGTTAAACGTTACCCACTCCCCTCAACAGTTTCTCGTAAGACATGGCCTCGAGGCTCAACCTTTCTTGTGATCCTCCCCTAGATTTTTGTCATTTGTCAATGTCCTGTAAAAATGTGGACTCCGGAAGTAGAGCCCCAGCGACAGTTGCAAAGCTGCCGTGGACCATCCCCTCTCTCCATCTGGACACTAGGGTTTGGTTTAGTGAACCTAAAACTGCATTTGACTTATCATCTTCTCCATCCTGTTGTTGAAACACGTTGAGCTTTTCATCGGCTAAACTTAACAGATCTTTTCTCACATCAGCTGATATAAAGTCGTAGCTTCTTTATCACAGACTTACGTAATTGACCTTCTAAAAATATAAACCCAGGACTTTATGTTTATCTTAGTAAAATTTCACTTTGGGGCTTTATTCTACTCTTCCGGTGCATGAAGAGAATTTTAAGTCTGGTTCTTGCTCAGTGAATTAGCTATTCTTCACAGTTGTGTACCAAAGATACGATAAACATGCTTTTGATGTCCTCTTAGTCACTGATAAGTGTGTTGAACTAGACAGAACCATCTTGCCCATTAAGATATGAGAGATTTTGTCAACTGTCTTTCTAAAATCAAGATAGATGATGATGTTATCTGACCAAATTATTCCACCAGAAGATAATAGCAGTTAACAACTCTTTATTGGCCTACTATGTGGGCCAATTTTTTGGTTTTTTTTTTTTTTTTTTTTTTTGTACCAAGGTACGAGTTGTATTTAGTGTAACAATTCTGATGCCCGGACAGGCGTCGTGGCTCATGCCTATAATTCCAGCACTTTGGGAGGCCAAGGTGCGCAGATAACTTGAGGTGAGGTGTTGGAGACCAGCCTGGCCAACATTGTAAAACCCCGTCTCCATTAAAAATACAACAATTAGCCTGGCATGGTGGTGCATGCTTGTAATCCCAGCTGCTCTAGAGGCTGAGGCAGGAGAATCACTTGAACCAGGGAGATGGAGGTTGCAGTGAGCTGAGATCACGCCACCGCACTCCAGCCTGGGTGACAGAGCGAGACTCCATCTCAAAATGTTTAAAAAAACAAACAATTCTGATGTTTCATAATTACCTTTTTCTTCTCTACAAGTTGCTAAGTTATCTGTTTAATAATCTGTTAGGATTATTAGGACGTTTTCCCAGAGATAATCATTAATCTCACCAGTTTGTAGTTTCTATAACCCAGCCTTTTCACTCTTCAAATACCAAGATGCCGTTTGTCACTCGCCAGTTTTTTCATATCTCTCTCATTCTCAATGTGTTTTAAAGACTATCAACCATATCCACAATTGCACATGTAAGTTGACTTATTTTCTTGAGAGGGAGTTGGATTATACTCAAAGATTTATAGTCATTTAATATTTCTCTTTATTTTCTTTTTTTCCTTTCATCCTGGAGAAATTGTTTCTGCTTTAGTCAATACCATAGCCTGGCATCTAACACAGTACCCAATTACTGACTGCTTAAGTTTTCAATCTTTTTTCCTTCCTGTTTCTTTTCAGTTTGAAAGTCCATCTCTTCATCTCAGTGAAAAAGAAGAAAAATTATGTTATATAGGTCTTCTGCCTTCTCTCATTTAATAATATTAAAGCATCTTTCTCATCTTTCTAGCCATAATCAACAAATCTGTTCCTCCTTCATTTTCTGAAGGCAAAAGGTAAATCTAGTTTTATATACATAATTTTCATTGAGATGATGAAACTAGATTCAAGGAGGCACTTTCGGTTTCTTACAGTGAGTTTGCTAATATTAATAGATCACTTGGAGCCTTTGTATTTCCCTCTAGTCCCCTCTACTCTGTATTTCCAACTGAAAAAAAATAAAAATGTAGTCATATTAAATAAAAATTTTAGCAAACTGTTATCAGATTTGCTATAGAAACATCCCATTAAACTTTCAATTTAGGATTGATGCCTTTTTTTGTGGCTTCTGCAGAAGTATATACTATTTTGATATTAACACATTTTGTTAAATGGACTAATTATCATGGGAAACATTATTCATTTAACTATTTGCTCAGGGTTTGCACTGTTACCTATATTTCATATATGTATATGCCACAGTAGTTGGCAATAACTGAGTGGTTAGAATGGTCGAGTGTCATACATTGAAATGTTTTCTATGGCACTGCTACAGGGTCCCAGAGGAAAAGTCCTAAGTAAGTGCTTTTGAAGAAGAGGATGATAAATTGTGACTACCTATGTTGCCATAAGGTAAGTGATTATATACAATTGGTTGACTCTTGAAAGGTACTGTAAGCTATGCGTTTAGTGTTCCGCATTTATAAATGTTACAACCACACTTAGATTGTATCTACTCATGTAATGAGAAGGCAAACTGTGAAAGAGCAATTTGACTAATTCAGTCAAAATTATCATATCAATCATGTGGATATTTCAGAGAAAAGTTTTAAGTGCCTGGATTATCAAAATAATTACTTCATTTATCCATTCCCTTTACTCGGTGCATATGAAGAGATAATCTGATAGACTATATTTTTTCTTTTTAGAAAAAGATACTCATTTAATATTGGGAACTACCCAATATAATCTCTGAAAGCCTTTCACAGTTTTGCATCTGGCTGCTTGTGATAAATATTATCTTCTCATTTTTCTAGCAGTTTTTCCAAAGCAAAGAGCATCTTTTCCCAAACTTATTTGTCAGTATAATACAAATTAAAAATTGAAGCATAATATTGTAGAATCTTTTCTCACAATATTTCAAAAACAGCCTTGAATTGAATTGGATCATACTGGCTTACTTAACTCAGTTAAAACATAAAAGAAACTAGACACTGATGGCAATTTTATTCATCTCTCAAATTTACAATAACCTTAAATTATTTTGCTTGATTTGTTTTTACACCAATCATTTAGTTTAATTTATCACCATACAAAATCTGAATAGGTTATCAAAGTACTGAAATATATAATTCTCTTAGAAAACATGTGATTCTGAGATTGTACTTCTTTTTCCACCCAATGAAGGATTTTGTTACAACCTGCAAGAGAATTTTCTTACCAAAAGATAGCAATGGGTTGACTAATTAAAAATGCATCCATCTGCTGGTTTGCTTATTGTCTTGCTATTTGAAATATGCAGATCTAAGTGGTTTGCTTTATTTATGAAGACCCTGTAGTTGTGAGAGCTATGGAACCACAGCTTGCATTCATAAACGTAATAAAGGTTAACATTATAATAAAAGTTAAATACACAGAGTAGTTTGTGTTTTTTAATAAATTTGAGTTTTCAGACAAGTAACTTTGGAAAACAGACCTTTTTATATAAAATATAAAATAGGATTCAGCTATTCTCCTTATAGAATTTTTACAGAAAATAAGGGATTTACGTACAAAAACATCAAGTTGTATATGACCTGATTCGATTTTTGCTTTCTTTATAAATAGTAGAAAGTTACCTTGAAGTGATTGAATATGAAACTTGATTCTTCCCCAAGGAAAATATGTGGAAATTGAAAGAGCTAAGATTATGTTATTGTATTAGAGTTGAAAGGGACCATCAAGATGATCTAGATTAGAACTTAAAGCTTAAAGAGATGCATCTACTTGTCCAACATCAAACAATACAGAATCTAGGGCTCTTGCCTTCTAATGTGATATTCCTTTCATTATTTAACATGTTTTTGTAGTACCTTGAGCTAACTTGTTTGATTTCCATGTTCTGCTTTGTTATATTTTAAGCATAATACACTTTCTGTTAATTAACATTGTATTGTCTTTGTTTAGAAGAGAGCAATTTTGACTGATGCCTGTATTTCAATGTAAATTTCAGATGTGAAAAGATGTGAAAAGAATCTGTGGTTCACCCTGCTAGCCAGGCAAAGAGACAGCTTGCAGACATGTACACACATACACACATGCATTCTGCAACAAGTAAAATCTAACATAAAATATCTAAATATAAAAACAAATTAATCTCTGCAAGAGACAGTGCATGGGAAGGAGATGATTCCCTGTGGACTAACAGTGCAGCCATCGCTGATAAGACTAATAACTATGTGGAGAAAATGGAACCTTTTTACACTGTTGGTGGGAATATAAATTAGTATAGCCATTATAGAAAACCGTATGGAAGTTCCTCACAAACTACAATTAGAATTACCATGTTATCCAGAAATCCCACTTCTGGGTATTTATCCAAAAGGTTTGAACTCAGTATGTCTGCACTCCTGTCTTCATTGCAACATTATTCACAATACCCACGTTATAGAATCAACCTAAGTGTCCATCAACAGATGAATGGATAAAGAAAACGTGGCATCTATTCAGAATGAAATACTATTCACCCCTTAAAAAGAAGAAAATTCTGTCATTTGCAACCATGTGGATGGAATTGGAGAACATTACGCTAAGTGAAATAAGCCAGGCACAGAAAAACAAATACTGAATATTTTCACTTATATGTAGAATCTAAAACAATCAAACTCATAGAAGCAAAGAGTAGCAAGATGGTTACAGAGCCTGGGGGTGGGGAGAATGAGAAAATATTGAGGCCAGGTGCGGTGGCTCATGCCTGTAATCCCAGCACTTTGGGAGGCCAAGGCAGGTGGATCACTTGAGGCCAGGAGATTAAGACCAGCCTGGCCAACATGGTGAAACCCCATCTCTCCTAAAAATACAAAAATTAGCCAGGTGTGGTAGTGTGTGCCTGGGATCCCAGCTACTTGGGAGGTTGAGGCAGGGGAATTGCTTGAACCTGGGAGCCAGATGTTGCGGCGAGCCAAGGTCATGCCACTGCACTCCAGCCTGGGCGACAGAGCAAGATTCTGTATCAAAAAAAAAAAAAAAGAAAATGTTTGACAAAGGGTACAAAATCTCAGTTAGACAGGAGGAATAAGTGATTTTTTTTTAATGGATTGCATAGCTTGGTTAATATAATTAATAATCATGTATTGTACATTTCAAAATTACCACAAGAGTAAATTTCAAATGTTTTCATCCCCAAAAATGATAAGTATTTGAGGTGATAGATATGTTAATTAACTTAACTTAATTATTCCACATTGTATTCATAAGTTATAACATCACTTTGTATCCCATAAATACATACAATTATGAATTGTCAATTTATAATAAAAGAACAAAGGAAAAGGACTAACGACAAATGGAAACAGTACTCTTCAGTAGAAAAGTACTTGTGAGACTCTTAATCTTTCAATTATATTAAATAATAAAAATGTATGGTTCTTTTTTTAATGATTTACTGAAATTATCTATGACTTCACCCATTGAACCACAAATTAAGGTGCAAAAATATTAACTGCAAACAATTATTTTGTGTCAAGCACTCTGTTTACGACTTTATATAGAGTGTCTCACTTAGTTCTTATAACAATCCTGAGTTAGTCACTATTGTTAGCCCCATTTTACAGACGAAGAAACTGAAGCTCTCACGTAAACATACGTTTCCCTCCTAGAACGTAATAAAGGTTAAGAGAATTACTGTGTGCGAGATGAGAAGCAGAGAACGTGAGAGCTGAGATGAACTGAATTCAAATAGTCAACGAGGGTCTTCCAAATGACTCCCTCCCCTATTTTGTCCTTAAAGCACTGAAGTAAAATGTGTCTCCATAAAGTTACAAATCACATGTCACGGGCAATCAAAGCTACTGTCAAATGATCAAAACTGCCAACATTACATTTGTTTGTGAGTCTTCTATGGCATCTCCAAGAAGAAATCAATTTTTAGGTAATGCTTAATTCTGACAACATTTTTTGAGGTCAGCCGATTCTAAATTATCTTTGACTCCTGGAAAAAGTGAGAACAAAGGTAAAAATGGAAAAAAGCGCTAGTTTCTCTAAACCTCATTTTAACCATCAATTGGTTATTCAAAACCATCAAACTTTTAAGCACAGTTGCTAACAATCAGCTAAGCTATTCGTGTTTGTTTGGGGATTTATGCCTTTCCTCTCTTTGTCATGGGCAAATAACCAGCTAGAAGAAGCAGAAAATGTCTGCAGCTTTGGAAAACAGTCCTCAAGCTCCTGAAATCCAAAGCTGACTGCAGCAACAATAGGAAATGTAATGCGATATTCTGTTCACAGAAGTGGGCACATTTGTCCAATATAATATAACACAAGTCCATTCATTTTCGTGTGGCAGCAAGCAAGTAACTTCATGAAAATTTAAATTTGTTTCTTCAATGGCTATAATGAATGGGCCCCCATAAAGAAAGTCTATGCAAATTCTATGCGAGCACAGATAAAAAGTAAACCTCCCAAAGTTTTGGGAAATTTTTCACCATCAGCTCCTTAAATTTTATTTCATGGATTAGTTACAGCCTAATCATTTATGAAAATATATGTAGCAAAATATCCCTCTATACTGTATACATTCCAAAACTTATCTTTATGGTTATTATTTCCCAAATGAAATACACTGAACGTATATGGAAAAAATATATGTATTCCACAGTAAAGAAAGAATTAAAGAGAAATTTAATAATATGGATTTAAAAAGGAAAATCAATAACTTATCTTGAGGCTTAAAGAGGCAATTTTATACGGGTGCTGACTTTTAGGAAGTCTATTTTTTCTTTAATAACCAACATCCTTCCCCCTCCTTTATATAAATTGCTTTTATTCCGAGTTAGAAGCTAAGAAGTATTACTTAGCAGGCATATTCTTTGGAAATAATGAACCTCTGTGGCTTACAGAGTATTTCTGGGTTTGTGTGAGTTTGTGCCCGTGTGTGCACATGTGTGATATTTGTACAGATAATCTCCGGGTACACTTTGTATTGAAATACACCAAACCAACCCAAATTGAATTCTAAAGACCAATATTATTCTTGGCATTCTCTTACTAAAGAAGACAACTTACTAAAAGCCTATATCTATCCATAGCCGAGTATAATTTATTGGGAGTCTCCAGAGCTTTCAAATACTAATTCCAAATACTATTTCGTTTATTCTCAACAATTTCATCATTTTGAAAATTAACCGTCAAAAAAGTTGAACTGTAAATGATACTAGATTTAAATTATGCATGTGTTTTATCAGAATACGAATAGCAAAACATATTACAGAATTATAAATAGGTAAATTATCTTTGAAGAAGAATCTATGTAAACTGAGAATAATCAATAATATGGCTTTAATTTTAAACGTTGAAAGCTTTACTATCTCTGCAACACTTCAGTCGTGTGTGTGTGTGTGTGTGCGCACGCACATAATTTCCCAGCCTTCTTGCCTTCTTTGCATTTCATAGACTTTTTCTATTTTTATACTACGTATTAAAAAGAAGCACTGTTTTTAGAGATTAACTATGTTCAGGAAAAAAAATCACAAAATTATTTTCTTGGTAATTATTAGCTTTACGCTTAACAAGTTTAAGGCATTGATGATTCAAACATTTGCCAAACATTCCCCATGGATTTGCCAAGCATCTGTGTTAACATCCCAAATAAGCTCCAGGGTTATAAAGTTATTTGCTCAGGTTTATTGGTTATATTCTTGCCCCTGAATAACTACTGCTGCTTGCCTTTTGCCTTGCTAGATGAGAAACTCAATTGTTGCAAGAGACAGACGACAAAACAGACAATTTATATAGGTAGATAAACCATAATATTCAAATTTATATCATTCACAGTTTTTACTTTCATACCTTCTTACCTCCAGTAAAAGAAACATAGAAATAGAAACACAAGAAAAGTCAAACTTGAGTATGGCTAATGTAAAAAGTTCATTTTAGTATATTATTATCTTATAACATATTAAATATTTTAGGTGACATGTGCCTTAATTGAGACAGAAGCAAATATATTTTGTTTCTAGTGACAAAGTGAAAATAATATCTTCTTTTTTTTTTTTTTTAGAGAATATCAGGTTGCTGGTGGTTTTAGTGAAAACTTGGAACATTTTGTATAAAGATCCCGTAACTTTAGCTGATCAGGAATATGAAGTCAAATTTTAAGAGGCTCTATAATCAGAATGCAGATGGCACCAACTAAAAGCAAAGTAATTAAAATAAGGCCTATGTCTCAATTCAGGCTCTCTTTCTAGAGATCAGAACCTAGTTTGTATTGATGACCTATCTGACTTTTCAGGAAGTAATGTACTGTTACAAATAAAAAGGTCTTAAAAGTGTGGCTTCGTATTATGAGATGCAACCTCCCTCCAATATTAAGACATTACATTATACAGGGCGAAATCTGTACAAAGTAATAAGCAGAACATTCCTCCTGCTTCTCTCCAATTAGCAAAAACAAATGTTCCCGAGTAATTTTAGGAAGAGATGTTAGTACTTACAGGTCAGCTAAGAGTCAGTCAATCCAAGAAAGGGAAAGCTAGACACATCTGATCACTCACATTAGGAGAGAAACTAGGTCTATTCTTGGGCTTCAACCCCTGTTAAAGTACAGCAAGGATGCTTTATCCTTTGCCTCAACAAGTCTTGGAATGTTTGGCTTCCAGGATGATTTTACATTACATTGGTGGTAGGCTGCAGATGTGGGGCTTTGGTATATGTGTTTGCATTTTTGTGTGTGTTTGAGAAAGCAGTTTCAGAAGGAGCTATGCACCAAAACCCTCCCACTAATAGTCTCCCACCCCCAGCTTTTGAAGAATCCCTTGTGTTTCTGCCACCCTTCCCTTTTTCCCTCTAAATGTGGTGCTGGGCCTCAGGAGGTCTTGACACACAAAGATTCTATCCAAGGCTGTCACTTGACTGACAGCAAAAAGATTGCAGGAAAATGGACAGTGGTGTGTAGGTGGACATGGAAAAAGTAAAGAACTGAGCAGATTAAGTCAGAATACAGCAAGAGGAAGGTTCTCTTAGAGCTAGCCCACAGTGATTGTTAACCACGTGAAGTACTTATGTATAAGAGGTTTAAAGCTGGCTAATCTTATTCTTAATCTAAGTCAGATTTTTAAAACAAGTTCCCTATTTTATAAATAGATGGCTATCTATAACCCATGCATACACATATTGTAAAGTGCCAAAAGAAGTGTATTGCTAAAGAAAGCTAGAGGTGGGAAGACCCAAAGCACCCTGAAAATCCTCACTACTTTTGCAATCTGTTGTGATTTCTACCTGTGCAATGATTTCTGCATTGCAAATTTAGTTCACTCATTATGTTAACCAGGGGAACCTGTAAATAATACGGACACAACTAGGCATTTATCAGAGTATTTTAAATTGCAACAATGTGAATGAAAACTATACAAGTTTCGGATGAGAACATAATGAGACACAGAGGAAATGGGGCCAGCTTTCCTGAGCTGCAGCAAACTGACCATTTAATGGAACAGACTTGATTAATTTCCTGCCAATGTTCAATTACCTCTGATAGGTGTCTAATGTAATATAAATAGGCAGGTTGAAGTTGCAGCCATGGGACCTTACTCTTAATGTATGTTGGAATAGCTCTCATAATCACCTGTGTATGTTTTGGTTCCAATTTATTTTAAATCAGAGCTGCAGGAGAGAAAGGTGATAGACATAAAGGGTGGTTCTATACATGTTAATCCTGAGTGTCAAAGAGAAGCATTAAATTTCAGGAGATAAATCCTGTAATATTTATAATGTATAAATATGTTATATTGCAGAAAAATTTATACTAAACTGGAACAACATAATCTCCAATTCAGCCAGAGATGGCTAAGGATGATCTTTCTTAAAAAGCTACTTTTAAGCTGGGCACGGTGGCTCAGGCCTGTAATCCCAGCACCTTGGGAGGCTGAGGCGGGCAGATCACCCGAGGTCAGGAGTTCGGGACCAGCCTGGCCAACATGGTGAAACTAAAATGCACAAATTATCTGGGTGTGGTGGCAGGTGGCTGTAATCCCAGCTACTTGGGAGGCTGAGGCAGGATAATCTCTTGAACCTGGGAGGCGGAGGTTGCAGTGAGCTGAGATCGCACCATTGCACTCCAGCCTGGGGAACAAGAGTGAGACTTTGTCTCAAAAAAAAAAAAAAAAAAAACTACTTTTATATAGAGCCACAGATTTAAATAATCAATAGTGTGGAAATATCATCCTCTATATTTTAATGCCTTATTTTTAACTCCTTCTGCAAAAGAAAAACCTGGGGGGCATATACGTATGGAGTTGAATATGAAGAAAAACAAATGGTTGAATGGAGATACTTTAAATGTCAGTTTGAATCAAATGATCCATTACTAACTGAATTTCTTTTTACCTTCTTACTTCAAATAACACATTGTTTGTCTGAATTAAGCCCATTTATTTGTGCAGAGATAGTCAAGGTCGAAGAGAAAGTGATTCCACATATCACTTTACACTGTAAAGTTGTATGACATATCTTTGTCTGTAGACTCCTGAGTTAACACTTATTTTAGATAAATTCTTCATTGTTTTTAAATGTAGTATGTCCAGAAAGTCCCCCCAAAATGTCAGTTTTAACCAAACCATATTTATAAATGTCACTTTGGTATTTCTATATTTAGAGAGTTTATGTTCAACTGATTTTAATAAGGTTTCACCAATTTTCAGTGGAGCCAAGTACTATAAAATTTAGGAAAAAAGCCTATATTATGTTTCTTGGAGTTTTGACTGAGTTCCCTCTTTAGTCCATTTGAATAAATGGTCAGAAGGCGTAATCTTTAGCAGGGAAAAGGCTGTTCTTATTTACTAACTGGTATAAATGGTTAGATTAAAGAAATAAGATATAAATTTGATTTCAAAAGTAACATTTTCTTTATAAGTGCACTTACTGCATTATCTAAGCAAGCATTTAAAGGATTTGTAGTATACATAAAGAAATGCATTAGCTGTCATTTTAGATATCCTTAGAATATTCAGAGATCTTTGAAATTACAAAATATATGTTTGGAACATAAGTGCTTTGTAAATGATTTAGATTATGATGGCGGAAGGAAAAGTTAGGTCTCCAAACTTACATTGTCATTATGTAACAAATCATAAATTCTGTTCATAGTCATATTATTTTCTTTCTGACAACATTGTATTGTAATTACACATCGTTTGTCAGAACACTATTGCAATACTTCTATAAATTGGTGCTCTGATTGGACAATTATTTCTCTCTTAAGAGTGGCTAAAATGGCTGGTGGCTCATGCCTGTAAGCCCAACACTTTGAGAGGCCGAGGCAGGAGGATTGCTTGGGACCAGGAGTTGAAGAGTAGCCTGGGCAACACAGTAAGACCCCCATCTTTACAAAAAAATATTAAAACTGAGCAGGGCATGGTGGCATGTGCTTGTGGTCCCAGTTACTCAGGAGCCTGAGATAGGAGGATCGCTTGAGCCCTGGATGTAGAGGTTGCAGTGAGCCAAGATTGCACCACTGCAATCCGGTCAACCTGGGTGACACAGTGAGACTCTGTCTAAAAAATAAAAGTGGCGAAAAAAATTGTGTCAGCTTTATTTTATTCACACATATATCACACATATGCCACATATATTATTTGTTTTTCATCATAACACAGCTATAATTCCAAAGCTCTTTTGATAACCGCAACGTCACATGGCTATTAAATATTAAAGTGATTAATAGGTAAAATATTTAATAGCTGGGGCTTGCAGCTTTATGTTGACATTTTGAGTTAGAATGAGTGAACCTCAGTTCAGAGGTGTTATACTGAAAGGTTTCAAGTAAAAAGCATTTTACACTTCTTTTGGGGAATGGCTTTCATGCCTAAAACATAAAATTGTTCTGATGTTTAACTCGTTTTCTCAATGCAGCCAAAAAGAGATGCAAATTATCTCCTCTAATTTCTCCTCCAGAAGGACACATTGTCTCTGCAAAATGTTTCTGAGAGAGATCTAGAGTTATTACAGAACTGAACTGAGCATCTTGGCACATGCCTTCTCTATCTCTCCTCCTCCGTCTTGGGCCCCAGGAGGTGATAGGTCCCTGATGGTTTCTGGCCCCCACAACCCTATGTGGTGGATATCACATATGGTCATGACTAGAAAGAAATCTTTGTTGTTGTTGTTGTTGTTGTTGAGGCAGAGTCTCACTCTGTCATCAGGTGGGAGGGCAGTGGCGCAATCTAGGCTCTCTACAATCTCTGCAATCTCCGCCTCCTGGGTTCAAGTGAATCTCCTGCCTCGGCCTCCCGAGTAGCTGGGATTACAGGCGCCTGCCACCATGCCCTGCTAATTTTTGTATTTTAAGTAGAGACAGGGTCTCACCATGTTGGCCAGGATGGTCTCGATCTTCTGACCTCTTCCTCATGTGGGATTTGGTACATAGCAGACATTGAAGAACGGAATAAAATTCAAGGACGCCATCAAATGAAGTTTTAGAAAAGTCTTGCTGCCTTGAGAACTGCAACCTTCTTGTCTGCCCCTCCTCACCTCAGTGATGCAAGAGAGCCTACCATTCTAATTGATGTAACTCAGGAATGGAACACCAAACATCGTAAGTTCTCACTGATACGTGGGAACTAAGCTATGAGAATGCAAAGGTATAAGAATAATACAATGGTCTTTGGGGACTTGGGGGGAAGATGGGAGGGGGCGAGGGATAAAAGACAACAAATATGGTGCCACGTATACTGCGCCGGTGATGGGTGCACCACGGTCTCACAAACCTCCGCTAAAGAACTTACTCATGTAGTCAAATATCACCTTTACCCCAACAACTTATAAAAAATTTAAAACAAGCAAACAAAAAAGGCCTCTTGCTTTGGCTTGCTCTCTCATCCTCTTGATCCATGAAGACCTGAGCTCTGCAGCCATTTTTTTTTCCCACTCAGGTGTAAAGGGCTCAGAAGTGTCCTGCTTCTTATTTGCATAAGAAATAGCATCAAAGCCTTGACATCAAAGGATGAACTCTCCAGTTGGGTTTCCTGGAGGCTTCCGGAAGCCCACCAATTGTTGTGTCAAATTAGTATATTTAAGATGCAGTAGCTGGTGGTAGAAGCGTTTTCTAACAACCGTGGGAAGGTGGGAATTTCATTAGGTAGAGCTTTGGTTATTCATTATCACTGGGTTGTGGGACTTTGGATTCCTCACATCTTCTTTCACTCATTTTTTACACCATTCTATTTGAAGACAAGTATAGCATCTAGGTCACAATCCAGTGGAATTACCTAGGAATATAAGAGTTGGATGTCAGCTGTCATAAATCAACCATAAAAGAAGAGAAGAATTTAGAATTTATTTCTCTTCCCTACTCAGGAATTGATAAAATAAGGCATCTTTTTCTCATGGAGCACAAAAGGTAAATCACAGTGCTTGGTTTCCTTGTGGAAGGAACAATTCAAGCTGAACAAATGATTTCCCATTTCAAAATGTGAATGCTTATTAATTAAATATTATTTTAGAGAAATAATAGCCAGGCATAGTGGCTCATGACTATAATCCCAGCACTTTAGGAGGATGAGGCAGGAGGATTGCTTGAGCCCAGGATTCTGAGACCAGCCTGGGTGACATGGTGAAACCCCATCTCTACTAAAAATACAAAAAATGAACTGGGTGTTGTGGCACACATCTGTAGTTCTAGGTATCCAGGAGGCTGAGGTGAGAGTACCACCTGAGCCTGGAGAGGGTGAGGCTGTGATGAGCCATAATCACACCACTGCGATCCAGCCTGGGTGATCTGAGTAAGACACTGTCTCATAAAAATAAAAAATAAAAATAAAAATGAGTAATAACAGCTGGCTACCACACACCAGGTACTATACCAGAAGCTCTGTAACATTCATTCAGTATTTAGAAGAATCATATAATGTTAATTATCTATGATTTGTAGATGAGAAAAGCATATCTCAGAGAGGTCAAGTAACTTAAAGACACACAGCTAGAAAAAGCCCTGCTAAAATATCAAATCGGGGTTGTCTGAATTGAAAGTTCTGGTTCTCTAAAGATAACTCAGATAACTCAGGGAGTCATTGGAGCATTATGGGCAGGTTCCATTTTATTCACAAAAAGTCCACCAGGATGCCTAGGAAAAGCAGAGTGGATTCATCTTATTCTCTCTGTCTCTCCAGTCATTCACAAACCCTCCTTATCACTGCCTATTTGTCTACAGGTCAAAGGCTCCTTTCTCTTTACTTTGGTGAAATTGACCCTCCACGCAGAGGTGGAAACCCTAGGATGCTTGGTGCTATTTACAAATGTGTTTTACAGATTAAAAACACCTCTGGAATTCAATCTTACTTCAATTCAGCATTTACAAGGTACTTTGTAGCTCAAATGTTTGTGGTAGGCACTGTGCAAAAAAAAGTATATCATTGTTTTTGGATTATTCAATTACTATTTTTATTAAGTGTGTAAGCAGATATGTTTTGACGTATTTCTTAGTGGATTCAAAATAACCCCCAAATTTTACAGTAGTAAGAGACTTGTTTTACTCAAGAGTAAAGCAATTTTATTGTAAAATTAGGTGATTTTAGGTACTTTTTAAAGGTGTGAGATTCCGTTGTATCCTTATGACTCCGTTGATGTGTTGTAAACAGTGTCCAACATTTGAAAACTCCAGGATGTTTTCCTATAATGTGGGGGGGTTTCTGCATTGATGATGGACAAAGGCCACCATCATTTTTAAAATTGTGCCTTACTCTTCAAGGAATCGTATCTGCTGGGTTAGAACACCTTTTCTCTAGATAGTCACAATGGACAGAGGAATTTTCAGCAGCTCATTTCTGATCTGCAGCCAGAAATGATTTAAAGAGGAAGTTATAGTTCAGTTTTTCCAAGTAAGCGTTTCCTGCTTCTTGGTCCTCCTGATTATCGGGCTGCTTTGGGGCCTGAACTAAAACATAGGAAGAAAAAAGGGGAAGTCAGTGAATGTACTCTAGCAAATGATGCCTTGCTTTAAGGCAGCTGTGTCTGGAAAGACTTTGTTTAATATTCAATGTGCATATCCTGGGGGGAAAAAATGGTACATGTTTTAGAAATTTTACTGTTGATAACAATGCAGGCAGTCAGTTTCCCATTTCAACCACAGATACATGCAACACTCAAGCTCCTGCAGAGAGGCAACCAGCATCTATTGTTTAAAAAGGTTTCAAAAAGAATTCGGATTGCTCTTTTCTCTTTTGAATCTGTGTGCCAAATGACAGGGACCAATATTCGTCTTCTTTTTCTGTAAAACTCAGAAAGACATGAAAGAACCTAGAAATGCATTTCTTAAAGAGGTTTAGTGCAATTGTTTTAAATAATTTATTCACGCACACACACATACATATATCCCCCGAGTACTTTTTTTTTTTTTTTTTTTTGCCTTTTTACTTGTGTGCAGTCAGTAACTACAATAACTGAAATCCACTTCTTTGGACTGTGACATTTAAGCAAATCTTGTATCTAGAAACCGAAATGCCCAGAGTCTCGCACAAGCTGTTCCTCTGGGCCACCAACTCACACAGCCGCCGCCCAGCGCCTCGGCAGGCGCGCTCATCTTATGTAAAAGTAAAAGTTGCTCATGTCATTAGCTCGGCTCTGAGTTTGCATGAGAAACCAGCGCAGCTCTCGAGCCAAGGGGGAAAACACGATCTGCTGCGGAGCCCAATGACCTGAAACCGTAGCAGTGACTCGAGACCTGTCCTCTCCTCCACGCCGACCTACACCCCTCCCGCTTTATTTAGGATCTGCTTTTCCGAGAGCAGCCACTCAAGCAACCCCCGAAGGTTTGTTAGGAGTTTCTCCTTGAAACGCTTTCCAATTCCATCTTTTGAAATCCAGCAGGTGAGAGTCACGACAGACTCCGGGACCTCTTGAGCGCTGCCCGCAGCCCCACGGTAGGAGTAGTGCAGGAGACTTGGCGGTGGCTGGAAAGCTCCCCCAACCGCACGTACCACCTCTCTGCGGGGTTGCGGGTTGCGGGTTGCGGTCTTTGTCCGCTCGCCCTTCTTCCGGGGCTGCACACTCCCGCATCTGGCCGGCAGGTGGCGCGGTTGGCTCACGATGAGCTGCGGCCCGGGTTGGAGAGGGGCCTCCACCTCCCCGCGGCCGCCCGGCCGCCGGGACCCAGGCTCCCCGGGAAAACCCGGCCCTGCTCCGGAGGGAGTCAGAGGAGGGGCAGCCTGGGAAGAGGAAGGGAGGCCTCATCGCTAGGAATCAGTGCTCCTGCCAACGCCTGAGGAAATGCACCGAGTGGCGTTGGGGACTGGTCCCTGGGACACCGGCTGCGCTGCCGTCGCCGGATCGCTCTTAGGTGGCTGAGTCCACGGCTCGGGCATCGGGGGACAGACCACAGCCCGATGGTGCCAGTGCCCCCGGGGCCGGAGCAGCCGGGAGGGGCTGTGCGGGTCCTCCTGCTCGCCGTCGTCTCCTGGGGCAGGGAGGGCTGTCCCGGCTTGGTTGGAGCGGAGAGTCGCAGCAGCCGCTCCGGGCAACTTCCCAGTCCCTGTCTGCCTTGTCTGTGCAGCTGCAGGTCCCCGCACCCACACTTAAGCCTTTCGCTTCTACCCCCACCGCTCCCGGACAGCCCAGGCCCGGTTCCAGGGACTCCCCCCGACGCTGCCCCCGGGAAATCCACAATTGGTTCCTGCAGCCCAAGGCCCTGTCGGGGCGTCCTGGGCCCTGGGCGAGGTCCACGGCGTGTGCACAGGGGACGGGGCCAGCGGGGACTTCCTTACTGCTAGAAAGTCATTCCTTCAGTCTCTGGAGACAGTGACGGAGCCCTGCTGCGGGCTGGAAGTTGGGGACCGACTAGGTTCCCGCTCTCCAGGCATCTGGGGAGCCAGGGAAGAAGCAAGTCATGGAGCCACAAAACTCCCCTCAAAGAGCATTTCAGAGGGGGAAGCGCCATAAAGACAAAACAGGGCAAGGCGGCAGAGGGTGGCGGTGGCAGGCGCGCGTGTGCAGCTCAGCCCGGGCGCGCTGGACGCAGACAGGTCGACCCTCCTAAAGAAGCAACCGCAGAGGGACAGGTCAAGTTAGACTTCTTTTATTTCAATAAAAGAGCGTTTTCCTCCATTTCAAACCGCCCGTGGTGGGAGAAAAGGTTGCCAACCTCTTCTCTGGCTCCCCTCGGTCAATTCCAAGCTTTTCGAAGCTCCCTCTGCCGTCCAGGGGCTCGACCTTCGAGGTGACGTGGGGGATCCCGCTGGCTCCCTCCGGCAGGCGGGGGCGGGGACCCGGCAGTGCTCGCCCCCTCGAGCCCCGGGAGACCTCGCGCCCCGCGGAGCCCGGAGCGGGCGGAACTCTGGGGCGGGCCCTACGCGGTGAAGGCGGGGCCTCGGCTGTCCCGTCTGCGCCGCCATTGGCCGCGGGCCCCGGACTGGCGGGCTCACGTCACCGTCCGGGCCCGCCCCCTTGGCAATGTCTTCAGCCCGCTGCTCTCCTAACTTAAGCATTTATTCCACTGGGATAGAAGCGGCAGGAGCAGCGTTGGCACCGGCGAACCATGGCTGGGATTTTCTATTTCGCCCTCTTTTCGTGTCTCTTCGGGATTTGCGACGCTGTCACCGGTTCCAGGGTGTACCCCGCGAATGAAGGTAAGAGCGGGACGGCCTTTCTGTGGTCGGGGACAGCGAGGGGCCATCGCGGGTGAGGGGTCCTCAGGAGCGCAGGGCCAGGTAGTGCGGGGGGAGCCCGGCGTGAGCAGTGCGTCCCGATTTGGGAGAAGAGGGCCGGGGCGAGGGGCTCGGCGAAGGGGCAGCGGGGAACTGCAGGGCAGCTTGCCCCGAGGCCGTGACCCGTGCACGCGGCGGGTCTGTCCAAGTTTGTAACGAAAGGCCAAAGTTTATCAGCATCCGCCAGTGAGGCCCGCTCGAGGCGCCCCGAGGGGATGCACGGGAGGCAACGCCAGGATTTGAAAAAAAAAAAAAAAATTACAAGAACCACGTCCTCTCCGGAGCCAGCCCGGGGCGAGGGGAAAACGCAGCCTGGAGCACAGTGAAGCCTTGGTGCTCCCGGGTTCTAGCGAAAGCCTTTCGAGCTCTGATTTCTGCAAAGTTTCCCGAGCCCTGCGCTTCTCGGGACCGGGCTGCGGGGCCTGCTCCGCAGCGCAGCGGTCGTGGCGCCGCTCGTCAGGCGCCAGTGACCTGGTTTCTAGCACCGGGAGTCAGACACCTTTCTCCTCACCAAGCCCAGCGCCCCGAGGGTGCCATTGCGGGCCTGAGGGGCCCGGGTTCTTCACCCCGCAGACTTGGGGAACCCGCCGGCAAGTTGAACGCAGTCGAGTTTTAGCTTTTCGCCCCAGAATTGCACACTGTTTAGAGCTAACGTGCGGAATCGACGGGATCCGTCTGGGTGCTCAGTTTTCTGTACATCCGTTCGGACGTGCTGGGAGGATTGTATGTGCCTGTGTGTCTGTGTCGGGAGATGGGGCGGCGGGGGGGCGGGGGCGGTGATCATTTAGATACTGAGAAGCCCAGGGAGAGGCGAACGGTGTGTGTGTGTGTGTGTGTGTGTGCGCGCGCGCATGCATGTATGTGTGTGTGCATGTCTGCGTGTGTGTGCCTGTGTGTGTGTGCGCGCGCGTGCAACTGCGTGTATGTAGGTGCGCGAATGGCTGGGTGGAAGCGGACGCGGAGGATTGTATGTCTGTTTGCAAATGTCCTGAGTGTGTGCGCGTGTGTTCGAGTGTATGCTCGTGCTGTGTTCCAGAGTATGCTCGTACATCGGCCTGCGTGCATCTAGTCTTACATCTGTCTCTCATTCTTCTCCTTTCCGGCATCCATCTATCCATCCGTCTATCCATCCATTTCTGCATCCATCCATCTCTCTGTGCATCCATCCGTCCGTCTGTCCATGCATCCATCCATAATGCATCCAGCTATATATCTGTCCGTCTGTCCGTCCATCCGTCCCTCCATCCGTCCGTCCATCCATCCATCCATCCATCCATTCATCTTACCATCTCTCCAGACATCCGTCTATCCATCCCTGTGCACTCTATCATTTTCTCTGTTCCGAAGGAGGGAGCCAAAAACCAACTTAGCTCAGCCGGTACCCGGAGCTCTCCAGACGGAGGCTCTGAGAGATTTATACACCTGCCCACAGACGTCGCTTGGGAGGAAAGGGGCGCTCTCTCACCTTCTGGGTCTCCCCTATCCTTCCGACGTGGCTTCTGGTGGTTCTGGTGCCATCTCGGCCGCCGCCGCCCCTCGGTCCCTAGGGTTATTCATTCTCCTGAGCGGAATCGTTGATCCCGCGTTCTCCTGGCCACTTCACACACTTGTTAGGACGTCCCCTGAGACCTCTCTCGCCCCAGATGTAGAGACTGTTTGCTTTCTTTCTTTTTTTTACCCCCCCCCCCCTTTTTTTTTCTTTTAGGAGAAAAACTTAGGAGCCCAAGACAAAAAGGCGCTGAGAGCCCTAGGCTCCTGTTGAAGGGGAGGGAGGGATGTCTGTTCCCCTCCTCTCCCCCATCTCCCCCATCTCCCCCTTAAAAATTAATTCACTTTGTTGCTTTCTATTCCCATCACGTTTCCTTTTCTCCCTTTTACCCTCCCTTTCTACTCCCTCCCTTTTTTTGTAAATTGGGTCTTATTGTTTCCTTTGTGTCCCTAATCCACCTTACATAAATCCAAATGGATGTAGCGGGCCTTTCTCTAGGGACAGAGAGGAGAGAATGGTTGCGGTGGTGGGGGTGGGGGAGGGAAGGGGGTGGGTTGCGGTGGTGGGGGTGGGGGAGGGAAGGGGGTGGGAACTCCAGGCAGGAGCGACCCAGGGAAGGCTCTACATTTTAAAATCATTAACAGACCCCAGGAATTCAGACTCCCCGGGAAAACTAGGGGAAAGAGACTGATTTTTAACTCCATTGACTTTGAGGTGTAATGAGAGGGAAAGTGGGCAGAATCCAGGGGCCTGGGGGTAAGCTTGAGAGTTGGGGTGCGCATGAGCACAGAGGAAGGCTTCCCATTCCCACCCCTCCCCCAGCCTGAGGAGCCAGCCTGGCTGATCAAATTAATAATCCAGTGTTTTCCTTTGAGGTGGGCCTTTCGACACCCAGGACTGCAGATCTCGGTGGGAAAGAGAGGTTTTGAATTCATTGCGTCCTTTTGGATGTTCCCCTTACCTAGCGCTGTTCTAGCCTGAGCGGGGGACCGCAGCTCGGTAGGCTGTCCTCCCTTCCCCCCAAGCTTTGACGCACTCTTAGGTGTAGCACAAGCACACTAAAGCCGTTAGGCAGCACTCCATACCTAAAATTCAAGCCAGTGATTTCCTAGGGGTGGAAGACGAGTCTCTGATTGTCCCCAACACATCTTGAGAAAGAGAGACTACTTGAGGTACATTTGCATTCTGATTCTGCACGTCTGGCATTCCCTCTTTCTGAAACTTTGATATTTAAAAAAACAGCGGATACCATATTCATGGACTATTTACTTGGTTGTGGAGGGGAAAATGTTAGGGAGAGCCTTTGCCTGACCCTTTGGATAGGATACTCTCTGATAGAAGAGAGAATTCACTTGTGGCTCTGTCACCCTGATGAGTTATGTGGTCATCTGAAACTTGCAAAAACAAATAATTCTGGTAGATACCAGACAGAGATGAATGCAGATTTTGCTCTGGAGTGCAACTGCTCTACATAGATGTATTTATCTTTTTGAATTGTCCTTCAGATTCTCTATTCATCCATTTTAGAAAAATGAATCAAGTGAGTCCTAGGATGGAATTTTAAATGCTAAGCAAGTTAAATAAATAAGAACCTGCAGATTTAAAGAGGGGGAGAAGATCAAATGAGTAATGATTATTTACATAAGTGAGCCCAAGTTTACGTTTTGATCAGTGTTGAATATGCGCGCCCTCAGCACATATGGAAACGCTCAAGCAAATGGTTTTTGTGTTATTGGCTTTTTGCAATTGGAAATTAATCTATTTTTCTTTTGTGTTTTTTTTTTTTGTGTTGTTTTGTTTTGTTTTGTTTTGTTTTTTGCAGTTACCTTACTGGATTCCAGATCTGTTCAGGGAGAACTTGGGTGGATAGCAAGCCCTCTGGAAGGAGGGGTAAGTCCTGAGTTGCTCTCTGATCCAAAGGGTAAAAGAGGAGTGATTAGTAACTTTCTGAGAGTCCTAATGGCTTGATTCTTGTTGATTGTGGTGAGGGGGTCAGATTTCCGCTGTGGCCTATGAAGTGAATTACGCTTTGTTGGAGAAATCCTATACTCCCTTTGGATAGCTCTGTCATGGAAGAACTAGAAGCCAAAAGGGCAGAAAGGGGTTTCAAAATTAGGAGATTGGTGGAGGCATAGACTTAGATGCCTATTTAAAACTAAAATACCGACAGGAAATATGATCCGGGGACCAAATTAGAATTTATGCCTATTACTGTGATGGCGGTGAAGTCCTGACAGGGTTAATTTAAGAGCAATTGTCCTGCTTCCAGATGAAAAAAAAGAATAAATAAAGATACGAGAGAGAAGACATTTCTAATTGTACCTGCATGAACTAACTGCAGGAAGGCTCTGTACCTTGCTCTCACTCTTAAGTCAGCTGCTGTTCTCTTGCACACTGGGAGACAGTCACGTGAACTTGTGTCAGAAAAACCCCAAGCTTGTGCATTCATGGTGCTAAATATGAAAAGTTTAAGTGTCTATAACCTTGAAGAATCTTTGGGGATTGAGTAGGCTGGATTATAAAGTCTGAAGAAAGCATCACTTCATTTCTTCTCAAATTTATAATACTTGTCATTGCTGCCTCCATCTTACCAGGTCAATGGCCACGTTCTCCTACTCCCCCTAAATCACCAGTCAGAATGAATCAGCTTTGGAAAGAAAACAGTACAACATGTAACTGACTTCTGCCAAACTGAAATAACTCTCGAATCCTTTAAAAATTAAACAAATCATCCTACCTTCACAGGCTTGATAGTTTTTGGCCGAGTCAATTGATTAAAAACAATGGGGGTGAAAGATTAGGAGTCTTTACTAGGCAAAAACTGTAATTCTAGAACCTGGCATGGGCTCCACACTGGTCCATTGAATAAAGATTGAAGGATTTTAAAATAAAGATTCATAGAGTCTGTTATCAAGGACATATTTCAGAACTAAGACCAAGCAAGAAAATAGCCATGAAAATGGAGAATTTTAGGCTGTCTTGTTGCAAACAAAATTTGTAATCCACCTGAAATAAAACAGATTGCCCTGTCTTCCTATTTTTCTGCCTGAACTTGACTGTCATTGGTTTGTTCTCTGCTGAAAAATTCCAGTCTGCCCTTAAAACCATCTTTTTAAAGGAGGGAGGAGTGATTGGCAGGCCTCTGGCAGTGTAGACAGGCTGTATTCACCACTGATTGCAGGCAATTGCCCTCATCCTTTGAATGTGAAGAAAGGTACAGCTTTATCTTGGTGAGAGTCAGACTCATTGTTAATCCTATACCCTGGAAAGGTCACTGATTGAGGCGAGGCTTTCCCAGGCTATATGTACCAGGGATATTGCTTGGTAGGTTAAAATGTATTAGAACTGCTGGTAAAATTGAGGATGGAAAGTATCAGTACTTGTAGTAATAAATTTAATCAGCCTCATTTTTCTTACTGGCTGCTTTTAAGTTTGAAGAGAATATACATCTAATGAAATTTTGAACCTGACTTGTTTCACTAAATATATGTGTGAGCTATATGAAAGCAAGGACTGACACATTTCAGGGTACAGTCCATAGTCTATCTAGTTTCTAGAAAGCTTTTATTGCAATTTAATATGCTGCAGACATCTTCTTTTTCTTCTTCTTCTTCTCCTTCTTCTCCTTCTTCTCCTTCTTCTCCTTCTTCTCCTTCTCCTTCTTCTCCTCCTCCCCCTCCTCCTCCTCCTCCTCCTCCTCCATAGCTGCTGAAAGAGCACCTGGTCACTTTTTCTAGACACAAAACTTATTTTGGTTGTCTTCAAGTCTATTTAAAACTATGCAGAGCTGATTGTATACAACCGAGTACTTTTCATGGGCTGGATATAAGCAGGTTTTTTCTTTTTCTTAAATATTAGGCATGTAACATTTTAAGCATTATTGTAAGATAAATGAAATTTTATTTGTATATAAAAGAATTAGTCGTTGCAAAATACATAGTAGCCGTTGAGAAATTGTGTCAAGTTATAAAGTTTAATTAATCTCTAGATTTTATAATTGATGAGGACTTTTTCAGGCGTAGAGCAAAGGGATGAATTGGATATCTATCAGTGAGGAATGGATTGATTGTCTTTAGAAAGTTCTTTCTAGCTGAGAGTAAAAGCATATGGAGTCTTGATCATTCTAAAATCTCTGCTTGCAGTTAGGACATTTAATGTCTTTATTCACTGTTAACTTGAGATAGTAATTTGGTCTGATAATGACATTTATTTCTTGTTGTTGTTATGTTTAAAAAGTAAAAAACAAACTTGATTTGACAATATCACCCAGGAAAATATAAATTAGAATCAGAGACAATCCATTGTTTGTCTATAAGTATAACTAAGCAAGACATGAGAGTTAGGGAAAGTGATGGCTCCTGATAACATCGTTGTAGCAAAAAGCTACTTTCTTGGTAATATTCACTTACAAGAGTACATTGAGTTGCTGACACTGATTGTGAAATATAAAACTAAGGGAGGATTTGTCACTATTCTGGTGAATTGATCAATGTGGTTAGACAATTAAGTTCAGACTGAAAAGTTCATATTAGACCTGAATTATCCTGCATGAACTCTGTAGAGATAGTCTATGTGCCTTCATTGATAAATGTTTTTTTCCATATTCCCATTGTTCTGAGAAGAGAAGCATGCTGAGTAGGTTTTTTTGAAGATGGGAATCTATTTTTGGATTTACATGAATTTCCTAAAATAAGTAAATTACTGGTGATTTTATTGCTTACTGGATAAAAAGAAATTTTCATCACCACAGGGCACTTACCCCTCCTAGTTTCAACTTTTATAATGGTAGCAAATGAAAAGGATACAGAATTTTATGGCTTATGGTCCTTCACATAGTAACATTTCCATCCATTAAGAGTTTTCCAGTGCATAGTTGGGAAACCCGTTAAAAGATGCATTAATGATTCTATGTACTTCATTGGACTGCATGGAGCTTTAAGTGGAGTTATCACAGAATACAATTTTTTTAAAAACTATCTTTTGTTCCTTCTAATTATATTCATATGTTTGTTAGATACTTCAGGTGATTTATAACAGATTTATATCAATGCGTTACTGTAGATGTTAATGAAAAATTTGAGGCTGCCTAGCAGTCTAGTAGGATCCCCAAAAGTTTTGCTGCTTTTAGGCTTATGTTTAAAAGCTATAATGACAGTGAAATGATTACTTTAGTCACAGTGAATTCTGCTGAATTCAAGTTGTCCTACCATTAGATTCTTTGTGTTAGGAAGTAGAATGCAAAGAAAATGGTACTATCTCCTTTCATTTTCTTGGGCCTTCAGTCATAAATACCACTTGCTATTTTATTTTTAATGTTCATGGAAGAGTTAGAAGCAAAGCATGTCTGTTTTCTAGTTTTATTTGTCTATGTTTTAAAAATGAGAACATGTACACATTTTTAATTGAATACACTCTTGAAAAGTTGTCTACTATTATAAATGATAGCATATTTGAGAAATCCAGCCATAAAATTTACTCTCTGTCTTCCTAGGATTACTGAAACCAGAATGGTGGGATTTTCTTTTCCCCTGTAAAGAGTAGTGAGGGTGCCAAAAAAATCAATTGCCTTTTTTTTTTTTTTTTTAAGGTATTAGAGAGCAAAGTTCTGACAGGAGCACTACTAATTAACTGATAATTGTCTTCCTTTGGCAAGCTCTACTCTTCCTGCCCTTAATTTGCAGGTCTCTGCTCAGTGGTTGAAACAATACACATACTAGTTTTTCATTTATAAGTAAATTTGAACTGTTGCCACTTGAAATTGTAGCTGTTGTAATAGGTGAATTTGAGGTTGTTGGACCACCACAAGGAACCGCTGAGAACTCACAAGCAGTAAATCCACCATTGCCTCTGGATTTCAGGCAAAAGATTGAAACAATTAAAAAAACAAACAAAAAAACACTTCCTCAATAAAATATTATCTTATCTCCCATAAGATCCTTTATTAGTGATGATGGGTGCTCAGTAGTTTGCTTCATTATTGAAAGGAAAATGATCAGGTGTCCTATGAGAATAAAATAGGATTGACAAATCACTGCATGATGAAACTTTGTAGTTGATACATCTGCTTTGGATCTTTGCAGTGGGAGGAAGTGAGTATCATGGATGAAAAAAATACACCAATCCGAACCTACCAAGTGTGCAATGTGATGGAACCCAGCCAGAATAACTGGCTACGAACTGATTGGATCACCCGAGAAGGGGCTCAGAGGGTATATATTGAGATTAAATTCACCTTGAGGGACTGCAACAGTCTTCCGGGTGTCATGGGGACTTGCAAGGAGACGTTTAACCTGTACTACTATGAATCAGACAACGACAAAGAGCGTTTCATCAGAGAGAACCAGTTTGTCAAAATTGACACCATTGCTGCTGATGAGAGCTTCACCCAAGTGGACATTGGTGACAGAATCATGAAGCTGAACACCGAGATCCGGGATGTAGGGCCATTAAGCAAAAAGGGGTTTTACCTGGCTTTTCAGGATGTGGGGGCCTGCATCGCCCTGGTATCAGTCCGTGTGTTCTATAAAAAGTGTCCACTCACAGTCCGCAATCTGGCCCAGTTTCCCGACACCATCACAGGGGCTGATACGTCTTCCCTGGTGGAAGTTCGAGGCTCCTGTGTCAACAACTCAGAAGAGAAGGATGTGCCAAAAATGTACTGTGGGGCAGATGGTGAATGGCTGGTACCCATTGGCAACTGTCTATGCAACGCTGGGCATGAGGAGCGGAGCGGAGAATGCCAAGGTAAGAGGGTCCATATTGTAGTTTTTTCATTGGGGCTTAGTGCAAGTAATTAAATCAGAGATGAGACTAAATGGAGTAAAGCCAGTAATTAGCAGCCCCTGTGGGATGTGGTGGGACATAGGGGTCTAATGAGTAAGTGCTATAGCTCCAGGTGGCAAAGCTAAGACGTTCCTAATACTGACAAAATAAATGATGCTGGTGTAATCAGCAGAAAGCCAAACACATTTGCTAACAGGCACTTAGATCTGAACTGGCTTGATGCGCCCTCTGAAATGTAAATGAACAAGCTGAAGAAACAGCCTTGATTGATCCTTACTTAAGGAGGGCGGACACATTTTTGAGCCATAGTTTTCCTGTCTACGGACTTGGTAAAATGACAAAGATTGTAAATATCTCCCATCTTCTGCATATGTGCGTGAATGATCTAAATGTGAAATTAGGATTAAGTTGTTCCAGTTCCCGCCCACTGATTAAAATCGAGTGAAGAAAGTCCATTTTTTCTTTCTGCCTTGTGGACCGGTGGAGATGCGACCCAACGAAGTGGAGGCATTGCTTCAAGTACATTCTGTTCTCTGAGCACCCACTGATGGGTTCTCTAAATGAAATCAATCTTGATGAAAGACCTCTTTATTTCTCTTAGGAGGTGATAATAAAGCAAGCAAGAGTCTTCTTATTTGATCCGTGGTCAGAAGCAATAGCAAATTGGGTCACAATTTGCTATTGATTTCAGTTATTGAGTTTTTGAAGAAATCTATGTATTTTTATCATGTTAATTACTACTTACCGTATTACTACGGTAATTTTTTTTTTCTCATCTAAGGTTCAATGTATGTAATTTATTCTTGCCTTTTACCCCTTCCTGACAGAATGCTGGGGAGTGTATAAAGTCCCTTGCTTTACAGAGGCTTTGTATCTGAGTAAGAGATGAGAGTAATTCCTATTTATACGGATTGTTTTTCATGTATTTAATGAGACTTAAGAATGTCCTTTATTCTAAGTTTTTGTCTTGTTTGGCATTTGTTTTTATAATAGTAGTTATCAATAGTCTGCGGCTGCCACTCCTGTTATGGTTACTACTAAATAGTTAGAATGTGATTCTGGTCTCATCTATGAAACAATCAGATTTATCTTTTCTCTGGGTAATTGTTGAGCTGTAGATGGCATTGCCACATGGTTCATCTGATTTGGTGATTAAACAGCCTGAAATAACTGACTGCCAAACAATTTGTCTGGCATTTCAACCATCTTAATGACAGGGTGGGATTAACTATGGGGTAATTCACTTGATTGACTGAAAATCCAGTTATAACCTGAAGAAAATTGCGTTTTTGGTGATTTGGTGTCATAAAGTTACGCGTTACTCCTTTCATAGTTTACACTTTTCTGAAGTGGCATTCCTGCTTAGCTATAGTATTTCTAGGAGTAACTAACAGTCAATGTTCTTTCATTTTGTTGTAAATAGAATAAAGAGTGGCTGTCTTTTCTGTTGATTCACAGTTAAAAAATTTTTTAAAAAAGGAAAATATGTAAATTTAAAAGTTTACAAGTTGGAATTCAAGGATTTTTAAAATAAAGATTAATGCCTCGATTTTTTGTTTGCTCTCGACTTAGCAACTGCTAGATAAGCCGTACCAAATTGATACCCCAAAGTATATTCCGGTATTAATATAAGAAAATATGTGAGTGCATTGTTGCTGGCACCTAAATTACTATGTTCATAGCAGGAACAGTGAAATGAGCAGGGCAATGACATGCCGTCACATTTCAGAGTAAATTATTCTGCCTTTTCCGTTTTGTAAGACAGGACCTGCACATCTTCACATGTCAAGATTCTTATATATATTTTAAGTAAAACAACACTGGCTTCCATTTCCTGCTAAAATGTTCACTCTCAGTGTTAGCACATCTTCCTGTATCTAATGTCATTGATTTTCCATTGTCACAGAGCCCGGTAACTCATACATTGCTACATTGTGAAACTCCTTGACATTTTTACAACCAAAATTAGAAAGAAAAGAGAAAAAGATGGTGGGGAAAGTGAATAGAAAGGCAATTGAACATTTTTCTGGTTTGCTTTATGGAAATAGTCTTGGGGATCCAGTTAATCACGTGGTTCCTCGAAGGGGAGGAATACAGGGTTTCAAATCTAGTCCACTTCCGAGCAAGCTGTTCCTAACACGAGGCCAGATATTTAACAGAAGAAGAAGGTGGATTGAGTCGTTTTTGAGAAACGTCAGTGTTTTCAGGCGTGTCGACCAAGTTTGTTTTTGTTTTCCTTTTGTTTTTGTTTTTGTTATTTTGATTTTTTTTCCCTGTTAATAAAATGATTAACTCTTTCAAGACACTTTTTGCACAAGACCTTGCACTTTGGTTGTTTGTTTCTATTATTGCCATGTGAAAATTTCTGATGAAGTTAGGTAAGAAAAAACTTGAAGGACAAAGGATTCCAAGCTTGAGTGGGACTTTGAAAAGATGACTTGAGACACTAAAAGTCTTGGGAATAATAAAAATGGTTGGCCCTATCCTTGATACCGTGACAGGCATCAAGAGTAGCACCCAGGCACAATGGAAAGAATATAGAGACAAGGAAAGATGTATGAATGTGGTCACTTAGCTAGATGATCTTGAGCATGTTTCTTAAGCCCTGTGAACCTTGGTTTGTTCATCCATAAAATGGGATGATAATAGTTATATTTAGCTTATAGACTTGCGATGAGGACTTGGGGTTGTAAGATTGGTAAAAGTCACCTCATAGATCATGCAAGAACTTGAAACTAGCATTCTGTTGTCATTGTGCTCTTCCCAAGGTCATAGCTGTTGACTTTTAGGAGTGTTGAGTTGAAATAGTAAAAGGAAAATCCCTGACCACTCCTTGACATCAAGGCTAAAGATAGGAAGCATCTCCCTCCTTTGCCCTGACAAATAATAATATACATTTTCACACTTCGTATTGCAAATATTATTTGGAGGATGTCATTTTTTTTTCCTCCTTGGTAGGAAAGAGAACTTTCCTTTGAACAAGAGAAAAGTGACTTGTGGCTAGGACAAGAAAGAGGGTATAAAGAAAGCTTAAGAAGGAATATAAAGGAAAACTGGCCAAGTCTTCAGAACTCTGGCAGCAGGTTCCTCCCCAATTGTCTTTTCAATGGTTCTACTGTGGCAGGACAAATAGAAGAACAGGTGAAAGGTCACCTACTTCCTCATCCATCTTCCTTGGGGTCCGGGAGGTCAGAGCGAAGATTGATTAAGATCTTAAATGTTTGACAAAGGATCCTTGGGCAAAAATGGGCAGGGAGGGTGGGGGCCTGGGGTGTGCTGTTGTTTGACTCTAACCCTGATCATCCACTGGAGTCGTCAAAGGACCTTGGGGACAGAACTACACTTCCTCTTGCAGTTCCTACCCCCAGCAGTACATGCTAATGGAGAGGAAGGATGAGGGCAGGGGGATGGTGGGTTTGCCCTCTGAAGCAGCTGCAAGTTCATTCTTCTCTTGAATAACATTTTCTGAAATGATTTGACTTGGTCTCAGTAGAACAACAATGTGTGTGAGCTCCTTACCCATCTTCTCAGGGAGAATGTATCCCAGGAGTTAGCAGCCCTTTGAACTTGCCTAGTGATTGGAGGCAGAGGATAATATAATTATTCTAGTTAGTCCTGCTTCCAGGCCACATCAGACTGTTGGAGATAGGAAACAAAATCCGCTTCAGACATCTCCTTCCGGACAGACACACCCCTAATGAAGAAGTGTTCCAGATGTTTTACAGGACTGTTTTCATTACTTTAGAAATATTGACCGGGCGCGGTGGCTCAAGCCTGTAATCCCAGCACTTTGGGAGGCCGAGACGGGCGGATCACGAGGTCAGGAGATCGAGACCATCCTGGCTAACACGGTGAAACCCCGTCTCTACTAAAAAATACAAAAAACTAGCCGGGCGCGGTGGCGGGCGCCTGTAGTCCCAGCTACTCGGGAGGCTGAGGCAGGAGAATGGCGTGAACCCGGGAGGCGGAGCTTGCAGTGAGCTGAGATCCGGCCACTGCACTCCAGCCTGGGCGGCAGAGCGAGACTCCGTCTCAAAAAAAAAAAAAAAAAAAAGAAATATTAAGCAGAAGGAAGAGAGGAAAATATTCTATTAAATTTTTAAAATTTATTTTTATTATTTGTTTTTTAATATAAGAGATGAGGTCTCACTATGTTTCCTAGGCTGGTCTTGAACTCCTGGCCTCAAGTGATCCTCCTACCTCAGTGTCTCAAAGTGCTGGGATTACAAGGTGTGAGTCACCACACCCGGCCAAAAAGATTCTCTATTAGCTTATTTTTTGCCTAATTAAAAAGCTGAAAAATGAAAGGACAGTTCCAGATTTTCTCTTTGGGAAATATTAATCAGCACTTTTCAGAGCATACCTGTAAAAATAATTCCAATAAAAAGAAAACATTCTTTTGGCGTCACTCTTAAGGCCAAATAATTACAACTGTGACAAAATTAAGCTAGGTAAGAATCAAGCCTTGCTGAAGTATACAATTTTGTTGTATATTGAAGTCATCAATATTAAAATGTGTTCATATCAACTAAAGGTATCATAGTAAAAGCTTTTAAAAGAAAGAACAAGATAGAAATGTTCTAATGGTTTTAAAATAAACAGACTTGTGCTCTGAAAAGAGGAAGAGAGCTATGTCAAAAAACTGATTACATTTTTTTTCTCAAGTATGCTATAGAAGGAGCTTAGGAGAAAGAAGTAATGGAAAGGAAGTATTTAAAATCTAGTTCACAGAGATGCTGCTTCATATCCTTTGCACTGTTGAAATTTTTCCTCTACCTTTGAATCATGTCATTAAGAATCAATTGCTTAAATCACATGGCTGCTTTTATCTCTGTCTTTGAAGCATGGCTGTGCTCTTTGAAAAATGTAATTCTTTATCTATAAGAAGAGCAGCGTTTAATTATTGTCCTTTTTCTGTTATGCTTTTTTTTTTTCCTCTTTGTGTGACCAGGCTGCCTTTGTGAGTGTGAATCACGCAATAGTCTCTATTTGGGGTTCACCAAAGCATCGCATAGGAATTATCTCAGTTAGGGATTTTTGAATATGGTATTCAAGAGTTGATGACTTATTTTAGTCTAACTGAGCTTCTTTGTATCTTTCAGAAATGAATTAAGACATAATTATTCTATTAAGATTTGAGCCTCTAAGAAAAAGCCTTATTAAGTGGTTTTTCAGTTACTGCTCTGCAGAGCAGAGGTGTTCATAATATAAGTTTGACTTTCACATAACTGAACTTTACTACTTAATGCGGGGGGGAAGGATAATTGGTAAATTTAGCATTGGCAAAGGACTGAATGCTTGTCAGATAAACTTCTCGTATAGAATTACATAAAGTAAAAATTGTAACTCTTCCACTCCCGGCCCACACACACACACACACACGCACCCCCACACCCACCACACATACACACACACAGTTTTCAAAAGCTTACATTTTACAAGTTACCATTTTTCACAATTTGGCAGGCAACTCAAATATAGCCATATACATGTATTTTTAAAATAATAGATGGAATCATCCTTGTAATTGTCATCCTGTTTTTATGATGCTTGACTGTCATAGATATCACTGTATATTAGAGAATATAGCTTTTCTTAATTCTCCTTCATTGAAGATTAATATTCTGTAGTATAAGTATGCCATGCTTTATTTAATCTTTTCCTTATTGGTAGATATCTAGGTTGTTTCAGTATTTCCTGGTAGTATTTTTAAACTAACACTTTAATTTGTAATCATATATGTATGTTTTTGTGAAAACATTGAATGATTAACCTTGCTTTGTTATTTTTCTGCCTTTATCTTGGACATATGAATTGAGGAGAACTTCCTTATGAGAATGTCAGTGGGGGGAGCATTAGGCGTAACCAGAGTAGTAACATCAGTGATGAGTATGGAACATATGGTGTTTCATTAAATGTCCATTGAATGAATGAATGACTGAATGTATAAGAAATAGCAGCCTGTTTCACATATAACAATTATTTGGCGGAGTTATGTTTCATGGAGTCAACATGATATATTAAAATCTTTGCATGCGACTAATGTATTAATGAGGTCCTTGTTCATGATTTCTATTCAATCTGGTCCTTTTTAAATCATGTTTATGAATCTTCTTTACATCTAAACCTTCAAAATTCTCTGCAGCATGTGAAGTTAACATACAGTTAGCACAAAGTGGCCAGTAACTGCCTTTGGAGTTGAGCCACTTAATCAGATGTGCAATTGTAGACACTAACTTAGCTTCCCTAACCTCGAGTTCATATTTGCAAATTGGTGGCAATGGTATATTATTATATATGGCACACATATATGCATGAATGTATGAAGGGCCTGGCACAGTGCTTAGAATCATTAAAATGCTTAGAAAGTGAAAATTGTACTCTTATTTTGATTGTTGTTAGATAGAAATATGGTGACAATATGGGCTGTTTGATCAATCCAACAAAGAAACCATTTCATTTAGGTTCCAGAATAGAGAGTTTGTTTGTTTGGTTTTGATCTTTTGAGGAGGCAATGGTGACAAATACAGGGAAGAGTGAGGGGATGGTACCAAATGGCTGGTCTTGTCTACATTGGTCCAATCCTCTGTGCCTCAAGTCACTGTGGTTCTCCATGTGGTCCAGCTATGTTCCCCAAGACCCTTTCATGTGCTCTGCAAGGTCAAAACTTTCTTAATAACACTAAGATGTTATTTGCCTTTTTTTTCTAATTCTCTCGTGAGTGAACAGTGGAGTTTTCTAGAAGCTAACTGATGTATGGTAATGTTATTAAGTTGAATACAGAAGCAAATATAGTGATCCCCTTTAACTTTGGGGGATATTTCCAAGACCCTCAATAGATGCTGAAAGCTCAAATAATACCAAACCCTTATGCACTGTTTTTTCCTATACATATGTACCTATGCTAAAGTTTAAGCTATAAATGAAGAACAATAAGAGAATGCCAACAACAATAATAAAATAGAACAATCATAACAATATATTTTAATAAAAATTATGTGCATATAGCCTCTCTCTATCGTTTTTTCTATCCCTGTCTCAAAAATATCTTACTGTACTGGACCTTTGGTAGGCAAAACCACAGAGACCCAAATCATGGGAATGATGAGACTACTGTGAAAGAATCTGGTTGTCCTCTATTAAGCCAGACATTCAAGAAACATGAAAGGAAAAAAAGTAGTGGCTGGGCGCAGTGGCTCATGCCTGTAATCCCAGCACTTTGGGAGGCCGAGGCAGGTGGATCACGAGGTCAGGAGTTTAAGACCAGCCTGACCAATATGGTAAAACCCCATCTCTACTGAAAAAAAAAAAAAAGAAAAAAATTAGCTGGGCATGGTGGCGTGAGCTTGTAGTCCCAGCTACTCCGGAGGCTGAGCCAGGAGAATCCTTTGAACCTGAGAGGTGGAGGTTGTAGTGAACCAAGATCTCACCACTTCACTCCAGCCTGGGCGATACAGCGAGATTGTCAAAAAAAAAAAAAAAAAAAAAAAAAAAAAGGAAGGAGAGAAGGACGTAAAACAATGTCACTTTTCTCACTAAGTTTACTTTTGTTTTGGGCAACAGTGTTTAAAATATGCTATTTGTGTTAACATGTAATGAGTTAATTATTGTTATTTTTCAAAGAATTTGAAATAATTTAAAACCTCATTTTTCAGTTTCAATTTGTATTGGTAAATATTAGTAGTTATAACTCACACACACGAAAACATTATTGATAATTTTTGAGA
The DNA here is from genome assembly GCF_008728515.1 of Papio anubis. NCBI lineage: Eukaryota > Metazoa > Chordata > Mammalia > Primates > Cercopithecidae > Papio > Papio anubis. The sequence goes on along the minus strand of NC_044985.1, from coordinate 105,363,660 downwards.
GTGTAAGGTAAGGAGGTTCTGAGGCTAAAAGGATTGAGAACCACTGCATCTAGTCCATCACCTTTTAGTTTCTTTGGAAGGTAACATAGACTGCCCTTCTGCAGGTCATGCAGAGGCTTTCAAAATGAAAACGGAATAAGAAAGCTCTGAAAACTTTTTCATAATCTGGGAGACTCAGGTAGTTTGGAAGAATGACATTTTATTTACTCAACCCTTTAGACGTTTCTGTAAAATTAGGCAGCAATTAATAGCTCTTGGCTTTTTAAAAAGTGGTTATCTGTGTCCAATAACATGGCTCAGTGCTCCCTTCAGTTTTACTGTGCTTGTGAGAAGGAGTGATTAAAGAAGGCCTCAGCTGTCCTCTGGACCCTGAGAGACTGTATCTTTTTCACTTAAGGCATAAAAGCTTTCTCCCTGAATCCCTTTACAGCTGGTACCCCTGAGCTGTTTTGGGGGAGGAGAACAGGTGAGGTCACTTGGTTCCATGATCTGGAGGGTAATTAAGAATCCCATGACTAAATGAACATTTTATGACTATTCAGGGTCTATTTCTTTTTCCTGGGAAACACACATGTTGGTACTGCTTACAACTCTCTTACACCCCAGCCTTTTCTGGGTGAATGCGGGTCGTCAGCTGTCTGCCCAGCCCTGCAGTTCCAGGCAGCAGATTCTTCATTTGCATATTCTGTATTCGCCCTCATGCAAAACAGCACACCCATTTCCCCCTTTCACAAAGGCAATGAGGGCTTCCTTTGGAAACCCCAGCCAAAATCTCCTTCTGTTTATGCAGAGCCCAGTGATTTAGACACCATGCAAATTAATTCGGTTTTGATTTGAATGCTTCCAGAGATCAGGGGTGGGAGGCAGAGAGGAGAGTATTGGCACAGTGCTCTTTTTATGCACCCTGTGCCCCCAGCGTGGCTGGTTGTCACTCTCCGGCCCCCCCTGCCCCATGCTAAATAACCCAAGTCCCTGCTGCTCATTTCATTTTGACCTTTGGAAAAGGAACCCAGCCTGGGTGAATCCCTTGGCTTGTCTGTTTAGTGACAGCTTCAGCTGGAATCTTGCTGTTCTTTCTGAGGTGGGAGGGGATGGCACTATTCAGATTATGCTAGGAATGTTCAGAAGTGTCCCAACAAAGCGCTTTAAAAAATTGTAAAGTAAGAAGATACAATTCTTTGAAAAAGAATCGTCAGAGCTCAGGAAGTTCTGAAAATAGGCGTTAGGTCACTAATGGGCTGGAGTCCCTTCATGCCATCAATGAGTAGATATTTAAAATCTATGATGTACAAATCACCACGGGGATTTTCATCTGTGTTTCTTCATCTATGAACGAATACATCAATCTTCATACCTAGAATCACAATGAAAATTTCATATTTTCACTTATGTCCCCAGATAAAATTCTTTAAAATGTGTATGGACTATAATTCTGTTCCTTATTATATTTGTGAATTCACTTTTGGTTGAATATCATCTTCTGTTTCTCTCTCCCTCCTCCCCACTCCCCCCACTGTCTCCAAATTTACTTATTTTTTCACCTTAGCTTTATTCCTTTTAGAAAGGGAAGGCAAGCGTACTGCATATTTTACCCAACAAACTTAACTCTGGTTGAAACCAGCACTATCTTCTGAAAGGCCGTGATCACATAGGCATTCTATAAACTAGAAGAAGAGGACTTTGCATGAAATGTTTTTGAAGTTCAATGGGACTTGAGTTCAAACTAATTTCACAGAGCAGAAAACGGGCATAGCTAGACGTTGCAGTGTAATTAAGTCAAAGCAAAGTCAGTTAAAACAACATCTAAATGTGGAAGAGCTTCGGTTTTGCTCCACATGGTCTGACAAAGTTTGATGATGCTGTTCAAAGTCCATTTGGGATGGATTATTAGGATTAAAGAGCAGCAGAATGCTCTGTACGTGGTGTGTTCCCTGGTGTCATTAGTGGATGAGAAAATTCAGCTGCTTATCTGGCTCTTGTTTCTCAGGATGGATTTAAACAGACCCACTCTTCTCAAAGGTGATCTTACTAACCTCTTCTTAATAAGTTACAGATCTCAAATTGCTCAAAATCCTTAAAATACCATTTGAAGTAAGTTGATTGATAATTATCATTTCCCTTCCGTTTACAGATATTTTCTGCACCAGTACAAAGCTGTGGTACAGTTTCTTAATTACCCAGATAATCCTGTTTGCTTGTATTTTTAAACTATGAAGTGCTGGGTAATTATTCAATTCTTAATAGAAGGCAAATGGCAATGTAAACAATAATTAGGATGTTAGACAGACTAATGCGCTTCAAAGCAAATTGGATTTTTTTCATACTGTTCAGCATGAAGTCCCATAAAGCTAACAATTTAGAAGCAAGGCGAAAAAGGTTCCATGTTGTTCATATTTTATGGCGTTATCTCTTCATGGCTTGGTTCTGTGAATAGCAGTTTGCCCCAATGAAGCTGCCTGTGCCCAAGCCAAATGTTTCTGTAACAATCGCTTCCCTGCTGTTTGACATTTGGCTATGTTCTCCCAGGGCTCCAGATTGGGCCTTTGTCTGCTTCAGAGCTGAGAGGTCAGAGGTTAACAGAATACTGATTTCCTCCCATAATACCATGGCAGGTAAATATGGGCCAACCTCATGATCAGTTAAGACTCGGCTCAGTTAGGAATGCTTTTTCTCTTGGGCTTTTGTCCTTAAGAACTTCCCTGATTTAAGACTTCACCTTTCCCAGCTATTGCTTTCCACAGTGGATTATTCATTAGGATTGCAGCCATCTCTTTTATGTGACTTCTTCCTTTAATAACCATTCACAACTAGCAATATATCCCCAGAAATCCCTGACCTGAAAAGTACAAGCAAATCATTGCTTTTGATGAATTAATTTTACAAACTGAAGATGGTAATACTTTGCAATCTTTAGGCTCTTAATTATGTCTTGTAGTCTTATCTCTATGTTTCATTGATGAAATAATAAACCGATAACAAAGGCAGTAAACAAAGATACCTTTATAATGTGGCAATTCCCCAACCCCTCCTTTTTCTTGTCTAGCCTCATGATGTGTTTGCCAGTTAGAGGTGCAATTAAAGGAACAATCAGTTTTATTTTCCATTTTCATCACTTATGGAGAGGCCCAAGTATTCATCAGTATCAATGTTATTAATGTTTTACATCAGTTTAATTATATCAGCCTTAATTTTTCTCCCATAGATTAATGTTACTCAATAGGTTGCATCCTGATTGGTTACGATGCATTCACAGACTTTAGACATTTAAAATACATTTCAAACTTTCAAATTTCTCGATCAAAATTCATCAATTAATTTTAGGACATCTTTTTACACATGAGCTATCCTGTTTGTGTTTGGCTGACCTCTCTTGCTTTGCACTGTGAACTTGAGGCTTGGATTCTTTTGTTTTCAGATTTAAGTGTTTGAAAAAGACATCTCCACTTTCAAAACCAGTTTCCTTTAGAAGTTTCCAGCTTGGCAATGGCTGAAGCAGCCCCAGGCAAATTAGCATGTTAAAAGAATGGATCAATACCTTTCTGGCTCCTTTACCCTCCTCGCTCTCTTCCAAGGGAGAAGAGTTTTGAAGAACCCTAGGAGGCCCTTGACAGAGGTGCCAGGAGGCTTCAAGAGGACTGTCAGTAGCCCAAGTGGGCAACATTGACAGCTTGATCTACTGCCCAGACTGCTTCTCCGCTGGCCATTTGAAAATGGATGCAAGAGGAATTGACAGCTTCAGGAAAGCTTTAGCAGTTCATGTAATTATGGAGAGGATTAGAAGAAAAGTGTTGGGTGAAATAAGAGATCAATACAAGGGCGCTAGTTGACTGAATTCACCTTTAGCTGTTAGGGCACTCCATTTTATAATATTTAGCCTGTGCTTAGAGAAGAATGTTTGACAGGCTTGTTTTTCTTTTAGGGGTTGTGTAAACCTATGCATAAGAAAAAGAAGACATAAGTAGCCGCTGGTTTTTGAGCAAGGACTTGTAGATAATTAACAACGTAGTGTTTCCAGTCCTTAAGGTGCAAAGGTACTAATTAACTAATGGGAGAGATTGAGATTTCATTACTCTGTTCTTTAAGGAGGTGCCAGCAAAGAAGTGCGTTGAAAGTAATATTTGAATATTCAGGTTTCCTTTTCAAACCCTTTCTTTTAGAACTGCCTCTCTGTTTGTATCCTAGATTTTAAAATTAGCACTGATACACTAAAACAAGGTAAGGGTGTGGTTGTTTTTGTAAGGAAAACAAAACTCATGTTGATGGAAAAATAAAAACGTTATCTTTGCATGAATGCAAAGCATTTTTAAAAGATTTAGAATCAACCACTGAATGGTCTCAAATGATCTTACTTTTGGAAGCTTTCCTCCATAGGGCAAAGAATGGTTAGTGTACTTAACTAAAATAAGCCCAAGTACCTAATTTATTCTAGCCTAATACGTGATTCTGGAATTCTCTTTTACAACATGTTGGAGCTACAACTATTTCAGTAATTTTAAATGGTTACTGAATATGACAAGAATCCTACACTATAATTTCAACAATTGCACTAAAACTTTTTAAAAAGCATTGTTAGATCTTTCTTCTAGAGAAACATAAAATCTTTTACTGAAGATAAGTAATGTTTTACTGTATAAAAATCGTAACTTTGATTGCAACTTTAAAAACTAGATATAGTAAAAAGAACTCCTCCCCAAAAAGGATTGTTGACTTCTACAAGAGATAGGGATTAGAAAACACAACCCATTGAGTTTTTCCAATATTTTCAATTATATCTTCTAGCTGGTTATCACTGATCTACAGGAAAGTTATTGATTTTTGTATGTTTATCTTATATCCAATCTTCTTATTGAAGTATCTTGTGAATACTAATAAGTTTTCAGTTAATTCTCCGGGATTTTCTAGAGAGCAAATAGTTTCCATTGCAAACAATTATATATGTATTTTTCTCTTATTTAAAAAATTAAGCCTCTTATTTCTAACTTTCATGTTACAACATTGGTCAGAATTTTCAGATCAGTAATAAATAATAGGGTAGATTGTGAGCATCCTTATCACCAATTTTAGTGGATATAACTTAACTATAATATCAGATCTATTTTCTTAATATCATATTAATAATTTTTAAACAATTCTCAGAGAGAGTGAATGTTGAATTTTGTTAAGTTTACATATTTATCTTGGTTACGTTGCTTTTTTGGTTTGTTGTATTTTGCATTTATGAGATCTAATATATCAGTAGATTTTTTCTGGTGATAAACCATAAACTCTCTTTGCATTTGTAGAAAAAAAGAGCCTTATTAGATAGCAGAGAATTTTGACAAAGGCTTTTGAATTCAATTTGTTAATTGAAAACGGTGATTAGGAGGCAGAACTTTGGAATACCAACTGAATTTTAATCTCAGCTCTGCCACTCACTATGTGACTATGGGCTAGTTAGTGAACTTTAGTAATTTGGCTTTCTCTTCTATAAAATGGAAATAGTGATACCTATTGCGTGAGTATACTTAGTGTTAAATAAGATAATATATCTAAGTCTCAACAAGGAAGTGGTGTCTATTAACTGTTCAGTAAGTGTCACAATTTTTATTGTTTATTTTGAATTTCTAATAAATATCTATGTAATATTAGTCTACATTCTCTCTCTCCTCTCTCTCTCTTTCCTTTCCTCATCAGGTTTTGGTACTATAGTTGATTCATCAAATTAAAATAGTTTTACATTAAAAAATTAGCACTGTAGAATGTTAATATGCATGAGAACTATCTTTTCTTTGCACGTTTGAAAGATTCCGCCATTAACACTGGCTCTGGACTGTGCACTTTGAATTTGGGCACTTTTCTCTATATTTGCTAGATTTTAATAAAAAGTACAATAGCCACAACAAAGAAACTATCTCTCAGACCTTGTTCAGTTGCTTTTCAAATCACATATGTAGATTTTCCAGCCCAACGTAGTGGATAAGTTCTTTGATTTGGTATCTTTTCAGCCTCTGTTGCCTTTAGGGTGAACAGCAAAGATGACACATTGTTCTCATCCATAATTACATTATTGAAATTTCTCATTACTTGTTTTTGTTTGTTTGCTTGTTTGTTTGTTTTTGTGAGATGGAGCCTCACTCTGTTGCCCAGGCTGGAGTGCAGTGGTGCTATCTCGGCTCACTGCAACCTCCACCTCCCTGGTTGAAGGAATTCCCCTGCCTCAGCCTCCTGAGTAGCTGGGATTACAGCCACACACCACCATGCCTGGCTAATTTTTTTTTTTTTTTTGTATTTTTAGTAGAGATGGGGTTTCACCATGTTGACCAGGCTGGTCTCGAATTCTTGACTTCAGGCAATCTGCCTGCCTCAGCCTCCCAAAGTGCTGGGCTTACGGGCGTGAGCTACGTGAGCCACCATGCCCTGCCTTGTGTAGATCTTAGACTTGTGAATTAAAGGTAATGGGTTTGTTAAACTCAGTTAGTTCATAGGCATGGTAGAGCTACTCCTTAATCAGGAACCCTGGCTGCTCATGAGAATTCTGGTTGAGAAAATACTTAATATCCCATTAGGGGAAGCTACTTTTCACTGCAGAGTGAATGTGGATGCAGCTCCTCTGAGCTGTGGTGCTTTACTCTCCTTTTTACTGAGAGACCAAGAGCCAGAGAGAGAGTTGGAGCATGAAACTGAGAGCAAGAGTGAGAGAGAGAGAGACCAAGAAGTTTGGAGACACTTCTGGTGCTCCTTAGATCAGCAACTTTGACATAGCAATTTGTAAATACTTTACATTGGTTTTGGGGATTGGCAAGTTTCATTTTTCACATAACCAGACAAATTCCGTGGGTCACAGCGGGCAGGATGAAGACCAGAGGACAAACATTGACTGACTCAGTATAAGGAAGAACTGTTTAATATTTTGAACTAGACAAGCGTAGAGTGTGATGCTTTTTGAGGCATAGTTTTTGGATGTGTTCACACTGGCTGTATGACCCCAGGGCACCTAACAGTGAAAAATTGGAGGTCGTATGTGTCTTAAAAGGGGCAACACTGCCATTTTGGGCAGGATGATTCTTCCTTAAGTAAAACTCCATGAAGAATGGGAGTCCTTACAGGACTCCCAAGTGGCTGGGACTACAGGAGTTATAGAGAATTTAGTAGCCCTAGTAGTCCCTGAACACTAAATCCTGGTGTCGTCCTCAGTCATTTGGACAGGCCAAAACCTGCCCTTGCATTTTGAAGTGTCCTGGGATGGATGCTAATCTCAATTATAAACTTCTAGACTATGAGGTTACTATGAGGTTACTAAGATTCTAAGATAGAGTATTGAGTACTCTACTTTAGGTACTTCACATATCCTTGGGTAGACAATCTAGGTCTAAGATCTTGTAACATGGAAAAGATGGAGAAGCTCTTCCAACAATCCCAGCTAGTCATCTCTCTTATTTTTATTTTCCCTAAATCTAAGAGTACATCATAACATTTCAAAATCAATATCATGTTTCCTCCATGTATTAGTCTGTTCTTGTATTGCTATGAAGAAAGACCTGAGACTGGGTAATTTATTTAAAAAAAAAAAAAAGTGGTTTAATTGTCTCATGGTTCTGCAAGCTGTACAGAAAGCATGGCCTCAGCATCTGCTTGGCTTCTGGTGAGGCCTCAGGAAGCTTTTACTCATGTCCCAGAGCAAAGGCGAACAGGCATTCATGTGGGAGCGAGAGAGAGAGAGAGAGAGAGAGAGAGAGACAGAGAGAGAAGGACAACGTCCCAGACTTTTTTTTTTTTTTTTTTTTTTTTTTTTTAAGATGGACTCTTGCTCTGTTGCCAGACTGGAGTGCAGTGGTGCGATCTTGGCTCACTGCAACCTCCACCTCCCGGGTTCAAGTGATTCCCCTGCCTCAGCCTCCCAAGTAGCTGTGACTACAGGCATGTGGCACCACGCCTGGCTAATTTGTCCCAGATGCTTTTAAACAACCAGATCTGTGTAAACTAACTGAGGGAGAACTCAGTCATCACCAAGGGGATGGTGCTAACCCATTCATGAAGGATCTGCCCCCATGATCCAATAACCTCCCACCAGGCCCCACCTTCAACACTGGGAATCACATTTCAACATGAGATTTGGAGGGGAGAAACATCCAAACCACATCACTCAATAAACATGAATTGAAGAAGATAGGAAATATCTTTTGGAAGAAATTACTAACGTTTTACAAAAGCATCTGTAATGATGACTATGAGCCAAGTGCTCTACCAGTTTTAATTTATTTCATCCTTAAACAGCCTTGTAAGTCAGGTACTGTTATTATCCCCATTTCACACATGGAAAGGCCGGGGCACAAAATGATGGATGTGTTTGGCCATGTATACTACTTGACAGTTTGAACCCAGATAGACTGGCTCCAGCTCACACACTTGAGAACTGTTAGAAAGAAACTTTTCTACTTGGCCGGGCGCGGTGGCTCAAGCCTGTAATCCCAGCACTTTGGGAGGCCGAGACGGGCGGATCACGAGGTCAGGAGTTCGAGACCATCCTGGCTAACACGGTGAAACCCCGTCTCTACTAAAAAAATACAAAAAACTAGCCGGGCGAGGTGGTGGGCGCCTGTAGTCCCGGCTACTCGGGAGGCTGAGGCAGGAGAATGGCGTAAAAACCCGGGAGGCGGAGCTTGCAGTGAGCTGAGATCCGGCCACTGCACTCCACCCTGGTCGACACAGCGAGACTCCGTCTCAAAAAAAAAAAAAAAAAAAAAAAAGAAAGAAACTTTTCCCCCAGTGCCTGGCATTCTTATATAAGATAAGAAGAGTATTTAAAAATGCCTGTGTGATAGACTTGTTAAGAGTGCCCTGTAATTATTCTAAAAGTTTTCAGATATTCACCTGCCAATGGGTGGCCCTTGTGTTATTTTGAATGGCCTCACAAAGAGCAAAATGCAGCTGCAAGGTTGGAGACCTTGTCAGAGAGTATATTACTGAGCAAATTATTCTTATTTTGATTCTGTATCACAGCAGAAACAGATGATCCCTTTTCTTTTCAACTTAATTATTGGGAAGTTATAAGCATAGACCCAACTTGAGAAAAGACAGAACATCATCTCATCTTAGCACGAGGACAGCTTAACCAAATGAGAAGTTTTTGATTTCTCAAATGGTTCTGTAATAAATCTAGAGATTTAGAAGGAAAATCAATCTTAAAATGAGAGTAAACTTTTAATAATCTAAATATTGGGTGTGTGATTTTAAGCTTATTCAGGCAGAATATTTGTTAAATGTTTACAGAAAAAAACAATGGCAATGAACCTATTTGGAAAGCAATCCATTGATGTAATAAGAAGAAAAGGGAAAAAAGATGGAATAAGCAATTGCTGTTGGAGGTACTTGTCACTTCCTGTAGCATCCACAAGTACTTTCTCGCCTTCCCCTGTTGTATTGCTACCTGTGGCTTCAGTGGAAATGACTCACCTTTCAGCTCAGTAGAGCCGGTAGATCCTGAATATGTTAGCCACAAAAATTTTCCTTTTTTTTTTTTTTTGGCCCCTTAGCTATTCAGGGTCAGGTTTTCTGTTTCTTGTAACACAACCCTAATTAATACAGGAGGTCAGGCAGCATTATTTTAACATGCAGACTAGTTATCTATATGCAAGTATTTCACATATGAAACATGATGTTTGCCCAGGGTGAGTAGTTCTTTTCCCAAAAGGTTTCTTTATAATAGTATAAACAATGGGGACATCTTAAATGGTTCTTTATCCTCTTTTCTCAGCCTTATGGCAAGATAGAATAGGTTGAGTCACTGACAGAAGCAGAGGGAAAGCCTCTTCCAAACCATGGCTTAGTGAAGCAAAAAATCTCTCCTTATAGCCTTGGAGAATATTTAAGTGGCAAGGACCTTAGAAATCCTTTAGTTAGTTCATGCTTCTCACTTTACAGATGAGGAAACTGAGGCTCAAATTAATAAAGTATATAATAAATATCAAATGGGAAGAGGCGGAGGGGGAAAAAAGGAAATAAAATAAAAATGATAAAAATAATTAAAAAAGAAAAAAGTACATAATAAATATTAAAGACTGGTGCTTTAATTCCGGATTTTTTGAGTCTTGCCTTCTTGGTAGTGTTAAAGGTAGGATAAGCTCAGAAAACACATGGGCAGCCTAAGGCAAAGTTGCGTCTGTGTATCTTTGAAGGAGGCCTTGAAGAGTGAAGTCCCATATACCCAAACCTACTTCCAACTTAAGCCTTCGGAATTAGATCAAACTTGTTCCTTCACCACAATCATTGGGGTTTCAGCTGCCCCCTCCCCCATCCTCATGTAGGCTTGAATGCCTGGATATATCGTGGTTTTGCCAGTACATTCTGAGGTCTCCATGCCTTTCCCTGAACTGTTGCTTTGCAAGAGTTCACAGTCTAAGGTGGTAGGCAGGCCTAGAAAAATGATTGTAATATGTTATAACTAAGTTCAGGTAAAGCCCTGGGGGAGAGAAATGCTGAGTCCTGCTGGGGATGAGGTATAAAGAAAGGTTTTTGGAAAAATAAACAATGTTGAACAGCAGCTGACTTTCAACTATAGACATTTCCTAAGCATCTGCTCAGACAATGGAAAGGGATAAATGCCTGATGTGGCCTTTAAGTGTAGAATCTTATGGATTAAGCAAGTGCATTCCAGATCAACAGAAGAGGGACACATTGTGTGAGGGTGGTGTGTGTATGTGAATGTGTGTACTGTGGGGAGGCCACCAATGGATACAGTGGCCATTGGGGTTTAGGGGATGAGTGAAAGGGAAAGCTGTAACTTCTAAGTTTTAGGCTTGATCTATTTGTGCATGGTTATTTCATTCTTAGTTTCAGAAAATCCTTGAGGAGGAGGTAATTTTTAAGGGATGGGGGTTTGGCATGGCAGGATAGAAGGTCAGTTTAATTTATACTTGCCGAAAGTAGAATATATAAATGAGTGAGAGTACTGATCCAGGAAAGGAGGGTGGTCACCTTTTTGTTTGCTTTGCAATTCTGAATTTGACTTTGTAGAAAAGCAAGTTTTAAGAGGCTTTAGATTGATACCTTTGGGAGTCATATCAGTCAGCTGAGGATGGCATCACAGAAAACACAATACTACAGACTAGGAGGCTTAAACAACGGCAATTTATTTTCTCACAGTTCTGGAGGCTGAAGGTTCATGATCAAGGGTTCATCAGGGTTGGTTGTTAGTGAGGCCTCTTTCATGGCTTGTAGCAGACTGCCTTCTCTCTCTGTCCTCACAGGGTCTTTTTTCTTTAGGGTAGAGTCGAGAGAGAGCAATCTCTGGGGTCTCTTCCTTTTCTTGTAAGGGTACTAGCCTTATCAGAATAAGACCTCACCTTTATGATTTCATTTAACTTTTATTCACTCCTCATAGGCTCTGTCTCCAAATATAGTCACATTGTGGGCTTAGGGCTTCAACATATACATTTTGGAGGGGGGATCCAATTCATTCCCCCCACATTCATGTATTTCTTCTTTTTTCATAAAAGACTGTGAACAAGCCTGGCATGGTGGCTCATGCCTGTAATCCCAGCACTTTGGGAGGCCAAGATGGGCGGATCACCTGAGGTCAGGAGTTCAAGATCAGTCTGGCCAATATGGTGAAACCCCCGACTACTAAAAATTCAAAACTTATCAGGGCGTGGTGGTGCACGCCTGTAATCCCAGCTACTTGGGAGGCTGGGGCAGGAGAATTGCTTGAATCTGGGAGGTGGAGGTTGCAGTGAGCCGAGGTAGTGCCAGTGCACTCCAGCCTGGGCAATGGAGTGAGCCTCCATCTAAAAAAAGTAAATAAATAAAAAATGAAAAAAATGAAAGGTTGTGAACATGAGGCAGATCTGTAAGACTTAGCCTTTTTATCAAAGTTCCTGTGTTCATACCTGTGTGGGTGTCTTGTGATGACAGTGTAGTTTGGCACTATGATCTGAATATTTATGCCCGCCTCAAATGTATATGTTGAAATCCTAACCACCAAGGTGATGGTATTAGGAAGTAGGGCCTTTGGTTGACGATTAGATCATGAGAGTGGAGCCCTCATGAATATGATTAATGTCCTTATAAAGGGGACCCCAGAGAGCTAGCTAGTCCCCTTTACCATGTCAGGATATAGCAAGAAGGCATTGTCTAGGAGACAGAAATCGAGCCCTCATCAGACAGTGACTCTGCTTTGATCTCGCACTTTCCAGCCTCCTGAACCGTGAAAAATAAATTTCTGTTATTTATAAGTTACCCAGCACGAACAGTTGAAGACACGTGGCATCCTAAAGCTTCCACCCGCGTGACCAGGACTTTTCTGGATGTGGGAATCTTGTAGAAGTCACTTTATGCTTCTAAGCCCTTGTATTCCTTGTTTGTGAAATGGAGATCATATTATATCTATCAATCATCTATGTATTTTAGCTGATTAATATTTCACTAGACTTTAACATAATCAGATTTATTATTAATTGTACCGTGGTTTTATGGTGTGCATAGCTGCTAAGTATAGCATAGAAAGCCTTTCTTACTAAGGTATCTAAATATGGCTTAAAGCCATGTTGAAGGGAACCTATTAATCATAAGGTTATCAAGTTTAGTAAAAAATTGCAAATTAATTTTGTATGTATAAAAATGTGGAATACAGGCAAATATAAAGATAGGCAAAATCATCTATAATCTTACCACATAATGAGAGCCACACTTATTATTTTGCTTTTTATGCTTCCAGACTTTCTTTGATGTACACACACACACCACAAAATGAGTTAATGATCATGCAGCGTGATCATAAAATCTTTTCAGATCGATAAATATAACTTTATAACATTATTTTTAATGGCTACAGAGTTTTCTTTTGCTTGAATGTACCACAATTTCTTCAACTATCCTCTATTGTTGGACATTTAAGATGCTTTCAGTTTGATACTTTCAATAATGTTGCCCTTAATATCCTCGGCTAAAGTTTTAAAATGTAGCCTTAATTATTTTGAAATAACTGCCAAGTTGAAAAATATGCATTTTTTAAAAAAGTTTCAGTACATACTGAAAAAGTCTCAGTTTTGAGATAAATGCTTCTTGAGCTTGGAACAAACAAAATGAGAAGGAGCATACATACAGGATCATTATATGTTAATTTCCATGCAATACTCATTAATGAAATGAACTCCAAAGTGGAGGTAGTTTTACTCATTAGCACTTGCATGTGAGAAAACTTCTTTTAAAGATTTACTTTCTCAAGGTTTTTTGCCATCAAAGCCTTTCTTTTCATTCAAAAAAATCAATTAAATTTAACGCTTGTTTTGAACAAATGTAGGATTCTTTGGCTACCTGTGACATCTGTTGGCAGCTACCCTTTAATATAAAGGGTTATATATTTTAGTCTCCTGATGCAAATTATCGCCTCTAACTCTACTGCAAGTTTTCCTTCCCAGTATTTCAGGAACATCATGCTTTTGAAACCCAAAGAAAAACTTCCTTTCAAAAGGGCATTGTTAAACTGAGCTTGATGAGGCTGATTGTTTTTATATAATGGCTTGGACACTGTTGTCTTATGATTTTACAGAATGCCTTTAGGGTTTCACCAACTCGAAAGGAAAATGACTTCATGGATGAAGTATGGACTTTAAAATATTTCCCCATACAGAACCAGGAGTTCAAATCCTTGTACAGTTGCCTAATTTCCTTTCTTTATGAGTCCAATGCATTGATTGCTGGGTAATCAATTGTTTCTGTGACCTTGAAATTCATCTTGTTAGACTCCTGAGCTCTATCACCTTGAAAGTGGGTCATCTAAATGCCTGTACTAGCAGTCCATAAACTTTTTTCCCAGCTGTTACTTATATACCATGGACTCTTATTAATAATTATCCAGTTAAGTTTTGCACCTTCTTCTTAAAAAATTTTTTTTGGCAAGTTATTTTTCCAATTGTTTGCACAGATTGTTGAAAAATACTTCACTCTTTCTTTCCCATCTGTTCCTAGTCCTTTTGCCTCTCCCTTCTCTCCTGCATAGCCTGGCTCTGATCTGGAGGACCTTGTCCACAAGGTAGACTTCCCAAGGACAGTGAAACCAGGGATGTATTTTCTTCAAACTAAAGCATTCATTCTGTTTTCTGTAACTCTTCCCTTCATCAATAAGAGTATAAAATCATATTATTTTTTGAACTTTTTTTCTATTTATTTTATTTATGGAACAAATACTGTTTATTGTAGAAAGTTTGGAAAATGCAGAGAAAGAAATGCTGCCGCATACAAAGTAAACCTGAAATCACATTTGGTAACATCTGGGTGCCTATTCCCTGTCTCATTGCTGTACATGCAATGTACAAAGAATAAAGAGTATTCCTCTGTTTGGGTGGTGGTGCTCGCCTTTTCTTCTCTACTGCTGGTCCAGACCAAGGAAAGTGGTTTGTTGGTAACATCAGAATCACCTACCTCGCTGGGTACAGCATTCGTTTGCTGTTTTAGATTGCATTTCTGTTTTGCTTGGGATGAGTACTGTCATCTACATGCCTGTGGAGTTACAACTTCCCACACACTTTATTGGCCCACAAACTACAGCTACTTCTGTCTGCCTCTCCGGCTCAACATTCCAGTTCCCCATTAGGACTGGCACCTTCGGCTGTAACTGAAATCCTCTATGAATGAGCTCTTGCCATTCCCTTCCCTGAGGGTGCTGCACCCTGTTTCTCAATCCCACAGAATCTTGTTCTGAATCACCAGGAACTTGAATTTGGCTTACTGATCTCACTCTAATATGGTACCTTCTTAGGGGATCCCCTAGCTGCTTCACTCTAATATGGTACCTTAGGGGATCCCCACAGATGCTCTGTCCTCTGCCTAGATGTCCTGAGAGTTTCATGTCGTCCCACATCAAGACTTAGTTCTCAGTCCAGGCAAGGTGGCTTATGCCTGTAATCCCAGCACTTTGAGAGGCTGAGATGTGATGATTGCTTAAATCCAGTAGTTCAAAGCCACCCTAAGCAACATAGAAAGATCTCGTCTCTACTGCAAATAAAAAAGTAATTAGTGATGCGTGGTAGTGCATACCTGTGGTCCCAGCTACTCAGGAGGCTGAGGCGGGAGGCTCATCTGAACCCAGGATTTGAGGTTGCAGTGAGCTATGATTGTGTCACTGCACTCCAGCTTGGAAGAGAGAGTAAGACCCTCTCCCCGTCACATCCTCAAAAAAAAAAAAAAAAAGTTTTCCACAATATTTTGGACACTGACTTGGCTCTATATCAGCTCTTTTAAATGTAATCCCCAAAATCCCAGCTTCTTCCCATCTCCCTCTGTTGCCTATGTCAGTGAGGTTTCGACATGCCTGTACAGCTATCCTGTCAAAGATAAGCAGTAAGGTCTATGCCATGGAAAGATGAGTCCTTAATAAACGGGGGTCCTTAATAGAGGGAGTCCTTAATAAAAGAAGTTTCAGCTGTTACCCCTGGCTGGTTATCCAGTTGCAGGAACTGGAATAACTTCTGGTCCCTTATAATTCTGAGGTTATTACGATTCAACAGTGATTGCCCTTCCTACTTCACAGGCAATGAAAAGTCTCTTGCTATGTTCCCAGTCCTGTGCAGAGCATGACTTGGTACACAGGTTTTGTGGTGTATTCATCATTTGAAAAAGGTTGTATCAGTACAAAAAGAGGTCAAAAAAATGAGTTGATCAAAATTGGCATATTTGATCATTTAAGTTGTATTGTCCAAATTATTTAAGTTACATAGTAATCCTGTTGCCTTCTGTGAGATGGTATGACAACTGAGGACATGCTTTGATTCACTGGCTGCAGTGCAGACTAGTTGGGTGTTCATTTGTTTTGTTTTTCGCGTGGAAATTTGAGTAACCACAAGAACAGCAACTGGATATTTTGCTTTGAATAGAGAGAATTCATTGAACTAAATGAGAAAACTGGGCTGGGTGCAGTGGCTCCCACCTGTAATCCCAGCATTTTGGGAGGACGAGGTGGGCGGATCACTTGAGGTCAGGAGTTCGAGAGCAGCCTGGCCAACATGGTGAGACTCCATCTCTACTAAAAATACAAAAAACAGCTG
Source organism: Papio anubis (assembly GCF_008728515.1). Classification (NCBI taxonomy): domain Eukaryota; kingdom Metazoa; phylum Chordata; class Mammalia; order Primates; family Cercopithecidae; genus Papio; species Papio anubis. Next base: position 105,347,641 of record NC_044985.1, on the reverse strand, counting down.
GGCGTAGTGGCGCACACCTGTAATTCCAGCTACTCGGGAGTCTGTGGTGAGAGGATTGCTTGAACCCAGGAGGTGGAGGTTGCAGTGCATGGAGATCGTGGTATATTGCACCCCAAACTGGGCAATAGAGTGAGACTCCATCTCAAAAAATAAAGAAAAAAGAAAACTGCCTTGTAAAGATGCACAAGTGCCAAGTGCCAATAAATGAGTATACCAACACATCTCCCTTCTTCTCTCTGCTCCCCTCCTCCACACCCTTCCAGCTTTCATTGTATTGGGGGATTATAAGTCTCCCTAAATCTGAGTGTTAATCCTGTGATCACTCCTACTCTGAAACCACCACTGGCACTTATTTATTTATTTATTTATGTATTTATTTATTTATTTATTTTTGAGACAGAGTCTCGCTCTGTCACCAGGGCTGGAGTGCAGTGGCGCCATCTCGACCACTGAAAGCTCCACCTCCTGGGTTTATGCCATTCTCCTGCCTCAGCCTCCCGAGTAGCTGGGACTACAGGCACCCACCGCCACGCTTGGCTAATTTTTTGTATTTTTTAGTAGAAATGGGGTTTCACCGTGTTAGCCAGGATGGTCTCGATCTCCTGACCTCGTGATCCACCCGCCTCGGCCTCCCAAAGTGCTGGGATTACAGGTGTGAGCCACCGCGCCCAGCCCACCATTGGCTTTTTAATATTAGCTCTTACTTCTATCACTACTACTCCTGTGACTACTCTGAGGTTACTGGGACCCTGTGTCAAAGCTCTAACGTCGGTGAGAGGAGTTTACACTGTATTTTAGGGTAGGTCTCCAAGCTGTTTCTTCGATTCTCCTTCACTGCTCTAAGAATCTAGCTGCTGTGCTTTTTTCCACACAATTTACCCTGCCCCGAAGGCCTTCTTGCTGGTCACAATTTTGCACATTCCACGTGGTTCTGCAGAAGCATCATTTTTTTCTTCTCTCTTCTAACTCCCACCAGCATTTTGATTGCATTCCTTCATGTCGCTTATACTGTGTAATGCCATTTTATTGAACTTTTTAGGGCACAGAGTACAGTATTCCTCAGTGAGTAAATGTTCTGCCACTTATTAGCTGTTTGACTTCAGGCAAATTAATTATTTTTCTCTGTCCTTGGTTTTCTCATATATAAAATGCAAGTAGTAATAGTACCTACAACATCAGCTTGTTGTGATAAGTGAATACATGAAACACACATGAATCGTGGCTGGGACGTAGGAATCACGCAATAAATATTAGCATTTACTCCTACTCCTGCTTCTGCTGCTGCTACTCCTGGATTGTCGTGGCCCTGTGTCAGGGCCTTGAACTTGGTAAAAGGAGTGTAGGCTGGGCTCTAGACCCCACTTTCCCCTTCAGTTGGATACTCTTGTTCAGTGAACAACCTGTACAACTATACATGGCATTCCTGTACCAGAATCTATGCGCTTCCCAGGCTAAGTCTATATTTATCTTTGCATTCACTATAGCACCTAAAACAATACAGTACATAGAGTCCTATTCAGTCCTTGCACGCCACATGTGATCATTGAAATGAACGAATAAACAAATGTAAAAATGTCTGTATGGTTTTATTTGTAAGCAGCCCATTGATTTTTGAAGCATACTCACCGAATACATCATGTATTCTCAGTGAGAAAGCAGTATGTGTCACCATCTTGTTATAATACTAGAAATGTCATAAATGTAAAGAGTAATTGAGTCTGAATTTTCTGCAGGTTTATTTACTAGATCAAAGAGTGACTTCAACTTTCAGTGCTTATTTTATTTGCCATCATAAACTTACGGGTTCGGTCAAATGCCAAGAAAATAAGTTAGTAATCTAAATTATGCAGATTCTGGCAAATTCTCTTTCTTTTGGGGGAGAAAAAAGAGAGAGCTTTGAGTTTTTATCTCATTTTAGCAAATCCAACTGATTATAATAGTAACAATAAAACTCTAGCAATTAATCTAATAGCTCTAGGCTGCTAATCATTCCAGAAAAGTGACATTACCCAGAATATGCTAGTTACTCTTGCTGCATGTCATTGATATATAATTCAATTGATTTTCACACTTTTTACATTCCAAAATGAAATACAACTTTTGTCATGTCACTAGATTGGAATTCTTTGACAATACATTAACATGCCAAAAATAATATTACACACAAGAATAATGTAGAAATAAATTACAGGTAGAGCAGTATCCTTAAGGAGATTTTCATTTGTGTCCTATAACAGAAGACTTATAACTCTACTCATACATCTATTTCATCCCAGTATGTTTTAGGCTCTTAGTTCAATTCAATAAATTACTCATTTTGCTACACACTCAGCACTGTGTCAGTTTTGCTGGGCAGTATACTTACACAAAAGAGTCGGTATAATTCTAAAGTATGACCCCTCTTTTTTTTAGCAAACAAATACAGAGACTTTCATGCAAATGAATCTTTGAAAAGGACAGTCTGGATAACTGTAAGGCTGCCACAACTTTTGTGGAAATGTTTTAGAACTGTCTTCTTCAAAATGTCTGGGGCTTTCTTTTTATTGATGATCTCCTCCTCCTCCTTCTTCATTGCCATCATCTTTGTCTTCCTTCTTCCTCCTTCTTCTTTTTGATGGAGTCTCACTTTATTGCCTAGGTTAGAGTGCAATGGCACCATCATAGCTCATTGCAGCCTTGAACTCTTAGGTTCAAATGATCCTCCTGCCTCAGCCTCCTGAGTAGCTAGGACTACAGGTGTGCACCACTGCACCTTGCTAAATTTTTAATTTTTTGTAGAGATGGGTGGTCTAACTTTGTGGCCCTGGCTAGTCCTGAACTCCTGGCTTCAAGCAATCTTCCTCCCTTGGCCTCCCAAAGTGCTCGCATTACAGGTGTGAGCCACTGTGCCAGGCCTGGGGCCTTCTTTTTAAACGTGCTTAGTTCTGAACAATTTTGTCCCTTAAGGTGGATTTAATTTTTGGAAATCAAATAATTCACAGACCAGGCTATTCATAAATGAGATCAGCCATACTGGGTAATATTGGGTTTTATTCAAGAACAATGAGTGATTGCGAAGTAACAGACTATTTTTAGGAGTGACTTTTAACTTGCTTTCAGTGTACCTTCAAGAGAAGTATTTGGAGCACGGAGAACGTAAGTGGAAGAAGAATGTGGAAGATCTCCAGCATTCTTGGATTTAGCTGTCAATCACAATGCTACTTCCATGAGAGAAGGCTTTGTTTGTTGGGCCTTGCTTGTTTTTTGCAGGACTCTCAGAGCCTAAAACTGAGCCTGACACATAGTTGTTATTGAAAGGAATAAATGAATGAATGGATTAAATGCAACAGTTCACAAATGCATTCAGAGTCCTATGGCATAGAGATTTCTCTCTTTCTCTTTTTGCCTTCATGGCATTAATTTAAAATAATTTATGTTATGGTCACTGTGTATTTACCTGATGAGAACTTGGCTTTGTGCTAAGCACTTTATTTTCAGTATTTCATTGTGTCACTACAACTTAGTGAAATAGTGACTGTCATTATCCTGTTTTCATAGATGAGGAAACTAAAGCCCAGAAAAGCTAAGCAGCTTGCCCAAAGTCACACAGGTAATAGACGAGGAGTCTGGATTCAACCTGCAAAGTCTGGCCACTCACCAAGCCTTCACCCTTAACTACAGATCTGGGCTGCTTTTCAGCACATCTTTGTTGTCCTGATTTGGTCATATTCTCACATTATGTTTCAATCATTCTAAACTGGGGATATAATAACCCCCTTTGAGAGATACGGGAATTGACCAAAGTACATTGTTTAGAGGGATTTTCTAAAGAATGACTTCATGGATGAAGCATGGACTTATTATTACCTCCTTACAGCCTCTGTCTCCAAATGTAATCACGTTGGGGGTTAGGGCTTAATTATTGGGAATTAATGAGGATTTGGGGAAACGTCTTTCAAGAATGTCAGGGTCTAGTGCAGAGCATTGTAAGGCAGGTAATCTGGAGGGCAGCCTTCAGTGAGCGGGTACGCACTCTAGTACAGGGATTAAAAACCATTTCTCATTTAAAGCCCACGTTTCAGGTCCAGGTGCGGTGGCTCACGCCTGTAATCCCAGCACTTTGGGAGGCCGAGGCAGGCGGATCACGAGGTCAGGAGATCGACACCATCCTGGCTAACACGGTGAAACCCCATCTCTACTAAAAATACAAAAATTAGCCCAGGTATGGTGGCGGGGCACCTGTAGTCCCAGCAGCTACTTGGGAGGCACAGAGGCAGGAGAATGGTGAACCCGGGAGGCAGAGCTTTGCAGTGAGCTGAGATTGCACCGCACTCCAGCCTGAGCAAGGACTCTCAGAAAAAAAAAAAAAAAAAAGGCCCACATACCCAAAAGGCCTATAATCTTCAGAGGAATACAATGCAAAAGGGTGGAGACTGTTTCAAATTTTTGTTCCAAATAATTATCTAATCTGATCATGGACAGCTTCCTTAGGCTGCCACGTTAGTTTCCTCATCCGGAAAATAGTTAACTGGACCAGGTCATCCACAGAGGTGCCAGCCAATAGTGTCAACAGGGTGTCTGATAAAGTGCTCTTTTGCCAAAGATAAGGACTATCTTTGTTGCCGGTTATCTGGAAAGGCTTCCAAGGAGAAGAGGAACTTGGTAAACTGTAGTTAAATAAAGATGGTAAAAGAGGAATGAATATCCTTTGAGCTAAGAAGAGGAGTTAGCTGCCACACCTTGGGGTTGAAGAGACTGGGTAGATAGGTAGGGCTGAGTTTTTAAATATTTTTGAAGAGCAGGAGAGGAGTTTGGTCTCCTCCCCTGGCTCGTTCATCAGATATTTCTCCTTTTTTTTCTTTTTCTTTTTTTTTTTGAGATGGAGTTCCACTCTTGTTGCCCAGGCTGGAATGCAGTGGCGCGATCTCGGCTCACGGCAACCTCCGCCTCCCAGGTTCAAGCAATTCTCCTGCCTCAGCCTCCCAAGTAGCTGGAATTACAGGCACACGCCACCATGCCTGGCTAATTTTGTATTTTTAGTAGAGATGGGGTTTCTCCATGTTGGTCAGGCTGGTCTTAATCTCCTGACCTCAGGTGATCCACCCGCCTCAGTCTCCCAAAGTGCTGGGATTACAGGTGTGAGCCACAGCACCCGGCCCAGATATTTCTTGATTGCCAGCTATCTTTCAGCCATTGAGAGCCACTGATCATGTAAGATTCTTTCGCTACTGGAGTTGGGAAAGATACTTCATCCAACCAAAGGGAATGTGCCCTTGATACGAAGATTCGTAATGTTTACCAAAAAATCTTTGTTCTACCACTTTAGGCATAGAAGAAGATAAGAAAAGCCTCAGAGTAAAGTTGACTTGCAGGTTATATTTAAAGGATGATTTGCTTTATTTGAACAAAAGGATAAAATAACAAATCAGTTGTTTGAAGAGAAAAAAAAGAAAAAAGGGAATGCCTTTGATTTGGCATGACTGATGCTTTATTGCCTTGTAGATAGGTGGTTTAGGGCAGTGGACAAGACATGATAATGTTTATTTAGATTTGGGATTTGGGACTGTTCTAGAAAGTCAATACATGGTTGTTACTTTTCGTAGCTATAAGAATGGCGTAAGATAACTTAGTGGAAGGTGAGTGCTTTCTGAGCTTTTCTGTCTGATGATGAACCCTAGTGGTTGCAAAAATGAGTTTATACATTAGAATCATTTGAGGTACTGATTACAAATGTACACTTTTAACATCAAGCTCCAAGACTTTGGAGTTTGGAGTCTGTGATCTGAATTTTTCACAAGCTCCTAGGAGGTTCTGATTAATTTAGCATTTAGGAATAGCATTTTGGAAGCCACAGGTAAACTCGTGTGTTGCCCATACCAGTAAGGCTGACTCTGGATGACACCGAGCTGAAAGTGATTTCCAGATCCCCTTGCTAAGTAAAGGATCCAAGAGAGATAATAGTGCTGCTTATTTATTTTTAACTTGATAAGATTGAAAAGGTCTGTGGGTCCAGTAGCGATGGAGAAAGTGCAGAACCTGCACCCCAAATTGCTGATGAAGTTAATCCCACACAGCTAGAAATTAACCAGTAGCACACATGCTTAGATTGGATGCTGTGAATATATGCTTTCTGGTCAATAAAAAAGTTAAATCATGTAGATGCTCAAGTGAAGAGCACTTCTGTCTACTGGAAAGGGGTGAGTTATTTACCTTTTTTTCCCTAGAAACTGGTTCTTGAGGTGGAAAAGCACCTGGAAGTACAACTACACAGAACTGAAAGGCTATTCAGTTTGATTATGGGCATAAAATTAAATTTTCAGCTAAATGTGACAGTCCTAGTAGAACAAAGAAGACCCAATCAAAAAGTTATTGACTATTGAGACTTTTAGACAGAGCTAACAAATTGACCGTGAGTTCCAGGGATAATCACAGCCTGGAAGTTGCTTATTCTCTTTCTTCTAAAAGGTAGGGAAATTCATACAACCACAGCCACTGTAGCCAGGCCAGGGAAGGAGGCCAATTTAGGCTGTTACCAGCATGTGCAAGATGCAGTTTTTCATTTGAGGGGTAAAAGCATTTCTAGGTGCCCACGTTAGAATTTGGAGCACTTGCAGGTAATAACAAAGCATTCTAATACAAGAAAAGACTATTTAGAGCAGCACTGGATGTGGATTAGCCAAGAAGATCCGCAGATCAAAATAGAATCTGGGCCAGAAACAGAGCAGACAAATTTTCCAGAGCCACTTATGGGTAACTGTAACACCAATGATTTACTAATTACAGGCATGTTTTTGCACAAATTCATTTTTTAGTAAGCAAGATCTACTTTATGCTACTTGCAGGCCATTCTTAAATCATTCTTTTGGGTATCCTTATAAAGACATCAGTTAAAAATCCCATCTGTTATCCTACAAGAGAAGTAGTTGGCATGATTTTTGAAATTGAGTGCCTGCCTACCTAGATTCAACAGATTAAATATGAATTATCAGTGGATAATTACCTAGGGCTGTTCTTATATGTATATTTTATTTCCTTAAGTGTGAAGCACATGTTGTGTCACGCAGATGTGGGAAGAGGTAACTCACAAGGATCTTTTGCCCAGAACTCTTCTGGCAGGGTGCTACTGGCTCTTCCAGTATGCCCCCAAGGTGGCAAAGAGTCTGCTGGTCAGTGTTATCCGGAAGTGAGAGTGGGATAGCCCTGGAGAAGGTTGTTTGGATTTTCATAAGGGAGAGATTCTCTCTCTGATCTTTATAATCTGAATCCTACCCTCACAGGCCTTTTTTTTTTTTTTTTTTTTTTGACACTAGTCACAAAATTAACAGTAAGGATGCTTTTGAAATCAGAACAATTTCCCTGGAGGAGGCACAGCCCCCGGTACCATCATTATTATATATGTTTTGAAACTCCATAGACTGGAACTCATTCAGCATGCTGTAATCTGTGTGTTTAGAAGCTGTATTGACTTTAGGAGTCACACAGATGGGTGTAGACCCGTGTTTCAACATTTTTCTTTCAGGGACACACCTTTGAAATTCTGCTTGGAACATATCAGCTTCCTCCTCCCTCGGAGTCATCAGCCACCTCAGTGAATTGCACATCTGCATCCTTTATTGATACATATGGGGGCAGGGGTGAGGGCGGTTACTGCCACTGTCTCTGTTTTCTCATTCAAATATTAGCAAAGGTCCACAAACAGAAATGGAGAAACGAGATTAAAGAAAACAGATTGTACTTATGGTAGGCTGTGACATATTTTGATCAATAACAACAAAAAAGTTTTTGGAGCTGTGGAGCTGCCTGATGGTAGGATAAATACTGGGTTTATTATAATGCATGTACATTGTTCAATGAAACTTTCCCATCGTTTTTATGCCAAGGCCATATGTACGGCTCAGATGAAATGTAACTGGCAATCTTTCATTGTTGTTGTTCTTTATTTACCTTTCTCTTTTAATCGTCTCCCTGTTCCAACTCTCAACAAATCACCCCCCAAAGCCAGTCATTAAACACAAGTGAATTCAAAGAGCCAAGGCAAGTCTGCCCAAGAGTGGCCGACTCCCCCTACAGAAGCCCAAGTCTGCCAACTGGGGGTCTTCACTCAGAGCCTGGTAGTAAAGGCTGCTGAGAATAAGGTAGTTTCAGAGACAGTCACCCGGCCCAGAGGGGCTTCTGCAACGGAGGCCCCTCAAAAGGGCTAGGCTGTGTGAGACCGGTGGCCATGTCAAACAGCTCTTTCCCGTAAGCATCCAGGAACTGAGTGGTGTGTACCCCTTACGAGGCCAAGCCTAAGGCACCAGCTACAGACAAGGTGCCCAGATGGCAGAAGGCAGCCCCTGGCCCGGCCAAGGCTGTGTGGATCTATAACAGCCAATTTTGACATGACCGCTTTGACTTTCACTCTGGTCTTCTGGGTTCTAAAATGTTGGTTCCTTAAGCAGGAACTAAAAGTTAATATCTGCCCTTGTGATGACTAGGAATTTGGTTAATTCATGTGCCTGCTTAGCAAATTAAAAGGGCCAGTAATCAGAACTAGAATGTTAAATCTCAACTGATCTGAGTTTTTCTCATCTTTTGATAGAATAAATTGAATTATCTGGCCGGGCACAGTGGCTCACACCTGTCATCCCAGCAGTTTGGGAGGCCAAGGTGGTCAGATTACCTGAGTTCAGGAGTTTGATACCAGCCTGGCCATCATGGTGAAACCCTGTCTCTACTAAAAATACAAAAATTAGCCACACATGGCAGCACGTGCCTATAATCCCAGCTACTCAGGAGGCTGAGGCAGGATAATTGCTTGAACCCTGGAGGCAGAGGTTGCAGTGAGCTGAGATCATGCCACTGCACTCCAGCCTGGGTGACAGAGTGAGACCCTGTCTCAAAAAAAAAAAAAAGTAATAATAATAATAAATTGAAATACCTGTGTGACAATTGCCTAGTGTTTGAAATTTCCCTTTTCAAACATCCTACCATAGATAAAGTATTTTATCTATATCTAGATACATAGAAATTATTTAGGTTGAATATATGTATGAGACAGAAAGATGGGCCGGTTTTTTTTTTTTTTTTTTTTGAGACAGAGTCTTGCTCTGTCACCCAGGCTAAGTCTAATCAGCCTCAGCTCACTGCAAGCTCCTCAGAGACTAATGTGCATTCTCCTGCCTCAGCCTCAAATAACTGGGACTTCAGGCGCCCGCCACCACGTCAGCTAGGTTTTTGTGGCATTTTTGAGTACAAACAAAGTTCCTGCGTGTTAACCAGGATGGTCTCGATCTTCGACCTGGAAGTGATCATGTTGACCTCCCAAAGTGCTGGGATTGCAACGAGAACCCACAGCGCTAACTGGTATAACTGTTTTTATCCTATTTATATTGGCTTTGTTCTTCAAAGAGAAAAAAAAAAAGAGTTTTTTAGATACTACACCAATGAAGAAAAAGGTATCATCTAGAAGCAGCCCTGAGATGAAAAACAAGTGTGCTTATTTATACAGGAAGTAGCTTTGCATATTTTTCCTTTCTGTTATGGTTCAATCTTGAATTAGAATGTCTTTTATTTTTCTACTTCCATTTGTGATTACTATGAAATTCCTCCCTAAGGGATGCCAGGAATTTTGTAAAAATTAAACAATGCAAAATTCTTTGAAAGAGGATTTTGAGTCCCAGGCATGCTGACTTTTTAAGCTCAAAAAGTACGCATGGCTTTTGCAAGCAGAAGCAGGTCCTAATGCTTTGAAGAATGTAAAATATAATCAGTATTTTGGAGGCATTGAAGTGGTTAATCTATTAATCTATACTAGGGTAATAAACCTACCAGTATAAACATCTGCTAACTAGAATTTGGAGTTCTCAGCTTACCTTAGAGAGAAAGTTTAACCTAATTCTGCAGTTTCAATACTAAGCATGGGTTCGATTTTTGTTGTTGTTGTTGTAGATCTGACTTGTCCTTGCTTTCCTGAGTAGTCTTAGAGCATATTTGTTTGCTGCAATTAAAGCAGCTGTAGTCTGATTATTTTCTTAACTTGATTGTAACTGGGTACACTTGGCTGATCATGTGACTCTCTAAATTAGCTGTTCTAAGTTAATTCCCAGGCCTTTGAGGTGTCAACTCTGTCCTCAGCCACTTAGAACTAATATTTGAAGGACTTCCAGGGTACTTGGAGGGGGAGGTGGTGGTGCTTAAAGCATCCCATTTGCCCACAGCACAGTGGAATAGTGCAATCTGGGCTGAGTGTAGGATGTGCTGATTTTTGGACTAAAAAAGCGCTGACCTCCTGCAGATCACAATGGCCTGCTGTGATTCTTCTCTTGTTTGAGGCAGGGCTACAGATACCCCCCCATGGAGCCAGAGAACAGAATTTCCTGTGACCCCCATACCCAAATCATCTACCCAAAGCCCTCAGCCCTCAGATTTAAGAATTCCTAGCCTAGTAGCTTTTTCAGGTGGTTTCTTTGCTCCCAAGAAGGATGTCCGGGGGGTCCATGGGCCCCCAGTTCCCCCAACTTCTTGCAGGGTGCTGCCCTGTGGCAAAGCCACCTCTAGCTTCATGCCTGGTGCAGGGATTCACCCATCCGTAAGTCCTCCAGCCCGTTGCTGGTTTGCTCCGTTCTAGAATTTGCTTCCTACTGCGCGCAAATGTTTCCTGTTAGAGAATAGTGACTGCCATCTCTATAATGGATAATGCCGAACATGACTGCAGATGAAAGTAACAGTGTGATCACATCCTTTCTCTTCCTGTTCTGAGGCATGAGTCAGTCTCCTTGCCTTAATGTTTATACAAATCCTTAATAACAAATAACAGCTGATGGCGACTTGCTGAGACATGTACAATAAGGAAAGAAATTACATCGTAAAAGATTTGGGCTTTGTCCCAATTTTTTTTTTTTTAAGAGAAAAAAAAAGAGCAGGGAGAGAGAACCTTGTTCTAAAAGCCAGTTTGTGCAACAATGTTCCTTTTTTCAAATCTAATGAGGTCTGATCCCCACAAGTATTATGATTTATTACCTACCCCTACTGGACTGTTTGCGTTGGGTGTTTATTATTTAGATATTCGGTTAACATAACACTTGAAATAATTTCGGTTTCTGAATCTGATTTTCTCCCTTTTTCGTGGGTGGTTTTGTGGTAGGTCGGATATCCTCAGATGAAAATACTGACATGAGAGTCCTTTTTCTGTTATCAGTGTTCTGTCTTCATGTCCAGGAAAATATACTCATGGGTTTCCTCAAATGTAGGGGGAAAAAAAAGTTGTTTATTTTGTGTCTAAAAGCTCCATGGTGTCACATCTAGAAACCCTCAGTGTTGCAGGCTGGTGATTCATACTCCATTGTCAGCAGCGTTGCAGAGTGTTGTACTAAGGCTACTACCGTGAACGAGCTTATGCCCTTCAGCACCGTCTCAAATTTGTTTTTAAGTCCAGGCGTAAAGATAACATGTGATGATGACCTCTCCATTTATTTGGAGTCACAGATTGGATACCGGAGGATCTCAAAGCATTAGGTCAAAATAATTAACTCGGTCTGCAGAGTAATCAACTCCCTCTCTGCCTGGATGCAACAGATTTGTAAACTGGTTTTAAAAGCTAGGCGTTTTCCATGGGTACAAGTCAGCGTGTTTAGGTGTGGAGAGAGTTGGCAGCCCGCAGGGAGGGGTGGCTGTTTCCCAGAAGTCACAATTCCTGGTGGAGAGAGGAAACCGTCTACTCAGTTTCCCTCCTGCGCTATGTGAATGGTGACCGCCCCTTCTCCCAGCCTCTCCAGCCTTCCTCAAGGTGGGGCAAAATCAGCCCCCTGCAGCAAAGTCCCTTTCCTTCCTTCCTCTGGAGACCTGGAATTTTTCAGTGCTTTCATTCCTGAACATTTTTGAAATCCTTTTTTTTTTTTTTTCTGATAGCAAGCAACAGTGTCATGTGTGTAAATTACAGAAAATTTAGAAAGAATAGACTCTTGCAGTAAAGGAAACCATCCACAATCCTCTCACTCACGGAAAACATTTATTACTGTATTGTATGTACTCTTGGAGTGTTTTTAAAAATTTTTTCTTTAAAATTTTTTTGGTATATACATAGATTTTTTTTTTTTTTTTTTTAATGATCCATGCATCTGATGTCTTTGAGGCCTATAAATGCCACTTTGATCTTTATCTGGTTGTGTCAGAGAGTATGTCGGACAGAGGATAAGAGGATGCCTTTAGTTGTGTGGGCCGTTTATTTATTTGAAATCTGGAGTGTAGCCTATTTGGTGATGGCACAGGAGAGCATGGAAGCCAGAAGCCAAGGCTAAGAAATGTATAGAAATGGCATCAGAGGATGGGAAAATGGTGTTACGGAAGCAGCATAGGATCTAGAATCAGAAAAGCCAGTTTCTGCCCCTGCTGGCTGGGTAATTTCCCTGAAACTCAGTTTCCTCATCTGGGAAAAAGGAGAACTCCTACCTTACCGGGTTGTATTGATGATTCAGCTAATTAAATGAGGTACTGTTTAGGAAAATGCTTTATAAACAAGCACTGCAAGACTCAGATAATAATATTATAATGAAAAGGTTGTTCAGACATGGTGTGGTGATTCAAAGGGAATAAGGTTAAGGTGAGCAAGTTGGTAGTTGGGATTTATAGCCTTATGTACATGAGCAGAGAAAACAAATTGGCTGCTCGAATTTTGTTGCTATTGTTGTTGATGATGCATCTAATGGTTAATGTACACTTTCTGTTTAAATGGTTGCCGAGCCTGGATTATTACTAGGGAGGCAGCTTAGCGAGGCTATTATTTGCTATTTTATGCTGGTCACCCTGTCTTCTTGAGTCTGTGTATTTTTTACTCAATGAGTACATTCTCCCGTAATGCTAATATGTTTGCTCTTTCACCTAAGAGACGCTTATCAGACTTTTACTATGGATTACGGGCCTCTGTATCAGGAATCGTGCTGCATTTACACAAGAGAGAATGAGACAGGCATAACTGTGTTTTAAACAACAGATAAGGTTTGTCTGCTGTGTGCACAGAGAAGGGAGGGGAGGGGAAACAGCAGGTTGGGGGGTGGTTAGGTAGGGGTGGGGCCTGGGAAAGATGTATAAACACTTCTAACTTGTGAAAGAATGTCTTTGTCCCTGCTCATGAGCCTCAGAAATTGGGGAAATATTAAAAGGAGGGGTTTGCAGGGCAGCTCCTGAGCTCTGGAGTCAGATTGCCTTGGACTCCACCCTGCTCCTCCGGTTCCTTAACCATGTGACAGATAAGTTCCCTCATCTCTTTGTTCCTCAATTTCCTCTTCTGTAAAATGGTAATAATAATACAATGCATCTCATCAGGCTATTGTGAGATAAATATAAACCGTTGCTATCTTCAGAACTGATCCAGCCCACGGTTATGTTGAATCTTTATGAAGGATTTGAGAAGGTGGCCCTGACACCCCCTCTTGCCCCATTGTCTGTAACTGCCCAGTGTCGGGCAGACCCCGGTGGACCTCCCCAGTTGCTGGGGCCGGGGCCTCCATACTCATCTGTAAATGACCAGGTGACAATGAGAGTGGACTCTCAGTGGGCTTCTCACAGGAGCCTCTGTTGTATGGGGCTGAATCATTGTTCTATATCTGGAGATTGTGAAGGTCTGTCCAGGGCATCTTTTGAGGGACTGTGTGTATCTATTTCAGCTACCTCTTTAGTTTTCTATTTCTCCTTTTCTTTTCCCTTCCTCTTAATATTTTCTGATGAGACTCGGCAGGTGGATATGTGCACGTGGACATTAATCAGAGGCACTTGTCATTCTGAAGAGGTCTCAAGAGTCGAAGAGGGTTATTAAGGAATCCTCTAAACCAAGAGAACATGGAGCATGTTGAATTTATCCAATTTCCACAGTGTTCTAGTTTATTTCTATGTTGTTGTAATGACAAAGTGGTAGATTTAGATTTTTTTTTTTAAGACAGAGTCTCACTGTGTTGCCCAGGCTGGAGTGCAGCGGTGCAATCTCGGCTCACTGCAAGTTCCGCCTGCCGGGTTCACACCATTCTCCTGCCTCAGCCTCCCAGTAGCTGGGACTACAGGTGCCCACCACCACGCCCAGCTTATTTTTTTGTATTTTTAGTACAGACGGGGGTAGATTCAGATTTTAGTACTGCTCATTTTAAACATGTGTTTATGTGTCAATTTTTTAATATTATTTATTTATTTATTTATTTATTTATTTATTTGATACTGAGTCTCGCTATATCCCCCAGGCTGGAGTGCAATGGCGTGATCTCGGCTCACCGCAACCTCTGCCTCCCGGGTTCAAGCGATTCTCCTGCCTCAGCCTCCCGAGTAGTTGGGGTTTGTAGGCGCTCGCCACTGCGCGTGGGTAATTTTTGTATTTTTAGTAGAGAGGGGGTTTCACCAAGTTGGTTAGGCTGGTCTGAACTCCTGACCTTGAGAGACCCGCCCATCTCGGCCTCCCAAAGTGCTGGAATTACAGGTGTGAACCACTGCACCCAGCCATGATTTTTTTTTTTTTTTTTTTAACACTAGGTGTGTTGTTTCCTAAGCACACAGGAGAAAGGTGGAGACCTTTGAGGCATGTGTGTATCATGCTCATGACCTTCGAGGCACACATGTATCCTGCCTGCAACCTTCAAGGTGTGTGTGTGTCATGCCGGCGACCCTGGAATTACACTGTCTTGCTTCAAATCCTGACTCTCACTTATTAGCTGTATTTACTCAAGCAACTGTCTAACTGTATATGCCTCAGTTTCCTTAGCTTAAAACGGGGATAATGTGTTTCCTTATTCACAAGAGTGTCTTATGTATTTAGTATGATTATGTATATAAAGTGCTGAGCCATAATTCTTCAATATATATTAGTTATAATTATTTTTGAAATGCAATAAACCTCAGTTGGACTCCTGCTTTGGCCATGTAACCAGTTGGAACCTTTGCTAAACTTCAGTTTTTTAATCTAGAAAATAAAATGGGAAACACAGTATCTAATTCAGAGTTATCAAAGAATTATATACTATTTCTATCACTCTGGAGATAGAAAAGTACTAAAAGTACTCAGTAGACCCTTTCCTCTCCTCCCAGCTTCTTTTCTTGGCAACGTTTTCTTTTTTTTTCAGAGAATCTCAATTCTTCCTTGTAAGAGATATAGGCTCCAACTTTCTGTTTCCTGGAGAGGACTCAGGTAGTGGTGTATTGAGTGCTGGTGCCAAGTACTTTGTGGGCAGTTTCTTATTATTATTCCTCACTTAGTATCAACCCCATTTTGCTGAGGAAGCCACAGCTGAGAAATAAGAGCCACATCTCGCCGCTCTCTCAAGTGGCAGCAACATCATTCAGTGTGTTTGTCTGACTGTCGAGCCCGTGTCTAACCACTGAGTCGTTCGTCCTCCATCAGATCAAACCTGGGAAAGGCGTGATAGTGAGCGTCCCCACTGCCGGAACTAATGACGCTGAATCAAGGACATATCCATCTCTCCCTCCCTTTTATCTTTTTTAACCGAAAGGAAATTTACGGAGCATATGATAACTCATTTTCCTCCACAGCTCTACTATCCAGACCACGAGTCAGAAAATTAACCTTTTAACTTAATCTGTATGTTTTGCGTTGAGTCTCACACCCGTTTTCATCTGCCTAAATGGGGAGTTTCACGCAGCTTGATGGGTGTCCTCTCTGCGCTCACATTGACGGAGACAGATGACTTGCAGCTGCTCTACCCTGAGGCCATTGTGAACACCGTGGTCCTTGACAGATTGGTCTAGTTTACATCGTCAATTTTTATCACATTCTTTTATGAAATAGAAATTTCTATCATGGGCATATAATTTGGTGAGCATTGAAAATAGTAAACTCTTTCAAAAGGCTATAAAATTACATATTTATAGATTTATAAAAGTTGCCTCTTTTTTTCTCTCTCCAGCACTCATTCCAGGTAAATAATAGGGTACTTTTGAGAACTTAGGAGTTATAAAAATATAATTGTTACTTTGAAAACTTCGTTTTAAATCTCTGAATTAGGAAACACATACCTTAAGTATGAGCATGTCTATTTTAATTCATGAGCAGCAGCCGTGCTGCAGCCATCACATCAAGGTTTTGGGTGCTAATAAGCATCAATTTTGTGGCAACTAATCCAGCTGGTGTTTAGTAATGTGAATTGACACGTGAGATGTTTTTATATGTTGTATCTTCCCAGGTTAAGTAAAGCCATTACAGCATATTTGCACCTTATGTAGATGGTTAAGCATTTGGTAAATTCTGAAAGGTCACTAAGTACAATGTACTTCCTTGTCTTTCCTAATTTGCCTTTTCATTTGACATAGGCTTTGCTAGGAAATTACAGCCGCTCTTCCCAGGTGACACTCATCCCCATGTAGTAAGTCTAACTGGGTGGGTTCTAATGACTTCTACTAAGATTTAACGTGGCCCAATCACTGCCTACATCCTCATTCTCATTTCAGCAAAAAGTCCTGAAAAGATAGGCAAACACTGGAGGAACCATGGAGACATGTAATTTGCCACTTTCCCTCTTGACTGTACATAGGTGATTATGCTTTCTCAAGTTTCTCTTGTTCTTTTACCCCGAAGCCTAGCATTAAAGGGGTACTCAGGCAGTATCTGATGGGTTTGCTACTGGTGCTAAGAAGTGGAGTTAGCATCCGGCGGGAGAGGAGGCAGCACACACAAGTGGCTGGACATCTTTGCCCTGGAGTTTTCTCTTGGCATCTGACTTCTGTTCTGCTACTTCATGAACTTTGCATTGCCCTCTGCCAGTCCAGCATGATTTGGGTGCCTCAGTTTTCTCCATTGGGATATATCTCATTTTTTTCCTTTCCTTCAGAACATTTCTCACCACAAGGCATTTTAGATATATTTGTTTTGCTTTGTTTCTTTCCACTCCCCTCTTCTTCCATCAATTTAACAAAACGGGTTTGAATTTATCCCAGCACTAGGGCATTGTCTGACACATACCAGGTGCTCAAAAACTATTCTACTGAGGGCCGGGCATGGTGGCTCATGCCTGTAATCCCAGCACTTTGGGAGGCTGTCATTTGAGGTCAGGAGTTTGAGACCAGCCTGATCAACATGGTGAAACCTCGCCTCTCTTAAAAATGCAAAAAAAATTAGCCAGGCATGGGGGCACATCTGTAATCTCAGCTACTCGGGAGGCTGAAGCAGGAGAATTGCTGGAACCTGAGAGGTGGAGGTTGCAGTGAGCTGGGATCACACCACTGCACTCCAGCCTGGGTGACAGAGGGAGGCTCTGTCTCAAAAAAAGTTAATAAAAAATATTCTGGCCAGGCACAGTGGCTCACGCCGGTAATCCCAACACTTTGGGAGGCAGAGATGGGCAGATCACCTGAGGTCGGGAGTTTGAGACCAGCCTGACAAACATGGAGAAACCCCATCACTACTAAAAATACAAAATTAGCCAGGCGTGGTGGCACATGCCTGTAATCCCAGCTACTCAGGAGGCTGAGGCAGGAGAATTTTTTGAACTTGGGAGGCGGAGGTTGTGGTGAGCCGAGATCACGCCTTTGTACTCCAGCCTGGGCAACAAGAAGGAAACTGCATCTCAAAAAAAAAAAAAAAAAATTATTGACTAAATATATTAGCCAATTAAAAATAGCCCCTACTTCTTAGCATTGTTGGGGGGATCAAAGGAATTAATGAAGGTGCACATAGAGAGCCCCAGTAACTACTTGCTATTCTTATTACCCAACCTATCGCCAGTGTTGTCTTTGAGGAAGGTATATTGGCAGTTCTGGGGTTTTCAAATGCTGCATGATGACAAACAGTTTAAAAAAATTTCTTGGCTGGGAGCAGTGGCTCACGCCTGTAATCCCAACACTTTGGGAGGCTGACGCAGGCGGATCACCTGAGGTCAGGAGTTCGAGACCAGCCTGGCCAACATGGTGAAACCCCGTCTCTACTAAAAGTACAAAAATTAGGCAGACGGTGGAGCACACCTGTAATCCCATCTACTCAGGAGGCTGAGGCAAAAGAATCGCTTGAACCTGGGAGGCAGAGGTTGGGTTGCTGTGAGCCGAGATCACACCACTGCACTCCAGCCTGGGCAACACAGGGAGACTCTGTCTCAAAACAAAACAAAACAAAACAAAAAGTAATAATAGGATTTTATTTTTATTGTTGCCTTTGTTTTATGGCAAGTTGCTTTTGACATATCAAGAACATCATAATTGAACTCTCAGAAGGTAAAACTCATAAAAATGAAGCATAAGTAAATGAAGTATGGGAAACCTTGTTGGAACACGTTTTGGGGTGAGAGTGGGAATTTATTAGGTAAGCCAGTTCTGTTTCAGAGACCCCAGTTTCACCCAGTGTTCAAATCTCTGTAATAATGAGTGGTGGCGTGTCAAGAATCTGTTGCCTAGGTTGGTCATTGCACAGGTGTTTTTAGCTAAGTTTTTGATTCATTGTGCCTTTATACACTGGACCAATCCTACAGCTTACCTTCCATCTTTGTCACTTCCCTTGTGCAGCTCTCAAAGAATTCACACATATGTGATATTGACAACCCAGAAGTCTTCTTCCAAGCCTCATTTTCCTTGATACCCTACCTGATGTTTGGAAATTCTGCTTTGTCTTGGGTTTCTTCATGTACCATCCCAGTTCTTCGACGATGAATGTAGCATTATCTGTAACATTGGGCCTCAGATTTCTCTGGTGCCTCACATGTACAATGGGCATAACTGCCAATGTCTATGTCAAGAGAAAATGGTGAGAATTAAATGAGAATGCATATTCAGGTGCCTGGCCTAGTCCCGGGCAGTGCTCAGTAAATGCTAGTTCCTTTTTACTCTGTATTTCTGGTCTATTGGGGGTTTTTGGTTTGTTTATTTGTTTTTGTTTTTTTATTGAGATGGAGTCTTGCTCTGTTGCCCAGGCTGGAATGCAGTGGCATGATCTTGGCCCACTGCAACCTCTGCCACCTGGGTTCAAGCGATTCTCATGCTTCAGCCTCCTGAGTAACTGGGACTACAGGCACGTGCCATCATGCCCACCTAATTTTTTTCTTTTTAATAGAGACGGGGCTTCGCCATGTTGGCCAGGCTGGTGTCGAACTCTTGATCGCAGGTGATCCGCCTGCCTCGGCCTCCCAAAACACTGGGATTACAGGTGTGAGTCATTGCTCCTGGCTTGGTTTGTTTGTTTGTTTTGTTTTTTTAATTCCGTATTCTCCAATTACCTCTGATATATGGTATTTCCAAGATTCTTTCTTAAACTTTTTCCTGAATCTACAGTTCACACACTCCTGTGACTCTTACGCTTTTGGCAGATATTTTCCAAATCTCTGCCTCTAGTAGTGCTGACCTCCAGACCTGTCTCTCCAATTGCTTCCTGAACATCTCAACTCAAACATATCATGACCCACAGCTGACCTCATGCCCTTCCTTTGGAAACTGACATGTCTTCCTGTCTTCCCTATTTTGGTTATAGCATCTCTGCTGTCTCTGGCATTTGGTCTGGGAAACTTAAGTCCAGGTTCAATTCTACTTTTTAAAGTATCCTGTAACATCTAAATGGAAATGAGATCCTCCTGTTGCACTGGTCTTGGATAGAGCTTTCTTCCTTTCCTTACTCAAGGGCAGGTTTGGAATGAAGTTGGATTCTAGAAGTTGGATTCTAGAAGTTAGGCCAAGCAATAATTAGTTCATTGACATTCACAACAGTAGGTAATAGAGTCTGAGGGTTGAGAATAGGGAAGAATTCTTACAAGAATTTTCCTTGGGTTAACACTATATGATCCAAGCCTTGTTATGTATGAAACAATCAGAATTTCGTAATTTCTGTTTCTTCAAAAAGTAGTTTTAAATGTTGTTTTCTAAAAAGCGTCAAAGGGGGCGCAATATAACAAAACATAAGTCATAGCCAATTTCAAATGCATGCAGATCCTACTGTTGTTAACAAAATGCAAATATATTTTAAAGACTTATTGAATGTGTAGTAGCCTTTTGTCATTCTATACTTTTACTAAAAATTCATGCTAAAAGTGCAACTGTCAAGGGGGTTTCATGAAACTCTTGTGATGTTATATTATGAAACATGAATTTCAAGAATGATTGATGATTTTCATTTGTTCAGCATCACCAGCTCATAGAAAACAAAATCAGAGATTACGTGAATTTTCAAAAATAAGATGTAGGGGAAGAGAAAGTAAAACTGAAAGTCTCAAAACACTTGGCTACTAAGTTTAAAACTTCTACTTCCTAAAGTTACATCTATTATATGTAAGATAAGATAATAGGCACTGTCTGTGTTTGTCTCTCTCTCTCTCTCTCTCTCTCCAGCCCCCCCTTCCCCCTCTCTCTCTCTCTCTTTCTCTCTGTGTGTGTGTTTGTATGTGTGTGGTTAGAGGAAATAAGTCTTACATTCTGGGTCTACCAGTTGCCTACTGGATAATAAAGTAAATATATGTTCAAATAAACATATATGTATTTGTATACAGAGGTGCTGCGCATACAAAAAACGTTTGAATTCTGATTCCCACATGTAGTAATGCTTGATGGAAAAGGTAGTGGCTGATTTTAGGCTGTGAAAAGAGGATAAAATTTCATTATTTGTAGGTGATGGGAAGTGTTTAAAGAACAATCCAAGTGAGAACAACTGGCAGTCTGTCTGGTTTGACTGAAGTGCAGAATGTTTGAGGGACACATTGGGGCTGGCTATGAGAGGCCTTGAGCTTCTTTGTTCTTCTGGTTGAATCCTGTGGTATATACAGTGGGGGTCATTGAAAGATTTTCAACACAGAATGACAAGATCAGCATGAACATCATACTTTTTAAAAATTACACAAAATGGGTGTTTAAAAGTTAATTTTACATTTTGATAATGGTCAGTAAACGAAATGAGAAAGGAAGCAAAAGAGAAAAGAAGAGACACCAGGAAACTACAGAGGAAGTAAAGAGATCTTAGTCCAGAGGGAGAGAAAGGGCAAGGCTAGGACTCTACGTTGCATTGGAGGTAAACTGCTTTTGTTTATTTGGGCTGTGAGTATAGAATGCTTCTTTGCCTTGCATTTGAAAGGCTGATTTGGTTATTCTACCACTATGTATAGGCCTTTTTAATGTTCTTTGTTTCTAAACCCTGAGTAGCTCCCTTGCTAGGAGATAGTTAGTTGTAGGGCTGACTTTGAGTGGCGGTGGCAGAAGCATTAATATCATCCACGAGCAGAGTCTCCCAGGTAGCATGTCCTTACATTAGGTTGGTTGGTGCAAAAGTCATTGCGGTTTTTGCCACTGAAAGTAATGGCAAAGATCGCAATGACTTTTGCAGCAACCTAATAGCTGGAGCAGAGGAAAAGAAGTTCTGTTGGATTCATCTGAAGAGCTGAAGGAAAGGAACTGGGTTTTCTCACTGTTAATTGCCCCTTTCTCATCTCAACCTGGCTCCTTTCCTCAGATTCTTGCTTTGGAATCACCATCTGTTTTCCACTCCACAGAGCTTTGGGAGGAATGTCAGCTCTGTTGTCTCCGACTTAAGGTCCAAATGCCCCTTTTCAGAAACTGTCCATCATCTAAAGTTCGACGAGAAAACTTGGACTTGCTTTGCGGCCATAAGACCCTAGCATTCTCAGATTTCCTGTAGATTAGGTTTTGTTATATCCTGCCTACTTGAGTGCTTTAAAAAAAAATGTTGAAAACTACATTTATAGCCACCCTAGCTGTTGCACTGCACTGTTTTTTGGTTAAAACATGCACCTGCTTTGTTAGTAAAGGAATCTTTGCCAAGTGAATTGTATGTGGGAGGGTGTGACTAACTCTGCAAAGGGACTTATCTCTTATCCTATCTGCCTGAGCTCCCAAGGCTGCCTTTGATAAGATTTATTTCTTCTCCCACCAGCCCCACCCCTCCAACCTTTACTGCTATCTTTCCTCTGAAAATTATTCGTATCTAAATATTTTAACTTTTCAAACCTACTCTGCTCTCTGTGTTTGTTAAGTGATCTCAACCTTCCCCTGGGAGACAAGTGCTCCCAAGCAAGAGAGCATTACAGTTCTGCCTCCCCTGCTCCTCCCACCTTTTAAGTATTATCAGCAGACCTGCTTGCTTACCCCCGTTAGGATTGTGCTGTTTCCTTTTTGGCAACTTTCAGCCAAGCCCATAATGTTGCAAGGCTGTTTGAAGGGAAATGTAAGTCACAATGGCAAGAAACATAGAAACAGAAAACACAGGAACAGAAAAAGAAAAGTAAATCTGAAATGGTCTTTGTACAGCTTGGTTCACAGCAAGGAGTGGTCTGAGTTGCTCTCTGTGTTTAGACATTTAGATGCTAAAGGCAACTGTGTCATCATTCATTCATTCATCTGTGTACTTAGTCTACATATTTGTGGTGAGCAGCCATCATTACAGGTCCCTGTACTAAATGTTAGAGATGTCATAGTAAACAGGATGGGCGTATTTGCGACTGCTATGGAGCTAAGAGTGTGTTCTGCAAAGGGAGATAGACAAGAAACCTCAAAACACCCCAGTTCATGACTGAATTACGGTTGTGCAGAAGGAGCAGGTAAAGAGCGGGGTCTAGGGAAGAGAGATTTCCTAACCTAGACTACAGGCACCAGGAGAGGATTCTTCCTTCTTACAAGCTGGGGGTGAGGACCATTTTGCATTGGAGGATAAGGACTGAGCTCTTCACAGAAGCAATGGAGAGGGGAGGGGGAAGCATAGACAGTTTCAGATCTGAATAAATCCACTCAACTTCTCAGTTTTCCTGAAAACCGACTACCTATTTTCTGCCTCCCAATTAGATGAAATTCTGTTCTGGGAGGAAACAGGAAAGTAAAGACCTCATTTGAAAAACAACACTGCGCTGCCCACACCAGAAGCTACCTAATGTCAACCTGAAGCCTCATAACTCATTTACTTCAATGGCTGTTGACAAACTCTTGTCAGCTGCAACCTTGGTTCCGGTTTGAATCACGCTCAGGAAGCTGGCCCCTCGGCTGGCTTCCTCGAGTCAGTGGGTGCTGTCATGCAGCTGCTATCAAGGTGTGGCCTACCTGTAAGTGGTCAGGACCCAGGGCCTGGTGACCAAGCCTCATCAGAGCTGTTGTGATAGCACATGCGGGTGGCATTCTTGAGCTGGGAAGTGGTGGCCCAGTCTGCTTAAGTAGATGTAGACATGACTCATTTGGAAGGATACAGCCAAGGGGAAAATCAAAATTTGCTTTGTATGTCACTTGTTTGGAATCTTAAGTCCACTTAAAAAAAAAAAATCCTGCAACCGTGAGGAAGAGCAGAATTAGTCCTCCATGTCACTTACTTGGAACTCCCGGCTCGCCCTCCTCCACCCTGGTCCAGGTGGCCATGCCCTCTGTGCTGGATCTCAACAGCCTCCTTACAGGTCCGCTGCTTCTAATCATACTTCCTGTCATCCACATTCCACCAGCAGCCAAATGAATCTTTTGCAAATTTCTATCAAATCATATTGCCATACTGAGAATGAAAACTAAACTCCTCACTGAGTTAAGGGCCTGTGATGTGGCCCAGGATAGCCACTCCGATCTCAATCTTGGCGTGCCTCTTGCAACATTTCCTAGCAACAGTAATCTTCTGTCTGTCTAATACATGCTTACCGCAGGCCTTCTGCAACTTTCTCTTCTTCCTGGCATGCTTTGCCATGTAATCTTCACAACTGCTGGCCCTTTATTAATTGGGATCCTCTATGAACCACCTTCCCAGCCCCATCCTCAGTCTCTCATATCACCAGGTTTATTCTGCTCTACAGTTCTATCCCTGCCAGCAGAATGTGTGCTCTGTGGAAACACAGGCAGTGCCAGTCATCTCTTCCCTATGTCAGGCACACGTAGGTGCTCGGCGATACATGCGGATGAAAGAACCTCCACACCGTAAAGCAAAGACATTTGTTTCCCTTCAACCTTCCTTCCCTCTCTTTTCTGATCTGATTTTTAGTAAGTAACAAAAAGAGCACAGGAGTGCTTGGGAATCTCTGCTAAGACAGGTAAGAGAAATTTCAGTAAACAGTTTGGAGGGTGGATTTATTTGGAGAAAAAAAAGTACCTTGCTGACAGTCCTAGGGCTGGAAAAGTGGTGGAGCTCAGGACCTGAGCTCCATAAATGAATCTGCACCAGTCCTGGAAGGAAAGATAAGCGTACCGGACTAATGTGCTAAATGGCATTTGAACTGAATTGTAAGTGACTTTGGAGTTTATCAAAGTCTCCTAGGTTATTTCAGAATCACTGAATCTAGGTCGTGCACGGTGGCTCACCCCTGTGATCCAAGCACTTTAGGCCGAGGCGGACCGATCACCTGAGGTCAGGAGTTCAAGACCAGCCTGGCCAATATGGTGAAACCCCGTCTCTACTAAAAATACAAAAATTCACCTGGCGTCGCAGCAGACGCCTGTAATCCCAGCTACTTGGGAGGCAGAGGCAAGAGAATCACTTGAACCTGAGAGGCAGAGGTTGCAGTGAGCCGAGATCGTGCCTCTGCACTCCAGCCTGGGGGACAGAGCAAGACTATGTCTCAAAAAAAAAAAAAAAAAAATCATTGAATCTATCAGATCATGGGAACAGTATAGACTTGGGATTTTTGAGGATTAAAAAGAGATATTTTAAATTACTTAGTCTGGTACTCTTAGAGGAAACTGATGCCTCGAAGCCTTAAATTGTTAAATGTCAAGAATGGAATCCAGGTCCCCTTTTCACAGAGCCTGGCCTCTTCTCAGTCCTTGTATTTCAGCCATTCACTTCCTCCATTTCTGCATAGCAGGGAACGGATTCCTGGGTGTGCTTTTGACAGGAGAAGTGTAACCTTAACACAGCCTTGAGAAAAACAGCTTCACTCTGTTCATGAAGGTGATCATCCATCTGCCAAAATGTTTAATGCTATGTTTTGTTTCGTTTCTTCTTTTCCTGGGGGAAGGATTTATGACTTCATCCTTTTTTTTCCCCCTTTTTTTTCCCCCTTCAAATCTGAGCCACTTTAGAAATGATCCTGCCTCAAGACTAGGGGGGAAAAATTCCTGTTTTAATAAATAAAACATAGATCTTCCTATGGTCTGCTTTCCGGGCACAAAAGAGATCTATGTCTTTTATTATTATTATTATTTTTGAGACAGGGTTTTGCTCTGTTGCCCAGCACTGCCACTGCCAGTGCTCTAGTGCAGTGGCACAATCACGGCTCACTGTGGCCTTGATCTCCTGGGCTCAAAGGATCTTCCCACCTCAGCCTCCCCAGTAGCTGGAACTACAGGTGCATGCCACTATGCCCAGCTAAGTTTTAAAAATTTCTCTTAGCGACAAGAGTCTCACTATGTTGCCCAGGCTGGTCTCAAACTCCTGGACGTAAGCAACGTTCCTGTCTCAGCCTCCCAGAGTGTTGGGATTACAGGTGTGGTAAGCCACCCACCGTGCCTGGCGCGGCCAGGATCTACTTTTGATTGTTGATTAGGAGTACTTTTTAAAGTAATTTTCAACTGTTTTGTGATGTATGAAAAGGAAGACTAATTAGCAAGGAGATAGCAAACAATGTTTCTTAAATTGAGGTAGCTCGGCCGGGCCCTGTGGCTCATGCCTGTAATCCCAGCACTTTGGGAGGCCAAGGTGGGCAGATCACCTGAGGTTGGGAGTTCGAGCCAGCCTGATAAACATGGAGAGAAACCCTGTCTCTACTAAAAATACAAAATTAGCCATGCATGGGGGCGCATGCTTGTAATCCCAGCTTGAACCCGGGAGGCGGAGATTGCGATGAGCCGAGATCGCGCCATTGCACTCCAGCCTGGGCAACAAGAGTGAAACTCCATCTCAAACAAACAAACAAAAACAAAAACAAAATAATTGAGGTAGCATCATGTAAATAGAATCCTAGAAAAAGTTTTCAACTTCCCATGCCTTTCACAGTCATTTTTGAATGTTGGTCTAGAGATCTGTTTGGGATGAGTAAGATTTTTTTGTACATCTGAGATAAATTTAGGTTGTTAGTGACATGCTGTTCTTTTGTATTTGATAATAAGCCTGATCTGTTTCTCTTGCTTTCTTTAAATGGGTCGGTTCTGGCTTACAGCTCATCCATATTTTACAAAGAACAGTTGTTCCACTTTTTCTTCTCTCATGACCAAACACTTTGGGAACATGTCAACATCATGATCTTGTTTTTATTATGATTAATATCAATTTTTCACCCATCACTTGTGTTTAATATTTGGGATGAGAAATGGACAAACAAATGAGCAGATTCTGACTTGGTATTTCTCCTGCATGCCGTTTGTGATTTATAATTTATACATGGAAGGATTTACTGACCTACCTGATAGTCCCTCCCAACAAAGATAAACACACTTACACGTCATCAGGGTAAGTAAAATGCATTTGAAAAGGACAAATAATTCACCTGCAAGCGCTTTTGGCTTCATGCCTTTTCCCATGAATTTGAACTGTTGACGGAGAATGCTGAGGCTGCCAAAACGCTTCCCACAGAACCTCCCAAAACCCCCAAGGTTGGGACCAGCTCCACTTGCCATGCTGTGAGAAGGACTAGACACCAACCTTTTGTGTCCTACAAGAGTGGATCACACAAAAACAAGAAAATGGTCCGCTCGCTTTGGGATTCAGGTCTGGGGATGTGCGGCTCCCCTCTGTTCCCTTTCGCGGATGTGGTCCTATGAAAAGCTCACCTGTAAGCCCGGACAAACTGCCAAGTTGTCCTTGTCAAACCGGGTGCAGAGGACCGTCCACTGTCACACTGTGTGTTTCTGCTACCGATTCAAACCAATTTCTTGGGACAATGATCCATCAAGCTGAAGAATTCGAAATGCATTTAGGTAGATTTTCAAACTCCCCCAGCTCACAGGAGTATAACTGAGTCACTGGGAAAGGGTGGGTTGTTGCCAGCACCCTTTTGTATAAGAGCAAGATCATCGTCTGTTATCCCAAGCGTTTGGGGCTCCCATCTTTGCTACCATCCCTGGGACTTCCTTATACTGCACCAAAAACAGACAGTGCAAATTCTCCATAAATTTCGCTTAGTCTAGACTAGGTCTCTTCAAGAAGCGCCTTGAGAATTTTTATTTTATGCTCCTCAGACATAAGCAATGTTGAAAGAGTCAAACACATATGATATTAAATGCTGGCAGAAAGTTGTATAAAATCATTAGTCCACTACATGCAATACCAAAAATAGATGTTCAACCTGATCATATCTGTTAAATATAAATCACTTTTTAAATATCTTGTGTGCTCAAAAAGTTTCAGAAACATTTTCATACATACACTCATTTTTGAAAGGTGACCCATCAGAGGAGCCAGGATTAAAAACCTCAGCAGAGAATCGTAATACATTGCTAATAACTGTAGCACTGCGGAATTCAGTCTTTTAAAGGTTCTGCTTTGTGTGTGTGTGTGATTCTCAAGCCCCATCAACATAACAAAAAAGAAGAGGCACACGGAGCACTTATGACTGCAGTCATTTCAGCTGCATAAATCATGATTCCTGACAGCTCAGGCTGTAAAGTCGTTGGGATGACAATGACTAGCAACGCTGCCAGAGTTAATCAAATAATTATTCAACATGTGTTTCTCTTGGTCTGACCCTGGCTTCAGAACATATTTCATTCGTTCCCAGGCCTCTGTACAGCCTTTACTTTAAACTAAATAGAGGAACTGAGCAAGTATAAGATATGCATAAAGTTAATGACACAATCACTTATGTCTCCTATTGGACTGTGCTCTCCTCAAAAGAGGATTCTTGTCTAAATTAGTTTGGGTGATACCCACAGTACCCAACGCAGTGTTTTGTTCCAGGCTAGCAGTCACTATTATTTTAGCTTCTTCTGGGTGAAGCCAGCTTTCTGGTTAAACTCTATTTCTCCAGGTGATACTCAGGGGTCACCTTTTCTTTCAGGTGGTTTTTCTATTCCGTTACCTCTGCAATCAGAGAGCCTGGGTTAAGTGCATGGGTGAGGTCCCCAGGAAAGTCTCAAAGCACCTCTGCCAGAGATCCCTCCTTAAGATGTGAGAGGATGCAGTGGTCTGCTTCCTTCCTGAAGGGAACAGCCTCATATTCCCAGTCTTTTAGCTCTTACTATGTGCTCAATAAATAGTTGCTCTCATTATTACCATTACTATCATTATGTAAAGGCTTAATAAATGTTTGCTAAAACATAAATGGCCCAATGAATGAATAAATGCACATACCTAATAATGGATGAAATTTCTACATAATGACTCTAATCTGCATAGACCCATGTATTAAATTCAGATGGGCTAGTGTGAGGAGAGGAAGAAGAAAAGAACAGCTGCTTCCTTTATTCAATGCCCTGACCTGTTATCTGTAATCAGGGGATGTATAATGAGCCACTCATCTTTATGTAACCCAAATATCAAAGGGTAAAGAAGACAATAGCAACTCATCAAACAGCTTGGTCCTCTGTGAAATGTCCTGGGCAATCAAGTTAGGTGTTAGTGTCTCCTGATTTGCATTTCAGGGCTGTGATTGATGTGCTAGCTGTGGTGAGGATTGATAGTTTATATGGTAGCACTTATTTAAATCTTTCAAAAGTATTTCCAGATATTTTCAGTAATTTAGTTCAAATTAAAGGCAGGGCTTTTCTTACAAAATATGATTATATATTTTCTGCAATTAGTTTATCTAAAATATGTGATTTTCTTGATATTTTTTCTTACATGGTGGTCATTTTAACTTTTAGCATCCATTTGTTTCTGTACCTAATGTAAACTTCAGCATATTGAGTAAACAAGTTTACTTGGCTTTTATGACTTAAAAATATTATTATAGAGTCATTGAATTAAGTTCTGCTTAATCT